>NC_091794.1:111470000-112098125 GCF_041296235.1 Equus asinus | reverse complement strand
TGGCCTTGGCCATCCCGCCTCCAGCCCCTTCATGGGCCTCCCTCCCACTGGGACGGACAAGAGTCCCAGCATTGCAGGCCATAAAAGGTCTCCCCGGGTCATGGGACAAGGGCGTGAAGCTCCAGGCCAGGCCTCGCCTGCTTATCAGGGCTTCTCTCAAGTTGGGAATTTTTGTGGGCTGGTCACCCCCGGGTTAGGAATGTGTTCTCAGCGTGTCACAGGCCACCTCAGCCCCAGCCAAAAACGAGGGTCACGCAGCTGCTTATAGGCCCGCTGAGGGGCAGTGGCCACTGAAGGGTCTCCCTGCCCGCAGCCCTCTCCTGCTCTGCTGGGGGCTGGCCCAGGGCACCGTGCACCCTCTCAGGTCCCCCCTGGCACTGATCAAGGGGCTGGGTCAGCCCAGGGTGGCCTGTCCAGGACAAGAGAGGTTAACCTCGGTGTGTGGCACAGGCCCTTCGGGGAATGGCTGAAAGCCATGTCCTTGCACGCCATCATGGGTGTGTTCCACGTGGCCCCTGCCCTGCCACTCTAGTTGTTTAGAATGTAGTGAATGAAATGGCCTGAAGGTGACTTTTTAAATCAGCTGACAGCGTGCATGCTGGTATATCTGGTGGTGTCTCCTCCTCTGAAAAGGGAGATGCTAAGACCAGGGTGGTCAAATCTTATCGTCACAGGAGCCAGAGCGTTGGTCCCTGCTCACCTGTGTGCCCGGCCTCTGGGCAGGATGGCGCCTGACCCCGGCCACCTGTGACATACACGTGTGACTGTGTTTCCTGGGGAGTTGGCCTGAAGAACGGGGCTGCCTCCGTCGGTGGTGCCCCAGGGGCAATCGTGGGTCCAGCCTTGTCCTTCTGTCCCACCTGCAGCCCCCGCCTGGCGGGCTGGCCAGCCAGGGCAGGCGCAGGGATTACCAGCCCCAAGCCGGGCGCGGGAGCCACCTTTGTCTGGCTTTCAGACTGCGTTTCTTCCTTCTGGGTTAATGCCCAGTTTAATTGCACATCCCATTGTGTCATCCCTGTTCAATCGTGTTCAAAAATACCTACATCCACTCCTTTCCCATTTAGATCTTTCTGAAGCCCATTCTGGCTTATCAGCACAGTCATTTCACAAGCGGAGCTAAGATTTCTGCCATTTAGGCCCCAGGCATTGTCTGTCCCTGCGGCAGCTAAGATAAACCCTCACCCAGAACAAAGTCGCAGTGACCTTTTACAAGTAGAGCGGCCTTGTTTCCCTCTAGACTAATTTATCAGCCTTCCTTTCAGCCTGGCGCTCAGCGGAGGCCCCGAGAGCCCTGCCAAGCACGGGCGGACGCGGATTAGGAGGCCTGGCTGGGTCCTCGTTCCATGCACACCTCGGGGTCCGCGGGGTGGGAACTGAACGGGCTCACCCGGGAGGCACAGCCAGGTGTTGGCCAAAGAGGGTGGGGGCCTGCAGATAGACGAGCCCCCTCCTGGCCTCCTTCGGGGCCAGAATGAAACCTTGGTGCCAAGGGTGAGCCAGACTGGAGATGAATACAAATACTGATAATGAAACGGCCTACAGGCCCCGGAGCCCCCCAGAGGGGCCTCAGATCCCAGAAGACAGCTCACGGGTTTGCCCTACAGAGCCCCTGGCCAGCTCTGCCCTCCCCTCCTGCCCCGTCCTGGAACCAGGGTCCCTCATCAGGAAGCAGGGAGGAGAGGCAACTCCTAGGCCAGACCTCATGCAAGTCAACACAAGAGCACGTTTCTAGTAGGTTCCAATTGCTCTGGCTGTTGGAGCTTGGTTCATGCTGGAACATCCCACAGAGTGGACATTTAATAAGCCTCATGTGCAAGAAGAAGCACTGGGGGCCAAGAAGCACGTGAATGGCCTCAGGTGTGCCCCTTCTCGTGGCCAGATGAACTGCTTGGGCCCCGGGAGCGCTCCAGGGCCCTCCGGTTGAGCAGAGACCCAGAAGACAACCCCCTGCTGGCCCTCCATGGCTGCCCATGCTGCCACCGCCCTGTGCTGTCCTCTCAGGGGACCACGGTGGGCCCTTTCTCAAGTCTGAGCTGTCAGAGGTGACTCTAACCCTTGGTGCTCACCTTGCATCCTCTCTCTCTCTTCCTGGGAAATTTGGAAGTTCCGAGCCTCCCAGGTTCAGCAGGGGAATGAGCTCTCGTGTATCCTGGGGCACACAGCAGACCCTCGGGTGTCAGACTGCCCCCCGAATTAAAGATGGGGCCATCTTGAGTTTATCTCTTCACCGAGGTTGACGACTCATCTCTGTCTTTCCAGCAGGGTGACCTCACAGTGACCACTGCCCAGCCTCTGAGGGGTCCCTTTGTTGCCAGCCGCACAACCAGACATCCCCAGGGGGCCTCATTTTTAGGGAAAGTGAGCCAGGCCTGCTCTTCACAGCACATGAGTCAGAGCCTCGGGAGGAGAGCCGGGGGGCCTGGCCCAGCCCGGATCCATCAGGGCCCTGTGTCATGGGCTTCCCTTTAGACTCGAGGTAAACTATGAAGTGACCTTGGAGGCGTCCATGGGATCTGAAGGATGAGCTTGGGTCTCCCTGACATTCTCGCTGAAGATGCCGCCTGCAGGCTTCAGCACAGACTTTCAGTCCTGACCCCGTGGGGGGGGGGGGGGGGGGCGGGGAAAGGGCAGGAGATGAGTGAGGGGGCAGTGGAGAGGGGGTAAGAGGGCGACGTGGGGGGACTACAAGCTGTAGGTCCGAGGTCACGCCCCAAGCCCGAGTGACGACTCCAGGAATGCAGCTGCCCTGGGTGACTGCGTGTCTCTGGGAGCTGGGTGACATGGGGCTCTGCGCCGCGGGGAGTGGAAGCCGCATTTCCTTCGTTTGAGGAGGGGGATGGAAAAGGGGTCTGTTGTGCATTTCCATAAAAGTCTTCAAACTCCGTGAATATTATAGGAGCGGCCATGCTGAAAAAATCTATTCCCTTTGTCTGTCAAGTTTGCGTTGTCGTGGGGGCTTCCTTTCATCCAGCTGACTTGGAAGCTCGTCCAGGGATGGGGGTGCGTGCAGACCAGCGAGTGAGAGGCCCACCTCCTCGCTTCACGGAACTGGCCTCAGACTCGGGAGTTCAGCCCAGCCTGGGACCCGGCCTCCACCCTCCACCCCGTTGGAGGGACCCAGTGGCCGGCTAAGCTCCAGGCCGCCGGGTGTCTCAGCACCTCCTGCCCCACCCAAGTCGGCAGTCCTTGGGGAGTAGCCCCTGACGAGGTCTGGACTCCATCATCGTGTCAGGGGCTGCTGGTCAGCTCTGAGGATGTGGGATAGCTGCTCGGAGCAGCTGGCCCCAGAAGGTCCTCTCAGGACCTGAGGGTGGTAGTCTCTGCTAGTTCCCAACTCCCTGGCGTCAGCCACAGACCCACGGCCAGAAAATGAGCTGCGGGCCGGCCCAGTGGCGCAGCGGTTAAGTGCGCACGTTCTGCTTCGGCGGCCCGGGGTTCGCCAGTTCGGATCCCGGGTGGGGACATGGCACCGCTCATCAAGCCATGCTGTGGTAGGAGTCCCACATATAAAGTAGAGGAAGATGGGCATGGATGTGAGCTCAGGGCCAGTCTTCTTCAGCAAAAAGAGGAGGATTGGCAGCAGTTAGCTCAGGGCTAATCTTCCTCAAAAAGAAAGAAAAGAAAATGAGCCGTGTTTGGAGATATGTGGCCCATTCACAGCCCGAAAGAAGACACCAGAATCCTCAACTCTTTGGGGTTCGTCTGTCTTGGATTGACTCCCTTATTCAACCCTACTTGGAATTTAAAGTCGGTTAAAGACAGGGTAACCCAAAACAGTGGCCGGTCAGACCCAGGGGGCCACTGACTTGGGGCTCCCACTCCCCACCGAAGGCTACACATTTGGGACAGCCCCTTCCAGCACCCCAGGCGGGTCCTCTGCCCTGGATGCTGGAGGCAAATTCTTTAGCTGCAGCCGACTAGGATCAAGAACGCCCTGCTCCCAGCACGGCATCTCCCACCCTCTTTTGCGTCTGCCCATTGTGGGTTGTTTCCGGGATCCGATGAGCTGATGCGCTAATTGCAGAGGATCCCGCCTCAGTGGGGCCGGGAGTCGAGCTGTCGAGCATGGGTCCAGCTCCGGAGTCTCCTCACTTTGCGGCATCTCTTCACTTCCCCCGCTTCCAGTAAGCGATGCGTCCCTCCCGTGGGGAGATGCTGGGAGATGCTGGGAGAATCCAGAAGACTTGGGAAATGCTGAGAAGGCTGCCCTGCTGGTTCCCTGGCACCGTGGGAGTCAGGGTTCAGCTCCTGGATCCTCGGTCTTAAAGTGCCTTCAAAGGTCTAGGAAAACAAAGACCTAATATGTCGGGCCTTCCGCAGGTGCATCATCAGGACGCCCCCCCACCCCATGAATGCCGAGCAGACGAGGGGCAGGATGGCCATTCTAGCCTTCCTTCGTTTGTTCCTTTTAAGCATCAGAGAGTTTTACGAGGTTTTCTAAGATCAACTTACAGGTTATTAAGATATTCGTGTCACAGAGGCGGGGACGCTGTGCTGAGGAAGAGGAGATGGCTCGGGCTCATGAAATTCAGCTGAGCCCTGAGCAAGGTGTCCCCATCTGTGGGCCTCGCTTTCCCCACTTGTTAAGCAAGGGGATGGAAACGAATGATCCTGAAGGCACCGCCCACCTCTAGCCGGTCAGTTCTCGGCGGCGCCTCCCGAGCCCTCGGCCGCAGTCTCTCCCACACGGAGCTGTGTTCTCCTGGACTGGCATCCTTGTCTCCGGTGAGTTAACTGCCCTGAGGTCACCGAGATGAAGTGGAGCTAATGCACCCGGGGCCCCCGTGGCATCCTCTTGGCTGACAGGGAAAAGCCACTCTTGGGAGCTGTGCTCCTGGTTTGTCCACAGTTTCTCCCGGGACTCACACAGAACGGGGAGCGCCTTGGGCCTCAGCACTGACCCTCAGACGCTGGATTCAGTGAAGGATGAGGCACCTAGAAAAAACAGGCTCATGCCAAAACAGTCCCGGTGAGTTCTTGCTCTACAGCGATTTTCAAATCAACCGATTTGAGGGGAAAAAGTCAGCTAACGGATAAGGAAAAGTATTGAGATTCAGCGCAGGTGACAGTAGGAAGATGGCTCCTGCTTCCGAAGTTGTGGCCTGGCACTGGCCCCTAGGGCAAAGCACCAGAGACCGGTGGCCTGACCCAGACGTTGATTCTCTCCCAGGCTGGAAACCGGAGGTCCCAGCTCCCTCCAGACTTCGGGTTTGGCTGAAATCTTCGTCTTGTAGACGTGTCACCCCAAGATTTCTGCCATCATCTTCACACAGCACTCTCCTCGTGTGCGCATCACGTTGCTTTCTGTAAGGACACCCGTCAGGCTGGATTCGTCACCCAGGAGGACCTCATCTTAACTAACGACATTGCAATGACCGTATTCCACCTTAGGTCACATTCAGAGGTCCTGGGGCTTGGCATTTCAACCTATGGATTTGAGGAGACACAATTCAACCCATAACACACCCCTTAGAGATCAGGCACCTGGGCCGGGACATTCCCAGGTGCCATCGGTGACAGAAGACGGTACTGGTGCACCCTGCTCCTGGCTGTCCCTGCATGGACTGCTGGTGCCAAGACCTCCTGGCCGGGTCTCCTCCTGGGACACCAAGAGGAACCGTGTGTGGACTGGGAGGGTGGGGAGTAGAGACCCGGGACACCTTTAGTTAGTGGCAGCCATGCTAACCCGTCTAACAGTGAGAAACTTCGGGTCAGCGTTCTTAGCCAATTCCAACATCCTCCATTTGAAGATAATAGCAGTGAGACAAACATCGGAATTGGCTTGGCCACTCACAGACACCCCCTTCATGCTCTGCACACGCTGCCCTGTCTGCACACTTGTGGATGTGTGTGCACGCACATGGTGAACACACAACGGAAAACACTCCAGTGAACGTCGATTCCACCTGCTCTCTGCAGGCCTTTGAAAACTTTTCTTCAAGCAGAAGAAATTGGTTTTGGGGTGAAACGGTGTAGTGTCAACACTTCAGAGGGATGTGGTTGCACGACCAAAGCAGTTAAAGATCCCAAACCAACCGCTCCAGCTCCGGGCAGTCGGCTCCAGAAGAAACCTGACGGGACAGACCCTCCCAAATACCAGGCGCCCCAGGAGCATCTGGACTCCTTCGGAATCACCCGTCCTGAGAAAGCGGACTGCTCCCTTTCAGATCCGGTGTGTGGGGGGCATCAAAGGCGTGCTCCTCTTCCGGCCTTGCTTCTCAATTTTCTGTGCGACTCTGGAAGGGTGCGGACCAGCCTGTGGGATGCCTGAGCCTCCGCCTTCGCTCTGCCTGACCCGGGTGCCCTGACCCCGGCATCGGGGGCGCGCCCCCCGGAAGGCCCTCCGGAGTCCAGCTCAAAAGGAAAGGGTTAAAATGGGCGAGGGGCAGGCAGGGAGTGGAGAGGGACAGAGGCCCAGCGGTTGGCTAATTGGAGAGCAGGACCGGCTTCGGGGGAGGCTGCGCGCCCAGACAATGTCCTCCCGAGCTGGGAGCTGGGAAGGCCCGGCGGGATTGTTATCGAATTAGTTGAAGTCAGAACCCCCCTGAATGAGGTAAAGAAGGGAAGGGGAAGTGGGGGCCCCATTCACTGCCCGTGAAAAGGCCCTGCTTCCTTCCTGGGGCAGGGGGGCTGGCTCACTTTTGTTTGGCTGGGGATATACTTACCTACAGCCCGTAACAGGAGGAGGACGGGAAAATGGGGCGTTGAAAGTAATCCCCAGTGCGGCCGTGGGGTGGCAGGGACACAGGCTTGGAGCACACACCAGGAGCACTGCCAAGGGCTGCATCCCCACTCCCCCGTTTCCCAGGGGACTGTGTCACCCCTTCATCAGAGCTTGCCCACCAGGAGGGCTGACCCCCGATCTGCCGTCAGGTCATTTGCTTTATCCATCTCCACCTAAAATTTGGAGATCTAATATGTGCTTATGTGGCCAATTCTGTATGAAGGAAATATATCTTAATAGTTGAACTAGAGAACATTATCGGAAGTAGAATAGATCAGCCAGAAACCTGACTGGCCAAAAGAAAAAAAAAAAAGAGGGAAAATACAGATTACATAAAAAATAAATACTTAACAAACTGCCAAACTGCCAAGCTCAGTAAATATTTGTTGAATTCGTACATTAATTAATTTTCCAGATGAGATTTTCCTAATCCATTTTTTAAAGGAAACAAGGATTAAGGACAAGGCGGAATCTGATTATTAGGCTGGCCCGGAGGAGATGAAAGGAGCGCGGTGTGTGTGGGGTTTGGGGGCCATGGCCTCGATTTGCTGTTCAAAGTCCACCCGCAGGGCGGGCGCCGTGCCCCTCGCCACATCCCACCCCCGGGGCATGTGCAGCATGTGCTGGATTTAGGGGCCGGACTCTCCACATCTGGATGGTCACCCCTCTCGTGGGCATCCCAAAGCCACGGGGATTCAAAGGCCATGACCCCAGGCCTTCGCATAGGGTGGCAGGGAGGTGCATGCCCCACACCCCCTGCCTGGTCCAGCTCTGCCCTCACCAGCTGCTTAGTGGTCGTTGAACCCTGAGTCAGGACCGGGTAACAGTGCCTCATCTCGTCCCCATTACCCACGGCCCGAGGTGGCACCGTGGTCCTGGTTTTCCTAGCAAGGGCACTTGTCGGGCTCACTGAGCTGGTGCGTGGTGGCCTTCGAGAGCCCACTGACCACACTGACCGGGGCCCGGCACGCCCCTCTCCTGTGGGCCGCTCTCCACGGGGCTGTGGTGAGAACGTGAGGAGGTCCCATTGTGCAAACTGTCCGGCGAGTGAGCATCCGAAATGGAAGGGGGCTTTGCTGGCACCGTGGTTTTGTTTCGGGGTGTCATTGGGGAGTCTGGCTCTGCCACTGCCTGCTGGGGGCTGCATGTCCCTCTGTCCTCACAGGCCGGGGTTCAGTCCTTCCAGGTGCCCTGGCGGGAGCAAAGCCTGTGTAGACGGCGAGTCCTGGGCACTTTCGAGGCGTCGTGGGGCAAAGCGTTGCATTCCCTGTTCTGAAACCTTTGAGAGCCGCTCAGTAGCGAGAGGTGGCAGAGCTCCGAGCATTTCAATCGATGGTCTGTGATTTTACCGTGTAGATTTATCCAGATGTCAGAGGGAGAGCGTGCGTGCGTGCGTGCGGGGCTGAGGAGGGGCCGTTTCCAAGAGAGACCAGGCGCAGGTCTGCGTCCTTGGGGAGGAGCGAGCACACATTTCTTTGCAGGGGGAGTCTCCTTCGGGGCACCCGAGCGTCCCGTGGGCGTGTTGGGCGTGGGGAGGCAGATGACCTCCTGGCCGAGCAGCCGGTGCGAGACCACGGGGCGGAGACCTGAGTGTTTTCTGAAATGGCAGGTGTACAATTTACTTTTTCTGCGAACCGTAAATCTGTTTCCTCAGCAGAAGTAAGGAAATTACTCCCGGGAGGTGAAGCAACTGGAGCAGGGGACTAGGCCCCGGGGCCGGATGAGAGAACACGCCTTCACAAGGGCCTCCAGGAACCGTGTGCTGCTGAGGGAACTTGAGGCACATTCTGGTCTCACGCGAGCCCCAGTCCCAGACGAGGAGGAAGAAGGGAAGATGCAGAGTCTCCTTGCTGGGGCTCCTCTGGTCCAAGGAGCCAGGCCAGCACACCAGGACCCAAGGACCCGTCTGGGAGCCTGAGCACCCCACAGGGTGCACAGAGGGGATCCATGCCACCTGCGTGTCCCCTGAGTGCCTGCTTCCAGGCCAGCGGATCGCAAAGGAGAGGAAATGGCCCAAGGCTGGAGGCAGACCTGGAAGGATGGTCACGGCGGAGGAGGCCTCCAGGCGGTGGACGTGTCCGCATGGGGGCCCGTGTGCCAGCCCGGCCAGCTTATAGTCTCCAAAAGAACTGCCCAGAGAAAGCTGGAGCCCGCACGGTTTATCCTCATTTTATGACTTGGAAAGAAATTCGCAACTACAAAAGGCAAGGTCATTTGATTAATTCCACCACGCCAAGTGTCCCTACTGAGCAACTTCTCCGGACGCAGGGGCCCAACCGGGTTCCTTTCTAACAGCGAGTTTTACGATCTCGGTGCCGCTGGTGTCCGCTCATGGCAAAGACGCGCCAAGTTTTGCTTCCCGGTGAGGCCGGTGTGTTTCCATCGACAGTTTCAAAGAGGAAGCACAATCTGAGTGTCACTCCAGCTGCTGAGCAGGCGCTCGGGCAGGAGATACGCTGTTTGCAGGGTCGCCCTCAGCCTCAGCTGCAGTTTGTTCCGCAGGCAGCAGCAGCTGGAGGTCCCTCTGCCCGGTGCTCTGGCCTCACGGTGGGGTGGTCCCGAGACCCATGCTGCAGCCCTAGATTTGAACCCCGGCTCTGCCATCCGTTAGCTTGGGGGCCCTGGAAATGTTACCCCGACCCGCCGTGCCTCGGTGTGCCAGTCTGGGAAGCGGTACCAGCCCCTCGGGCTGTTGCCATGATTGAGTGACACTGCCGGGTAACGGCCACCAGGGCCTGCCCAGCGTGCTGTGCTCGGATGGCCGGCTTCTTCTCAGTGCCTCAAATGTCTTTGCTCTCTGCCATGACCAGGTGCCCACAGGGAGCCAGCCAGGCCTGCAGGCTCCCACGGGCCCAGGTGCCGGCTGAGTCCGGTCCACCCTGCCATGGTACCCGATCCCTCTAGAGATCTACGCGTGTGCGTCCCTTGCCCCTCAGCCAGCACCAGGAGCGGAACCTGTGCTGAGCGACTGGCCCCTCTAAGGGAGGATCTAGGCGGTGACGCCGTCAGCGCGCTCCGGACCAGGCTGGTGGGCTCATTGGCGTAGTCTCTGGCCTGCATGGCCTGTTCTTTATTCAGACAATCTAATCTGAAGTCTGGGTTTGGGGCCCCTCAGGTTTGTCCTGAGGCTGCAGTGGATGTTCTAGGAGACGCCAGGTGAGAGCTGGGGAGAGCGAATGAGAGACTTTCTGCCACGCTGTGACCCTTCCTGCCTTCCTCTGTCTTCTGTCTTCTGTCCAGCACTGAATAGGGATGAGCATGGGATCCACCCGCTGGATGGCCAGGCGGGTTGCAGGCCCTTGAGATAAAGCTCCAGCCCCCATCCAAACCTGGGGCCTGTGACAAGGCCAGGAGGCAGGAGAGGGGGATCAGAGAGCACGAGGGGACACAGCAGTCCTGGGCCTGCTGGACACCGCTGTGGGTTCCCCCCAGGACCCCGCGTTGGGGTGGAAGGTCTTGGCGAGCAGAAGGGGAAGCTGGCGTGGTCTCTCACGGCCCCGGCTTTCCTCCACGTGAACTGGCGTTGATGTTCTTACGCGTGCGAGGGTCGTCATTTCCGCGGTCAGAGTGCTGACTTATTCCAGCACCCCTGCACCCACCATCTGCTTGGACGTAACTCTGGGACTCGGGCTGACAAGGGTCTTGGGAATTCTGAGCAAACTCAAAAGGAACATTCTGTGCTACGGCCGCTGGGGTAGGGCAGACATCAGACGGCCTTTGAATGTCTTAATCAAAAATATGGGAAAGTCCTGGTTCCAGTGACAGGAAAGATTAATCATTGATCAGGTAGAGGCTCATACCTGAGCACAGGAACGAGAAGATAAGGACATGAACTACATCTTAGATTGGGACTTGCCAAGCATGGTCACACAGAGGCCACGGGAGTCCAGAAAATGTCCTGCATTCAACAGCAGAGACTGCGGCTCCGTGCGGCCCATCCCCAGGTCCTGGCAAGGTTGTCCTGACTGCCACCCCTGCCCCATCGTGACCTCGGACAGACTGGAGCCAGCCCAGGCTCCCCTTTCCTGGTGAGGTTTGTGACGGTCACTTTCATGCACGCATGTGCTCCCCTGGGCAAGCCGGCCAGGCAGCCAGAGCCTGGCCGGGAAGCTTCGCTGGGAGGCATTTTGGCTGGAAGCTATGCAGGTGCAGGTGGAAGGGGAGCAGACGAGCCAATGTCCTAGGACCCCAGGTCGGGAGCCTTTGTCACATTGATTTACCACAAACCCACCTGCTGCTTTGGGGGTTGTGCTGGTGATCCACCAGGAGCCTCAGGCCCGCCTCCCCCGGGTGGGGCCCTCCCTGACGGCTGTGTCTCCTGGACTCCTGAGCACCACGGCCAAGGGCTATCTCCAGAATTTTCCAAACTGGTGGAATAAGAGGCTCTGGCTCTGGCTGGAATTCTAGAGAAGCCTCTGTAACTGGCACCTTCCAGCCCTCTGGGCTAAGTGGGGCGCTCCAGAAGCTGCTCCGTCACTTATCCTCACACCAGTCCATTCGCAGGTTCTTAGTTCACGTGGAAAATATCGTAGCCCTGTCAAAAGACATTTGCAAGAGGACCTTTGACATTTTGAAGCCACTTTTCTTTCTCAACTACAGAAAATCAGTGACTATTAGTATAACCTTATTTTGAAAGTTAGCCAGGCATGAATGTCTAGAACATTAATATATTGAATAAATACCTGCGTTTAGAATTATCTCACCAGAAAACAGTTTCCTACGTGCCACGTATATTCCATCAGTTCAGTGTTATTGCGGTGGACTCGTGGGCCGGGACGCACCGCCTCTGACGGCCCGCCCAACTTTTAGGCAGTGTCTGTGCCACCCGTCCAGCTCTGAGCTGTTGCAATGAGGAATGCTCTCCCTGTGACAGATGGGGAAACTGAGGCTCAGGAAGCTGGTGCATCCTGCAGACCCATGAAGGGGCAGATGCAGGCTCAGAATCTGGGCCCCACACAGAGCCCAGGGCTGTAGGCATCCTCAGCTCCGGCCTTGCGGACGATTCTCAGAGGCGTGTGTGCGTGTGCATGTGTGTGTTATCAGTTCCAATTACAGTAGCTTACGCTACATATAAAGGCTGCTAAAATATTTCCAAGACAGACTCTGAAGAACAGATTCTGTATTCTAGGTTGAAGGGATCAAAATTAAAGAAGATTTGCAGTGAAATGTCTGTTCTGGATTCACAGGGCTGGAAAGGGCTCATTCTTGACTTTTAGACAGATGTGTGTTTATGCACCGTTAGATATTCATTTACTCATTCATTAGGTACTTATTATTCGCCCATTACATTTATATGTTTATTCATTCATTAGATATATATTTATTTATTCAGCCACTATACGTATTTATTTATTAATTCATTAGATATTTATATCATTTATTAGATATGTATTTGTTTATTCACTTAGATATTTAGCTGTTTATTTATTCACTCATTAGGTATATATTTCTTTATTTTTTCATTTAGATATTTGTTTCTTTTTTTGTTTTTGGTGAGGACAATTGGCTTTGAGCTAAAATCTGTTGCCAATCTTCCTCTTTTTGCTTGAGAAGATTGGCCCTGAGCTGACATCTGTGCCAATCTTCCTCTATTTTATGTGGGATGTCACCACAGTGTGGCTTGACAAGCAGTGTATAGGTCCACACACGGGATTCAAACCTGTGAACCCCGGGCCACCGAAGCGAAGCACATGAACTCGACCACTACACCACCAGGCCGGCCCCCAGATATTTGTTGATTAATTAGATATGTATTTGTTTATTCACACATTAGACACTTATTTGTTTGTCTATTAGACACACACTTGAGGACTCACTGACTCCTCAGACAGATGGACTGTCTCTAGCCTGCCGTCTGCAGGTGCTCGCGGGCCGCCCCCGAGCCACCCTGGCCCGTTGTCCGGCGCTGCCTTCCCTTCTCTAAGCAGGCCAATCGAAACGAGCGCGAGTCCCTTGCTGGGACGTCGTCCACTTCAAATGTGAGATGAACCAAGGCTGGACTTGACTGTGAGTCTCTCCCAAGGGCCTAGTGCACCAGTTTGAAAAGCCGTGACTTGATCTACTTAGAAACGAGCCGTGGGTGGGATCCCGAGAAAACGCGGTTCGGCTGAAACTGG
Source organism: Equus asinus (assembly GCF_041296235.1). Lineage (NCBI taxonomy): Eukaryota > Metazoa > Chordata > Mammalia > Perissodactyla > Equidae > Equus > Equus asinus. The sequence continues at coordinate 112,085,285 of NC_091794.1, read as the reverse complement.
TGTCTCTGGGGCTGAGCTGGGGGCTTCAGTGGATTCGCTTCTTGAGTTTGGTTTGGCTGGTCCTCATTTGCCGCTTCCCTGATTGCAGGGACCTTGTCCCCAAGGGCCTGGCCCTGTCCTGCGTCTTCGAGGGAGCTGTGTGAGGCCATCTGCCCAGTGACAGGAGGCGCCGGCCGCCCCTCTCCGCGCGCTTCCCCCACACGGCCTCCTGTGTCGGCGTCTCCGCGCCCAGCCAGCCCCGGTTCTTGGAGAACAACACATGCGCAGGAACGGCCCAGGCGCCTCCGAGGCTCGGGTGCGAGCGTGCGTGTGCGAGCGTGCGTGTGTGCCACGCCTGGCAGCGGAGCCTGAGCGTGCGAGCGGGAGAGGGTGTGTGTCGCCGCCCGGTTCCCCTTGGAATGCCTCGCCGCAGTGGGCAAAATGGACGAAACATGAAAGAGGGGACAATAAATAGTTTCCTACCTTGCTCCAATAATGGGCGAGCTCTTTGCATGGATTAATCCTCGCGTTGCCTTTGGACGTCAGTTTGCGAGTGACAGTAACAAGCCTCCTGAGGGCTCCGCTAATTTGCACTCCATTCACCGTCCCCTGAAAACCCATCAGCGCTGAGGAAGGACCGCTCGGCGCTCGACCCCATTCAAAGGGGGAGTGAGTTGCTGGGAAAGGGGCCAGTTTTCACAAAGCCCAAAAGAGCAAATTGGCGGAAGCTTTGTTCCTCCTTTTTCCTCCTGTCCCTTTTATGAGGTCCTGCACTAGTTAAGCTCCTCATTTGTCCCCACCGGGGGCTCAGGGCTTGGTCACCCTCGGGCTGCCTTTTCAGGTGATCTGGACGCCCCCCTGGCCCCGGCTCGAGTGGAAGGTGGGGGCAGGGCGGCCTGAGGTGGGGACACTGCAGGAATTCTGGGAGTCCAGGCCTGTATGGGAGCGGGCGCTGGACCCCGGTGGGGGACAACAGAGGTGGCCGGAAGTACACATTTCCCTCCACCCTGGGTCTTGGGGCCTGTCCGAGGTCCTGGCTGGGAATCCTGGTGGTCCGGGAATCTTGAAAGATGAAGCAAAGGTTCCCGCATGTTCTCTGGCCCCCACTTCACTGCTGCCTTACTTGCCACAATATATAGACTCAACACAAATTAAAATTAACGAGGCAGTGTCCCTCTGGCTCCTATCCAATGCATGCTGTTCCCCTGCTCCCTACGCCTGGCCCTGTCCCTCTGTCCTTCAGCCCCTGCTCTCTGTCCTCTCCCTGAATGTCAGCATCGCAGGAGCAGTTTGTAAGCGCCCCATTCGGGAAGGAGCCCTCCTCCCCACCCTCAGGACGGGCCCTGAGCATTTGATTTACTGCGTTTCTCAGGGACCCCTCAAGCACCCTACAAACAGAGCCGGGTCTGGGGAACCTGGAGGGAGCTTCCTGGACGAGGATGGGTGTCACCTGAGGACAGAAGGGGTGATTCCTCACCACTTGTCACGTGCTTCCTTGGAAGGCCTCGCTCGCGGAAGCTGCCGAGAATCACATCCTACATATGCTGGCAGCCTCTCATTTGCCAGAAAGAAAACACCACCGCCAACAGCACCAACACGCACAGATTCACGGATCCCCAGATTAGCCAATAAATACCGCTCACTCAGTGATCGGGAGGGAAAAAAGAACACTGTCCCAAATCTTTATGAATTAAACATGGCGAGTCCATCAAGTCATAGATACAGCCATTTTTGCTTAATTTGCTGACACAAATAACGCCGCCTGTTTCGTTGAGGGGAGGGTTTCCCGGGGGGGATGACGGGACCCCAGTTGTCTCGGCTCCGCCGTTGTAATTATGAAATTGTGAGGACTGTAATTTGCCACTCAGGCTTGTCCCTCGCTGGGAAGCCACACGGGCCTTGCCGGGGGGTGCCCTGCGTCTCGCCTTTGGGGGTTCGATCTTGTGGGTTCTGTTGTGCTTGGGAGTCTGTTTTTCCTTCCCTGGGGCGCAGACTCCTGCACGCGGTCAGCCGTGGGCACCTTTCCTCTGAGGAATGGCTCCTGCCGGTCGGAGTGTGAACTCAGAGATGCCGATTTTGTTCACAAGATGCTCCAGGCACCTCCTGTTCTGGCCTAACCTCTCCTCAGGGGGCTGAGTAGCACCGACAGCATCTGCGCTCTCCAGGCAAGGAAGCGGGGTTTCCAGGACGCTGTGTCCACCTAAGGTCACCCACAAACAAGGTCACAGCCAGGGCTGTAGACCGAGGACTTGCGAGGCCACGTGGGTGCCCTCCCATGAGGCCTCACTGCTCCCATTAATCCTGCAATTCCAGATCATTATCGAGGCCGCCCGGCCCGGTCCATTAATTCGGAAGCACGCGGGGCAGAGGGAGTGGCCAGGGAACCAAACGGAGCGGCCGAGTTAGCTATGCCTGAGCCTCACGTGCTCACCGCTCAGACGCGTCTGCAACCACGGCTGTTGGTCTGTCACTGCCCCCACTTTCCTGGAGGGTGCAGAGTGGCCCGAGGTCTTCAACGTAGCACAGCAAAGATGTGTTTCCCCGTGAAAAGATTATTACAAAAGGCAAAAGTAATAAGGAAGGAAAATGGCTTCCCTGTGCAGACAGCTGTCTTTTCATTTCGTTCTCCTGTTGCAGATAACCCAGAGACTTCTAGACCTGCACACGGGCCTGACACACCAGCAACTCCCCACCCGACCCCTCTCCTTCTAGCAAAAATAAAGCCTTTTTCACCAGCGGCGCAGGGAGCCGAGGACGGTGGCGGCTTTTAGGAGCTGGTTTCCAAAGGGAGAGCGCCAGTCAGACCTGCCATACTGGAACCGCAGGCCTGTGGCGGGAGTTCCTACGAAATCGCCTCGAAGGGGCGAGAAGTGGCGGCATCTCCTGGCTCTTTCTTCGTCCCGCATGGCGGGTGGGCCTGCCGGGCGCTTGGCCCTGGGCCGGCATTGTCCACGTCAGACAAGAGGTGCCCACAGCTGGGGACCTTGGGCATGGGGAGCTGTGGCCCAATCATGCTCTGTCGGTGGATGCAGGCCCTTTGACGGGGCGGGTCCTGAGATCCTGGTGTGACGCACTGGGCATCCACCCCCCAAACCTTCCCTTCAGGGCCGTCCGATCTTGGAGGCCAGCAGGAGCAGGCCTGACACTGGGGGCCTGTGTAGACGGATTATGTGGTCAGTTGATGAAGGTATTCATTTCAGCCAACGGGGCAGTCATCACAAGGCCATTCACAGACACAGTCCATCCGCTGACCCGTCTCTGCCATCAGTCCTGATGGTCAGTCCTGGGCTCTGGGTTGAGGATTCAGTGCCAACCAAAGGAATATCCCAAGGTGTTCTTTCCTGTTACCAAAAATCAGTAAGTCTAATAGAGCAGAATGGGCTGGAACAGAACAGAGCAGACTCATTTCTGGATTGGCAGGTAGCATTTGGACCACATCCAGAAGAGTGTCTGTCCCATAAGCACTGTGGCAAGGCCCTAGTGACAGGCGACGTCCGCTGTGGCCCCTCAGGAGGATCATGCTGGGCCAGCCCCCTTTAGACCTTTAGTGGGGAGGGTGTTTGAGAGGGGGGCTGCGGCTGCCACGGGCAGGTTGTCTGCACAGCCAGTGCCCCCGGCACAGAGGCCGCAGCTCGTTCTCCCTCTGCCGAGTGGATGCCCAACGGGCAGATGGGCACCAGCCCGGGGACCTGGACCCCCTCCCGGTGCCCCGTCCTTGGAGGACCCGTCCTGGCGCCCATTCCTCCGTGCTGGTGGCTTCAGCACTGAGCTCCCCTCTGCCCTTTCTCACTGGGCGTGGAGGGATGGCCGTGGCCTTCTCCCTGCCAGCCCCTGCCCTCCGCCTCGGGGTGCCCTCGGGCCTCTGATTTCTCCTTGGCTCTCACAGATTCTGCCCGTGTCCGCACCCTCATTAATCAATGTCAAGCACGGCACCAGCAACAAGGACTGCATTCTTCGGCGGCCCCTCAGCCTCATACATCCCATTGTTCTGGGCCGATTCAGATGGCAAGAAAACAGCCTATACAGCACATAAAAGAGATGAGACAAAAATGAAAAGAATCGAGGGAGAAAAAAGAGGAGGCATTTTTCCCCCTGAAACACTCGAATAAATACTCAGCAATGATAATTTAAATTATTCATACATTTATGAAAACATCCATTGAAAAGTGAAGTGTATGATGCTCTTTGTCTGTTTTGCTTGTCTCTTGTTTGGGATTAATCTTTACTGTAATCCGGGCTGGCCGTGCCCCCTCACAAAGGCCACACTCTCTTTCCATGGGAAAAATGTTTCGGCACATCCCAGTGAAAAGTTGGGGGGGGGACGTTTGTGCTGATGTGGCAGTTGCCAGGCCCTCAGGATGCTGGACGGGCCACGTCCAAATAGTGTCCGATGAACAAAAAACACCGAGTGGTTCTCACGTCTGTGTCAGCGCAGTGACACATCAGCGCCACAGGGCCAGGGAGCCGGACGGGTGCCGTGGCCGCACCGAGCATGTGTGCCAATCCCTGCAGCCCCCGGCCCCCCTCTGAGGGGCGAGCATCAAAGTGCTGTCCACGTGACAGCCTGCCGGGGAGGGTCCTGCATGGGCACGCTCCAACCCAGGGACCCGGGGGTCCAGAGGGGTCATGTGGCCCACCGGAGCTTCTGGGTGGCTGTCACCTGCTGGACCCGGCCTAGATGGGCAGACCCTGTGCCGGTCGTAGGATAAGCCAGTGGCCGTGTCTGGGTCTCCTCAGACCTGGAGGAGGAGCCTCGAGCCACCCTGTCCTTAGGCTGGGTCTGGCCTCATCAGTGAAGGTCTGGGCCCAAACCTGAGGCTGAAGACATTGAAATCGTCCTCGATATCCAGAGGGCAGGACTGTGGCCAGCAGCTGTCAGGAGCGAGCTGGGGCTGACAGATCGCTAGCAGTCAGTCCGGGGACGTGTGCCCACTGTCCGCACCGCCACCCCCACCCACACCGCCTCCCAGCCCCTCCCCACCCCTTCCTGGGGCACTGCTGTCCCCGACAGCCCGAAGCCGCCGCCCAGCATCATCCCGGATTCCTCCATGTAATTAAGCTCGGCGTCCAGCTCTGCTCCTGGTTGGAACGCTGCAAGGACACGAGGAGAAAGGGCGTCCAGCCCCAGGCCAGAAACGTCGTTTTTATGTAACGTCCTCCCTGCAGTGCTCCCTCGTCCAAGTTTTGGTATTTCCAGAGTTCATTCCAACACAGGATAAAGAGGCCCCAAGTGGAATTCCCCCCCACACGGGATTTCACTAGGAAGCTGCGGTTTTCGGTGGTGTGTGAATTGTCGGGCAGCGACTCCTTCTCACTGGAAATGACCCAGAATGGCCCTGGCTCAGCAGCCAGCGTCCTTCCAGTTGGGGTTTTGTGGGTGCAGTGGTGGGGACGCCCAGGCGGCTCAGAGAGTTTCTCAGTTCAGAAAACCTGCAGCGGCTGTTCCCCTGCTCCTCCAGACGTATTTGGTCTGGAACGGGAGCTGGGACCCCACAGGGACAGCCCTCCTGGTTGGATTTATGGCCGCTCTGGTTTGGGCCAGGTCAGAACCCCAGAGGAAACTGCTCCTTTCTGCTTCTTACTCGAGATGGAAGTGAATCCCAGGGGTGACTGGAAGCACAAACGAGCCACTGGAGAACCTGGCAAGGGTGTGGATGGTGCCAGTGCTGGTCCAGGGGGAGGGCGAGGATGCAGGATGCTCCAGACCTCTGCAGCTGGGCCAATGACTTCCCAGAGCAAACGGTTTTCACCCAAGTCATTGCTCCTCTGTCACCCTCCTCCAGCACCCACCCCCACCCCCGGGCCCCAGGCAGCTCATTCTGATTAATCTTTTTTTTTTTTTTTTTTTTTTTTAACGTGGGAACATTCTTGAGGGACTCAGCCTGGTTTCCTCAAGTTCTCTGCCAGGTCCATTTTGCACTGGCTGGGTTGCCCTCTCTTCTGCCTGGAAGTTTCTGGGCTGCTGCCTGCTTGCTGCCTCACTCCCCACTGCTAGCCTCCGAACAAGGTGTTGGGGGGCCCCTTGGCTACGCAGCCCTGTCCCTCCACCCCCTCGCCTTCCTCCCTCCTCCGTCACTGGTATTGGGGTCTGGGAAGGTAGCCAAATGCCACCGAGGACACTGGAGCCATAAATCACCCCTCGTCCCACATCTGCAGGCCCTGGGGGCTAGCCCCTCGCTGCTGCTCATCTCCCCACCCCGTCCCCCTCGGACAAAACACCTATTGTCGTGGCCGAGTGAAGAAGACTCGTTTCCACTTACAAAGGGCCTCTGAAGCCAAGGCGTGGACTGCCAGAGGAGATGCCTGGCTCTCGGCGGGAAGCCCACAGCACACTCTTTCTTCCTCCTGGTTCATACTTTTCCTCTCTCGTGGGGGTCCCCCAAAGCCTTTCATTCCGGCTTCATATTCACATAAAGACATCAAGAAAAAAAACCCAGCAGAAAGAATTATTAGGCATGGCTGTCAAATGCTTTATCAGAAAAACAGGGAGGGGGAACAGGGTAACCCTTTACGCGCTGGCCCGACAGCCCTGACTCCTGAGAGACCCCAGGCATCCTGGGGGGGCCGGGGCCGCCTCGGAGCCCAGGGACCCGTCACTGATCTGTAGCACACATGCATGCGCCGGCTTGGACGCTTACACACGCACGCCCTGCACACGCATGCACGCCCGGGTTTGTGCACAGGTGGGTGTGCACGGGTCTATTTCGGAGCAGATTTCCAAATCACTGCTCGTGATCTAAAGGTCCGGCCCACTTTCCTCAGGAAGAGATGCTCTGGGGCTTCCAGTGGCTCTTTCTTTCTTGTTTCAGCCAGCAAAAGGGGCTTCGTTCTCTTCCGTACTCCAGCAGGGGCCTCTGTCCCCTTAGACCTGGGCACTGGGCTCTTTTCCACCCTTGGAACTGAGGAGCAGCTGGAACTAGAAGTCCCCTGGAGGCCAGAGTACCTTCCTTCCCCAGGTGCAGGCTGGGACAAGGGTGGGCGATCCTAGCACACTGATTCAGAATTCAGATAACCCTGCTGGCTTTTTCGGAGAGCGTTCTGTGCTTAGGGAAGGGTGGGCTGCCCTTCACTGTTAACCCTCGATTTTCTACTTCCCTCCTCCTGGCACAGGGCTTTCTCACCAGCTCACTCGACAGTTATGCCACCTGCCCAATCCTCTTGGCTTTCTGAAGGGGCACGGTGGCCCCAGGGCTCAGCTCTCCCAGAGGAGGGGTCCTGGGACTCGAGAGATGCCCAGGTCTGAGGTGAGCTGCGAGGGCGGGGGGTGCCTGGCACACTGCCACCATGGGACCCCTTAGAATTTGTGCTGAGGGGCACCCCAGGGTGGGCAGCGCCTCGGGACGCGTTTTCATCGCAGCCTCCTGGTGCACAGAAACCGAAAACCGCATGCCGACAAACGGCTCCCTCGGCAAACATTTTTATTTCCAATTAGCAAAAGAAAAATTGCTAATTTGCTGCAGTTGGACCGGGCTGACGTCTCAATCTGCGGAGTGTCAGTGCAGTGAAAGAAAATGTTTCCCACTGAGCCGGCGAGAGCGAGCCTCTCTAAAGAGGGTCAGGGCAGCGGGCCCAGAAACCAGATTGACTGGCCACAGTGCTAAATTACTCACACAAGACACACATTGTCTGCCGTGCCAGCTCCCGGAGGACCTGCTTTCTCATTCCTTCCCCTTGGAGCTGGGGCGGGGGAAGGGGTCCGAGCGTGGGAGGAGAGGCCAGGGGCTGGCGTGATGCGGTGAGGGCAGGATCGTCTTCGGGAACAGAGAGGGGCAGAAGCTGGGTTAATGATTACCCCGGCCTGTCTGCGGTGTTCAGGAACAGGACGATAAAATTCTCCCAGAGCCCGGCCGCAGCTCTGCACCCGGGAGATTCAGTGCGAGATAATGTCCAACGGGAGTTAATAACTGAACAGGCTGGGGAGAGGGGCCGGCCCTGACATTGCTCTCAACGCAACCGTAGCCGACGGCCCTCGCCGCTCACCCGGCTGCGGCCCGAGCAGCTGATGTGCGTGTGCAAATCTCGGGCACCGTCTCCCCACCGTGGCCGAGCCTCAGGTGGGTCTCCCAGAAGGGCTGGATCTCCTCTGGGCTTGGTGACCTCGGGATCCACAGCCGGCGTAGAAAAGGATCGCACTGAGGGGCTCCCCGAGGCAGCTCCGCTGGCCACAGATGTTTGGCGCTGAGGCAATAACAAGCCTCTCCTGAGAACCCTTGACCACGCAGCCTCAGAGAAGAGCCTCGGGTGAGCTCGGAGGGGAATTTGCCTCTGTCTGCAGAGCAGCCTCGTTGAGCTGGGGAGGAAAGTGCCTGGTTCTCTGAGCTCAGCCCACGCCAGGTTTCCATCTGCAGGGCCTTCCTCCATGTGTTTCAGGTTCTGGATCCTGCCCATCCTCCCGGCCAGTCCACACAGGGCCTTTCCCAAGACATGTCCCCAACACTGTGGAGTCATAGCATCTGCACCTTAGCAATCAGCCAGCGCAGCCCCAAGGGCCTGTGGTCTGCCCTGGCTCAGATGCACCTGCAGGGCCGGTCCAGGAGGCACCTGCAGGCCTCTCCTGTGTCCTCTGTCTCTGGTCAGCTCTCTGGGCTTAAACCAGGTCACAAAGGGCCTGGGACAGCTCAGGGAGCAGCACTGGGACTGAGCAAGCTGGGACCTGGTGCAGGTGCAGGGCCTGAGGCCCCAGGAGCACATAGCCCCACCATCCTTGGGTCCTGAGACCCACCTAGGCTGCCTGTGGTTCTCTTCTTCCTGAAAGGCAAGGAGTCAATGACCTTTGGAATGACCTAGAAGGGCCCAGGCTCAGAAGCAGTTCCTATCGGTGCCAGGTGGGGAGGCTGCTCAGTTCCTTGGCAGCCCCTGGATGTCTGGGCCCAGGGGACGTGCTGTGATGCTGGCAGCGGACGCACTTCTGCAGCTGCCGGGCAAACGGGGATGCGAGGACGAGAGCAGTCTGCAGGCACGGAGGCAGCCTGCTCCCTCATCCGAGGCCGACATTCCACTCTGAAAGAGAAGGTCCTTGCCGTGACCTCTGAGAGACAGGTTGCCTGGGCAGGAAGGGATGGCTAGCTCAGCCCGACACAGCCCTGGGATGACCACCACGACCCCAGCAATGCCAGCATTTGGTCAGCCACTCAACCTTCAGTGCCAGGACCCTCGAGACCTATGATGGCTCAGGCAGGGGCCCTGGAATTCCAGCTGGCCACTGCTGATGTCTGCTTTAGACCCGCGATGTGCAGCTCTGGCATAGAAGATGTTGGAGAATGTTCCAGCAGGGCCCCACTGCCTCTGTCTCACTCTGATCTTTAAGGAAATAGCCTCTAGACTAAGAAAACAGAGGCCTGGACTTGGACCCTCCAGATACTGGTGCACAGTCTACTGCTGTGTGACATCAGACAAATCACTTAACCTCTCGGAGCCTCTGCCTCATGATATAAGGGAGACCATCAAACCAGATAATGTATGTGGGACTTTTTTTGCAAGATGTGAAGAGCTGCCTGGATGCGTTGTCTTTGTGCAAATAAGGGAAGAATGTCTAAGCCTGTATTGTGAGGACCCTTTGTCCTGAGTGGACCCAGTCTATGAGCACTGTATTTTCTTCAGGAAAAATAGAGTTACTGCCCGAGCCATCAATCATGGAAAAGTCTGGCCTCAGATGTACAATGCACACGGCACTGTTCCCAGAAACAGGAGCTGGATGAGCGTTTTGCATTCGGCCTCTTCTCCTCCCAGCTTCTTCCCGCCTGGCCCTGAGCTATCCACAGCCTGAGCACCATGGGACACACGTACGTGTGTACACACACACACATGCACACATGCAGGTGCACCAGCACGGACACATTGTGTCCACACAAAACACATGCATGCACGCACAGAGACACATGGTGCACACATGCATGCATATTTGTGTGCACACATTTGTGCACGCCAGCATGGACGCATATGCGTGTGCACACGTACACACAAAATACATGCATGCACCGACATGCACACAAGTCACGCACATAACTGTGTGCTGTCATAATTCCCTCCTGGAGAATTCACTCTTCCCTCATTCAGAGGCCTGGAACCCAGGAGCCCCTCTTGGAGGCCGCCCGATGTGGAGAAATCTCTGCCCGGAAGGCCTGAAAGGGTGGAATGTGGCCCAGGCACCCTCATGAGGCCATCACTCTTCTGTTCCCCAGACCCCAGAGGCCCTGCTGCTCCAGACAGACGCCCTCGGACCTGATGCTGGTGCCGTGGGAGGGGAAGGAAGGGCTCTCACAGATGCATCCCCAGGGCCCGGCCTCAGCGGCAGGTGCCATGACCTTGAGCTCAGGCCCGTCTGGCCCGTCCCCCTACAGAGCGAATGGCCCCGGTGGAAGAGCTAATGGCAACCTGTCTGAGTGCCCGGGGGTGAGGTGCCGCCAGCTGGCCAGCCCCTGCTGGGGAGGCCCAGGCCATGCGATGCATTCACCGAGGCTCTGTGCAGGCCCAAGCGCTGGGGTTCTCTTTTTCCGGGGGGAAGTCCCCTCTCCTTGCTCTGCCGTGAGGTGGTGGGCTCTCAGCCATCGTGAGCTGTCCCTCTTTTCTTAGTGGGCTTCAGGTGCTGGAACCTTCTGGGTCCTGCCTGTGGATGGTGCTGGCACGTTCCAGAGCCCTGACAAGCAGGCCTCACTCCCCAGCTGCCCCCCAGGGCAGGGCCTGCTCCCCGCCCTGGCTGAGCTCCAGGATCACCCAGGAGATTCCACAAACACTGAAGCCCGGGCCCAGGCCCGCATCACTGACTGATGGTGGGCCCAGTGTAGGCACTTTGCAAAGCCAGGACCGAGAACAAAAACCAAAGCTTTTGCCCTCAGCACTGTGGCTTCACCAGCTCTGCGCCTTTCCTGCGTCCACCTGCGATTCTCCAGCTGATTGTTTCCAAACTCTGAAGTTGGGGCATTTTGCATCCAAAGGGGCCTAGAGAAAGCGCACAGCCTGCCCGCCTGGCCATCATGGCCTGGGGCTGGCGGCTCTTCGGACGGGCCAAGACTCGCTTGAGGGGCATTCAATCGACCATTGAAGCCACAAGTCCAGGAACTCCCAGAAGTGAGTACGTACCTAGGCCGTCTGCCATGAGACCACCTGCCCACAGGTGCCCCACGTCTGCAGAATGCCCGGATGAGGCCAAGACCCTTGCTGCTTCTGCCGCCACCAAAATAAAGGCCTCTTTCTACTGTTTGAGAATTATCACACCGACACAGCCTGGGCTAATTGTCACCAGGGTACAGCTAATCACAGTGCTGATTATGGAGTCACTATCGATTTTTGTGGCGAGCAAACGTTTCTGGAGTTTATAACGCCTGTTATCTTTTGACTAATAGACGCGACCCTGATGAGCCGAAGTTCATCCTTTGTCTCGGCTCCTACTCCAGCCCCATAGGGTGGCACCCAGACACAGGTGTGTGCACACCGCACTCTCCTCCTGTCCACACTCATTTTTTTTCAATGGTGACAAAAGGGAGAAAGACCTTTTTGTCCGTCAAAATATGCGGTATTAAATCCAGGATAAAATTCTTGGGTTTTTTTTTTCTCTAGGTCAAATTAAACTCATCCAAAGCCTGCTTTCCCTCTCGTGGTTGCAGGGAAATACCCATAAATCTGAATATTCGGACTGTATACCAATAATCACGACCTGGGGAGCAAATTTCTCAGTAAATCACAGACCTGGCGCACAGCGTCACCCGGCACCAGCACCCCGTGCACTCAGCTGTGGCGACGGGACGACAGACCTGCAACCAGAATGAGGAATAACCCGATTGGGGAGCCCGCTCAGCCTCCCGGCTCGGTTTCTCAGCTCGTTGTTCTCAACTTCAAATCCTGTGAACGGATGAAAGCGAATGCCAGCCTCCCAGCTCCGTCAGTGGCCTTTCCTCCTCTCTCAAATATTAAGATAAACGGGTGTCACTTCTGAAGATTTTAAGTACAATAGAAAATCCATTGCTCCGATCAAGAGATTTGTCTCTCAGAGAAGCTCTGGTGTCAGGAAAAAGGCAACGATCCGTCAGCCGGCGCTGCCCCTCAAATAGATAATCAATTTCCCGGGAAGCATCAATAATCAGAGTGGACATTTATTGCCCCTCGGATGGTTTATCTTTGGGGCTGGGGACAGCAGGGCCGTGATGAATACCAAATCTGCCAGGGAACACAATTAAATGCTGTGAGGATAAAGGGTTTTATATCGTGCACAAAAAGCAATCAAATTCATAATTGAACTCCATTGCATGAAATCGGCCAGAAATAAATAGGGCACCCCAAAGCGCATCAGAGTCCCCTTGTTATAGGTCAGACAGTGTCACCAATTCTGCCTTCGTTCATCCCTCTGGAGCCGTAGCCTGCCATTCCTGCATGCCTCAGCCTGCGAGCGGGACTCGGTCCTTCTCCCACCCCACACGTGCTGCGGCCCCCTCTTTCCTCTCTTGGTGGAGAGAAAGCCTTTACCTGGTCTGCATCGGCTTAAATTGATGCTGGGTCTGCGTGTGCTCACCTGGCCACCTGCATTACACAGTCCCAAGGGGACAGGGGGGCAGAGGATTTGGGCCAATGGGTGTGATGAAAGACACCTCAGGCTCCACAGGATGAGTAGGGGGCCCCACTGCCCCTCCCCAGAAGACCCCCTCTTCCTTCGGGCAGGCGGGGGCCTCACCCCAAGGTGACCCGAGCCTCTCCAGCAAGAGCTCTGGGAGAGACTGTGAAATCTCAGCTGTGGGGATTCTCGTCTCCAGAAAATCTGCCCGTTCCCATCAGACACAGCGTCTCAGGGGCTCCAGTTGTGGGGGGGCGAGTGGACACCCTACTCGGGTCGGAGCAAAAGGCCGGTGGGGCCGCCAGCAGTGGGGTTTCTCCTGGGGCTGGGGGCACCGTCAGCTCCGTTCTAGTCTGTTCGCACTTCGTGAACTTGGTTTTCAAAAGAGCCTTGAAAATGTTAGCGTTTAAGGTCATATACACTTGGCAAAATATGGCTTTTAGTTTGGAAGGGAAAAAAGGCATAAAGGGCATTTTGGACACAAAATAGCTCTTTAAAACAGCATTTTGATGAGTTAAGTATAAATAAATCAGAAACACACGGATTTCATTTCCTTTAAAATACCCGCGGGCTCAAACACTAGCGGGAAAAGTGCCTGGCGAGCGGCGGTTTGGGATTTTGACAAACCCAAATATTTTGAAGAGCTTTCTGAAGTGTTTGCACCCAGGTCTCCTCGTCTGCCCTGCCCTCCGTGAGCTCCCGGTGCACTCACCCCTCTGCCAGCGGCGGACAGGTCGTCCTGCATGTGGCTGTGAGTGTGAGTGTGTCTGTGTGTGAGTGTGTGTGTGTGTGTCTGAATATGTGCATGTGCACTCAAGCCAGCACGCAGAAGGCAATAAAAGCAAGGAATATCAGCAAAGAGATGAAGTTTGGAGACTTAAAGAATTGTCACTTTATTTTCATGTGGAATGGGAGAGAAAACCAATGAGAACCCTACTTGCAGGAGTTGAGCAAAGGCTCCATCTAAACCCACCATAGGGATGAAATCTGGGGAGTCTGCCTGCCGCCCCAATATCTGGGTCACGAGCGGAAAACCCAGCTCCGCCCTCAGAAGTGTGGGCTCACCAGGACAGAGCCCCGGAGGAGGAGCTGCTGGGACCCAGACACGTGGGCGCAGTACAGACACCGCCGTCGCCCCCAATCCTGGCGCCGGGCGCTGAGGGGTGATCTTCTCCCTTCTGTGGGAACAAATTGAAGGCGGTGAGGGTGGCAGGCAGCCCGAGTCACTGCAGTGGCCACTTCCAGGGCCGGGCGTGGCCGGGGAGTGTGGGCGGCGCCCGGCAGGCAGGCCGGTTCAGGGACACTTTGGTGAAACATCAGCTCCCGTCTTCGGGTGGCTCAGGGACCAGGAAGGAAGGTGGAGGACAGCTTCCTTCCTGTCCAGAACTAGGGGGTGGCCAGCAGGTGGGTATGTCAGGGAGCCCCTGGTGACGAGTTTGCTGGGACTCCTAATGAATGAAATGAATACAAATGAAACAAGAGCCAGTCCTGTCTGCTGACTGAGGAGTGCCTTTGAAGTCGCTCGGATTCACAGAGCTTGCTCTGCCGTTCCACAAACTAATAAAATCTGGGGCATCCATGGGGAGCGCAGAAGGGCCCCGGCACTCTGCCCTGCGGTGTTTCCACCTCGGGCTCTCTTGGTGAGCCTCCCGCGGCCTGATCATTCGGGCGGGATCGTAGTCCGGTTCTTCGGTCCAGAGTGCTGCTCACCCACGAGACCTGCGGCCCGAAGCTCTTATCTAGAACATCTGGCCCCATCTCGGCCGTCTCCGTGTCTCCGAAACCCAACTGCTCGCTCAGAGACGTAAACAGAGACGCTGCCTGGCCAAGGCCCGCCCCGCGACGTCTTCCCTGCAATGTTCCTCTTGGCATCTGATTAGAAAATGAAACTTGCAATCAATACTCAAAGTTGGATTTTGAGATTTTCTGCAGAATTGGGCTCAGAGCGTTTAATAACAAGGTTTCTTACTGCCCGGCCTCGAAATTTATAATAAAAACAGATATTTCCCCTTCCTGATCTTGAAAGCCATGCCAACGGCGGAGAAGGGGCTTGGATGCAAGAGGAAGAAACTGGATGGGCTTGAAGGCCACAAACATCAGCCCCTGCACATCGGCATGGGGCCGGGCACCCCGATGGGACCCCAGGGGTCGAGAGTGTTCCCAGCTGATCCTCAACCACTTCTCTTAATTGTACAGTGTTATGCTAATCAGCATGCGATGCCTTTTCTCTTTAAGACCAAGACAGAACAAAGCCTCAGATTACTAATTACACAAATACAGTGTCTTTTGCTAATTGGATTGGTTAATGTTAGTTAATAAAGCGCTTTAAAGATAGGCATGTGGTATGAAAGGGGCAATTCGTACGTTTCATAACAGGCTAATAACTGTCAGCGATGAATAATCAGCCGCTGTCGCACGCACCCGCCATCGGACTCTCCTTCCAGGTCCTTGGCGGTCTGTTACAAATTAACGCCTTCGCGGGAGCCAGCGGTGCTGCCGCCCATCTCCCCGCGGCTGCGTCCCTTCCCGCCCGCGAGGGTTGGCAGCGCACGCGGCCCACAGCCCTGGTGGCTGTTTGGGGAGTTCATCCTCTAAAGAAAAATGAAGCCCTGTTATTTCTATTATTTATGAAAGAGCCTTTGGTTAAGCGATTAGGAACAGGAACCGGAGTCCCGCATCCTTGTCCTGAGGCCAGAGGCTTAGCTGTTTTACTCAGTGACCCCGGGCAAGCTCCTTGACCCTCACAGGCCTCAGTCAACTCAGCTGGAAAATTGGGTAAAAAGATTGTGGTGTCTCTCAGGCATGAGCTGCTGAGCGGAGGCGCGCAGGGCGGCAGAATTGTGACAGCTGAGGGCTCGGGGACGCGACCGTGGCCGGGGGTCTGCCGCTCACTCTGTCGGCTGGTGCCAAAAGAAAATCAGGACCTTTGGGCCCAAAATGGGACCCTGGAACCTAGGGCCCAGCTCCAGGACCTGGCCGGGTGAAGCACAAGGACCGAATTCCCTGGCCGGCCCTGAGAGCTCCTCCCGGGGGCTGTGTCGGGAGCGGGCCTTGCTCCCTGAGCAGAGCTGCGTGCAGACAGGTCCTCGGTGGGCCTGGGGGCGGGGTCCCTCCCTGCTGCAGCACTCACAGGCCCCCGCACTGGCCCCGGTGGTCAAGTTTATTCCTCGTCCACTGCTCTGTTTTGAGATGTGGCCTCCTTCTGCCTCCCCAGTTTTATCGTTTTATCCAAATCAACCTTTTTCCGTTAGGGAAACCAAGACGGAAAAGCACCGCCAGCCACGAGGCTGCCCCTGACAGCTGGCAGCTCGGATTCAGTCCACAGGATCTCCTTCGAAAGAGAGTCGGAGGGGGGATCCCACCACGTCCTCGCCCCCTCCCGGGGCGCAGCCTGGGGGAGCACAGCCCTTCTGGGGAAGGGAAGTAAACCAATGGTGACACGGGAATATGTTTGCTTTCGTAAACAAAAGGCCTCATCTTGGAGTCAGAAGGGGAAAAATGACCCCCAGGTGTTCTGCTTTAATCCACACAGTGACTCTGCCAACCCGGGCAGCCCCCACAGAGAGGAATCTGCTTGTTGGACCAGACGTTAGACCAGACAGAACGACCGAAATGGAGACCATAGGAGAAAGCGCTTTCAGCTCCTCCCTGAGTCACTGTCCATTTCTGCGGCCGCCCCGGCCAAGAGGGGAGTCCAGGATGGGCAAAAAGTCAGCCGGAATGGGGTCTGTTCCCACTGTCTGTCCCAAGTGCTCAGGAGTGGAAGCTGGCTGGGCAGTACAGCCACAGGCCAAGTGGAGGCCCCCAGACGTCCAGGCGTGAATCTCGTCCTTCATGCACTCAGAGTGTCCTTGCCCAGGAGCCTGCCCCTCGGCCGCACAGTCCCACGGATTTCTGCTTCTTAGACCCTGCTCTCTCGCTTATCCCAGCTCTCCAGGGCCCCTGCAATGTTGGGGTCTGTCTCTTGATCTGCACCTCTCTCTCTCCCCCGACCCTTCCCCATCTCTCTCTCTCTCCCTCCTCCCCTCTGTCTTTCCCTCCTCTCCGGATCTCTTTCTGGGTACAGGACACGCTGGGCCACCCCCACCCCTCCAGGCCGTGCTTTCACAGACCCTCGTGTGGCTCTCAGCCTGGCGACCTCAGCTCTCTTCTCGATCTTTGGAAAGAGCAAATAAATTATGCTGCTGAACAAAATCTCCCAGCTCCAAGAATAGAGCTTTAAAAAATCCAGCTATGTCCAAGAATATTTCTGAAACCACGGTCAGTGTTTTCCCGAGGCTGTTTTTGCCCATGCATGGGCTGTGTGGACAAGTTCCCCTGGAAGAGCTGATGGCCCAAAGACCCGCTCAGGAGCCAGGGGAGGCCCTGCAGGCCCAGCTCAGAGATGCCTGCAGCGTGCATGTGCCCTGGGGGCCTCCCCGTGTCTCGCCGCTGGCCCTGGGGAGGCACATTCACTCTGTGTCCCACCCTTTCTCCTGCACTAATGGGGGTCATTTCTCTGAGTCCATCCCAAAGACAGATGGTGACCTTGTCGTGTTAAACTGACAGGCATGCCACAGGGCGGACGAGCATCGGAGTGCCACCTCCCACCCCACCGTCAGGGCTTCCATGCGGCGGGTCTCCCGCTAATCAGAGTGTCCTCTCATCCAGCTGCCTCCAGGGTCTCTGAGCTTGGAGGCTCCGTCCAGCTGCCCCTTCTTATTTCTGGCCGTGGCAGGAGAGCCAGGAACGCACTGAAGAGGCTCGTGCTTTGATTTCAGGACTACAAAGAGCAAGGAGCAAGCAGGTGTGTGCACTTTCCCTGAGGCCCCGAGGAGAGCAGTGGGATGCCGACCTCGGGCCTCAGAACACAGGCGGGAGGCGGGCAGTCACTCCCCTTAGAGCCGAGATGCACCGGCCGGTGGGGAGACAGTGAGGAAAGGTGTCTCCGGATAGAATCTCGCCCTGGGCAGACGGCAGGACAATAAGCAGGTGCTTCTGGCATCTGTATCTTGCTGGTGTTCACGTTCTGTGCACTTCTGATGGTGTCGCCATGGCTCAGGGCGGGCCGTGTGTGTCTCCAGCAGCTGTCGGGAATCCCCGAGTCATCGTCCGTCATAGAGTGAGTTCGCTGGGGCACAGCTTCGGGCACCCAGCTCTCCAGCTGAGGGCTTCAAGACACAGCCGCCTCCGCTGCCGACTTCCCGATCCATTCCTGACGTGCCGGGGGCTCTCCAAAAGGCAGTGGCGAAGGCGCCTGTTGGAACGGCATTCCAGATCCCCAGCATCACGAGGACTGACTGAGGCATCTGTGGACGAGGACTCGCCCCCGACCCTGACCTCCAGGATGAGCCCCCCCCACCCCGGCTGGCATGGGGGAGTCCATGGCATTCCACAGCGCCCCTGGGGCAGAAGCTCGGGAGCCGGGCGCTCCCCTGGCAGGGACCCCTCCCCTCAGGGGAGGCCAAACATCCCTGGAAGTCCAGCGGCTTGAGGTAGAAATTCAAACAGGCGTTTCGAGATTTCTTTCGTGACAATTTTAAGCTCTTCTTGTTGGAAAACAAACAGGAAAAAAAAAAAGGGAGGAAAACGCACAGAGTGGTTTCAAACTGCTTCCAATTTCACACCGCCTTTTCCCGGCGGGAGGCTACAGCTGGGAATGTGCTCCCGCGGGGCCGGCTGGGCGTGGCTGCAGCTGTGGCTGGATCAGGTGTTCCTGGGAACTCTGCCTGCGGCTGTGGATGCTCTCCCACCTACCTGGAGGCCACCATACTGTGGCTGCAGACCTGCAGCATTTGAAGTGACAACCTTGCGGCATTTCTTCTGTTTGGGGTTCTGCTTTAGCTGCTGTGTGTTGGCTGGCAGTGCGGGCAAAGCCAGCCTGGGACCAGGAGCCAGCCCTGCCCACCTGAGCCTCCCACGCCTGTAGGATGTGCAGGAAGCCTCCACTTGCATCTGCGGCTTGCAGCTGCACCGGCTGCCCGAGGACACGGAGGCCTCCCGCCTCCATCCTCCAGAAACTGTGTCTGCTTTGGGCCAGAGGTCCACACGCTTCTTCTGTAAAAAGCCAGATAGGACCTACTTCAGGCTTTTTGTGCCACATGCGGTCTCTGTGTCATAGTCTTTATTTTTATGACCCTTTAAAAATGTAACAGCCGTCTTAGCTTGAAGGCCACACCAAAACAGGCCCCAGGCTGGGTTTGGCTGGCGGACCCCCAGAGACCAGGGCGGCCCAGTGGGGCTGGGTCTCTGTTGCCGGCCTTCAGGCACCATTGTTGCGGCTTACCCCCTACAAGAGGATTTTGCTCTGGGCGCCTGGACAGCCTCAGATATGGGTAGTGGCATCTTTAGCGGCAGTATCACTTGTGTTCTTGTTGTGGAATAAAAGAGAGTTGGCTGGGCCCTCTCTGCTCTTTTCATGGCTGGGGCTGCCGTGGACGGCTGTGGGGCCCTTCAGATGCGTTTGCACCCATTTCACAGACGAGGGAGCCCGAGCTGTCCAGTTAGCATACGGCACCGAGATGCGCTGCGGGGCTCAGAGGGGAAGAGCCAGCTGAGTCCAGGTTCTTTGTGCTGTTCCTGCGGCCTCGCCCGCTCGGCCAAGGCTCCTGAAGGAAGTTAGCCAGGAAGCCCCTAAAGGCGTCCCCAGGGCTGGCAGGCATAGCGTGTGCTGATCGAGTCTGGGAAGTCCTCCAGCATTGCCTCCGAAGCGCCGTCGGTGGGCCTGATCCTGCGCAGGAGATGCAGAAGGGGCCCCGCAGGATTTGCTGGGAATCCGAGGCAGAGTGGGGGTGGGTGGGCCGGCCAAGCCTTGCTGGTTCAGCCTGACTCCCAAAGAGCCAACTGGGCCGGGGGCTCCCGGCTGCAGCGGCAGTTGCATGGATGTGGCGGATTCCAGAGGCTGCCCATTCTTCACAGCGGATCAGCGCGGAATTCCTCCACACAGCTGTCGCTGTAATTGGGTCCCATTAGGAAAGTGCGGTCTTGTTTGGCGGCTCTCTGCCTCCCGCCGCCCCCACGCACGGTGGTCTCGAGTTAGCACGGCAGCTGTGACCAAAAGCCAGGCACTCTGGGCTCTGCCGCGCTGTCTCCTCCCCACAGATTGGAAACATTCCTGTGGGAGAGAAGGCACAGCTCCTTTTCGTCATCTCTCCCTCCCCCCACCACCACCCCCCCACCATTTCTCCAAATGGAACCAGTTCTGCAGAGGCCACAGAAGCGAATGGCTCAGGGCACAGCCTGATTGGAACTCCAGCTCTGCCACTTCCCAGCTGTGTGACATTGGACAAATTACTCAACCTCTCTGAGCTCAGTATCCCCAGGGGCAAATGGGGATTACTAGAGGATCATTGTGAGCATTAAATAAGAACACACTGACGCCTTTCGCAGAGCTGGCGTGTTAGCTGTTAGTAGTATCATTGCTATTTTATTACGACCTGGAATGGAAACAGTTGTACTTCTGGCTTCACTGGCTTGCAAGTTTGCAAAACCCAAAAGTGAGAGAGTCCACAAATATTTGCCGAGTGAAGGAGTAAGTGGAATAATTAAAGAGTGAGGATTAGATGAGGCCAGAATTTGATCAGGGAAAGGCCTTGTGTCCCCTAGGTCACTGCCCCGAGGCGGCGGTGACAACTAGGGGCTGCTGCTTCTTGTTGCATCGTCTCCGTGTCCCGGGAAGGCACTGCCTGTGTTCTTAAAGGGGATTAAAATTCAACTCTGCTTAGAAACGTGGGGAGATGACCTCTGACCTTCCCATCTTTAGGTAATTAAAGGTGACTCCAAACCCCAATAAGTGGGGTGGGAACTTACGGCCCAAGAAGACCCCGAATCCTGGGGGACACCCTGAGGGGGTTTGCGTTTGAGCATCGCCCAGTCGCATCCCCCTGGACCTCGGGTCTCATGACTCAAACTCGAGTGTGTCAGAGGAGCCATGGCCGGGAGATCTATGACCCCTTCTTATTCACTTATGATTATTAAGGATCATCGTAACCAACAAGTTATCAATAACAGAGTCGAGTTGAAGTGCATTAATATGATCCTGTCAATATCTAGGTTATTTCTGGAACTAGAAAGGGTTGAGAGTAAATGACGAATGTGTGCCCTGAGCCGACAGTTGACCCCGTGATGTATTTCCCCCTCGGGAGATGCCGAGGCGCACAGTCCACCCGGGGCGGCAGCCGGGTCTCGGAGGCCGTGGCTCCGGGTGGCTGTCGTGGAGGTGCGGGCAGAGGTCTGTGTAGGGGACAGAGAAGGGGGGACGGCCCGCAGTGGTCCCGACATGTTTTTTGAATGTGAGTTAGAACCTCTGGTTTGCGATCGGCAGAGCTCCGTGTCGGATGAACGACGTCCTGGGGCTGTGCAGGGACCCTGGGCTTTCGGGACGTGAAAGAACACTCCAGAAAATCCAGTGAGGTTATGTTAGGACCGTCCTCTGCCGGGTCTCTGAGAGGCTGCTGGAGAAGGGGGACACGTACCTGGCAGGCCCGCCTTTATCTGTCTTGGCAGAGCCTGGAGCCCTCGGCTCTTTGAAGCTCTTGCAAGCGCTCTCATTAAGCTGGTGGGCTTCCAGTGTCTGCAGTTAATGTATGCCAGGGTCCCGGAGGTGCTGGACTTTGGGAGTGACCCAGGAACTTGGAACCCAGGCGTGTGTGTGGCTGCTGTGTCGATTTTCTCTTCGGGGATCTCATCCCTTAGTGCATCCCCACCTCCCAGGGGGCCTTGGTGCCTCCCAAGCAGGGTGACCAAACTGAGGGGCTCCTGGGATGGGGGGCTGTCAGTGATCCAACCCAGACAGTTCCAGGCAATGCGGATGCTGGTCCCCCTGCATCCTGGGCGCTGGTGCAGGACACACACAGAGGGCCTGGCCTTCCGGTGTCAGGGGTCAGGAGAGACGGCCTTCACCCTGGAGCAGTTCAAATCTGGCCTGGGCTCCCCAAGCTGTTCTCCTCTAGGCCACACGACCCCAAGGGAGCCGGGCCCTGTGCCCTTCGGACCTTGGTGTCTGATCTCCAGCCAGTTGCCCCGACCTCCAGCCCAGCAAGGCAAGGTGCCTGCCCCCACGCACTACAGGGAGAGCCCCAAGCACGTCTCCAGGGTGGCCCGAGAATTGTCTTGGGTGCAGGGCCGGGCCACCCTCAGCCTGGACAACCCAGCCCCACTCTGACCTCAGCCATCTCCTCCCCAAAACAGGGTGGGCTCCCGGTGAGTGTGGCCAGGACAGCCGCTCAGTGAACACTTGGAGCAGTGATCTTTATTCACTCATTTACTCGCCATTTATTATTCGGTCAATGCCGTCTGGGGTCTACAGCTCTGTGTCCAGCCTGGAGGAGCCACAATGGTGCCTCGGGCCCAGCTCTTGGCCTCAGGAGGCGTCCGGTCCAGTAGCAGAGGGCAGACTGGCCAGAAAGGCTAGGAGAGCTCTGAAATAGGCATGTTCCTGTCCACGTGCAGCAGTGACGTTCACGGAGAATAAAGGACAGGGCGGGGGGACGACGGGTGAGGCCACCCCAGAGTGTCACTAGAATCACCAACTTTCGACACCAAGTCTGCAGCATGGAGACTGTGAGTTTCCTCGGGGTGGGCGCCCCGGGCGACTGAGCCAGAGCAGCCCCGCCCCCTGGGGCGCCTTCTGCAGCATCGGGGGCCTCCCAAGGCCCCACGGCTCCTTCTAGCTCTGTGCTCTTCTCCTCTCGAACCCAAACCCTCAGAAGGAAGCTCTGGCACCAGTTCCAGGAACAAACAGCTCTGCAGAACTTTCTCCCCGTTTCCGGGGCACGCGTGTCCAGTTCCTGGAGCCGCGGCTGCAAGGCCCCTGGACGCACCAGTGCTTCCCTTTCTAGCACTGAAAGTTATGGCTTGTCATGAGTCATTGATTGGAAGTGCCACACATCACCCGCCTCTTATGATTTACGAGCACTTCCTCTGGGGACATCAATCTTCCGGAAGCAGGAGGAGGAAGCTGTCCACCAGGGCCCGGTGTGATGCTGGACACCATCTCCCTTGGGACAAGGGCCTGTGGGGACCATCCTGGGCTCAGCCCTCGGCTCACCGCCTGGCTGAGAAGGGGTTCGCGAGCCTGCGCCTCAGCTGCTGGCGGGATGTGGACGCGTCGGACTTCTCCTGCCAGCCCCTCCTGGTCAGTGCCCTCGCCAGAGCTCCTGCGCCTGCCTGGGCCATCAGCATGTTCTCTCCATGCCCAGGGGCTCAGCCAACACAGCCCCCAGGTAGCAGCTCTGCGAAAGAGCTCCTGCCAAGGCCAGTAGGACCTGGAGGTCTGACCAGCTCCAGGGGTCTCTGGGCTGGGTCACCCAGGCCGCCCCATTCGGAAGGATGTGACAGAAGGAGCTGAGCAGCATCTGCAGGGTGGGCTCCGTGGTCCAGAGCTGCCCAGTGTGTGGAGGAGCCCGTCTTTGCCCTGGCGGAGGAGGCAAAGCCTTGGGTGCAATGGCTCGAGCGCTCCAGAGGCTTGGGATGTCCTGAGCTGGGGGCCCCCTGCACTCTGTCCTCTCCGGAAAAGGGTAGCTTTGGGGGGCGGGCCAGAGAGAGCAGGAATCCTTGCAAATCTCCCCTGAGGTCAGCTCGAGCCCTGCCCCCGACGGCACTGCCCGTGTCCCCATGGCATGAAACTCAGGGGACAAAACAAGGTCATGGCTGGGGCAGGCCGAGGGGGCCACCACTGTGCCTGCTTGTCTCCTGCAACACAGCCCTGGGAGCCTGGGGGGAGGTGCTGGAGGGGCCTGGGAGGGCTGCCGCACAGGCCAGGAGCTGGCAGGAGTGAGAGGCAGGACACCCCCCCACCCACCGTGGGGCCTCGTGACTCTGGGTCCAGGGCCACAGACTTGCTGTCTGATCGGGGAGCATCTGCGTGAGATCGCTCTGCTAAGGAGCTGAGCGGTTAACAAGGTGGCTTGCGAATTGGAAGGACCTGGGGAGCTCCCGGCTGGTGGCATGGCCTGTATTTCTCCGGGAGCTTTATCAGGAAGATACACAGTTGTAGTGGGAACCATGCTCTGTTGGATGCCCGGGAACCTAGGATCAGAGGCCAGCCTGGTCCACACCGGTGCTGCCTGCAGTCTTCATCGAGAAAGGGGTTCCACTGTCCTGCCCACCGACCAGGCCCTGCCCCACGGGCGTGCTCATCTTGCTCTTGCAGGGCCAACAGCTTTGGCTTGACTCCTGTGTCCACCCTCACCAGCTGTGCACATGTGGGAAGGTTCCTCTGCCTCTCTGAGCCTCTTCCTTATCTGTAAGGATTGGTGCCGGCAGCCATTTCTTGGAGGCTTGTTCTGGTTTTTATGTGTTAGTGTGAGCCAAGCACCCACCATGGCGCCTGGCCCACCTGACCCTCTGTCCTCCTCTATCTCACCGTTGTCCATTTGGTCAGCCTCCAACAGGTACCAGCTGATGCTGGGGAACCGGGGGCCCAGTGGGCTGGTCTCTGGCCCCTGGAGCCCACCATGGCACCCCACCAGGCAGCTGAACAGGGAAGATGCGCACGTGCTCCATGGAGCAGACACGAGGACTACGACCACTTAGGGGCCAGGGCCTACGAGGCCGCTCTCCCCTGCCCCACCCTGCAGACCCCTTCCTCTCCTTCTCTCCGCCCTGTACCTGTCTGTCTGTCTTGCCAGCATCAGTGTCCACATTCACCCTCAGAGGCAAATCGAAACCCCACTCGCACTCAAGGACGCCCCCGCACAGCCCCAAGGCCTTTCCAAACCTGGCTGCCTCTTCCATCTTCTGGGCTTCCTCTTTTGCCCCCGCCCCGCCTGTGCCTGTGGCGCCCCCCCCCCCCACCATGGCCCCCTCCCCTCCTCTGCCCACCTCCACCTGCCACCTCCTGCTTCAGAATTCCCACTCCTGAAGGCCTCGTGCCCGCCAGCCCCTCACTCAGGGGTCCTCCGCAGCAGTCTGGGGGCACCTTCCAGGGTCTTCATGTCCGTCCTGTTGAAGGAACAGATGGGTTTGACCCATTGCCGCTGCCCCAAGGTAGCTCATACTGGAATCCATGCTGTTTTGAGACTTTTTAAATGTCTCCAAGTCACTTTTCATGGGGCAGTGTAGACAAAAGGTGCTCACTGGCTGCTTACGAAATGAGGGTCTGAAGGATGTTGTCCCTCTGCCCTCAGGGGACCTCGGGGGGACTAGAGGGGACTAGACCATCTAACCTGGAGAGAGGACCCAGGGACAGGGATTCATTCATTCTATCAGTCATTCGTCCTGCAGAAAGGAAGATGCAGGCACCAGAGTGCCCGCAGGCAGGGCAGGGTACCCAGTAGAGGGGCGCGTGCCCATGGACGGAGAGCTGCCAGCGAACAGAGTGTTCTCGGCACGTCTGACATCAGGCAAACCGTGCCCAGAGGTTCTGGGTCTGTGCAAAGCCGTGCTGGCCAGGAAAACAGTGTCCGCCCCATAGTTAGCTCTTGCAGCCAGAGCGAAGCAGAAGGTCCCACCACACTCCAGAGAGGTCAAGCAAGAACGCCCCTGTGCCCAGCCGAGGTCTCAGCGGGGATACCCCTGGGGAAAGCGGGCCGAGGTGGGTCCAGGGCCTGGCTCCCTGTGCAGGGCCTAGAGGCAGAGGAGCCCAGGTTTTCTTGTTGGCCACAAAAAGGGTTTGCAAGGAGGACCCTGCTGTCCTTCAGGCAGGTGGGACACTGCTGTGGGCTCTCAGTAAGGGGTCCTGGGACAAACCCCTGACTTCAGGCTCCCAAGTGGGAGGCTGGGGAAATGCCTTTGGGCAGGGGGAGGCGCAGGGACCTCAGCTGGGAATGTAAACAGCCGCCTGGAGATCTATATGCATTTCGGGGATGGGCTCTCTGAAGGAGCTTGGGTCCTTTTTCGTGCCGTACTTGACTGTGTAAATATTTTTCTTAGGAGTAAAGAGAGAGGCTCCATTCATTGGGCAGATCTCACTTGAAAGAACTGAGAAGTATCTGTTTAGGCATAAAAGCTAAAAACAGTGTCCAAGGCGCCTTTCAAAAAAATCATTTCTGCAGCTCAAACACGGCCAAGCTGATTTTTTTTTAATGCAAAAAATAAATAAATATCACTCCGCTCCCAGTTGGGAGCTCAAGAGCTTGTGTCAACACCCCTGGAGCCTCTGCTGTGGGAGCCAGAGCGGGTCGGCCGGTGACTGACCGCCCGCCACGGTTCCTGTCGCAGCTGCCAATGGGACACGACCCAGCTCGGCTCCAGCTCGCACGGCCGCTGGCCTGGCCGAGGGGAGGGCCTGCTGGGGGTGAGGGGGCCTGGCCGGGGTTCAGGTGCGAGTCTCGTCGGAAGGGTCGGTGTGTGGCTTCTTTCCGCCAGATGCAAGGCCCAAGGGCCGGCTGCTCCTCCAGAGCAGAAGCCCGGGATCCGGGCCGGTCAGAGCGCATACTCTAACACTTCCAGGCTATCTGTCCTTTGCCCTGTGCTCCAACCCCCCATTGCCTGTCTGTAAAAGCCAAGGCAGGGTAGTAAAAGCTCCCACCCGGCCGGGATTGCTGTGAGAAGCACCTTCGAGGCTCCTGGGACAGGCCCCCACACCTCGGGCTCCCAGAGAGACTGCCCGCTGCCGTCGCCATCCCGCCACCACCCGGCTGTGGCTGCTGTCACGACGTCGATGCAGCATTTACACCAAGGGAGGCGGCAGCCGTGTTAGGACTGCGATTCGGACAGGAAATTAAGGATGAGAATGTTCTTGAAAAAGTCCGACTTCCCAGAAAGCAGGAAGCACCAGGGAGGCGGTGGCCTCCTTGCCGAGGAAGAGAGGAGCGTGGAACTTGGCTGTCCTGTGAGCGCCGATGGTCAGCTCGTTGGGCCCATTGCGAGGGCACGGCTTAAATCACTGCTAAGAGGGAAGGCCCTGGGAGTCCGCAGCAGCTGACCACAGAGCCACGTCCTGACCCCCCTGCTAGACTGTGTCCCCAGCAGGACTCCGAGCCCCTGGGGCCCTCAGTCTCCCCGAGGGCAGCAGAGTGAGGCTCAGAGCTGGGACAATGTGAGCCCCAGTGCTTCCCTGTGGCCACCCCACGCAGTGAGCTGTGCAGGCAGCCCAGAGCCTGCCCATGGCTGCTGCTTCGAGGGGAGGCCTCTTGGAATCAGTTTTTAGCCACTTCTAGACCCAGACTCACGTCTTTGGGCACAAACAAGCGACTTCAGCAATGGACAAGAGAGAAACAGGTCAGAGAGAGAGGTCTGAGCTCAAAGGCCAAGAACAAGAGGTCAGTGAATGAGAGCGTTTGGTGACCTCTTGGGCGGCAGGCCAGACTGGCGGGGCTTCACTCACATCTCCTTGGCTTTGGAAGCCGTGTGGCTGGGGCTCCGTCAGGGTTTCCTCCTGTTGGTGTGTTTTCAGATACTTTAATAACAGATTATTTTGAAGGGAGAGAAACCTTCTGAGATCCATTTGTGACACCGACCAGAAAGCTTAGCCCCCCTCGGGGGACATGCCAGAGCTCCGGAGCTGTGAGCTACGAGATGTCTGCGCGTGCATCTGCTCTGCACTGACTTTTTGGAGAACAGAGGGTATTTATTTTAAGAGTCAAAAAAGATGTTTTGACCAACCCCACTTAGCTCAGTGCTGGCACTGATACCCGCAAGAGAAGGGAAACGCCAGAGGGCAAACCTCGCTTTTCTGGCTAAAATGCTTAATCAAAACACACCTAATACTTTTGCCGGGTGCAGAGATGGGGCTGAGAGCAGCGACAGCCACTGCCAACAGCCGACCAGCCAGCGACGCGTGTGCTCAGGGCTCACCAGCAAAATAAAGAGGTTGTTCAGCAAAGCGGCTGCCTTGGCAGGGGAGAGGGCCAGGGTGGGGAGGCTCCAGAAGGGCTGCGTCCAGCGGGTGTTCACCGAGGTCAGCGGTGGGTGACCAGCAGAGGTAATGACATGCATTCCTGCCAAGACAGGCTGTGAAACTGGGGCAGGCCAGAGAAGCTGCCGGAACAGGGCAGTTCTGGAACCGACTCAGACCTCCCTTTGTAGGTGGGCCCTCCTTTCTTCAAGGTCATCGGCAATGGCTTCCTCTGGGGGGGCACCACTCAGGTTGGGCTTAATGCCCCCACCTCTCTCTGCATCATGTGACTGGGTAGGGCTTGTCCTGGCCCCATGTGGTCCTACAGCCAGGCTTCAGGGCACCCACACCCTGCGCATGACATGACAGGAGGGGAGAACCAGGCTCCAGGGAGCAGAGGAGACCCTGCCCCCAGCCCTGCCCTGCACGGATGCACTCGTTCCATCTGGCGTCTCTGGCTTGGTGTGTTGTGTGTAGCATCTTGACCTGTTAAGGACGGTGTGGTTTAAAGGTCCGTCTGTGTGTCCCCATCTGACCACAGGCTCCCAGGAGCCATCACCGGGCACTGATCTCGCCGGACTCTCCCTGATAGAAACAGGGGCCTGAAGTGGTGACACCAATGGATTTCCTGGGATGCTTCATCCCATTTGCCCACTGTCAGCCTCTGACGAAGGTGGTTCTTGCCACCCTCAGCCCCAGGCCTGTGAGACACAGTCGGGCCTGGACAGCAGCCAGCTGTGTTAAGGGACAGCAAAGATCTGGGAAAAAGGGGGTGTGGCGCTCACTCTGTGCCCCATCTTCCCAGTGTGGTTGAGTGACCGATCCTGGACCGCGCACGGAGGTGCTGGCCAGCTCTCCTTGGAAAGTCTCTCATGCTGGTTTTGACCAAGGGTTTCTGGATGAATTAGGAGTGGTCCACGTGGTGCCTCAGATGCAGGTCAGGGAGCCTGTAGGAACCAGGCTGCAGAAAGGGCCACCGCGGGTTCCCCACCTCGGGGTCAGGGCCTGTGCCGTCCTCAGAGAGAGAGGCAGCCATGTGCTGTCTGGAGCCCAGAGCAGGCAGGCCTCCAGCTGCCTCTCTCCCAAGGCTGGGCCTCCTGTCCCAGGACACTCTCCACGTCCCGCAGGCGCGGCTTAGCTTCAGTCCAGCAGCAGCATTAACTCCCTAGGGCTGTGAGACATGTTTCTAGGACGGCCTCCGGATCTTCAGAGGAGAATAAACCCACTCCTGCGCTTTCTGGCTGACCTCAAGCCCACCACTGGCCTGAGGGAACCCCCACCCCCCAAGGAAATAACCATCAGCCATATTCCCTGGGGACACTCCCCAGAGCTTACAGCCAAGGTGTATGTGATGTGCCTTGCAAACTTCAGAACCTGCTTGGTTATCACAACTGCCCCCTCTCCATGAAGGGGTCGTGGGGAGCGGGGAGAAAGGAAGGTCAGGGCCACCAAAAACCGAAGTGAAGACAGAGCTGACCAAAACGCAGCGGGAGTGGTGTGCACTCCAACAGAGGGGCCAGCAGGCAGAGGGCGGGCGGCTGCACCCTGGGGCCCAGCATGGAGTGTGTTGGAGACTGGAGGGCTCCGGAGGTAGGGATGCAGGGCTGAGGGGTCTCCCCTGGCTGGCCCTTCCTCGGAGTGATGGGGGGACTTCGCTGCTCTTGCCAAGTGCTCCGTGATCCGCACACTGGGACGGAGAGAGCTTGAAGCCCTGGCAATGCACCTTCTCCTCCTCCGGGAAGAGGAGGGGCCCGCCTGCCGGCGTCCAACCAGAGGCCAGCAAAGGCCCACTCCCAGGCAACACCCAGCACTCCCTGGCTCCAGGATGGGGGCGTGAGTGGCGAGGGTGTGCAGGACCTGCGAGGCGCGGTCCCATCAACGCTGGCGCCTGTGCAGGCGGCACTGACTTCTCTGGGGACGCCAGAGAGACAACAGCGTCTCCTTCAATGATGTGCTCCCAAGGCAGGCAGGGCCGGGAAGGCTTGGTTCTGGTTTCAGCCCCAGCCTTTGACTCACCACACAGTGCACAGACACTTCCAATGCTGGAGGAGGCTCGGTGACAGCACGAACTGCGGGGAGCACACCCAGCCGTCCCCTTACTCTCGGGGAACCCCAGGGCCACCATGGGATGGGGGCACCCTTTCACCAGACCTGGGCCTCTGCCCTGGACTGGGGCCGGGGGCTGGAGCCAAACCAGGAGGCATTCCACCCGAGACAGCTCAGCACTTGGCCTCCGGCACCGCCTTGGGTGCCGCGGGCAGGTCACAGCCCCGAACCTCTCTCCTCTTCTAAAGGCGGTTTCACAGGGCGGCAGGAACCAATGCTGGTGTTCCCAGTCACTAAGTGCAAGGTCCGCGTGGGAATGTGATCGCCGGGCCTGGCTGCAGCTGGAGAAGGCCAGGCTGTAAACTGTGCCTCAAAAAGAGTCACATGTACCCTTGACACGTTCACATGCCCTCTGGGGCTTTGCAAGGTGACCGGGTGTCCGTACAGGAGGCCCCTGCAGCCTCTTCCCTAGAAGGGACCCCAGCAGCGGCAGGGGACCAGAGTGGCCTCTGGCCTGGTTGAGGGGCCCAGGCTTCCTCCATGGCGGTTCCGTAGGGTAGGGGCTCCTTCGACTAACTCAGTGGGATGAAAGGGGAATGTGAGGCGCAGGCACCACCAGGCCCCAGGTGGCCGCCTCCTGGTTTAGCTCCGCGTCTGCGCCTGAGTCACAGGGACAGGCTCTGGGCTCAAGCGGAGCTCCCAAGAAGGGAGGTCACTCCGGACAGGGGTGCCCCGCTCATGGTTTCATCCTGTGCCCTCGAGGCTGCGCTCCGTAGAAAAATTATGTTCTTCTCCTGGTTCGAGACCCCCCCCGCCCCCACAAGGGGCAGGTTGAGGAGGCCAGAGCTCTGCCCGGTTCAGGGGCCCCATGACCCGAGCATGGAGCCCCCACTTCTGCACGATGCTCACGGTGGTCTCAGTCTCTGTGGGTGACCGCGTCCAGGGTGGGCCTGGGTGCCCCGCAGCAGGACCGCAGTCCGACTCTCTCCTCCAGGGCTCTAGGAGGCGGCCCCGGGATGGCCTCTCTGGTTTGGGGATTGGTGAGCACAGCCCTTTCCTGAAGCCACAGACTTTTCTGAGATCCAGGCGGTCAGCCTCGCTCTCTCTCTCAGCATTGACCAAGCCTCTGGCCGGCCGTCTTGGCTCTGGATTCGGGGGTGAAAAGCAGACAGACAGGAGGGCAGTTAAGGCCTGCCCGCTGGCCGAGCTCAGCCCCCAGCATCTGAGGCTGCTCTCCCCAGGGCCTGCCCAGCCCCAGGCCCAGTGGGGACAGAGCATTCGGTGACCTGGTCTCTTGCTGATTCTCCTGGGGGGGACCTTCCCAGGGTCTCCGTTGGGGTGTTCACCTTTTTCTGTCTCAGTCTTTTTTTCCACTTATAGCCGCTTTCCAAACCACAATTTCAGAAAAGAGAAATATAAAATCCCCAATTGGTTAGAATTCTCAACATTTAAAAATACGACTTACTGTTATTACAGCTGAGCCCGGGCAGTTTCGTGAGCGTTTTGGAACGTGGCATCCTGGTCCTCTCGCCTGGCCTGCATGGGCATTGCGGGCACTCTGGGCCCCACGCTTGTAATTTGATAGGGCAATAGTAATTTTAAGGGAAGGGGAAATAAAAATGCCTGAATTTAACACCATTTCTCATTTTATTTTTCAAATATTAGTTTCAATCTTGGTCTCTATTCTTATGGAAATGACATTCCAATTTATACATGTGACTCTGTGCGGCTCTTGTGACCCAGAAGGGAAAATCCCATTTATACAGCTAATTTGTCAGTTTGCTTAGCTGAGAAAGCGTCCTGGGGCCTGTCACTGAGATGCTGCCCCTCTCGGGAAGGGAACCTGGTGGTTTTTCAGAGGAGACGCCGGCCAGGCAAAACGCTAAGCTCCCCAGCACTGGGCCGGGGACAGCTCTAAGTCGAAACCGTCAGGCAGAAGAAAGACGCGGAATGGCTGGCACTTTCTCTCCTCATTGTCCCAAGCCTGTGTCCACCGGCAGAGGGAAGGGTAGGAGTGCCCGGCACTGCCCACAGCCCACTGCTGGAGGAGGGGTCGTCCAGGGCCAGCCCAGGGTGCGTCTGTGACAGTGGGCACCACTGCTTTTCTGCCTTAGCCTGATTCCCTCTGAGAAGCTTCCACCAAAAGTCATGGAGAAACATCCCACTCCCAGGAGTCCGGGACAAAGAGCAAGCTAAGATGCTGCCCCTCTGATTTGCCAAACAGGCAGGAGAGAGATGGCATCAGATCCCCTTTCCGAGGCCTCTAGTAGCAGTCAGGCCCTGCTGACCTCTGCCGACCTCTGCCCTCTGCCCTCTGCTCTTGCCTCCTCCACAGCGGCTCTCCTTGGGGCATGGCTTGACCAAGTCCCAGGACGAATCTGGTTGCTCCTCTGATCTCTGCCTCCCCAGCTAGAGTGCAAGCCCCATTGGGCCAGACGGCACCTCCTCCTGCTCACCCGGCCTGGGCTGCCCACACACGGGCATCCTCCTGGATACAGTGCCTGGCTGCCGGTAGAACTCAGAGGAAACGGGAGAGTGGGTTCCACATTTCAGCATGTCCTCGTGCCCCATTGAACTGTTCCTAATAATATGTGCTGGCCTTGGGACCCCTCTGCAGGGGTCTGTGCCCAGTTCCTAAAGGACCAGGGTGAGCCACACAGATTGGCCCTGTCCCTGTAAGGACCCAGCTGCCTTTCCAAGGAGGTGACATCCCGGGGGTTCCTTACCGTTCTCAACAAACCGGGAGACACTTTCGGGATAAAGGACCCTGTTCTCAGCAGAGAGCTTTCTTGCCCCTGGAGAAGCCAGGAGGTCTCACCCTTACTGTTTCGGGAACACCTAGTGTGCCCCACGATTTATAGCCCCTGTAGCTTGAGAACGGTGTTTGATCAGAAACTAACAACCCCTTTCGAATTGTTTTGCAGCAAATGCTGACTGATGCGGAAGTGTCAACACAGGAGGGCTGCATCCAAAAGGTAGGCCAGCTGGTTCTGCGCCTTCTTGCGCGTCCCCATGGGTTCCTGTGCTAATGCGCATATAGGCGGTCATGGCGGGCCGGCGTCTTTCCGTGAGTGATGTGTCATCTGTGGCCCTAGGCTCGTGCACAGAACCATGATCTCGACGTAATTAGGACGGATGCTTATTTTCATTCTGTAAGCAGGTAGGGGGTCACTTCACTGAACCGTTCTAATTCCCGAGAATGAGGAGAGCCCTGTACCTGAGGGAAGGCCTCAGGCCACGCAGATGCATGAAATTAAATAAACGAGGGCTGTGTTTATTTAACTATCTTCACTGGGTACTCACATGAAAAGAATATGGAGGGGAAAAGAAACACGATTGGCTGCAGATTCAACAAAGCCTTTTGCTGTCCTCAGCCTCAAAGAGGGCTCGGTGGGCACAGTGTTAAATAAGCGAACCATCGGGCGAGAGAGGGGGTGTCCGGTGGGCATCATCGGCCACTCGGCCGCTGTGATGGATGATGGCTGGCTGAGAAACGCTGCCGTTAAAAGATCCAGAGAGCCAACGAGGCTGCAAAAAAAGTACATCCCCAGAGGAAAGCACAGGCGCACAGGTGGGCGCACAGCTGCGTGTGCACGCTGCAGGCTAGGCTGCCGGTGGAAGGGGTCAGATCCCATCCAGATCTCCAAAACCTGCAAGCCGTTCGTCAGCTGGAGCTCAGCTTCCAGCAAGTTCTGGTCATCCCAGAATTGACACATGCACACACAGACACACACATACAAACACATGATACACACACCAACACACACAAGCACACAGACACTCACACATGGTAGCCCATCTAGCATTTGGGGTTTCCCAGGAGATTTATTGTTCTCTCCCTTAGCATCTTTGCTTCAAAGTCCCTGGGCAAAGCAGAGAGTTACATCCACACCTCCCGCACAGACGGCCTTGGAGCACGGCGCGGGTGTGAAGAGAGGAGTGGGTGCGGGGTGATCCAGCCCCTCTCAAGTGCTGAGCTCTTACTGCCACAGTCACAGAGTATGTGCTTGCGGGGTTCTGTCAACCGCTCGTGGGAGAGCCTGAAGCCGTGACTTGAGCTGAGCATTCGAGGTGGAGTAAAGGCCCCCTCCTCGGCTCTGAGGTGAACAGCTCTGCCACTTTACCAAGTTCTCTGCGAGCTCGGCTTGATGGTTAGAGCCGGGGCATCTGGGCAGTGTTCCATAATGGACAGGGGGTGGAGGACCTGCCATCTGGGCAGACCTATCTGTAAGGGACAGGCGACCTGCCTCGTCTATCCAGGTTCAACCCCAGAGGCATTGATTTTGGAGAAAACGTTGCAATGAGAGACCTCCTCTGACCCTGCGACGACCTCCTGAAGGACCTCTGGCAGGGGCGACCTTTTTACCTCGTTCATCCGCATAACTCACGGTCTGTGTCCGTCCCCAAGGGACTGTGGTCTGAGCAGACGCTGGGACGAGGTGTCAGCTCCCAGTCCCACTGCCTGGGGGTGGCCTGAGGCCTTCCTTCCTCCAAACGCTCTCAGTGCGCCATGAGGTCAATCCCGACAGCACCCTTTCCCTTTTCCTGCCTCTCTGACTGAATTCGTGTTTCCTGAAAGAATGGAAGCCCTTACGCAAGAGACCTTACACAGCTCTCCCGCTTCTCAAGGAATTGAGGTATTTTCACTTCCCACGAAAAGGCACCTACAGCCAACTCCAGCCTCAGCTCCTGGAGAGACCATGAGAACGTCACTTGTCCCACTGCCACGTAACTGACTGTCTGGCAGGGCTGTCTCCGGACAGCAGGGTGGCCTGGCAGAGGTCAGAGGCGAGATGGGTAGTCGGTTGCCAGGCCAGGGTACAAGGGTCCAGGCAGAGGTCCGAAGGGTCAAGTGTGATGTCGAGGCTGTCAGAAGGCAAGTGCTGGATGCCTCAGAGCCAGAACAAGATGGGACGGGACAGGAACAAGGGTTGCGCGTCCTCTGTGCCCTGGGGCGGCGCTGTTTGCTGAGTGACCTCTCTCATTTATAAACCGTGGGGTCACTGCACCTTGGCTAACGTGGCCCAGAGGTCCCTCCTGAGAGATGCTCATAAGATGGGTGCAAGGTGCCATGCAGCCAGGACCCGCTGACAACTGCCCAGCTTGGTGCAGGAGTCCCGTGGCATGCAGGCCCATCGGAGAGGGCCCAGGTTCCCTGTCCACACAGAATCGGAACAGGCCTGACCCCCATGGTGGCCCGAGAGTCAGGGAGGCATTGGGCACCAGAGCCAGAGAAGACTTGGTGGCCCTCTATTTCGGAACAGGCCTGTGACTGCCAGCTCGGGCCCCTCCCTGCAGGCTCCCGTCTGAGGGGGCTGCCTGGAGGGGGCTTTGCCCACCCCTCCTGCACCCCTCCCCCCACTCTGGGAAGCTGCCGCAGGGCCCTCCACTGTCCACTGAATCCCAGGATTTTTCCATTCCGCACCAAACTTAGACATCATGGACATCCGGGGTGTGCGAGTGTGAGCGGATGGGTGCCCAAGCTCACGCCGGTAGGATGGCTACAAACCTATACCTGGTGTTTAGATCTGGACCCATCCGGTCATGTCGCTCCAGGAGGGACCAAGGGAGGAGGCTGGACTGAGAGAGAGACCTGAGCTAAAACACGGAGGCAAATGGTTCCTAGAGGGGCCGGACAGACGAGGAAACACAGCGTTTGTTTGACCTTCTTCCCAAACGGAAGGTCCCACCTGACGAATAGATGTGCTCCTCACAGCTGTGGCTGTATGTATGTTTATCACATAACTCCACATGCCTCAGTGTGCTATTTTACAGACTAACGTAGTGGATTCCTTGGTAATGGGACTTAGACTCCAGTTTATCAGTTTTCAGTCTGGGATTTTTGTGTCTGGCTGAACAGGGCCTCTCCTCCCCAAAGACATGCACATTTGGGAGCCTTAAAAATATGATGGGGCGCTGTGCGGCCTTGGGTCGGTCAGTTGACATCTCCGAGCTTCAGTTATCCATCTTTAGGACGATTATACCTCCTGTTCTTTATCTGCATCAGTGAAAGGTAACGACCGGTAATTAATTCAGTGGCTTAACACACAGATGCAGGAAAGGCGGTATTTTGTGGGTGGCGGCAGTCACACAATCTCAGCACTAGAGAGCCAGGCCGCCGAAGGGGCTGGAAGAACCCATTAGTTCAGAGTGTACCGCCCGAGCCCCGGGAGGCTGGCGGCGCCCACGCCCGCCTCCAGCGCGGCGGGGTCTGCGGCGCGGGGCGGGGCTCCCGTCGGAGTGACAGCGGCTGCAGCCTGTGAGCAGCGTCAGCATTGGCCCCGCCTCCAGAGGGGGCGGAGCCATTCCTGGCTTGGCGGGCGGCCCCGCCCCTGGGTATCCTCCATAGCGCCTCCCCGCCTGCGCCCCTCTGTTCGGTCCTCTCCATCCCTCGCGTCCCAGTCTCGCGCGTCCCTTGGTCCCCTCCGTCCCCTCAAGTCTGCCGTGTGCCCCCTGCGGTCTCCTGCGTCCGTCTCCATCCCTCTCATCCCCAAATTCTTGCATCCTCCTCCGTCTCCCACTGCCGCCTGTCCCCAGGGCCCCTCCTCGGGCCGCGCAGCCCAGAGGTTTGGTGCTGATGAGACTCGGACCCGTGCTCGCCCCGTCCCGGTGCCCTCGCATCCCCGCGCCCGCCCCGGTGTGCGGCCAGGGCGCGTCTCCCGCGCTTGCCCCAAAGTCACTTTGGCCGCAGGTCGGGCTGTGTCGGCTTTTCTAGCGGCGGTGCCGGGACCTCTGGGACTGCTCCCTCTGGCCGAGTCTATTTAGCCTCTGTTTACTTAGAGGGAAAGCCCCGGGCTCCGGGAGAGCAAACAGCTGCGGGAGATAATCTAGCGGTTGTCCATCCATCACTCGGGTCGCCCGGCTCCCTGGAGAGCCCGCCAGAGTCTGTAATAAAAAGGCCGGGCGAAGAGGCTTTGGGGACGAATAAAGAGCCGTGTTAAGGGCCCGCTGAAAATGGATGGAAGACATTATTAAGGCTCAATGGCCGTCTTATCAAAATCCAATAGGATAGACATTTGGCAAAAGGCTTAAATTTATTCTTTGACTTTCTGGAAGGCTTGAATTTATCCGTTAACAAGAGTGTAGTCCACCCGGGGAGATGGTATCAGCTAAAAAGAATTTTGATTCAATCTCATTGGTGATATGAAAAGGGGAAACACAAGGCCCCCAACAGCCTTCCCTTTGTCCCACTTTATCTTGTTTTCTTTGACCATCTTGAAAAGGAAGGACGAGTTAATACGGTACAACCGGGGAGAAAATGCAAACAAAGGGAAGTGACCTTTTTCTTTATTTTTATTTTTCTTCTCTTCCCCTTGTCCACTGCCCCCCCCCGCCCCCCAAAAAATAAGTAAATCGGGAATTTGCATCAGTAGGGCTAGGACAGAGCACTGACAAAGTGCCTCTCCCGAAGCTTGGAAGACTAGCCGCCCCAGCCAGTGCGCTCGGGGACGGGTGGGGAGGGCCGAGGCTTGGAAGGAGAGTCAAAAATAAATGGAGCTAATAAAGTCCTACGGCTGGAAGAGGGAAGGTGATGGGTCCATAAATCTCTCCCCGTTATTATGTACAAAATGCTACAGGTCATAAAAGTCATCTGATAGCCCAGGCTGGCATTGTCCAAACAGGGTGATTGATTGATAATGATGATAATTTGTGAAATGATTATTTGGATGTTAGGAGTGTGGCCTGTCCCACTGGGCGGCCGTGTGTGGACGTTTCCACAGCCTTGCCCGTGCGGAATGCCTCTGCTAACGGGCTCAGAGGTCTCCTGGGTCCCTCCCGGGAGGACCTGGGGGCTAGTGAATGAGGACTCCGGAGCCTGGAAGGAGAGCTCAGGGAGCCCTGGGAAGCTGGGAGTGGAGCCGGACAGGCCGCTGCTAAGTGTCTTTTGTGCAGCAATTACGTGAGAAGGCCACACACCCCGAGGTCTAAGCCGTGACTTGGCAGTTGGCGGCTGGTTCCTGGCCTTGCTGGGCCGTGTCAGCTCAGCACAGCGCTGTGCGGCCAGGTGTTTGTGCTCAGTGTCGCGTTAGTGGTTTATTTCGTTTGCATTGTTCTCCTCCTGGAGGAAGCAGAGGTATTTTCCCAGTGGCTGAGGGGTTCGGGGGTGCAGAGAGAGAAAGGGATGCGGCTGGAAGGAGATGGGGAGACCCGGAAACACCGAAGCCCCCGACTGCGGTGCTGATGTGCGGCGCTGGGCTCCGCTGGTCCGACTGGGACCAGAGTAAGCTGGGCTCTCCCTGCTGCGCTTTGCCTGTGCTGGCCAGGTTCCGTTTTAGAAATCCTTTTCTCTTTCCTCTTTCTCTCCCAGCCAGCAACGCTCAGGAGCCCCCAAAGCAGGTGCCCCCACTCAACTGCAGTTTACCTACGAATGCACTTTCTTACAAAAAAAAAATCACAGCGGAGCCCCAAGCCCGAAGAACCCCGCAATCGCAATTATTAATTTGCATGTGGGATCAGTTATGTCTTTATGAAATCAAAGTGTGTTTAGCTGCCACAGAGACAGCCCCGAGTTGATTTTGATAATCTCGGGCTGAATAGACTGGCTTCGTCGCAGTAAGCCCGGGACAAAAGGCTGGACAGTGGCTGAAAGCCCTTTGACAACGCGTCTCTCTCCTTTGTTCGGGAGTCGCTGATAAAAGAGCCGGGAGTCCATTAATTCAGTGAATGAACATATAGTAAAGTCAGTCCCCTCTTGAGAACAATAATGTTGAGGTCAGCTTCGGTTGCCATGGAAACTAAGTACTCCTAAGAAGTTTGCATCCTTGATTTTGCTGAATCAAAGGCCGCAAAGCGGAGAGGTGTAATGGGGCCAAGATGCAGACCGTCGGAAGGGGCCGCCTCCGCTGGTCTCCTTCTTGAGACAGTTCTGGGCCAGTGGCCCCAAGGACCCTCCGCCTCCCTGGGGACGACCCGTGTCTGGCTCCTTGCCCCTCCCCCTCCCGGGAGGCCTCCGTTTTCACAACTGTTGACACTTATCTGAAGAGGCAGCTTGGGCGTGACTTTGGTGGCTCTGGTGCTTGGGGGCTGAAAATCAGGCTGGGAGGGGCCGCAGCCGGGAAGCTCCGGTTGCCTCCTCCGTGGCTGCCCCAAGTGGACTCTGACCACCTCTCGGCATCTGAACTTGCCCCCCTGGGCGGGGGCGGGGGTGGGGTGGGGCGGTGGCACTGTGGCCCCTTCCCCCACAGATAAGGGTGATTAATGGGCTCGTTGTGTTTCTCAGGGTGAGTTATGGGCGGCTCCAGCTGGGTGATGACGTTATAAATGTCACTTTTTTGCATTTTGTCCCCCTCTAAATTGAGTTGATTGCACTTCCCCCCACCCCAAAATAAGAATCTCTGAAATCTGCTTAAACCATCAGATGAGGCTGGGGAGAGGTGCAGGTAATTAATTTCCTTCGCAGTAATTTATTACCTGCTACGGGACCTGTGTCTGAGAGGCCTCCTCTCAGCTCCACCGGCCCTCACCTGGGGATGCGAGGGCTCCAAGCAGGCCGGAGGGGCGTGGTTCGGACAGACCTGGCCCAAGCCCAGGGGCCCCATGGCGGGGGAGTGGCCAGAGGAATGAGAATTTAATTTTTCCTCTCTTTTTGCTAGTGAGAAAGCGATGAACTGGGTTTTCTCTCTGGCCCTGGAGGGTCCCTCATGAAGGGCTTCCTGGCTATAGCCTGGGACACAGGTCCTCGAGGAGGGAGCCGGCAGGCAGCCCCTGGCAGGTGTGTGAGAGCAGGTGACTTGGGGACCCCTCTCTGAGGCCAGGCCCACTTCCACCCCTCTGCTGAGATTTTTCTGCCCAAATTTAAATCTCAGGGGCAGATAAAACATCACCAGTTTCAAAGGACAAGTTCAACACTTGAAAATGCACATTACCCTGGAAAGTAGGTGAAAGGACTGTCTCTTTTCTGCTGGACGCCCAGGGAGGCTGGGCCGGGTCTGTCCCACCCCCACCCCACCCTTTGAACATGGCTCTGCCCTGGACATCGTGGCCCCAGGCCTTGAACCTGGATGCTCTGCGTTTCCATTTCCTCCTCTGCAAACTGGAGATAATCAGTACTGAGCACCCTGCACGGGCATTAAGTTCGGTAACAAGATAGCGTTGGACGCAGTGCGGGGCTCTGGGGCCTGCTGAATGGACCTTAGGGCCTGCGGCTGCTGTTGCTGACTAGGGGTAAGGGGGCTGGTGAGGCCTTGAGTGTCAGGACACCTGCCTCCGAGGCGTCGTCATCACACTGCAGGGGTCAGAGTTCACAGGGACGCACAGACACCTCAGGGTGCTGGGGCGGCCCTTGCAGGAGGGCGCTGGGAGAGGCGGCTGGGAGCAGGATGCTCGCTGGCCCCGGGTAATGAAGCGGATTTATTATCTACATTACCGGCTTTATAGGAGCCAGATGGTGGTGTCAATAAACGCAGTAATCTTCAGATGGATACAATAGTGAGTTAATTAAATCGTGCCGCACTATTAGGAGAGAAAAATACATCCGCTCTGGGCCTATCCAGTGTCTCCCGCCTTAAATGCACAGATACACACCTCGGCGAAGTTGGGTGTCATTGGTTTGGGTGGGGCATCGTCTCCTCCCAGCACAACCTCTGCTTTCAAAGGGGAAGACCGCAGGGGTCCCCTCGGCTCTAAGGGCCCTGCAGGGTCTCCTTAGTGGGATTATTATGATTGTGAGTATAATGCCGACATCTGCTTTTACACAAACATACTGTCAAGGTGGCCCGTCCGTCTCCAGGGAAAAAGGCAGCAGTGTGAGTAGGGGCTCTGGATCCTGGGGCATGAGTGGGGCCCTCCGACAGCCTGGTCACTTCGAGCTGTGCCCCCTCTCTCTGGGGGCGCAGGTCGAGCGCCCCAGGCCTGCAGGGAGGGCCAGCCTCCCGAGGTCCCCTCGTGCCTCAGATGGTGTCCCGCGTAGAGGTCTTGGGGGCTCAGGCTGTGCAGCTGCTCCCCTCAGAGCCCAGGGGCCCGCACCTGCCGTGGGCACGCAGTTTCCAGGTGGGACCCTGGGCAGGCCCTTGGTCCTGAGAGTGGGGAGCAGAACCTTCCGTCACTTCCCAGGTCTGCCTGGAGCTTCTGGAAGCCGCCTGCTTGCAGGGCCTCACCTCCCAGCTGCATATGGGGGTCTCCAAGGCCTGCCTGGTGAGTGGGAACTCTCGGAGGAGGCAGGGCCCCTCAGGGAAGGCTGTGTCCTCCCCATGCTGTGTAAGAAGACACCTGCTGCCAGAAGGAGCGAGTGGGCGCCTGCCCCAGCCTGGGGACGGGCAGATCCACCAGCATCCCAGCTCGCCTTCCACGCACCGACCCCTCTGAGGTGCAGCACTGGCTTCCTGCATCAGACGCTGACACCACAGGGGTGGTATGATGGGGGTCCTCGGTGGGGCCAGGCAGCAGCAGGCACCCCGCCTCCAGCCTCTGCCCCGCTCTGACAGCACCTTCTAGGTTGTGCTGCTGTGGGGCTGACCATGCCACCCTGTTCTTAGGCTTGGGGGCCGGGACGGGTGTGAGGGGGGAGGCAGGAGAGCAGACAGGTGCACGGGGTCGAGGAGAAGTGGCATTGGGCCCTGCCTGCCCCTGGCGAGCCTGTCCTCTACAGAGCACAGCCCTGTGGGCCAGGCACTGCAAACCCGCTTGCTGCTGCTGTACTTATTATTATTATTGATGTTGTCGTTGTTGTTTATAGAATGCTTGCGTTACACCAGCAACTTTATGCGCATCAACTCATTTACCCCAGTCACCTCGTACGAGTATTGCTATCCCCACCTCTCTGTGTAGGAGACTAAGGCACGGAGAGTTTAAGTGACTTGCCTGAGGCCATACGATTCCGTGGCGTGGCAGCCTCTCTGATGAATATAATCTATTGTATATAATATATATATGTATGATACCCACAATAACCATTCAGAATAGCTACTATGAATCTATCAATCATACATAGTAGGAAATTAAAATTCAGAGAGACAAAGACACTTGCCTGAGGTCACATAGCTAGCAAAGAGCAGAATTGGGATTTCAAATAATAAAGTTTGGTTCTGGAGCACAAGTGCTGTGCTGGTGCGTCTCCATCTGTTACTGCATCTGGCTGGAGGGAAGCTCACAAACTTCAGGAGAGAATGTGTCACAAGGAGAGTACCTTTGGAGAAGGACTCTGCAGATCAAAGAAAGGGTCAAAGGTGAACTGAAAAAGCCATTCCGTGCTTCTCTTTTCCTGCCAGAAAATGAAAGGATATCAGCCAAGAAATAAATCGCATGTGTAAGTGACATTTGGTGTCACGGCCCTTTGAACGGCTTCAAGTGCAGCCGGCAGGACTCCAAAGCAAGTGCTCTTGAGTGCTGTGCTCCCCTGTCTGCCTGCTGTCTGCTCTCAGACACAGAGCCGGAGCGAATCTGGACGCTCCAGGAATCGAGTTCAGAGTACGCTGAACTGTGGATACAGTTGAGTTCAGAGAAAGGCAGGACTGGATTGGCCTGGAGTAATTGGAAGTAGGTGTATTGGTCAGCTGTTGCCACAATAATGCTGTGTAACAAACACTGCCAGCTCTTAAACAAGACTCTCTGATTCTCCCTCACACGAGTGTGAGTTGTCTGATCTAGGCTGGGCTCAGTGGGGCTTGGGTCCAAGCTGATGGTTGCGTCCGGTTGGCTCTGAACAGTCTGTCGTCCTCCTTGGACCACTGGGCTGTCTGGGGCGTGAGGTTTCCGTGGTGAGGGCAGAAGAAGCAGGAGAAGGCACGCAATCATTTAGGCCTCAGCTCAAAGGGGTACATTGTCGCTGTTGCCCACATCAGCCACCGCCAACCGTGTGGCCACCGCCAACCTCATGGGGTGGGAAAATGAGCTCTGGCTCTCCCGGGAGGGATGGGGTCCTGTGGCAGAGGGGATGGAGGTGGGGACAGTAATGCAGTCTACTGCAGCAGGCTTCCTGGAGGAGGTGGCACTGGAGCTGACACATGGCCGGATCCCAGGTGGCAAGCTAAAGTGGGAGAATCACTTGAGGTGTGTGATAGAGAATGGAGCTCGTGGGAAGGCAAGGAAAGTGCGAGCACAGAGGAAAAAAGGAGGATAACATAAAAATACAGGCCCTCCCTCTTGCAGCCATGTCTAGGGGGCACACCTTCCCCAGCCTCACCCGTTTCCATCGATGTGCCCTTGAGAATGACCCTCTCCTCCTTGGAGGGAGGCTCTGATCTTTGGTTGACAGTTGCCAGGGACAGGCGGTGCCAGGTGGGTCGTGGGAGGTGTCCTGGTCCCTTTGTTGGGCAGGATTCGGGAGACCCTGCATCCGGGATGAGACTGAAGAATGGCCCGGGGCAGCCCTTCCTTTGGGTGACGGGTAGTGAGGTGGACCAGGACAGTGGAGGAGGGCCAGGCTTGAGGAGGGCGAAGCCACCCAGCCCAACCTGTAGCACTTTTTAGGGCTTTGCTCTCAGGCCACAGAAGAAAATGGAGGAAACTTAAATACACGTTATTAAGTGAAAGAACAATTGTTCATCTGAAAGGCTATACAACACCGTCTGATGCCAACTACGACATCCTGGAAAAGGCAAAACGGTGAAGAAAGTGAAAAGATCAGTGGCTACGGGGGGTGGGGCATGGATGAATAGGCGGGGAGCAGAGGATTCTCAGGGCAGTGCGGATACTCTGTATGACAGTACAATGGTGGACACCTGACCTGACACATTTGTCCAAACCCATAGAAGGCAGACCACCGAGAGTGACCCCGACATCAGGTGTGGAGTTCAGTTAGTGATGGTGTATCGATACTGGCTCATCAGTTGTAACAAATGAGCGCACTAATGCGGGATGTTAATGGGAGAAACTGGGAGGGTGGGGGGGGGGGAGGGCGTGCATGGGAGCTCTACTTCTCACTTATTTTTCTGTAAACCTGAAACTGCTCTAAAAAATAAAGGCTATCAATTTTCTTAAAAGATGGTTTTCAAAAAGTGGCATATCGCACGCACGTGTACACTCCTTATATAAAATACGCATATGAGGGCATACATATGTGAAAAGATTGGAAGGAAGTGTACAGAAATAATAATGTCACTTTGCTGTGATATAAGGGATGATTTTTTTAAATTAATGTCTCTGTGTGGTATTTTGGTCATGACGTATATTGACTTACATGAAGTGCTGGACGGTGCCTGGCGGATCACTGGCTGGAAGCACGGAAGAGCTGAACGCTGCAGTGGGAATGGCCAGGCCACAAGAGAGCCGTGTTTGTTAGATTACAAACTCCATGTGGTCCAGGTGGCCCCATCCTACTTTCATGTGGACGCCCACTGTGCTGTCCACCCAGACATCTGGCTCTGCTTCCGGGACGAGGAGGAGGGGTCTTCTGCCCACCTGTGGGTGGATGAGCCGCCAGGCCAGTGGCGGTGAGGGACGCAGGCCCCGTCACCTCTAGGCTCAGCAGCTGGTTGCCAGTGAGACTACCCTCCAGAGCTCTCTGCCCTCCAAGCAGCAGCCAGAAAGTTCTGGA
Organism: Equus asinus; assembly: GCF_041296235.1. NCBI lineage: Eukaryota > Metazoa > Chordata > Mammalia > Perissodactyla > Equidae > Equus > Equus asinus. The sequence goes on along the minus strand of NC_091794.1, from coordinate 112,041,485 downwards.
TAGACCCCAGGTGATTTCCGTAATCAGAGCCACCTTGTGAATCACACCAGACTTGCAGGAGAAATACGACTTTTCTTCAGGCTTCCCAGTTTTGGAGGCTGTTTGTGGTTACAGCGGGACCTCACTCACCAGGACTGATTCGCTTTCGGGGTGTGCCTGGTGATCTGCCCAGTTCTGAAAAGTCACAAAACGCCCTCCATTCATTCATTCACTCACTGTTCAACAAATATTCACCAAGCACCTACTGTGTGTGGGACGCTGTCCCAGGTGCTGGAGGCACGAGGTTGAATTCCACCAGGTCTCTGCCTGACCACCCGCGGTTCCGGCTCTTCTGAGACCCAGGTCACCCGCGCGGTGGCCTGCACAGCCTTTGTTCTCATGCCCCTGGTCCCCTGGGGATGCCTCGCTGCAACGCTCCTGCCAGTTTCTGCTCTTCCTCGTGGGATGAGCTTCCAAGAGCCTCTTGGGCTGGTTGCTCTGCTCACTCCAGGCAGAAATGCCCCGTCTTGCCATGCGGGCTTGGCCCCGTCCCTGCAGGTTGGCGATTCGAAGGAGGCATTTTTCTGGACAATTCCTCTTTTTCATCCCCTATGACTTACAGGGGGAAAGTGTGAGGATAACAAATTGATTTTGGCCAGAAAGGGTGGGATTCTTAATTTAACAGATTCAGTGTGAGTGTACCGCTTTCTTACTTAATAATATTTCCCTCTTTGAATAATGCGCTCCTTCAGCACCAGCCTCTCTGTATGCCAACGGGACTCATTAGTCCACCTGACACCCACCTCCATCAGCCAGGGCTGCGTCGGTGAACGGTTTCTTCTTACCCAGTTAACAAGATGTTTCTCCAGTATAGTGTTGATAAATTAAGTAATAAAAGGCAAGACTTATTATTTTATGTTGGAACCTTGCCTCTGTTATTTCTGAGAAATGGCCAAGATTCAGAGTATTAGCCGCAGAAATGTTTGCGTTGCCAGGGATGGAAAATTATCACATGAAAAGAGTCTGATGTGTTCATCACGGATCAGCTGAGAACAAGGGGAGAGATTCAAAGGCTCTAAGAAACAATCGCTGTCATAAAAACCGGCTTCTCCAGACTCGGCTAGGCGTGAAGGGGACGTTGTCAGTGTTTCCTCGAGGACACCATGTGTGCCACAACCAGGCCAGCACTTTCTTCTTGCCTCCCAGACCTGAGGCGCTGGGTTCTCAAGGCCCCGAAAGGGCAGATAATTATCGGAAGAGAATCTGCAGCGTGGGCACCCCAGAGAGCTGCAAAAATAAAATGATGGGGAGGCATTTTGAGTACATTTCCTCCCTTTGTATTTCTGTTTTGGACGAGAAGTGCAGAGGCAGGAGCTCAGGGAGCTCAGCCCTCAGGGAGGCCTGGCATGGCGGCCGCCCTGGCTAGGGGAGGCTGGAGGGACCAGGGGCATCTTTGTCCCGTGTCTGCCCACATGCAGCCCTCCAGGAGGCAGAACCCACCCGGGGAGACCAGTGTCTCTCCCCACTCACCCAGGTCAACGCAGGCACTGGCCGGAAGGTCCCAGGATAGGGGTTTACATGAGGTGCCACGATGCGGGGAGGGCAGTGCCAGTGCCGAGGGCACGATGACTGTGTGTTTTGTGTGCAGTCAGGCCATGTTAGGCCAGGACCCAGGGAGGCAGAGGCCACATCTGCAAGCTCCCTGCCATGTCCCCAAGCCTGGCGGAGGTATCAGGCTTAGGTCCCATCCGGCGGGTGCTGGGGGCCTCACGGCAGCCCTGTGAAGCAGCTGCTCTTCTCCCCTGGGGTTCGGACAGGTGAACTCACCCACCTAAGGTCCTGCAGACAGTAAGTGACAAACTTGGCCCTCGGAAAACACCCCAGACCAGGCTCTTAGACAGGAGGCCGTGTCCTGGGGGCCCCTGCAAGGCATTTTGCAGGATGGCCAGCCAGCTCACCCTCCGCAGTCCTCTACTTTTCCAGGTGTTTGAAGGGGAAGTGTGTGCTCCCCAGAACCAGGCGCCTCCCCTGGGCCTGGGCTAGCGCCCACCACCTCTCCAGCTGGGTTTCACTGGTTGTCTGGCTGTGTCGCGTCTTGCCTCCCATTAGCACAGCAAATGCTACCCATGTGTCCCTTATTAAAAGCCCAGGGTTTTTCTTTCATGATCACCTTTTGGCTCTAAAAGTGTCACTAAAATGGTCCTCAAGACCTCGCCCTTCTTTGGGCCCCTGGTTTCCCAACATGACACATCATTTGCCTCCTTGGCCGTCCTCCATGATGCGGTGGGCGGGGAACTTTGTGTCTCCCCGGCACTCCCCTCACGGCCCCCATTCTGCATCCTCACTCTCAAGGGGAGACTCTCTCTCCTCTTCAAATGGGATAAAACAGCCTTGGCTGCATGAACCTGGCAAGGGCCATGCCCCACCGCATCCAGGGGAGCGCTTCTTGAGCGTCCCCGATTCCTGTGGCTCTGAGGGCTGGGCCCCGCACACAGCTTCAGAGGATTCGGGGGCCTGCTCAGCCGTAACCCCACAGGCTGCCTCTCCGCTTGGCCTCCTCTGAGCCGCTCCAGCAGCCCCTGAAGGCCCGTCTGCAGCACTTCCTGCGGACCTGGGAGATCTGGTGTAGGAAAGGGCTGCTTGGAGGCAGAAGACTCTGTCCGAGGACTTCTTTATCCTCAGGTACCTTGATTTCCTCATCTGTAAAATGGAGATAATAGTAGCTCCTGCCTCAAAGTTGCAGCTAGTGATTGCATGAGTTACAATGCATAAGGGACCCTTAAAATAGCACCTGGCACATGCTTGGGGCTCACAGTGAGACCAAGGTGATGGTGGTGATGGTGATGATGGTGATGGTGATGGTGGTGATGGTGGTGAAGGTGGTGATGGTGATGGTGGTGATGGTGATGATGATGGTGATGATGATGGTGATGATGATGGTGATGGTGATGATGATGGTGATGATGGTGATGGTGGTGATGATGGTGGTGATGGTGATGATGGTGGTGATGATGGTGATGGTGATGATGATGGTGGTGATGGTGATGGTGGTGATGATGGTGGTGAAGGTGGTGATGGTGATGATGGTGGTGATGATGGTGGCAATGGTGATGGTGGTGATGGTGGTGGTGATGGTGATAATGATGATGGTAGTGACAGTAATGACGGTGGTGATGATCATGGTGATGCTGATAGTGATGGTGATGGTGGTGATGGTGATGATGATGATGGTTGTGGTGATGGTGATGATGATGGTGGTGATGGTGATGGTGATGGTGATGATGATGGTGATGGTGATGATGATGGTGATGATGATGATGGTTGTGGTGATGGTGATGATGATGGTGATGGTGGTGATGGTGATGGTGATGGTGATGATGATGGTGATGATGATGATGGTTGTGGTGATGATGATGGTGATGGTGGTGATGGTGGTGGTGATGGTGGCAATGGTGATGATGATAATGTTGGCAATGATGATAGTGATGGTGATAAGCCCTGGGGGTCCCATTCCCATTACATGGGGAACTGAAGAGCCCAGGAGAGGACGTCCACAGATGGGTCAGAACACCACAGGAACTCCAGTCTTGGCTCCACCATCAACTGGTGTGACCTGGGGCAAGTCACTTAACCTCTCGGGGCCTTGGTTTCCGACCTGGCAGCACAGGGCAGACAGTCTGTCCCCCACTCCAGTTCCTGGTCTGGGAGGACCCTGGAGATAAGGCCCAGAGCCGCCCGGTGGCCAACACCTCACAAACATGAGGCTGCACTAAAAGAAAAAACAACAGGAAGAGACGGAAAGAAAACTCATAAATGTCCCTCACCGCTGGCCCTCTGAGATGACCTCTCACACAGAGAAGCAGGCCTTGGGGAGTTAATAAGAAATACAGGACTTCCTGCGAGATAGCAAGTGAATTGTGAGCCGCGAATTACTTTTTTCCTTTGAAAAATGATGTAGTCAGGTCAAAATATTTTTGCATTTCAAACACTTGAGTTCCTTTGTCCTTGGGGCTGACATGACTTGGTTTCCATGCAGCCTCACAATGCGTGGAAACATCTTTTAACTGCCAGACGGCCCTTCCGATAAGCCCGCCAATTCATAATGTGAGTCTGGAAAGCTGGAGGAGGTGAGAAAGCAGGGCCTTTGCAAAATCTGTTTGCACAGCAGCAAGAGGCCTTTTGCTCCCTCTGGTAAACAGGGCCCGGAGTGCAGGCTATTGAGCGCGGGGGGCCTGGGTGGGGGACTGGTACACATGACATGACAGCCGCCTGCCCACCCACACTCTGCACCCAGCCAGACCTGCCCAGGCGCCTCTGGAGCCAGACTCCCAGATGATGCGTCTGCCCCTCCAGTGACATGGTGGGGGCTCGGGTCTGTGACAGCGTGGGCTGCCTGTCACCGAGGCAGAGTCTGAGAGAACTGGCATCTCCTTCATAGCCTGTCTCACCCTCCACCCTGGTCCCAGCTCAGAAATGTCCCCCGTGGGGCGGGTTTGCCCAGCTGATGGTGGGTCTGGGCTGCGGCCTGCTTGGCTCCTTGGTCAAAGGGGGCCCGTTCGGCTGCTGTTCTGGGCCACAAGGTGGAAGGGTGGAAGGGACAGTGCTATAGACCCCTGTGACCCCTTCCCTTTCCAAGCCACATGCCCTGCTGCCCGGAAGCTGAAGGGAAGGCTCCCCTGCAGGTGTTCTCTGGGGGGAAAGACTGAGAATGAATCTGCTCACCTATGTGGCTGTTTCTTCAGGCACTTGCACCAGCTGCAGAGCTACAAAGGTGTAAGGGAAGAGGCTGGCTGTGGGGCCACACCCTAGGTCAATCAGTGCCCGTTCTACAGGTGAGGAAGTGAGGCACAGGGAGGCTAAGTAACCTGCCCGGTGTCACACAGCTGTGAGAGGTAGAGCCACAGTTTGAACCCAGCTTGTCTGGCTCTGTCCTCTTAGCAATATGACATGATGCTTCTCAACAAGTGTCTGTTTGCTCAACAAATATGCGTTTGCTGACCCAGGTGGGCCCCTAGACCCTGAAGACCCAGGGTTCCCTTCTTCTTCCATGAGACTCAATGTTATTCTGTTAGCACGTGGGAATCGGGGGGTCTTGCAAGGCGCTGACAGATCATGGAATCAGAGGTGACGTGGATCCGCATGGCGTGGTTCTGAGCCTCCCCGGGTGCCCCGCCCCCATCTGTCTCCACTCCTGGGCACGAGCTGCTCCTGACCACGCTGTCCCCAAAAGCGGGTCATAAGCTGGAGGCTAACCTCCCTGCCGAGGGCTCACGAAAGGAGCAGAGCTTGACAAGAGCCACAGAGACAAGTCCCACGGACACATGTGCTCTCCGGGGCGCAGCAATTCAGTGAAGCCCTAAAGTGATAATGACGCCCGCATAATAATAATGATGATATAACAGACACCAGAGTGCACTGGGCTTGGTCCTGTGTCAAGGGCCGCTCAGTGGGAAGTTGGCCTCACTGGGGCTCCGTGGGCTACGCCCGCCGAGTTGTTGGCGAGGCGTGGAACGGGTTTTGAAGCTCTTTGCCCTCCTTGAGAATGAGCCACTGGCCCCATGGAGTGCACACTTGGTGGGGGCATAAGAGGACGGTCTGTCTGGGGATGGGAGAGCTCACCAGGCCGGCAGAGGCAGAGCGGGTGCACTGGCTCCTCTGGGCGCAGGGCCTCTGCTCGGGGGTCGATCTGCACACACTCAAGGGTCTCCTCGGACCCTGACGTTGCTCTACACCGCACGTCACCACTTCTCCCACCCTGGGTATGTCTCCCAGCACCGGAAGCTGCTTCTGTTTGGTTTCCAGTTGCGTTGAAGGCCCAGGGACGGGAAGTCCCTTCTGAGAACCCAGTTGGATGACGTGGAACACCAGGAAGATCGATTGTGTTTGAGGCTCAGCCTCCCCTCTCCTGCCCGACTTTGTTGCTGGCCTTGCCCCAGGTGTGGGAAAAGAAGGTCCAGCCAAATTCTGGTGCAAATATGTAGAGGTGGCTGGTCTCCTGCAAGGCCCCATCCCGGCCGGTCCAGACGGGACCACCTGCTGGATGGTGGGAATTGCGTTCCCATGGCGCTAGGCCACCTGCACAGAGTGCGCATGCCACATGGCCGCTGGGCCCCGGTCCCCTGGGCCTGAGGGCCTGAGCCTCCTCACCTGGCTTCCGCCAACGGAGCCCCCAGAAGAAACCAGCCAGAGTGCAGCCACCAGTGGGTCCCCAAGCACTTGCATCCCGTCGGAGAATTCACTTTGGGACCCCTGGGCAGCACAGCCTGTGTGTCTGAGCTCAGCTCCCTGCTGGCTCTGGGTCACCTGCCCCGCGGACACTGGCTCCAGCCAGCTTCCTCTGGGGACAGCAGCCGTTTCACTGGCAAACCCAGTGCTTTGCTCCAGAGAGAGCCTGCCAGGACGAGATGGATATTGAAGGAAGTATCGCCTTAAGTAATTTAAATATGAAACACAGAGAAGTCTTCAACATCCTTTGGACAAGTGACACTGGTCAAGTGGCAGAGGCTGCTGGGATGTCAACATTCATTCATTCATTCATCCACTCATTGGTTCAGTGGACAAATCCCACAAAGCCCCCTGTGCCAGCAGAGAGGGAGTGAGCCCACCTGAGAGGCCCTTCCTGGTCTGGGGGCCCTGAAATTAAAGCCACTCCAGCAGCTCTGTGACACCTTGCTCCGAACCCTTGCCCTGGGGGCCGGATCATCCTGGGAGAGTGAGACTGGGAGCTGCAGATGGTTAAGGGGAGACTACGGTGAACCCTGGCTAGGGGGACGCACAGTCTGACCAGCCCAGCGCACTTTGTGGTCAGTGCCCACTGAGGCCCCAGGGACCCGTGGCCAGTGTGGGCCTGGGGCCTTCCCCCTCGGTGCCCCCCTCACCACGGCGTGGAGACCCACCCTCGTGCTGCGCCCACCTGGCTCAGCAGCCACAGCCCCTGCTCCTCCCCACATTGCGCTCCAGGCCGTTGCTCCAGCAGACCAGGCCCCAAGGTCACTCCTTTCATTAGGTCCCCATTGTCTTGAGTCCAGCCAGGGAGGCGCGCGGCCCGTTCGCTTAGTCAGCGAGAACTGCCCTAAGCTCCAGGCGTCATAAATGCATATTTAATAACCATTTTCTTCTTGCTGCTTCAGAAGTTCAGAAACGAGCCTGGCCCTTCAGCTGGTAATGAGAAGTTAATAAAAGTGGGATTTTGTGCAGCACTGGCCCTCTGACATCTTAATCTTTATTAAAGAGACGTGAACTTGCAGGGAACGGGCGGGCCTGCCCGGCACAGCCGGACACCGGGAGAGTGGGGCAGAGGTGGCCCGAGGACGCCAGCACCCCGAATCCACCAGAACGATGTAACGGGAGCTTCTCTTCCCTGGCGTCGCTCCCCTTACCTCAGCTGCGTGAACTCACTGTCCTCCACGAGGCTCGGAGCGGCCGGCGTGAGCGGAGCCGTCCCGTGCAGAGGGAAGCTGATGGCTCGCTGGCCGCACGCGAGCTGGGCTGCATGGGGCGTTTGGGGGCTGCCTCCCGCTTTCTCTTTTTTATTGAGGTGAAATTCACAAACATACAAATGAGCCATTTTAAAGTGAAACTTTCCATGACATTTAGTACATTTGTGACGTGCAGCCACCAGCTCTGCCTGCCTAGTCCCGGGACGTTTTCATTAACCCCAAGGAGACCCGTGCCCACTGGTAGTCACTCCCCAGCCACTGCAGCCGCCCCTCTGGGTCCGTCTCCATCCGTGGGTTTGCCTGCTCTTGGCACGTCATGTAAACGCAGTCACAGCGCATGGCCTTGTGTGTCTGAATGTCTTCACTCAGCATCCTGTTTTTGAGGTTCATCCACTTTGTAGCTCACGTCAGGGCTTAATTCCTTTTTGTGGCCAAGTACTATTCCATGGTGTAGACCGCCCACGATTTGTTCATCCCTCCGTCCACTGAGGGACGTGCAGGCGGTTTCCACTTTCGCTGTTGTGAATAGTGCTGCTATGTATATTTGTGTTCAAGTATTGGTTTGAGTCTCTGTTTTCAGTTCCCTTGGGAATGTACCCAGGAGTGGACCGCTTGGTCCTACGGGGGCTCTGTGGTTAACTTTTGGGGGATCTGCTGGCTGTTTCCGCAGCAGCTGCTCCATTTTACTTTCCCGGGCATCCAGGCCCTTGACTCAGAGTTGCTCAAAAACAAGCAGGGCTTCACAGAGTGGCTAAAGAATTCGCCCCCACTAAGCTGGGTGACCTGAACCCCTGCTCCTCCTTCTGTAAGTTGGGGTGGCGCAGGAGACCGCCCTCTGCATCAGTGAGGAGGGGGCACAGACACAGAGGGCCCTGCCCGGCCTACAGGGAGCCCCACTCATCTGGAGGATGAAGGACCTTGACGCCAAGTCAGAAGCAAACATCCTTACAAGGAGGCCAGACTGTCGTCTCAGGCCCTGCTTAGACTGGCACCGGGTTTGCCTGCAGTTTACTGACGGTGTCCCTGAAAACCAGCTGGCCCCTGACCTAAGGATCAGCCAGCAGGTGCCCATACCCCTGCTGGCCTGGGCCCTAGGCCCTCAGGTCATGACCAACCATGGCTCCCGTTTGCACACACGTGTGATCACGCCATGAGCAGGCCCTCAGTGTGAGCCCACAGCCCCACTGCCTCGTGTCCCCAGGAACCCTAGGGCTTGAGCCAGCCGCCCCGAACACCAAACCCCAAGAAGGAGCCGTGTGACGCCATGGATGCAGCATCGGAGGTGGGGCACACAGGCGCGTGTGTTTGTCATCCGCTAATCCACCAAGAGAAGGAGAAGAGGAGAGTCTTTGTCAGTCTCCAAGCAATTAGGATAATTAAAAAAGAAAGCTTATTGGGTAAACATGCTCTCAGATTGTGACCCCTTAATTAATGGACTACGGGGAGAAATTACAGCAGTGGCAAGATAATTAACACATGCATTTAGAAGAGAACGGTTAGACGGTGGTGTCAGAGGACAGGACGCCCAGGCTGTGCAGGGCAGGCTGTGGTGGTGAAGGAGTCCTGCCAGGGACACGTGACTCGCGGGGGCCAGCTTGGGCCGGCAGGCAGATCCGTTGGCCCCGGCCACCTGGGCAGGTCCGAGAAAGCCTGGCCCTCCATTTCCCAAGTTGGCTTTAAGAAAAGAAAAACCCATAGTCCCAGCAGAAACCACAGCCGCCGCGGTGCTCGGGGTGGAGAAAGGGAGTGTGAACCAGAGGGTGCTCCTCAGTGGGTCTCCTGCCTCCCACCCTAGTCCGAGAGCCCACTGGCGCCACTAGAATGTTCTAACATTCCTAGAACATCAGAGGGGCAGGGCTGGCAGTGATGACCTGGCCCGGGGCCCCCAGCCCCACCCCTAGCCTCAGGGGAGGGGAGTGGGGTGCAGCCATCCGCTCTCCATGCAGGTCCAATTCTGGCTGCTCTGTTTTCATCTCGGTTCCACCCGGGGTTCCGCCCTGGGGCTGGAGGGGGACATTGCCTCCTCTGCTGGGAGGGAAATGAAGACCACCAACTACTTCGACCTCCTCCATAGGGGCACCAGCCCGGGGGGCCGGGCCCTGCCCTGTGAAGTGCAGAGGCCCTGAATCTTCGGGCCCCAGGACCTGCCAAAGGTTCCCATCCACCAGCAGGCCTTTCTCGCGACCAGCCACACCTGGACCCTGCTGGGCACTGCAGATGGGGGCTCGGAGATGGGTCTCAGACGTGTGTCTCGCTGTCTGGGCAGGGAACAGAAGACACACAAGTGCACATTTGGGTGAGCTGTAGGAGGAGGCCCATGGGGGCACGCAGATGGCCGGCTGCTGGGCTTGTCAAAGGTCACGGCTGAGCTTGGGACCCACAGGGCCAGGGAGGCTGTGGGCCGAGGGCCTTGATGGACAGGCCTGGGGGCAGAGGGCATGCGGGGTGCCTGCCCGGCCACCCCGGGTGCCGGAAGGGCAAGGCTGGAGGAGTTCTTCTAATTTGTAAGGGAGGCCGCAGGGCATCCCGGCCCGCTTGGGTCCTGGGAGCCTCGAGGTCAGAATTAAAAACCCAGTCCTCTCCTACCAGAGGAAGGGGATGAAAACGTTCCCCCAGTTGTGGAGGCCGCCCCCTATGGCTAGACAGAGCCCCGGGGGGCAGGGCTCCTCCTGAGGTCGTAGCTGACGCCGGCCGGTCCCTGGAGCCGTGCAGGAGAGGATTCGCCCAGACGGCCTCTTGGGTATTCATGGAAGACCCTTCTGCTCCTAGCAGAGCCCCCAGGGGTCTCTCACCTCAGAGAACAGAGAGGAAGACAGTGGCTAAGGAAAGTTTGGGGTAAAGAGTTCACTCTCAGTTCACTGCCAAGCAAATCCAAGCACATACCTAAAATGGTGGCCCGTCTGAGCTCAGCAGCGAGAAGCTGTGGTCACTAAGGACCCATAGCTGGCCCAGGGCAGAGCCAGGCCCGACCCCTGCAGGTACAGGAGAGTTGACCTCAGAACTGCCCTTGGGCCATAAGTCAGTTTACTGCCCATTGACTGGGCCAGAGGACTGAGGCCGGGAGGGTGGAGCCGCCTGCCCGGGATTACACAGAACCTGGGGCGCTGGCACAGAGCCAGGGGCGTATCTTTCAGCCCTGGGTCTGGGGCAAGGCCAGGCTGTCTGTCCAGGTCAGCTGGAGGTGGTCCTGGGTGGCAGGGAAAGCCTGCTCCTGCCTCAGAGGCCGAGGACACCCTGGCTTAACCTTGGCCTGGATCTGCCCATCTCTGGCCCTCAGGAGTCCTAGGGCACTGGCGCCCGCAGCCACACTGCTTTCTCGGACCCCTCCACAAACACTCCGCCCTCAGCCTCCTGTCCTGCCAGTGGGATAGGCTTCACTAACGGTCTCCTAGGTCCTGCCCCAGTCACACGACAGCCGCTGCCACGGGACGTGGTTCCTGCATGAGAAGGACTCTCCCGGCCCCAAAGGCACCCCTGCCTATGGGTCAGCTCTTCCAGGGGCAGCTGTCCAACCAGGGGCTGCCTAGGTTGGGGCACAGTACCTTTGTGGGTTGCAGGAGGACAGCAGCTTCCAGAAGCTTCTGAAGATGGCCAGTGCCTAGGAGGTGCTCAGACCCAGGGGAAGTCTGGCTCACAGTTTCTTCAGGGTGAATTCCATGAGGACTGAGGTTCCGAGGTCCGGGATCCTGTTGTCGTCTTCTGTCTGCAGGACTCTGCAGGGCCGGGCTGGAAGTGGGAATGAGGGATCCGAGTGCACGCACTGCAGGTTCCGTTGGTGGAGGTGGCAGCTCTGCCAGGCGACACGGTCTCTGAGGGGCTGGACCTGTATTCACTTGCGGTTCTCAGGACACAGAGGAATAAATGCTGCCCAGGGTGCTGGGCTGTCCCCTGAGCACGTGCCGGTGTCAAGCGGCCAGTGCCGTTGGTCTCCCTGGGGCCCTGCTGCTCCGTCCACACTGGGTCTGGCCCGTGGGGGGAGCAGGCAGGGCACTGGGCTCATGGCAGGTGCTCGGGACACACTGCCTCCCGGGGCTCAGCTCCCTGGGGCCCACCGATATTCACGCTTCACCTGAGACTCGGGTCGGATTTTGGAAGAACTGATAGGTTTGCTGCACGTCCTAGTTTTGCATCAGTTGGGGGAGATTCAGAAGCTCCCAGGTGATGCTGGATCTTTGGGAGACACCAAGCTGGGGCCCCACGGCCGCTGCGTCCCCATGGGAGTGGAGGCCGGCATTCCAGGCCTGGAACAAGATGGGCAGGGCCGCGGCACCCTCCCTGCCCTGTGCCCGCTAAGGGCAAGGAATGGCTTTTCCTGCTCCCCATGCCCTCTGGGTGGTGGCTGTGTGACATGAGCTGGTGAAGGGGACAGTGGGACCCATGGAGTCACCACTCTGCCGCTCCCAGGCCTGGCCCCTGGGGCGTTGGGCCACCCTGAACCTCAGGCTTCCCACCTGCCAAATAGCGGAGACCGTGCTGTGGAGCTGTGCCACTTCGTCTTTGTGGGCTTGTGCGGAGGAATGACAGAGCACACAGTCAGTGCACAAACGGGAGGCCCTCACAGTGGGGCCAGGACCTGCGTTTCCCCTGAGAGCGTCAGTGTCTCTCCTCCACGCCTTATCCCCCAACCGGACCTGCAGGGTGGCCCCTGCCCCAACGCAGGGGACCCCACACACAGGGTAAGACAGACTTACAGTCAACAGGGCGTACTCAGCAGCGAGAGGGGAGACCCTCAGTGTTCCTGGGATGAGCCTTGTGGCCCCGCCCTCTAGACTGAGTCCAGGGTGAGACAAGGTCTCCCTGCATCCGTCTGTCTGTCTACTTGCTTATTGACCACACCTCGCATGAGGCCTGCTGGCCCGTGTGGCCCTGCCCTCTCCGTCTGGAGGTTCACACTAAATCAGATGATGTAGCAAGAGCTCACCGGTGCTGGAGGGCAAAGAGGGAGCAACCAGGCCATTTGAAGGGAGGCGTGGGGCAGGGGTTGCAGAAGTCTTCCTGGTGGGGAAGGTTTGGGCAGGATCTAAAAGGTGGAGTAGAAAACCATCAGTTATTGTCCAAGGAAGGGCGTTTCCAAAGAGGGAACAGAATGTGCAAAGGCCCAGCAGCATGGAATAGCATGAGGAACAGCATTCAGGAAGTTGCAGGCTGTTCTGTCTGTCTGAGGCTTAGAGGAGGGCAGAGCAATGGGAAATGCAGCAAGAGACATGGTCAGGGGCCCTAAATGTAGGCAGTCGGTGCTGGTGAAGAGTTTATAAGTGGGGGACCCCTGCACTGAGCACGTTGTGGCATTCCCAGCAGCCATCTGACCTCATGTGTTCTCATGCGACCTCATGTGCATATATGAGTGTGTATGCATGTGTGTGCGCACGTCTGCATGTGCGTGTGGGTACATGCATACGAGTGTGTGGGTGGGTAGATGTGTGCCCCTGTGGACATATGTGTGTACACGCATGGGGGTTGGGTGCGCGTATGTGGGGTGTCATGAGTGTGGGTGAGTGGATGTGTCCATGTGTGCGCCCCGTGCACATATGAGTGGGTGTGTATGCATGTGTGTACACATGTGTGGGTGTGTGCCCAAGTGCAGCCCCTCGCCGTGGACTCAGCGTGCGGAGCTGAGGGGAAACAGTCACGTCAATCTCTGATTCATGAATTAGGATCCAAATTTTTAACTAATTGAGTACATTAAATAGAAAGTCCCTAAAAAAGAAAGAAAGAAAGACTAATACAAGACACTTTTCAAAGCTTCTTTAAGAAAAAGTGCATTGGGCTTTGACCGTAATGGCTATCCTCGCTTGCCAAAACCTGACGCCCTGGCAGGTAACTTTCATCACGCGTATCTGAAATGGTACCTAAATGAATTAGCAATGAAACGGACTCAGGCCGAGCAGTGGGGACCTCCATTAATCTCGGGTTAATCACTAAAGAGGTGCCATTCACTTTTCTTAAGAAGTCACATTTTTCTCCCCTTGCTGGCGACCAGATTTCATAAAGTAACATATTTCTAATGAAAGGTCTCTGCTTGAATTAAACCCTGAAGGTTTATGCAGATTTTGCGTTTGATTACTGCTTGGCATGGGCCCGTAGCCGGCTGTGGAAGGAAGGCCCTCTCTGAAAGGGCCCCAGCGTGCAGTTCATAATATTCTTTGAAATAAAATAGTGCACTTGTGCTTAGTGGCTTTAATCAGCGCTGACTTTTGATAGTCAAACAATAGCTAATTACAGTAGCACCTGCCTTCCAGGCCCTGTCATGTCGGCTCCTGCCGGAGAGGGGCCTTGTCTCCGAGCTGCGTGATTATTACCGACTCTCTGCACAAAGTCACTATAACTGACACTCAGCAAGTTTGGTAGCCATTAGGAGAGGTTTATTTTGCTGCCGCGTTGCTGGCTTTTCCATTACATTCTTCTCCTTTGTATTTTGGGGGGTGGTGATGGCGAGGGCAGGGAGGAGAGAGAAGGCGCATCAGGGTCCGGGGCCCAGGAAAGCCAGCTGCAGGACAAACGGTGAAGAATTCACAAAAATGTGGTCAGTGTGCTGCTTTGGGCTTGAGAATTTGGGGCGTTCTGAATGCTGGAGAGCCCAGAGCGCGCCCTGTGTAGCCGGCGAGGCGGGGACCCGCACGCCTGGGCCCGGGCGCCGTCCTGTCTTCCCTGGGCCTGGACGGAGTGTAGTTTCAAATGAAATGCCTCGCGATGCGTGGGGAGCGGGAGACGGGCCGAGTGGAAGTCATAAATTATTATCTCGTTTAAGTCTTTCTTTTCTCATTAATTTTGCCTGGCAAATGAGCCCGAGGTTTCCAGAACCCGGCCAAGTGAGGAACGTCAGCCTGTCAGCCTTGGGCTTGACAGACCCTGTAACAAGGTCCTGGAAACGGACGATGGGACGTGGGTGATGGAGAAGTGGTGGGCGTCCCTTCTCACAGCTGCCTGTTTTGGGTGCCCCCGCCCCCCGCCCTTTGACAGGACCCCCAAAGAAAAACAGAGACAGAGCGAGGAGGAGGTCTGGCTGAGCCCGTCGGAGGAGGCAGGTACAGACTAGCGGTCATTCAATATGCCCCCAGCGGGCGTGCCCCTTGTGACGTGGGCCCCCCATCGCCCCGTCCTGGCACAGACAGCGCTCCTCTTTCTGGGGACAGTTTTGGGCACAGCGGGTGGACCAAATGCCAGAGTTGGCCCTGCGCACTTTCAGTTTCCTCAGGGACTCCATCCGGTCCCCTTGAGGAAGGATGCTGCCAGGGCTCCTGGGGGCCTTCCTGCAGCCCTCTGGGTGACCTTTCACTGGGGTGACATGAGAGCTGGGACGCAGAGCCAGGAGGGCGGGAGGGGAGTCGCCCCAAACTAGGAGAGCCCTGCACAGCCGGCGTCGCAGTTCTGGCCGCTCCCAGCGAGGCCCGCCGTCTTCCTTGCCCAGGGATCAGAGCTTCCGAGGTGCTCCTGAGCCATCTGCGCCTCCGCCAAGACAAAGTTCTCTTCTGCCTGCGGTTGGGTGGCGCCCGCGGAGTGGGCGTGTGCACACGCGAGCACAGGCGTGCCTGCAGGGCCGCGTCCCGGGTCCCTCTCATGCTGCGGGTGCCACTTCCGTTCTGCTGGCTTTGGTCTCTGGACACTGTACCGTGTTGACAATTACCCACAGCCAGGACTTGCCAAAACCTGGAGTTGAAAAGGCTTCAAGGAGGAAAAAAACAACTGGAAAGCTGTTTTCTGTTAAGGCAGGTTTATTTTTCCTTGCAATTATGTCTGACTAAAACGTCCTTGTGCTGAGGCACTTCCCTAAGAAAGGTCTGATTCATCCTGCCCTGGATGCGGGAGTGGCAGCCCCCTCCCAGCCCCCCACCCGCCCTCGGCCTCATGTTCCTCGCCAGGAGCTCTCTGCGGTTTGGCCCACGATGGGAGACCTGGACCCAGAGCAGCCACCCCGTGATGGCCCAGGGACCAGGCTCCAGGTGGAGGGAGTGCCTGCCCAGAAAGGGGGCCGCCCAAAGGGTCGGGAACTCAGGAGTGAAGGCAGGCTCGAGCCCGGCCAGCCCAGAGACAGCCCTGCCGCGGAAGCGGCCTTGCACAGTCTGCCACACGAAGCTGACATCAGCCAGTGACCCCGACTCACCTTGGCAGGAAGGCTCGCCACCCCGACTCTTTCGATGTCTGCCCTGTGCCATCTCCAGCGCGAGTCTATGGGAAACTCAAAGCCCGGGTCCCAGAGAAGCCGCAGAGCCTCGTCAGGGGGGTCGGTGACGGCCCCAGCACCTGTCCCCCTGCTTGGTCGAAGTCTGTGAACACAGCCATTGCAGAGAAAGGCCCTGGTTTCTCATTTCTCCCTTGAGTGGAACGAGCCCCCTACCCAGCGACCCCTCTGACCTGCCGATCTGATATTTTCCATCCCCCAGGCTGAGGCCCCCTCCACTGTCCCAGAGGCCGGCCTGGGAATGGGAGGAGAATGTGTGCCCTGACGGGCCTGGACCATGGTCAAGTTCAGCATTTAGTATACCATCCTTCCCTGTCAGCCCTTGCCCCACCCCCAGCACTGACCTCGGCCCCTGAGGCTGGCGTCTGCCTCTCGTCTCTCTGTGTTTGCCATCACTGATCAGTTTGATTGATCATCTCTGCGGCCACAAGTTGGTAATAAAGCTGTTTTGAGAGCCTCTCACATTTCCCCCAGGACCCCATTGGCATGACAGGACTTGACATCAGCCATTTGTCACCTGCTGCCTGTGGTCACTGTGTGCAATGACCAGCAGACAGACAGGAACCAGGCCAGGACGAGGCTTCAGGAGGGCCGGCCTGCAGCCAGGGTGGCGTGGGACAGATGCATGTCTGCCTGCCATCAGACCCTCCGGAAGGGACGGATGGGCTTCCAGCCTCTGGGCCAGGTGCCACCTGGGGATGTCACCAAGCACCATGAGCTTCCCTCTCCCCATGGGTGCACAGACGTCCACCCTGCCCATCTCAGAGGGTGACTTAGAGGCCAAGAGGAGCGTTGACTGGGAAGGTCTGTGAGGGGCCCCAGCAGCCCCAGCTGCTTGGGTCTCCCCGCCCACGGGGCGCACTCCTAAGGCGGGTCCTCCTCAACAGGTAGCTCCCCGGGCGCGTCCAGACAAAGGAGCACAGTGAAGGAAAGCCTCTGCCAGCTCTGACCGTTCCTTCTTGGGGAGAAGAAAATGGGTTTATGATATGAATCTGCTGATGCCCCTGCAGGCTACGCAGGGATGGGTCAGTGTCAGCGTCTCAGACACTGGGGCCTGGGTGCAACGGTGCATTGACCCCAAATGAATCCACAGGGTGCCCAGGCCAGGGGGTTGAGTCCTTGTTTGCATTACACCCCTTCACGCATGCATGTGCATAGGCACACACACGAACACATGTGACACCCTCCAAAGATGGTGCAGCCTATGCTTCTGGGAGCTGTAGGTGAGCGATTATTGCTGGTGGGCCAGGGCATCCTCCGACCCAAAAAGGAGAGAGGCTGGAGCAGGCGTTTGAGGGTGCAGATCCAGGACTTTCTAACATATGTCAAGATGCTCCTCCAGTCATCACAGCATTTCCCCGGCCCCATCCAGGTGCCCAGATACCCCTGTCTAGCCGATCTTTCCATCCTCATGGTCCTTGCCTGGTTCTCAACCCTCCCCACCTGTGGCAGAGAAAACCTCAAGGCCTCACTTGGTCTCCCTCGACACCTCGATTCCTCCCATGGATCATCTCTCCCTGGAGATATCCTTTCCCGGGGACGGCCTGGTCCTGCCCCCTTGGGCCAGCACCCTGAGCCCAATGCTGTTTGGCTGACATTTGGGGGATAAAATGAACTTCCACCGGCAGGACCCCATCAGTAGCCCGCAGAGCGTGGGGGGCTGCGTGACTGCACATCTGAACAGGACGTTCCCCAGCAGGGCTGTGGCTGACCGCGGCACCCGGCCGGCGCTGGGAAACCGGCCTGCCATGCACACCTACAGGAAGCACTCTGGGCAGCGAAGGAAGCGCGTCACTGGGACGTCCCTATGCTGGGCAGCAAACACCGGCCCGCGGACCTCGAGGTCACATCAGGCATCCACCGCAAGCCAGGACGCCCAGCGGGGACTGACGGCCCCCCGGCTCTGGAGCTCATGGCCAGATGTTGCTGGAGATGCCGTGAGGTGAGGCCTACCCTTAAGGTCCCCACCCTCAGCGACCCGTAGAAAACTGACCACCAAGATCTTTTCCAATTGCGTTGACAAATTGACTGATGGTGCATTTTGGGAAATGTGTCTAAGTTCAGAAGACCACTGCTGGTCTGAAAACATTCATAGGAGGGATGGTGAAACTGACAAAGCACAACCCCCCCCCCCATGATGTCCCCCTCTCGATGGCCAAGCTCCCCCAGAGCCCTTGGGCGGTGATTATTCAGAGTCCCCCCCAGTTGCCTCTCCAATCCCCCCAGTATTTCCTGCCCCAGCGGCTGGAGCTGCACCTGGTCCTGGAGAGAAACTGGGTGCACGTCTGTCCCCCAGAACGCTGGGTGTATGGCATGCTTTCTGTCTGTCATCATTGGCCTCTCACGACCGTTAGGGCCCCAGGAGGGGCTGGCCTGCCCCAAATTCTCTCTGTGCTGCCTTTGCAAAGAAAGCGGGTGTGGAAGCTGCTGCCAACAGCTGCCAGAGCAGTTCCAGACCCCTGAGGCACGGAGGGGGGTGCAGTGGAAACCTCCCCCCAGCAAGGGAGATGGTCACCAGGGGCCCCGTAGGCCTGCCTGTCCATCCCGAAGGACCAGGGCATCTCAGTGGAGTGGAGCAGGGCCTCCCCCGGCCGGCCTGGGCTGAGGGGAAGGGCAGTGCCCTCTCTTGGGCAGATCAGGGTGCATGGAGCATGAATGAGAGGCAGGCTGAGGCCAGGCCCAGGACACAGCTGGATTTGGGGGTAAATGTGCTGGTGTCAGATCCTGAAAGTGAGAGGGGAAAGGTAGGGCACTCAGGGGGCCTGAGCTGGGCAGGCTTCGCCAGGCCAGTGGGAGCTACCCCCACGCAGCAGCCCCTGCACACCCACCCTCACACCCTCATCCTCGCACGCCCATCCTCACATGCGCGGCCACTGGCTGGCTTCTTCTGAGCTGCTCGGACCACAGCCGCCTCTCATTCAGGGCTTCCTCTCTGGCCAGTTGGAGGGAAGAGACACAAGTAGGAGCCTCTGAGAAAGAGGCCTGAGGTCTGTCGGCTGCGCCCTTCCCTCCACTGTGGGCAAGGGAAGAGGCGGCTGCCCCAGAGTCGCGCTTAGACTGGGCAGCTGAGAGAGCAGGTCCTGCAGGAGCTGGGGAGAGCAGAGCAAAGGGGCCAGTGCAGGAAGGGGCAGGGACATGGAGGGAGGGCAGGGCAAGCGGGCCTTTGCCCCCTGCCCAGGCCCCCACAGAGGGGAGCCCGCCCAGAGACCCATACACTGCCTGGAGCTAAGGTCAGACATGGGGGCCTCCAAGGGAGGTGAGAGGGAAGTCAGCCTGTGCCCTGAATGTCCCCAAGCAGCGTCACCCGGAAGGCCAGCCACTGCAGGATCGACAGGTGGCCTCCTGCCACCCACCACTGACGGGCGGAAGCTTTCTCAGTGACGTCACCAGGAAAGCAGGAGCTCAGGACAAACCTCGTGGGATCCCGAGTCTCTTAAAGGATATATTGATTTATCTTCCAATCATGATAGCACTATATGTTCTTTGTGAAACAATCAGGGGAAAAAACAAGATGGTTGAAATAAGAAAATCAAAATTACCCATGATTCCTCTGCTAATAGATAGAGACACGAGTTATCAGGGGAGAGACACACACTCCCCATCAGCACCAAGCTAGTGCGCGGCCGCCTCGCATGGCTGCGTGTGTGTCCGTGTTCAGGTGTGTGCTTATGTGTACACAGGTGTTTTATGTACACATGTGTGTTTGAGGGCAGTACAGCTGTGTACACACACGTGTACTTATCTGTCTCGCACACTCACCCTCGAGATCACACTTAGATGTAGTGTGAGATCCACCTGGTCCGCTTACCTCCTCCTGGCTGGTGATGCCCTATGGCATTGCCTGTTCTTGCGTTTTAATTTCTGCACGGCCATCGGTGGTCCAGCATCACTGGACAGCTGGCTGGAATGATGGCCCTCTCAAGAGTCGTCACCTGTCCAGTGGGGCTCCCTGTCTCACCTGGGCAGCTGAGTGTGGGAGGGCGGGAAGGTCTCTGTTTCAGGCTCATCCCTTGGGCACAGAGGGAGTGGTTTTCCCTCTCGTTCTCCCCGCACCTTCGCTGCCAGCGTCCAGCCCCACATCAGGGAGCTCCCATCATCCCCCTCTGTCTCAGGGCTGCGGGAGGCTGGGAGGCCCCCATCTCTCACCCTGGCTCCCACCAAGGGCCATGGTTTCAAGAAGGCCTGAGGTCTGCAAACAGGTGGTTAGCTTTAAAAAAATAAGTACTAATAAAAGGAACCTTGGGCAGGACTGTTCCTGGGTTAAGTAGGAAGCAGGTCGACCATCACAGGGGTCTCGGTGCTCCTCTCAGAGCAGGAGGTCCACGAGAAACCAGGGCTGGGTTCCCCGGCACACGGGGAGTCAGGAAAGGTCTGCTCAGGGACTCAGGCGGGATTGGAGGAAATGGATGGGAAACAATGAAGAGGTTCGAGGGTGTGGCTCAAATCTCCATAGCTGGTTTCTTCCCAAATTCTGGCTCCCGGAGGCCGAGGGCCCTCAGAGCGCAGAGCAGAGCGGCTGGCGCCGGGCTGCCTCCCCAGTTCTTCTCTCACTGGCAGTTTCATGTTGGGCGTTGGGCCCTAAGCCTCTCCAAGCCTCAGCCCACTCGTCTGTGAAGTGGGGGCAGTGCTGTCAGCCTCTGGGCTGCCATGAAGGGGGAGTGAGATGGCGGTGTAGAACCTGGCACAGGGGGCGGGGGTCCTGGAGAATCGGGCGCGTTTGGTGTCCCGTTGCCAGAAGGATGCTACAAGGTGCCTGGCTTTAACTGTGACCTTTGCCGTTCTGCCCCACTGACTCCCCACTGCCTCTGGCTGAGGACGTGCTTGTGGCCATTGTGACCCAGGAGGAGGGACCAGGCAGTGTAGACGGAGGTGTGAGGCCTCTCTCCTGAGACGGTTCCCTCCCCACCAGCTGCCAGTGTTTAGAGGCCTTGACCGGAGCTCTCAGCCCCGCTGGCCGGAGACTCAGTCTTCCTGGGCCGCGGTCACAGATCCGAGTGTCTATCTATGAAATGACGTAGAAGCGGGAGCACCCTCTGGGCCAACCAGTAAAACACTACTTTCCTTGGGAGAAGTGGCCTCGAAACCTTATCAGCCGTTTATGTCTTGGCATGATCCGATTGGCGAGTTATGATCTGATTGATTGCTTATGAGAGGATTGATCGATTAGCTGTGATTGGACATATGGATTAGCTATAACCTGATTGATTAGCTCTGTTTTCTGGAAGAGGAAGTCAGGGAGAAGGGGTATAAGGATTCTGTCTTCCCCTCCAGGGAGCCAAAGATGCCCAAGGAGGAGGCCTGGTTTCCCTGGGGCTGGCATGGAGCCAGGCTGGGCTCCTGAGGACGTGGAGAAGTGAGGGGGTCCCAGAGCGAGCCCTGGCCCAGGCTGCAGTCAAGTCATGCACAAACCCAGTAGGACACAGTAGGACACATGGCATGCACAGGGACCCCTGAGAGCCTCGTGATTCTGACATGGGCTCCGTGACAGGCAGAACCTGGTGCTACTGATCCCCAGAGCACAGCGGGCCACATCATGGTGCTCGGCACATATTTTCTGAACCACTGCCTAGAGCCGTAAGGAGGAGGGGCGGACACCTCGGGAGAGTGACCCTGGTGCAGGTTCTCCAGCAGAGCATCTCTCAGTGGCTCCGGAGGCCCCTCAGGACGCAGATCTGGGCCTCACACGGGGTTCATGCAGCTCTCGCACCTTCTGCGTGGCTGGAGTCCCTCGGAGGCAGCCCGAGATTCTGTTCACGCAGGGGCACTGCTTTCTGAGGGGCGCCATGTGCGTTCCGTCATGTGAATTTCATCGACCCTGCGTTTTGCCCTGGTCCCCGGTCCAGGCCCTGGGGTGGAGCTGCCAGCTCTCTCCTTTACCAAGGAAGCCCCTTTGGACTTGCAAATGAAAAGCATCTGAAGCTGGTATCCAACTTGGCTCCACTTTCCTACCTATAAACAGGCCTGATTCGTGAGTTCTCAGAATGTTCTGGAAGAGGAATGTGTTTGGGGCTGGCTTTGGCATGCAGACATTTCCATGGAGAGGCCGGTAAGTGCCAGGCTCTGGCACTGACCCTGGAAACGCAGGCTGGCCTCGCCAGCTGGGTCAGTTCGGGCGCCTCTGTGAGCTGGGCGGAGGCTCCAGGCCCCTTGCTCAGCCCCCACACCTCCTCGACCCGGAGACCTGCCCCCGGCTCTGGCGCTCGGGGCTGTTGACTGGCCACACCCAGCAGTCTGGACCCCGGGATGCCTTGTGGCCCATGGCCGGCTCTGCCAGGGGTCTCTGGTTTGGGAAGTGCCCCACCCCGGTCCTGCCCTGCGCAGCAGCCTCCATGGCTGAGGCATCAGTGTCCCTCGCAGGAGCTGCTTGACAAGATTCAGCCCACAGCGAGGAGGGCAGCCTTCTAAGGAGATGGGGAGAACTTACAGCTGAGTGGCCCAGAAGCTTGGCAGTTGCCAAGGGCATTGAGGTCCCCCTGGATCCCGGCCTTGTGTCTGGAAAACACTTGCAGAGGAGGTGGGCCAGCCCGTGTGCGTCTGAGACTGGGAAATCCGCTGACCACGAGCACGGTCCTCACTGTTTTCTTGCTACCTGTGTAATTCTCGGTAAACCTGGACAGATCCCCTCGTTGGGGAGGGGACACGTTCTCTCCATCTGAAGCACAGGGGAGGAGGAGGCCACAGGACTGGGGGTCCCGGCTGAGAGGTCGGCTCGGGGGCTCTGAGACTGAGAGCGTTTCCCCCGATGGCCCAAGTGGGGGTCGTGGTCACATCAGGGCACTCGAATCGTGGTGACTTCCCTTTCTTTTGTCCTGTATTTTCCTTGATATCGGGTCGTCTTTCAGTGAGCCTAGCAAAGGGAACAGGTGACACGCTGTAGACCGAGTTAGAGGGAGAGCCTTGTCTGCGCACGTGGGTTTTACTCTGTCCCTCCCAACACTGCGTTTTGCAGGAACCTGGCCCAGTGGTCGAGCATTGCTGCCTGTTAGCCCCTCAGCGCCTCCAGGGGAAACGTCTGTCCAACGGCCTTGCTGGGCCTGCGGTGGCCACTGGAGCCTGGGGCCAGAGGTGGACACATCCCCATGCCCAGCGCTTCTAGTTGGTGCTTCAGTCCCTCCCTCCTTCTTCCCTTCCCAGACCCTGGAGGGACACCCACGCACGCACGGAGCCCCACGTGTGAGTCAGGATGAGCGGGGAGAGCCCCATGCAAACCCGCCTCCCCTGGGCACACCCCTACCCACTGCCCGAGGTAGTAGAAGCACTTCCCTCGAGACAGGGGCCCCGAAGTGCTGGGGCAGCACGGGGGAGACAGAGGGCCCTGGAGGGCACGGAGGGTTAGGGGGTGGGTGCCGCCAGGCCAGGCAGCCACCAAGTTCTGAGGGAGAGCGAGAGCAGGTTTCCCACCTTTCTCCCCTAGAATCTTCCAGCAAAGCCCTGGCAATAGAAGGCCATCATCTGAGCTGGCAAGGCCAGGAGGGTACCACATCTGCAGGAGGCAGGTGTGGCAGCAGGAGTTAAGTTCTGTGGGTGACGCTGGGGGCAGGAAACCGGCTCTCTGCCTGGTAGACACAGGAGCATCTCAGGACTGAAGCTCGCAGGGCCCGGCCGGTGGTAGCTGGCTGGCTCCGCATGGCAGGCGGCTGGTGGCCCCAGGGGACCGGAGATGCTGATCAGTTTGCCTCCCTAGGCCTGGGCTTGGGCAGGGGCTGCTGCCAGGCCTCCCGGAAGCTGGGGTGGAGGCGCCCTCTATCGCCTGCTCGGGGGACGTCTTCCCCCCACTGCATGCCCATCAGCCCTGGAGCCTTTGCAAACTGACATCAACTCCCCGTGTCTCCCCGACAGAATCTGCCTTTTGGGAACCTTTAAAATAACGAGTCAAGCGTTTCCAGCTCCCGTCTGACTTTTAATATAAACCGTGTGGTTCTTGAAGCGTGAGTATTTTTTGAAGCATTTAAGTGGCAGTATTTACCTGGAGAGGGAGGGAGAGAGAGGCAAATGGCCATTCTCCCGTGGAGTCAGTTTTCATAGAAAAGCAATCGAAGATATGGCCAAAATGCCGAGTTTGTTTCCCAGTGGCCTGGAATTCTGTCTAGAGCAAAAGCATTTCAGAAATCTCCAGAAGCAACAGAGATTGGGGGCGTGCCACCCCTCCCCTCCCCGGGGGAGCTTTCCCTTGCACTGCCTCGGTGAAGCCTTTGGAAGCAGGGCCAGGGGTCCTCGGGCCTCTTCCGATGGTGGCAGGGCAGCCGGGCCGGGGTAGAGCAGACGGACTCCGGGCTCCCAGGCATTTCCCAGGCAGGGCTGCAAAGCCCAGCCTGACGGTTTTCCTTCCCATGTTCCAGCCTGGGGAGAAAACTTTTCCTCCCAGGTTCAAAACTGCCTTTGTGTGTTCAAGCATCATATTTAATCAGCATCTTTAAATGCTTTATGGAGGGTTTTTTTTTTTAGTTTCTGAAATGTCAGTTTTCCACCTGGGGGCAAATGGATGATTTTTTTTTCCTCCACAGCAATTTGTTTATCGTTCTAGTGACTCAGCGTGGGGACAGTTATGCCCTGGAGCGTCGCTCTGGTTTTCCTGACTAGGCAGGTGGATGCTGGCGAGACCTACACATGGGTCTCGCCCGGCAGACCAGCCGTGTGGGCAGCGCTGGGGCCCCAAGGGCTTGGGAGGGGAGGCCGGGTGCCAGGGATGAATTCACACAGAGGACCCCTCCCAAGGGTGGGCGGCGCCGAGGTCCTTCACCAACAGGACAGCGTGGGAGAAACAGGTTGGACCGGGGCCGAGGGAGAGGGAAGCATCAGTGCTAAACCGGCCCGGTACTCCTCGTAACAACGAGCCTTTCCTGAAATTCTAGATTGGGTTCTGGAGAAAGCATTGTGGGAGGCCTCCCAGCTTCCAAGGATGTCAAGATGTTGTCAGACAAGTCCTGCATTTGCGGTCACCTCCGAGCGGCTCAAACCTCCTTTTAAAACTGCGGATCCCGCCAACCTCCGGGCACACCAGGATGAGGCCCTGGGCTGACAAACAGCAGCACCTCTCAACCCGAACTGTTTAGATTTATAGCAGCAC
This sequence comes from Equus asinus, assembly GCF_041296235.1. Lineage (NCBI taxonomy): Eukaryota > Metazoa > Chordata > Mammalia > Perissodactyla > Equidae > Equus > Equus asinus. Next base: position 112,016,821 of record NC_091794.1, on the reverse strand, counting down.
TGGAAACATTTCCAAGCACGTGGTATCAGTGTTGTTGGCTAAGATTTTACGAGTCCCACACTTGGGAATTAATTTACAGAGGACGGCCGCCGCTGTTGTGATGTGGCAGAGAGGAGACCAGCCCGGGTGCACCTGAGGCTGGCGTTGGGAGGTTGTGGAGTGCTGTACTGTTGTCCAAGTCTTCATGGGCGTGTCGGTCCCTTTCCCCTTCTGGTGACAAGCAACTGGGTGCAGCACCTTGTTCTTCACACAGCTTGGGTTCCACGGAGAGCCCCTCCCCTGAGAGAATGGGGACTGGATATGGACCAATGGTCTGTAGACAGAATTTGTGGCCTTGTGATGGGAAATCGGATGGTCCATGCTGTGCCAGGGAGGGAGTATTGCAAACCTAGGCAGAGGGGTCTCTGTGTGACCCCTCAAAAGGGCCTTTCCCCTAGAGAACATCAGAGGCCACACATGGGCCTGGGGCAGTGTCCTGCCCAGGGCCAGGGGCAAAGCGGGAAAGGGACCAGAGCCGAGCCTGGCACGAGCAGTCCAGTCTGCAGCTGCTCAAGGAAGCTTCTAGGCCTGGTGCACGCAGGTGGCACGTGTGCCTTGCCATGCTGGCCCCTGCCCAGCCGAGGACCCCAGGGTGACATGCTCCTGGACAGATCTTGAACTTTGGCAGGTGGATGCTGGCAGATTCCTCCAGCCAGTGCAGTCCCTGAGCACGGAGCTGGAAGCCTGGGCGTACAAGAGTGCCTTGGACGGTGCAGGAGGAAGGCGAGCTGGTGCTCTGTGGCCTCCCCAATTCTGGGCCAACCCAGAGCATTTCCTGGTGAGATGCTCCCAGCTCCAGCCGGAACTTCTCCCCACTGCCCCTGGTGAGGTTTTCGGAGCCCACTGGACAAACTCTGGGGTCCCGGGGTGGGTGTAGGGTGTGTGAGCTGCAGCCATCCAGCGAAGTCTGGCTCAGAGCATCCTGTCCCCTGTCCCCCTGGCCCCAGCCCCACAGGGGGCAAGCACCTCTCCCCCAGCTGGCCACCTGGACGTTTTGATTACCTCTCCAGGTGTCGCTGGGAGCGCCGCTCTGCCCTCCTGCCTGCACCCCATTGTTGTGCAGGCTCTCTTTTAGGTCATTTTACATTTTCACCTGATCCCTGTAATTCTGCAGGACGTTCCCAGGCCACAAAGTGACCCTGCTGTAGCTGATGGCTCGTCCCCACTCACAAAGCTCAGAAGGAAATTTCCGCTGCTGTGGCGCTGGCCCTGGGCACGGGTGGGTCTCCGGCCACCGGGATAGGACAGCCACTCGTGCCCTGGCCTTCTCCTCCACACCACCCCCAATGTCAGCGTCAGATGTGGTCCCCGCCTGCCCAGCCCAGTGGGTGCCTGACCTCCTCCCGCAGTGCTCCTGGGGCAGTGGGTGCGACGTCGCGGGAGGGTGTGCCGAGTGGCTGATGGCAAAGGCAGGGTGCCCCCACGGACGTGGGGGAAGGGGTGCCTGCCTGCCACAGGAGAAATCAGGCATGCTTCCACCCGGAAGAGGATTGGAGCCCACTGCAGGCGGGTTGGGAGTTTTCTCTGTGCCCACTCCCAGCAAATCAAAGATCCGAGCAGAGAGCCCCTGCAGCATGACGCCAGGTAAAATAAATATCAAAGGAACATTTGAAGAGCTCAATAAATTGATCATGTTCCAGTGAACCCTCAACCTCATAACCATGGGACCATTTAAATGCTAATGTCATTTTTTAAAAAGTCAATGACAGGAGTTTTGAAGGAATGGAGTCAGCATCTCCGCCTAGCCTCTGTCCTTGCGGGCTTCCTCCCCCGGCCCAAGCACGGGAGCACAGGCCCTTCCCTGCAGGGAATACTGCTCACCCTCACCGTGATCCCAGGAATCAAATCCAATCAAGGCGATACAGACTCCAGAAATATCCCAAGTCGTGTGGGTAACGGAAAACACGTGTTGATAAAGCAAGCAGCATGTGTGGATTCAGGGCAGCTGCAGCCCTGCGGAGGGCACGACCTCACCCCACCCCATGGAAGAGATGGGGGTGGGCAACACAGGAGCCTTCCGAAACGTTCCGGAGATGGGTGCCAGGTTTCCCATCAGGCCCTGCTGTGCCCCCCTCCCTCCTCGGTGGGCTTCCTCGCCGGGCTTCCTCGCCGAGCCCTCTGGGTTCCCCAGTGACTGACTGGTTCCTGTGTGGTGGGGAACAGAGAGGGGGGTGGTGCCGGCCACCCCGAGGGCCCTGGGCTCCCGTCTGAGGGCTCTGAGTGTAGCATCCCCCGCAGGGGCCTGGGGGGTCTCGAGAGCATGCTCACACCTCCCAACCTCAGTTCCTCCACCAGCCATGCCGGTGACAGCCACCTGATCCATTTCCATATCGGCAGCCGTCTGTGTGTGCTGGACACGTAACTGTCTGCAGGCGGAAGGAAACAGGCACAGGGGCTCCCTGGCCCACACACTAGTGAGTAGAAATTGCTGGAATTCAAAGCCGGTTTGCCAAGGGCTGTGGGAGCCACACGAGCAGGAGGGGATGCCTGGAAGACCCCAAGTGTCCAGTCTGGTAGCCATGACAACCTGAGTCCCCAGGGAACCAGCTGGTCTGAGGCTCCAGGAGGATGTGATGACCTTTCCAGCATTTCGAGGGCTTGGCATCGAGGGCTGACCTGTGGCTCTCTTGCCCTCAGGCCAGCACTTGGGCAGAACGAGCAGGCCCTGGCGGTCAGCTCTGAGCAGGTCCCTGGACATCCCACGTGGCCCAGGCTCCAGGGCAGGTCAGGAGCAGCCGGGATGCATTTCTGCTCCTTTTTCTTGCTCTTCTCCACCACTGTGGCTTCCAAAAGAAGGCATCCTCCAGGCTCTGCTCCCCAAGTTGGCAGGGAAAGCCCACCCCTTGGGGGTCCCCAGTCTGCTTTCTGAACCCCAGGGTCCTCTCTGAGAAAGTCGAGGTGACCGTCCCATGCAGGGGGTTGGAGCTGAGCCCGCCAGGCTCCCTGGTGCAGGTGCCAGTGCCCGGAGCTCCCCCAGTGGCAGTGGTGAGACTGTGCCACCACCACTCGGTCCCTCTGCTCTCCTGCTGCTGGTGCTGCACGGCGTTGAGCGGTTGGAGCCCTCGTGGTGTGGGTGAGAGAGCCCAGAGGGGCCCCTCCCTTCAGGAGTCAGGTCAGAGAAGCCAGGTCAGCCCTCCCCGCCTTCCTTCCCCGGGCACGTGTGCTGGGAAGGAGCACAGGCCAGGTTGGCGTGCAGGGTCCAGGATGCCCCTCCTCAGCTGACGCTGCAGGAGAAGTACAGGGCTCTCTTCCTGCCCTGGGCCACTGCCCAGCACATTTGGGACTTTTCAAGCTTCAGAAGTTCCATTGCGGGGAGGCCCTGATCAGGGAGAGCTGACATGCTATCCCTGGGGCCACCTCCTTGCAGGGCCTCGGGGCAGGGTGCTCAGCTGGCCCGCTGCCTGGCTAAGGACCCCAATCCCTGCAGGGGGCTGGTGCTGCAGCAGGTTCCTTCTCCCTCATTTACGGGTCACTCGCTGCAGGGCTCAGGTGGGGGAATCCCCCAAAGGGAAGGGAGGCAGCCCGTTCGGTCATGGGGGAGGAACCTGACTGGGTCACAAGGTGGGGAGGGGCAGGGCTCCTGGGAGTATGTCCCCGAGCCCCCTGCCACAGGACCCAGGAGTACGCATTAAACACACTGCATCCTGTGCACTGTGTGTGTGAGCGAGGGTCAGCTGGAGAATCTGCAGGTTAGTGAGCCCCCCGGAGTCCTAAGACCCCCCACAGTCTGAGGCCCAGCTGCCTCGAGGGAGACTGCAGGCAGACAGACCCCAAGGACACCCAGCTTTTGGGCCTCGTTTTAGGGATCTGTAAGATGGGTCACATACCACGTGGCAGTCAGAGTGCTAACGCCTGTGCACCTGAAATGCCTATAGATGCTGTTTACAGACTCACAGGTGCATGCCCATGTTGTGCCTCCACCTGCAACGTGGACCCCTGGCCCCCACCTGTCTCTCTGTTTGGTGCTTCCTGAACCGGCCCTGCCTTCCTCCCACACCACGGTCCACGCTGCACTGGGGCTGGGGGCTGAGAGTGAGGGACATCTGTCCTGGCGCCACAGTCAGCATTCCTATGACGCCAACGGGGCGCCAGGCTCCTGAGCTTGGCCCCCAGCACTCGTGCAGGGCTCCCCGAGAGGGCGGGGCTCCTGGCATCTGAGAGTAGAAATAGGAACGAATAAATAAAAGATCAAGCCTGCCAGCCCCGCACGGCTTCCAGCTCCCTGCAGTCTTCCTTGTGATGCCCTGACACGAGAGGGGGTCTCAGCATCCCCATTTCACAGGTGAAGAAACCGAGGCAAAGAGAGGCCAGAACCTGCACGGGTTCACACAGAGCCAGCCCAAACCCCAGCGTTCCCAGACCTGATCGTGGCCTCAGCCTCTCACTCCTGCTCTTCACGCCGTTTCTGAGCCTGAACCCCAACGAGTCCAGCAGCACCTCTGTGACAGAGACAGAAGGACAGCCTCTAGACAGCCCTGGGGTGACCGTCACTAAAGAAGGCGTGTGGATCCCACCCCGTCCCCTGAACGCTGTCCGTTCTGATGACAAACCGCTGGACCCGAGTCTGCTCGGCACTGGCTGAATGGAACACCATCCCCACAGCCACGGAGAAGAATTGGGCCCCAGGAGGACTCACGGCAGAGGAAGAAACCCAAGATGGGGGCCGAGGATCGCAAAATATTGCAAAATTTTCCGAGGCAGGCCCTATTAGATCCCTGAAATGGGATACGCAACCTGAACTTGGCCACATAATACGGCTCTGTCTGGGACGGGCCGGGAGCGCCGGGGACCCAAGCAGTCTGTCAAAGAGCAATAGTTACGGAAATTAGTGGTGCAGAAATCCGTCCCCATCATTCATCAGGGGCCTTATTAACTGTCCTCCGATGTGATGGGAGCGGCCTGGTCTCCTGACTTCAGGGGCCTGGGAGAGGCCGTCCTTGTCCTCAGCTATGAGGAGAGGTGCGGGAGGAAGCCCAGGAAGCGCTGGCTGCATGCACCCCTGGGGTCCTGGCAGTGCAGGTCACAGGGTCGTGTTGTGAGCATTGGAAGTCATGAGGCAGGGCATGGACAAGCGCGTCTGCGGCAGAGCATGACCCATGCAGCCTTGTTGGGGCAGTGATAACACAGCGCCCCAGAGAGGAGGACAGCCCCGGGGGCAGGCACCCCAGTGGTCAGGGTGTCCCCTCGGAAGGGCAAACTGAAGGCCACAGGGAGGCCTGGAGAGGCCGGGTCACCCGCTCACCTGCTGGGGGGTCCCACCTCCTTGAACCTCAGTATCTTCATTGGCACTGTGGGAATTCCCATGCAGGTGAAAGGAGTTAACAGGAAAGACCCTTGACCCTGGCAGGACACCCACTCAACATCATCCGCTTTGTCATCCTTCCAGCAGCCGGCACACCTGGGGGCTGGCCCCAGGGTCCACAGGCTCCTCCCCTGATGCCCCATCTCCTCATGTAGACGGCTCACCAGCCAGCGTGGGACACCGCATCCCCAGCCACCTGCTGCCCATTAATGGAATGAGGACCCATTTTAAAAAGTTGTCAGAGCTGAAAGCACCAAATAAATGCCGTGCAGGTGACGGGTCGAGGCTGCAGCTCTGGGCGTCACCTGGGAACTTGTGAGAAGTGCAGATTCTTGGGGTCCAGCCCAGACCTTCTGCGTGGAGCCCTCGAGGGTGGCCAGCATACCCTTAACAAGCCACGCAGTTGTCCCATGCAGTGTGAGACCCTCCGCAGGGGACACAGAAGACAAGGCTGGTTCCAGCTCCTGTTTTCCAAGGCTTTTCTCTGCGGGGGGAACAAAGGCCTCCCACTGCTCGGGACGCACCAGGGAGCTCTCAGCGCCCCTCCTGGGCCGTCTCCCCACCCCACAGCGGGCACGTTCCCACCGGGGCTCCCATGGGGCCTGGGCCCCCCAGCATGCCCCTGTGTCCTGCCGGTGTCGGGCCGGCGGCGGGAGCCCGGTGTGAAGGCGCTTGCTCATTTCAGAAGGACTAGCTGAGAGGCCAAAGTCTTGGGCCGAGGAAGCCTTGGCAGGATGCTTGCCTTTCAAGGTCGTGCTGGTGACCTTCCGCCCATGACGGATTTATTGAGGGGAAAACATGTTGAGTTGTTTTGTCCAACAGTATCGCCAGAAGGAATCTCCCGTGGCCAGGCCTCAGGCCTATTACACAACACTCGCATTATTACCCCAAAAAGTCAGACAAGAGAGAGGGAGAGAGAGAGGGAGCCAGCGGAGGTGATAACTCAGGAGGTGATAACTCATCGGGGAGGGGGCGTGGGTTTCCAAATCTGTTCCTTTTTAGCCCCTGTGAATCAAAGAAGCGTCCGGCTCTTGGGGGCCTTTGATCCTCCTCCCGAGCCCGCAGTGTCTCCACCTACGGAGAAACAGCCGGCGTGGAGAGATAAACGGCACTTGAGCATCGTGCTCGCCCGGGCCGCACCGCTATCTGCTTCCCCGAGTGTTGAAAAGAGCTCTCTTGGCGAGTAGCGCGCACGTAACCTTCGCCCTTGACCGCGCTGCCTGGTGGCAGATAAAAAGTTGGGGGTGTCGAGAAGGGAAAAGGAAGGGAAAGGCAATCTGCCCACCCCCTAAAAGAAAGATGAGGCTGGCCGGCGTGGGAAGGCTGCGGGCTTGCTGCAGAGCTGGGGGACCCTAGGAGGCAAGAATCAGGGGGTTGGTACAGAGGGAAAGACGGGAGCTCGTCTGCACGTCTCCCACCAAAACATCACTTGGGGGATCAGGAAACAAACCCCACAATCAAGCGATGAAAAATCGTACCCCGGAGTGTCTTCAGAAGGGCCGCGGTGGGCCTCCAGCAGCGGAGGGGCGATGCAGAGGAGGGGTTGAGGTTTTCCAGCTCTTCTTGCTTGAACTGTCCCGGACGGAGGCGTCCGGCTCTGCTGCATGAACTCGGCCTTTGGCACAGCCTCAGTTCGACTGTCTTTCCACAGTTAATTACCAGGACAAGGGACGCATCTGTGTCAAGGCTTTCAGAAGAGCAATTCGCCCCATGAGGATGGGGACCGGATCCTATTGACCCCTTACCCCACTCTCATGCTTGGCACATGGTCGGGGCTGAAAGGCATTTGAACGAACAGCATTCATGCTTGAACAGAATCGCCAGCGGAGAAGGTTCCTGTCTGGGGAGGGAGGAGCCCTCAGGGGTGTTCCCTAGAAAGCCAGGTGTCCCGCTCCAGGGAGCCAGGTTCCCTCTCCACCTGAGAAGCGGGCTCTGGGGATGGAATTATGGTAATCAGGGCCCACATTTGCATCTCCATCCCAGGCGCATCCGCTGCGTTAGAATGAAACCTTTGAAAATCGCTATGGACACTGGTTTTGATAATAATATGTGGGTAAAGGTTGTATTGCTCTCTGAGCGGTGATTCATCCATCTGTGAAGCAGGACAAGGCGGTAATAGGAAGGAGCCGATCGCCGGGGGCAAAGTTGGAATGCAAACTCATCAGAGGCAGGGAACTCGGCCTGCGCTGTTAAATAGAATTCCATTATTGTTTCATAAATAGAGAGATTGAAGTGCCCAGGCCAGGAACCGATGATCATAGGGGATTGCGTTTTAGCTAAACTCGCGACTAGTATTTGTTTTGAGTAAGTGGTTGTCTCGGCTAATAGTAGGGTATTTCATTGTTAAGAGCTTGTTGAATGGGATTTATGGAAGAGTCCTGTGCGGCTGTTTGTGCAGGATGCTCGGCGCTCGCTGGGAGATGGGGCCTTGGCTCCGACATTGCTCCATCTCTCGCGGTTTCTCACCATCTCTTGGTTAATGTCACCCCTTGAAAACGCGACAGCGTGGTCAGGCCCCTGCAGGTCCTGGAGTATCTGAAGGGCACGGCCCACAGCACAAGGGCAGCTCCCAGTAGGTGCTCAAAAAGTGTGTGCGTGCAAGCGTGCATGTGTGTGTGTGTGTGCGTGTGTGTGTGCATGCTCGTGTGATGGGGTGTGGGTTTCTGGTTTCTCTTCGAGAGCCTCTGCTGGGCCGCTTCTCTGCTTTCCTCGGGACCGGGTGTCCCTCCTGTGTGCCCACCTGAGGGAGGCAGCAGGTGACGAGATCCAGGGAAACAGGTGAAGCGCCATCAGGTGGAAAGAGCTTCCCTTTCAGGGCAGAGCCTGGCTCAGAGGCGTCCCCAGAGTGGAGAGGGCTGTGCGCCCCCAGCCTTCTCCACGAGGCCCCCCACAGAGCTTCTTGTGCACGGGGGAAGCAGGCGACAGGCTGGATCCCTCTCTGTGCCTGTCTGGAACTGGCTGCAATTTCAGCACCTCCAGAGGCCTTGACCCTACGATTCGGGTGTCCCCTCAGCTCACCTAAGGACCCTGGTGGACGGGGACCCCAGAAGGCCTCCGAGTTATCCCCAAATAGCCAATGAGGCCCAGTGTGGCAGCGCCAGCCCCTCTGCTCTGACATCAGAGGTGTCGCTGGGCTTCTTTGAGGTGCTCTCCTGCCTGTGGGGCCCAGGCTGGCCTTTAAAAAGCCGCCTCTCGAGGGACTCCAGCTTCCGGCCGACCCCACCACAAGTCCCGTATCCGGCCGTCTTTGCATTCATGGGAGCTGCTGATGCGGGAGGGCTGGCAAGCCCCAGTGTATAGGAGAGGCCAGGCTTCTGCTGCCAGTAAGACAGTTACAAGATGGTACCCAGGACAGACGTCAGACAGCGGGCAGGAGGGCCGGGCTGTGGGCTTAACCCTTCTGGCCTCAGTTTCCCCTCTTCACATGGGCTAGTCTGAGCAGAGGGAGGAAGGTGTTGTGGTGGTAAGAGAAAGGGGGAAAGGGTCCCTTTGGACCCCTCACATTGCCTGTCCCTTGGGCCTGCCCATGATGAGCTCGTGGAAGTGACTCTCATCTCCGGTCCCTTGCTGACCTCTGGCGCCCCCAGCTCCGAACCCTGGGAGCGTCAGCGCCGTGGGAGATGGGAAGATGGCCTCCTGTGATGCAGGTGTGCAGCCCCCACTCTCATTAAAGGTAGCCGTGCACGTGTGCCGGGGAACAAAGGGCCCCTTCACTGTCACCTCCCTGGGGGCCGGCGCTGGCCCCCGCCTGTAACCGAGGAGCCGCGCTGCCTCCACTCCCTCCGCACCGTCCGGCTCCCGAGGCCGTACGCCACAGCTCGCCCACTGCAGGCTTTGTTTAGTCTGGGTTTCTGGGCGTTGGGCTCTTTTTTCCTCCAAATTCTTCCAAAATTCTGTAGGCTGAAGACACCACTCATGCAGCCCAAGGGGAGAGTAAATAGCCCTTCTCGGTGGAGAAGTTCCTGTCTCCCCCGAGGGCGATCATGGGTCTGGGGGGCGGGGGGAACTGGAGCATGACCCCCCGCCCCCCACAGGAAGGCATGGAGCCGGCATCTGTGCTCCCAAATCAAGCCAGAAACTCTTGGGGGGGCGGTGTTCCCAAGGGCCCAGGAGCAGGAGGAAGCGCTCAGGCAGCTCCCCTGTGATCCTGAACTCAGGGCTCCTCAAAGGGAGGGAGTCTCTTCAAACCACGCCTGACTTGCGTCTGCTCGAATCCTTGTCCAAGGGCCTCCCTCCCTTTGACCCTGTGTCAAAACCGTGGCTGCATGGTCCTGGTGGGGGCTTCCTCAGTGGGGACAGTTCTGCTCTTGGTTGACTGGCTCCGGTGGTTTCAAGGACCTTGTCTGACGCCCCTGTTGAGAGGCCCTCCAGCCCGGCCCCATGCGGAGACACAGGTGCTCTCCTCCGCCTGAAGTGATGTGGTCCAAGTCACTGTGGTCCCAGAGGCGGCTTTCCCGTTAAGTTAGGCAGGATGAGGTCAATGCTCCCGTTCACCCAACAAATACCTGTGCATCTTCCACTCTGGGCAGAACTCTGGGCTCCAGGAGGAAGCGGCGGCCTTGCCTTCGAGGAACCTGTACCAGAGGCGGGCTGGGAGGGACACGAAAGGTGACTTAGTGCCTCATCTTATTTTACACGCAAGGAGGAAAGGGGCCAGGAGCGGCTTCCAACAGAGGCAGGCCTGCTGTGGGGCCTCACGGACAGGGAAGGGGGCCAGGTGTCCTTGTTGGGGGGTGGGGGAGAAGGGCCAGAATATTGAAAGCTATGGGCTGGGAAGGAGGGCCAGCTTCTTTTCAAGAAGAATCTTTTCATGAATCCCTCGTGTACTGTTTCCAAGCACAAGAAAAGGAGAGAACAGCTGAGTGGGTCAGATTTGGGACTGACAACTCAACCGCCCTCAAATTCACATCTTTCAGCCCGCGACCTGTCCACCCTCCACCCGAGCGGTGCTCCCGGGGGCGGCCTGCTTTCCATCTCCCCTCGCGAGCCTGGTGGTCCGTTCCGATCTCCCTGCCCTGCAGTGGGTACTGGGGCCTGCGGGACCGGTCCTGCTCCATTTACAGTGCTCTCCCAGCACCTGGCACAGTGTCCTGGGCCCGGGATCCCTTGTCCATGTCTGTGAGGGGTTGGAGGGTACAGGGTGGTGTAGGGGCAGCAGGCAGAAAGGATCAGGGCGGGGGGCGAGTCTCCTGGCATCAAACCAGACCTAGCGCCTGCGGACGGCTGCCCTTAGCGCCACCGCCTGGGAGCGCAGCAGGGGAACAGAGGGGAGCCTGAGAAAGGCGCCTCCAGGTAGGAGGGAGCCGAGAACGTGGCCCAGAGACCAGAGGAGAAAGGAAATCCAGCATCCAGCCCTGCAGGAGGGAGCTAGGCCCAGAGGGAACCACAGCCAAACTGCAGCTCAACCTTCCCAGGGCGCTGCAGGGGCGCGAGGGGCACGAGGAGAGGGAGACACCGGCAGGTCCACCTTAGGGACGGTTCGTGCAGCCGAACATCTGGGGCCTGCGAATGAGTGTAGAGTGACTGAGCATCTGCCTCCCTCAATAAGTGGGTTCGAGTCAGCTGTCAATCAGACCGTGAGCCGCAGGAGACGTTCCCACTGCAATGCCCCCAGGGGTCTGAGTTCTGCTCTCGAGGTTCTGAGTGTCCAGCATCCACGTCCCATCGCCTTGCAGGCGTGACCCCTAGAGCAGAGGTTTGAGCCACAGCTTATCTGTGACGATTGACGTGGTCCAGAACTGCTCTGTCCTCTGCAGGAGCCAGGAATCCAATGCAGCCACTGAGCCGTGAAACGTGGCTGGTAGAACTGAGGCACTGAAGTTTCATTTTAATTATTGTTAGTTTAAATGGCGCCCCAGTGGACAGGACAGCCCAGGATTGTGGGTCTTTGCTTCCTAACAGCACTTTGTAGGCCCTCCACAAATGACCGTGGCAGTGGCCTGGCCCAATGGAGCTCTGAGACCACCGAGATGAGGTGCATGTTATCTTTGCAGTCCAGCCAGGGCCACCTGGAGTGAAAGCGCCAGACGCCGTCCTCCCGAAGTCATGTTCCGGCACCTCCCACCACGGCACTGACTCTGCAGTTGGGGAGAATATCTTATTGTGGCTACTGGTGTTTCCAGCCCTTTCCTCCTTTTCCGGTTTGTGAACATGTGTCCTCTTCCAGCAATGACTGGTTCACAGTGTCTGAGGAACGATTGTGTGATGAGGGCGCGTGGATCGTGGGTGAGGCTTGGTTGCCCCACGTCTGGTTCTGCCAAGGTCTGTGCATGATCCTTAGCATTTCCTTTGGTTTCCATTCCTGTTGTTATTAGTTTTTCTGTCTTGTGCTGCATGCCCCATGCGTGTGAAATACCTTAATCCATCTACTGAGCGAGAGATGGGCAGCTTCCCTCAGCAGCTTAAATCTCCTCCAGACCTCGGTCCTTCCTTCCACACTGCACCTGAGGACTGTGCCCGAGCAGAGGACATCCACTCACAGTGGCATCTGTTTGCTTTCTGTGCTTATCACCTACAAGTGTAACTGCCTGTTCCTTGTGCCCAGCCCCCCTCACCCAAGCGAGTTTCTCAGAGACAAGGCTATAGCTGTGGACCCCGGAGCCTGACCCCGACAGGGTTCACGGGATACCTGCCAAGGAATGAACAGATGAGAAAGGAGTCAGTGTCTTCGAGGCTGGGGACACGAGCTTCAGAGACAAAGAGGAGTTTGGCTGCAGTCACTTTATGTGGCCACTTGATCACCAAGCCCCGACTGTCTCTGTATTTTCGAAGGAAGCATCTCGGTGGCCACATGCTTGGCCCAACGTGGCTTGGCTTGACGCTGAGGGCAGGAGGCAGCTCGCAGTGACATGGTCTCCCTAAGCCTCAGCCGTGGACTGCAGCCGGGCTGCGAGATGTAGAGCTGGTCAGGACAGCGTGTTTGCCGATCGACAGAGCGGACAGGAGGCGCGGCCAGAGGACAGCTCCATTCTTTGTCGGGTGTGTTATTACTTACCCCAAGCAAAGCCACTGTCCCAAACTGGCCTGGTGTCCCGGGCACTCCAGACGTTCACAGTCACACCTGAACCACACTCCTTGTCTCCCGGCTGCCTTCTTAGCCTGCCAGCTGAGTGTCCTTGAGACCAGTTATTCCAGCTGTCACCAACTCAGTGCGCTTCCCACCAGCCAAGTAGAGGCCTCAGAGGAACCCATGGATTCTGCAGAAACGCCTCCCAGCTTCTCCGGGTGGGAGCGCGTCTGGCTCGTGCTGGGCCATTGGGTGCAACAGGTGCAGTTCAGGCCAAATTTGGAGAGCCCACCGGCTGAGCGAGAACACGGGCGGCTCCGTTTGTAGACGTACAGTTGATTGTCATTATTCGTGTTAAGTTCTGTAAAGCTGCCCCGGACGCTGAATCAGTGAACACTGACCCCCTGCTCCTAGGGCACACAGCGGGCTAGGTTCCTGCAGCCTCTGGTCACGTCTTTGTCAGCTGATCAATACACAACCCTGTCTCGTGTGTGTTTCTGTTTAAAGACACCTTATTTAATACATGCTGTTGACTCGTTCGCTCCGAACTCACGAAACCAGCACTGCAACTTGCGCCGGCACAGAGCTCATCTCGCAGGTGTTTTCTCTGCGAGGCGTGTCACAGCGTCCCTGTGCTTAGGACACGAGGCAGCACTTCTGCACCAGGCTGGGGCCATTTTAAACAGAGAAATCAGCAACGAAACCCACAAAAATGCAAAAATCACGACACTAAATAGACTGTGATTGGGACACTTGGTTACAGCCCGAGAGCTGGAACAAGAAGGCAGAGCTTTGCCCCGCTCAACTCCCCTGGCAGCGGGCATGACAGAGACACCAGTGCTCCCGCCATGCGTGCTCAGGAATGACGGCGAATGCACCACGGTTGTTGGTTTTGGGCTTACAAACACATTTTAGCAAGTGGGTGAATTGGCAAATACAGAATCTGTGAATAATGAGGATCAGCTGTATATAATATTGTGTATAAATATCAGATTTATTGAGGTATAATTCACACACCATAAACTTTACCCTTTTGAAGTGCACAATTTCGTGGTTTCCAGTATATTCACAGAGTGGTGCAACCGTCACCAGCATCTAAACTTAGAACATTTTCATCACCCCAAAAAGAACCCCTTCCCCCTTAGCCTCACTCCCAATTCCTCCCCCTCCCCCAGTCCCTGGAACCCACTTGTCCACTTTCTGTCTCTGAACTTACCTGTACTGGACATTTCAAATAAACGGGGTCGTACAGTAGGTGGCGTAATGTCTGGCTTCTTTCCCTGAGCTTCGTGGTTTTGAGGTTGGTGTACGTTGTAGCAGGTGTCAGGGCTTCAGTCCTTGTTAAGGCTGAATAATACTCCACTGCGGGGACTTGCCACATTTGTTTACCCATTCATCTCTTGATAGACTTTTGGGTTGTTTCCACGTTTTGGCACCCGTGAACAGAGCTGCTAAGATGTTTGTGTACAAGTTTCCGCGTGGACTGTGTTTTCGTTTCTCTCGGTGTCCCCTGGGAGCAGGCTTGCGGGGTCACATGGTGACTCTATGTCCAACTTTTTGAGGGACTACCAGCCGTTTTCCATAGCAGCTGCCCGTGTTACCCCCCCACCGGCGGTGTCCAAGGGTCCATCCATCTTCCCCTCTTCCTCGCCGGCACTGGGCATCGTCTGCCTCCTGGATAGGAGCCGCCCGCTGGGTGTGACATGTACCTCACGTGTGAGGCGTGTTTTGAGAGGCAGCACTAGGACTTGTGGGAGGAGACCAGCTTTGGGGAGCTCGGGGACAGCGAGGTGGGAGCCCGCTGAGACTTGGTGGGGTGGTCACCTCTGCGAGAGTGATGCTGCCTCTGAAATCGCAGGGAGAAAAGAAGGCGTTCTTCCCTGGAACTTTCTCTGGAGATGTCTTAGTCTGTCGAAGGCAAATTGTCACTCAAGACAAATGCCCACCCCATTTTGTGCAAACAAAGGGAGCCTTGTCATCCTCGGCATGGCAGAGCCACCGGCTTGCCTGACTCTCTGAGCGGGGGTGCGAGACGGAGCCCGTGACTGGCCACACCTCCAGGCGGGCTTCTGCGGGCATTTACGACGGGCCGAATAAGCTGGTACCTTAGGACCTGGTGTGATGGTGCCCAGCAATCGCTCACGGTCCCCTTCCCTCCTCCAAGTGTCCAACAAGCTCCGAACTCTCCAGAGAGGGCAGGGGTGGCCTCAGAGCACAGGGTCACCCCCGAGGCTTCCTCTTCCTCAGCTGCTGCACCGTGGCTGTCAGGGGAGCCTGGGGAGGCAGCTTTGGCCCCCAGGTCCTCCATGGCCCAGCCAGAGGAGGACGGGTCCACCTCTGCACTCAGACCCACAGAATGGACTGTGCGGAGAAGGGCTGTCCAGCCCATTGTCACTGGAGGGTCAACAAGCACACATCGCAGGTGCCATAGGCCGGACAGGGTGCGAAGAGGGGAGGAGACTGCCTTCCCAGCAGCAGAGAAGCATTTGGTCCTCTCGTGCAAGAACATTTCCATTAACATTCGCGGAGGACCCACTCCAGAAGACGTTCCCACGGACGCTTTGAAATAACAGAATTCCAGCAGCACAGCTGCAGTGGCTGCTGGAAACCGCGTACACACTGCACCATGCCAGCCAGGCCCAGGGTGCAGGAGGCGCTGCGCCGTCCCCAGGGACGAGCCTTGGTGCTCGGGAGGAGGGGGCCGGGCCTGCCCTCTGGTCTCTGCCGCAGGCTGGTCTCTGGTTTCAAAGTCCAGGGCCCAATGGGTGCACATCCAGCTACACAATGAGGCACAAGTAGATTTTCCCTTCTTTCTCTCTCTCTGCTGCTGCTTACTCATAGCCTCTTACATGTAGTTGATTTGGGCTGGAGTTCACCACTCAGTACGGTCCTTTGGCCGAGCATCGCAGCAGCAAAGCAGCATGACACACAGGTCCCAGAGCCCACAGGCAGGGCAGAACTCGAGGCTGGAAAGCCGTGAGGAGGTGCGAATCAGGCAGGATTGCTGGGCCTGGTGCCGTGGCTCTTGTGTCCCCCACGAGCCACGCTGCACACAGTGCTTTGTCTACGCAGAACGCCCGCGACTGATGGCCACACCTGCTGGGGCAGAGCTGACATCCAACACAGGAGGAGGAACCCCTCCTGCATCAGAAAATGCACATGCCAGGCCGGGGTTTTGTTTTCCCCATTGGTGTATTTGCGAGCACTGTGCTGCTCACCCGTCTGTGCCAGGTGCTGGTTACGCGCCGGGAGATGCCCTCTACATCCTTTTCAAGTACACGTGTGCCTTCAGAGCCAGGCACAGGTCACCAACGACTGAGAAGCGTGTCAGAGTCCCCGGGCAGAGGCGTCCTGGCTCCTTCACCTCCGGGAAGGGCCTCGCTCAGAGCTGGCTTCCCTCCAGGCTGCAGGCACTTCTAACCAGCGTGGTTTTCCGAGGTCTGCGCCTCCAGCAAACCGGCAGCGGAAGGCAAGCGCTCACCACAGACAGCCAGGCTGCAGCGAGAGCGAGAGCCACCATGCATCCCAACAGCAGGGAGACCCCAAAACTGCAAGCAAGCTGGTTCTAGGAACCACTGGGGTGCGTTTGGAGTGGGGCAGCTCACTGTCACATGTAGAATAACCAAAGTTTTAATGACGGCCACACAGCAAGTGCTTTTCTTATCTTCTTATTCAGGAAACAAGGCACACGTTTTAGAAATTTTTCGTATAGAAGAACTGAGCGATTGAAAGGAACAGACGCTGTCTTACCTGGAAGACCTCGCGGTCCAGAACGGTGCCAGCACCAATGGGTTCTGGAAGGGTGAACTTTCTCGATCCCTGGACACAGACGTGGAGACGTATGATGTCATAGGAGCGGATCGCTCTGGGAAGATCCACCGTGCGGCCCGTTCCTGCACGAGGGGTAGGATGTTCTGGAGAAGTTTTAAGAATTCCACAGAAAAATATGAATGCTGAAAAGTATTTGCACCATGCAATAATTGCATTTTTAAAATGGCTTTATTGAGATATAGTTCACATACCAAACAATTTGCCCAGTCCAAATGTACCATCTGGGAAAGGCCATCTCAGGTTGGAATTACTAGGCCTTGCACTATCATCCTCTCACAGTCGTCCTTGCTCTCTGTTCTGCTGGGTGACCTTCTCCGAGGGTGGGTTCGCCTGCAGAAGGCTCTCCAGTGGAGGGAGAATCAGAGCGCCGCATGGCCTCCCTCACAAGCTCTCGGGGCTCTGACATCACTGACCTGATCCCTGCTCACCTTGGCTCCTGGGGGCCACATCTTGGGATCCCGCGTGTCTTTCCAGTGAGTGTCAGGCAGTGTAGCCCACCCTATGGCATCTTTCCTCCTCCAGCCCAACGCTGCTCATTCAGAGAGTACACCACTATGTGTGGCTTCGTAGGGCAACCAACCATCCCAGTTTGCCCATTTCTCCCCCTATTAGCACTGAAAGTCCCATGTCCCAGAAAACCTCTCAGTCTCCTGCAAACCAGGACTGTTGGTCCCCCTACAGATCAGCAGCGTCTGCAGACCAGGCGCTGGTGGCTGCAGGGATCCTGGTGGCCCACCCCCTGCCAGTTTCTCCTGCTCCCCCACCAGGAGGTCAGTAACTGGGAGCACAAGTGTCTGTTGGGGAAGGACCCAGCTTCTATAGCACAAATCACCACGCCCACCGTCTCAGGTTTGCCCGTATGTCCTCATTCCCGGTTTTCTGGGAGAGCAGCGCGCCTGTAGCTCCCAAGCTTGGGCAGGGCTTTGCAGTATCTTCTTGCTTCTCTGAGAAAGAAGCAGACTCAGGGCCCGGATGCTGCCCGGCGAGGGGTCGGCTACGGATCTGGGCTTTAGCTAGACGGCTGGCTCGTTTTCCGATTTTACTACTTCCTGGCCGCGTGATCCGGGCGGGTGACGTAATATCTCTGTGCCTCGGTTTCTTCTCTCAGAAATGCTGAGAACAGTGCCTGGGCGATGTGGTGTCATGTAACGCGCGGTGAGGATGAGGGATGGTGGCAGATGCACTGTGCCCAGCGGGGAAGCTCACATGAGGTCGGCCTTCCCTGTGGTCCAGGAGCAGCCCGTCCTGGTGAACCTGGGTTCGCTTCTCTACGGGTTTAATTTTCCACGTCTTCTCCTTGGAAAATACCCAGCAACTCCCAACCCCGATTCCCCAAATCCTGTCTGTACCATCTCCAGCCCCTCACTCGTCCCCATTCCAGGTTTTCATTCCAAGGATGGAGAGAAACTGAGGACACCAGGCTTTCTGCCCTCCTCCCCCTCTCTTTCTGCCTCTTCGGTGCCTGGTTCCCATTCTGGAAGGCCTTGGACTTCCGCTGCCTGTGGACAGGAACTCCCGCAGGCGAACTCTCACCTGCCCACAGTGCGTCTGCTGTCTGCGTCCTTGGAGCAATGATGGTGGGAGGGTCGGTGGGGAGAACCCTGACTCTGACCGTCGGAAAATATCCCCTGTGCACTGATGTGAAATTCTGCTCAGGGCGCAGGGCCCCAGCCCGACACCTCCCTCCCATCACAGTGCAGGAGGGACCTGGCCGCTGGGTTCCCAGACGTGGGGAGGATTTCCATGGCTTCAGAGAGCCTTCATCCCAGCTCCGTTGCCTCTGGCAACTTTCTTGATTTCTCTGGGCTTCATTTGTCATCTATAAAATATCATAGAGACATAATGAGGACTAAGAGTAAAAAGATGGAGCTAGTAACCGTGCTGGCCTGGAGAAGATGCCCAGTAAATGTAAGCCACAACTCTTATTATTACTCTTGTTAGACTTATCACGTCCCTCCAGGGGCAGGGCGCCTGGTTCTTGGGGTCAGCCCTCCAGTGTGTCTGCTGTGACTCTGGACGCTGAGGCCCCTGCCCCCGAGCGGAGGCCTTCTGGAAGCACGCTCTTCTCCACAGCACCCAGCGCAGTCGGGGGCAGGGCAGGGAGGGGGCCTCGGGGAGGAAGGAGTGGAGGCCACGGCAGAGCAGCGGGGTCTGAGAGGACCGGGCGCCTGTACCGCAGCCCCTCTGCACGACGTGTAGTACACAGCACCGTGTTCAGACCACAGATTCCAGGAAAGCCCCAGAGCAGCCCCGATCCATGCAGGGGTCCGAGTGAGCCTGACCTCCAGCCAGAGGAGCCCCAGACCCCCAACTCCCCAAGTGTAGTATGCACGTGTGTGCATCACATGGGGTGTATTTCAATCACTGTGCACAAGGCAGGTGCATTTTGTAATTCAAAGCTATCAGACGGTCCCATTCACACATCTGAGTTGGTTTGAGACTTTACAGCAGAGCACGGTGCCGGGCCACTCAGGCACCAGGACCTCAGGCTGTGGCTCTGCCCTTGCCATGCCCAGCTGAGGGCCCTGGGATGGGTCACGCCACTGTGCCTCAGTTCCCTCCTCTGTAAAAGGGGCGTCAGAATGATGCTGCCTCAGTAGTTACGGTAATGGGGGATTAACTGAGATAATACGTGGAAAGCCTCCTCGGATGGGAACCCAAAGGCAGGAAGCCCACAGTGAGCGAGAGCATCTCCCCATCCCTCAGCCTTTGGAGTTCAGTGTCCCTCCACCCATCGCCCCAAAAAGACCGGGGACCCCAGCCACACTCCTGCACACTCTCTCCTCAGCTAAGTGAGGTGACATTGGGCACCCGCCCTCCTTCCCAGGCTCTGACCTGGGGGCCTCCGAGCTGTCCAGGGGTCCCAGCCAAGCCCAGCCGGGGGGGAGGTCAGGCTCCCAAGGCACAGAGCCGTGAACCACTTGAGTCACTTGGTCGCCAAGGTCCGTGGCTGCTCCTCCTCCACAAGCTGGGCCAGTAAGCCCTTCTCACCGCAGGAGTCGTGGTCCTGACCCCAGCCCCGCCCCAGACTCCCTCAGCCCCTCATCACCGCTCTCACTCCTTCCCTCCTCTACCCCACTCTCTCTTGCCCTTCAGTTATTTTGGCGACTTTGCAGAACCTCAGATGAGGTGGCCCCTGGGAGGAGGGTCCCTGTGTGTGCATGCCTGCGTGGGCACACGTGTGCACGTGCATGGTCGAGCAGTGTGAATTGCCGTTGGCAGCGGGGTGCAGATGGTCCTCGGCTGGACCTGGCCCAAGGCCCCACGTCTCGGGGTGCCCGTCGTGTGTGGGTGAAGGTGTCGAGGCGGGGAAGGGGTTAACCTGTGCAGGCGGGCGCCGAGTCCTGTGCAGACCGAGCCGCCGTCACTTTCTGCTAATGAAAACCAGACCCGCCTGCAACAATCGCGGCAGTGTTAGCGCGGCTCCCAGGACGCATCTCTGCTGTTGCTCCCAGAGAGCAGGAGCGCCGTGCCCACCTCTGCGGCCTCGCTCTCTTTCGCTTTTGGAAACCAATAGGAGGAGCCAAGTCCAGAGAGAGATTCTTTATTTCTTGCCCAAATTGCCTGGAAACCTGCCCCTCCGTGGTCCCCGCCTCGCTGCACCCTGTGCTCACCGCTCCAAGGCACGGTCCTGGCTCCAAGGAAGCTTCCAGGCCATGCAGCCCTGGCCCAGTGGGCAGGTCTCAGGAAGTCAGAAGTGCAGTGGAAGAAAGAGAAGAAGTTATCAAGGGTCACTTACAGGCCAAGGACCAGGCCAAACATGTGTTCATGGAACCCTCACTCCGACCTTCTAACCGATGGGGAACCTGAGGCACAGAGGGGTCCAGAAGCTTGCTTAGGTGGCACAGCCAGGAATGGTGAGAGCAAGAGTCCAGGTCTGCCTGAGCTTCACGGCGGCTGGTCTCTCCCCCAGGGGAGGATCCTGATTCCAGGCCACCTCCCGCCCAGGGAAGATGGGCCAGACATCTTTCTAACAAGCCTCTGGATCTCAGGAGCCCTGCCTAGCAGACAGAACCAGAAGGCCAGCAGCCTCACTGCCCCTGCCCCCGGGTCCCGAGAGGCTGCCAAGCCACCAGTGTCTGTGCAGTCCCTCCCAGATTCACAGGTCAGCTCCTGGCCAGCAATGCCCAGGCCTCAGAGGCTGGCCACAGGTTCAGATCCCAGCTTGCCCGTCCCTGGAGAGATGCCCTGGGCTCTGGTCCTGACTTCCATCTCCCCTGGTGTGAATCATGTGATAGTCAGGACCCCTGGTGTGGTCAGGATGGAATGAGATCGAGCAAGAAAGGGCCGTGCCTAGCCTGCTCCATCTCAGCACCCGGTAGGCGACAGCGGCGCCATCGGCAGCTTCACCCCTGTGGGGCTCATCTCTGCTTATTCGCATGCTCAGCCAGTGCCCAAGCCTGTGGTCAGTGTGGGGACCAAGAGGAAGCGGTCCCTGCACTCAGGAGCCCGCAGCCTGGCCGGGTTGGGGAGCAGCAGGCGTGTCCAGTTGGCCAGTGTGCTGAGCAGAAGGACTGGCCTGGGTGCTGGACTGCAGGCCCCTGTGGGGCAAGAGGCCACTGCCCCACCCTCCTCCGAACCTGGTCCTGGAGGATGGCCGCCACCCCTGCCATCTGCGCCCTGATAGCCCTGCTTCCCCTGGCCTGTGTCTGATCAGCATCACGCCCTCCGTGGAAAGTGTCATGAGCCCATCCGGGAGCCCGGGGCCAGCAGGTCTGGGCCACCACGTGGACGAGCTCAGCAAGGACTTTCAGGAGTGGACCCTCCAGCCTTCATGAAGCCCACCGACAGCCAAGCCGCTCTGCTCTGAAGGCTGGAATTTCAAACTTACACAAATATTCCAATGCTTTTCAAGCATGTTCCAAATAGACATTTATGTTGGCTGAGGCAGTATTTTCCTTTTATTGCTGTTATGAGATTCAACATTTTTCCAGAAATAACCTCTGAAAAGTGCGCCTGGATTTTGAACACGTGTGATCCTGACATACAGGGAGAGAGGTTTTTCAAAACACACACACACACGCATGTGTACCAGCGTGCATGCTGAGGGCACCCGGGGCGTGCATTTTAAAAAGCACTGCATGTGTTTGTCAGCTGGAGAGCCTGTAGGAGGGTCTGAGTTTTCGTGTCCAGGGGCCACGTTTGCGTGTGGCACTGCAGGCGTGGGCTTGTGGCTGTGTTCCACGCGGCATCCCCCGGGTGAGCCAGCAGACCTGAGATGCTCTGCCCTGTCATAAATGCCCTTCCGAGTGAGTGGATGATGAAGAGGATGTGGTTTCTGCCGCCTCAGCCACGGCCTTCTGCCCACGAAGCGAGAGCCACGGTTGAAAAGGAATTTAACTGCTAGCTGTCTTCGAAACACGTACCGAGACCCACTCTGCCCTCTGGAACCACCAGAGCTGGCTCCCCATTCGCTGTAACGATTAGTCATCACCAAAGTCGTGACTCAGAAAGGGAGAGCACAGCGTCCCAGCACGGCCTCTGAGCTGAATTTACCAGAAAGCTTTGTGAGGAAAGAGCCTGGCCGCTTATGGAATCTTGAACAGCTCCCGGTGGGTCGGAGAAAGGAGGAGCGGAGGCCTGGTGGATTACAATGCCGTGTTCTGCCACTCACTCCGCTGGTCCCACCCCCGCCCAGTGTCCAGGTGGGAGAAAGGAAGTGGAAAGAAAAATTAAAATGGAAATGGAAACTCTTTTCCAAAATTAGACATCGTCCCTTTTGGCCTGCTGTGCCATGGCCATCCAGGCTCCCCCCACGAAGACCCTCACCCCGGCCTCCGGAGGCTGCGTGGGCCCCTCCCCGCACGCCCCACTCTGAGGCTGGAATCGCCTCCCAGGGGCTTCTGAGCGCTGCAATCTGCTGACCCCAGGCAAACCTCGGGCTCCCGCTTGCACCGGCGAGTCTGGGATTTGCGAATGTGTGAAGGTATTAGCTGCCAGTTATAACTGGAACGCAGCCTAGAGGCCTCGCTTCTCCGGCAGGAAAGCTTGTAATGCAGCGAATCTGGACCTGGCCCAGCATTCAGAAACAGGAAGAATTAATAGGAGTAAATGTGAGCACTGTTAGCACTCCCGGCTACGATTTATTGCCGATGGTGGGGGAAAACATGGGCTGGTTGCAGAGTTTTGTCTATTTGAATATAAATTGTAATTAATGAGTCACCGAGTGTGGGACCCCAGGAAATAAGGTCCACCGACAGCCATTTACAGAGGCGTGTGACCACCTCTCGGTGACACGCCCTTCCTCCCACAGCGGGCTGGGGGTCGCGAAACAGACCCAGCCACCCCACCGTCCCTTAAACCTAAGGAAAGAAAGCCTGGTCCCGGGGTGGCTCGGGAAGCCCCGGGTGCAGTTGTTCTGGGGAGAGTGATGAGCGTGCACTGTGTGGTGGGAGGGCACAGACATTTGGGGACAGGGGACAGTGTGTCCGGGCTGTGGTTGGTGTGGGCTAGGCCACTCAGCAACACTCTCCTGGCTCTTCTCCACTCTGTCATGCCCAAGACTGTTTTTAAATGGCTCTGGAGAGACGAGAGGGAGAGAGAGCGTGTCCTTCTGGGGGTGAAGGGCTCGTTTGCACCGGGGCTGATCAGATGACGGAGAGAGCCCGCAGGTCAGAGAACGTGAGGACGGGCCGAGGGAGCCTCTGGACCCTCCAGCCTGGTGAAGTCCCCCGGCTAGCCCGGCCCGGGTATCTGCTGCCCCATGGGAGCGAACTTCATCTGCCCGCTCTCCTCTCTCCCTCCGTTAATGAAGGGAGGTTGGGGTTTTGTGTTGTTTTTTCCCCTAATCGTCTTCGCCCACGGAGCCAGTTTGTTCTCAGAAAAGGGCCCCCTCCTCCTCTTCTCCTGAGCTCTTTGATCTTCTGGTTCGGGTTCAGTTGCTTCGTTTTTTGCAATTACCAGCCTGGAGGGAGGATGCCCCTGACCTGCAGCCGCAGTCTGGCAGACAGATGGGACAGGAAACGGGAGTTTATTTCAGCCTTCGCCCCTATTCATCTTGGATAGATTACAACAGTAGCAGCTCCAAATGTCTTCATAGCCCATTTATGATAAAGCGATGCTAACATCACACAAGAAGAGAAATGTGCAGATTAGCGATATCCGGGAAAAGATGGATTGACTGAGTGCAGGGGATTGCTCCGCACTGGCCCCCTCCCCTTGCTCTCAGGAAAGCCCCCTCCATGGGGCACGATGGGAACCCCCACAGGGCACCATCAGAGACACTTGCTGCAGCCTCTTTCTCTCCCTCCCTGTCTCTCCTTCTCTCTCTCTCCCCACCCTCTTTCTTTCCTTCCTTCCCTCTTTCCCTCTCCCTGCATTCTTTGCCTTTCCAAGTTTTTGAAAGTCTGCAGGGCAACTCTGCAGCAGCCCAAATAAATCAAGCTGCCAGGGTTACTTCTCAGAAGGCTGGGGGTTTATATTTGAGTTTCAGGAAGAGGGGCAAATCCATCACCCTGAAGGCTGCGTCTATAGATTTTAAAGTTTGCTTGAATTATTCTGGGATGGGGGTTGCAGTGGAAGGGAAGTTTGGAAGAAAACCAAGGAGGACTGGCCGAGGAAGAGCTTCTAGCTGAAGGACACGGGCACATTTATAAGCCATCAATAAGAACCATTAAGACCCGGGCTTTCTCTTTGTTCTTTCTAAGAGGAAACACTTAACAAGTTGTTGTTCTTTGCTGTACTTTTTTAATGAGCCAAGAGAACATTGCTGCTGTCCCCCCATGCAGCCTGGAAAGGAGGGGCCCCAAGCTTTGTCTTCTGCGTTTTGCATCTTTTTCCTTTACATGAAAACTGACAAGAAATCCCCCCGTGAAGGAAAGCCGATCTGCCCAGGCTGGTTTCAAAGAGCTCCAATTTAGAGCATCCCCAGCGACTTCATTTCTAATCATGTTTTTACTTTCCTGGTCTCCCAATCGGAGACCCCCCCAGGTCACTCTGGTTTCTATTGATTAGAGCCTGCCCGGCTCCGAGGTGAGGCCCGGGATGAATGGGGGTGGGGGAGTGATGCGCTGGCGAGTGGCGGTGGCCCTGCCTAGAGAAGGTATCTGAGGATTTGAATGACATCTCAGGGGACAGTATCAGGCTTCCAAATTCCTTTCATCCATCAGATGAGAGAACAAGCCGTGGCTTTCAGTGGGACAGGGCTGGGGCTCTCTCCTGGAGTAAATGGGCTCGGGCCACACAGATAAAGAGCTTCTCCTGTTCCCTTTAAACCGTTTCAGGCAGGAGTCGTCTGTCACTGACTGAGGGCGGGTGGGGGCGGGGAGAGACCTTTCAGCTCTGATTAAAGTAGCAAGTTCAGGGCCACAGTGGAGCTTTCGAAAATCTTTCCAGCCCGTTTCCCGCTTTACTTACTGGTTTACCCCACACCACAGGGAGGGGGGCAGCTAGCCTTGCATACCAAAGGAAACCTTCCTTTTCCAAGGCGGGGATCAGGTCTAGCCAGAAAGAGCTCCAGGTCCCTCTGCTCCCAATTGCACATCCCTCCAGCTTCCAGGGAAGAATGAGTGCTTATTAAATACCAACAGTATACATCACTGGGAGGAAACCAGGAAGGTGAGGAACTGGGCAGAGGGAGTTGACGGTGTGGCAGGATGCAGTGACACAGTGTGGCGGGATGCAGTGGCACAGTGTGGTGGGATGCAGTGACACAGTGTGGCGGGATGCAGTGACACGATGTGGCGGGAAGCAGGGACATGGTGTGGTGGGAAGCAGGGACACGGTGTGGCGGGATGCAGTGACACGGTGTGGCGGATGCAGTGACACGGTGTGGCGGATGCAGTGACACAGTGTGGCGGGATGCAGTGACACGATGTGGCGGGATGCAGTGACACAGTGTGGCGGGATGCAGTGACACGGTGTGGCGGGAAGCAGGGACACGGTGTGGCGGGATGCAGTGACACGGTGTGGCGGGATGCAGTGACACGGTGTGGCGGGATGCAGTGACACGGTGTGGTGGGAAGCAGGGACACGGTGTGGTGGGATGCGGTGACACGGTGTGGCGGGAAGCAGGGACACGGTGTGGCGGGAAGCAGGGACACGGTGTGGCGGGATGCAGTGACACGGTGTGGCGGGAAGCAGGGAGGTAGTGGGACAGGAAGCAGGGACACAGTGTGGCGGGAAGAAGGGATACAGTGTAGCCAGGAAGCAGTGACATATATAATGACCCAGACACAGGCCCGAGGCTCTCCACCCCTGGCGCACAGAAAGCACTGAGTAAACCTTTGCTCCTGACCCCTTATGGTTTGGCAGCATGGCCAGTTGGAGGACCATCGAGATCTCTCGCCACTTAGTGCAAGGAATGTTTGCCCCCTTGGCTGCCTGCTTTTATGACGTAAGCAGTCATCCCAGGGGACATTTCAGGCACTTACCTGGGGAGTGACAAGGATGAGATGAGGAGAAGGACAGTCCTAGTCAGACCCTCATTGACCCTGTGGGGGATCCCAGATGACGAATGTGGACAACCAGGTGCATGTTCTCTCTGGGTGCCCATTTCTGGCTTCATTTCTAAGCTGGGTGCGGGCCTGGGCCACAGGCTCCTGGCATTAAGGTGCGGGGCCATGGAAAGCCTCCGGGGCTGGGTAGGGCTGGGCTACCTGCGGCATCCTGCTTCCATCCAGATCCGACTTCCCCTTGAGGCCCAGACTTCTACGGTGAAACTACCATGGAGGTGGGTCCTGCTGCCACTCAGCTCCTCACCAGGACCTCTGACCAGCTCTGGCCTCCAGGCCCAGCCACTCAGGGGAAGCTCTCTGAGGGCAGGCCCAGCGGGGAGAGTGTCACCGGCCCCAAGCCTGCCCACACACCCCAGCCTCTTCCTCTGGACACCCCCAGTGCCGCAAGGGATGCACATTGCTTATAGGATTATTTCCTTTTAATAAAGACCCAAAAAAGTTTCCAAAGGCAAAATGACAGGCTGGTTAACTTTATATCCCAACTCCAGAAAGATACATTTTCCTCTTTGTAATGCACTAGTTAGTGGTTACTGGCACATTACATTAACTAATTTGAGATCGAATTATCAAATTTGCTCATTGCTGCTAGCGCTAATTTGAAACCTTACAATAAAGAAGGGTTTGAGAGGCACATGAAAGGCCGCCACCCACCGCGGCTCCGAGGCCCGTCCCCGGAGCATCACAGCGAGGCTCGCAAAGGGTTCGGGGTAATTGCAGTCATGAGCCGGAGTTGATTGAAGAAAATTATACCCCAGTTTTTTACTACAAGTTTTTTTTTGTGTGGCTTTTCTTAAATTATGCGGTGAAATTCAATTACAAGGGAAGACACATATAGGACTTTTAATAACTGTATTAAGAGCGTCTTTCGAGCTCCTTTCTGCTCCATCTTTTTGGGTTGTTAACCTACAGCTTTCTCAAACTTGTTTGTATTCTTGAGGAGTTTGGGTGTTGTGTGTTTTTTTTTGTTTTTAAGAAAATTATCTGGTTCAAATTCACTTTTTTCCATGTCATTTTTTCTTCTTATTCTTCTACAATTTAAACCAGAATGTGGGAAAGGAAGCTTCAGCGCATCATATATATGTGTGCGTGTGTATACACACACATGTGTGTAATTTCTTTTTAAACCTGGGGTTCTTGGCTGCATCCCTGCCAGACAAACTCTCACGGCCTTGAACTTCCCTGGAGGGTGAGGGATCTCAACAACCACATTTCCAAATTGCAAGTCACAAAAGTAAATTTATAAATTCTGAGCATCATCTGGATATTTAAGGCATGCCAAAAAGCAATGGAGGGTGTTTTTTCCCCACTTATTGAAAGATTTGTAACAATAGAAAGTCATCAAAACGCCGAGGGAGCTGTGCCTGCTGCCAGCGCCATACCCACTTTCCTCGGAAAAATGCAACTGGGAATGAAAAATAAAGGCCCCTGAGCTCTGTAATTAATTCATTTACATTTTTAATGCTGCAAATGGCTACAAACATGGCGTGACATTAGAAGTGACACCTGGGAATTCTGACCCAGTGCGTCCCGCTTCGACTGTCTGTCGGGGAAGTTGGAGGAGAGTGTTCCTCAGAACCCAGGGAGCAAAGGCACTCTGGGAGGCGTCTAGCGTGCACGGGGTCTGCCATGGTCAGGGGTCCAGCCTGCTCCAAAGGCCACCGCCGCAACCTCCCTGTGTCCAGCAGGAGCGGGGGAGCGAGGAGGACAGCCCGGAGCAGGGCTGGGACGTGTGGCTCGGTCAGTCTGGAGTATGGGGTCCTTCAGCTTTCTCTGAAAGTTGAGGGAAAGATTCGGAGCTGGCACTAAGGCTCAACATTTGAAGGGTGCGTCAAAAATGGTCACCATTCTCTTCTGACATGTTTGGGCACTTATTCTGCTCAGTCCAGCGTTCTCTGCCTTGGGACCATTAGCCTGTGGAGCAGGAGGGGAACGATGTGGGGCGATTCCCACAGAGCGAAGGAGAAGCCCAAGGCCATCGAACCAGGCAAGGAGAGAGTGTTGGGCAGACGGGAGAGAAGGCCTCCCAGGGTGGGGGTCTGCATCTTGCTGGCTGGCCCCTGGCTCCAGGGACAGAAAGAGGGTGGGGAGGGTTCTGAGCACTTGTCCAATCTCCCACCCTTGCTGCCCAGTTGGGGAAACTGAGGCCCAGGCATAATAATGACTTCCCCAGCTCAGGGGCAGAGCTGAGGCTCAGCCTAGCTCTGCGGGCTCTGATCTGGGGGGTCTTCTTCTCTCTGTGCCACCCCAGCCCACCCACATGGCACTAGAAATCATTGTCCATGGGCAGGTATGTCCTTCTCCCATGGCTTTTGACAGCTTTTCCATAGAGCTTTGGCATCTCCGGCCCACACTTGCAAGAAGACAAGGCAGGACCAGCCAGGTTAAACTTATGGACCTTCCAGGCTCTGGGCAGCACAACTGGGTGCCTGGGGACAGCCATTGTCCCAGTCAGCAAGACGTTGGCCACATGTGGCAGGTGACTCTGAAGGGAGAGAGTAACAAGGCTGTCCCTTAGAGGAAGGTGCTTAGGGCTCACTGCCCACCCCAACGGCCAGGTACCGCCTCTTGAGAGGCCTGCTTCCTTTTTCCTAGATGCAGAGCTATGCAAAGTGTACACCCACGCCCTCTACTGTGTGTGAGCTGTACTGCAGCCAGAATAAAATGCACAGGTGTGCCAAATGAAAAGAAATATAAATTGGCAGAGGCAGGAGATAAAGTGCCGTTAGGGACCAGACCCTACAGGTCCCCAGGAATTTGAGTGTGGGGCATTGGCCTCTGCAAGGTCCAACTCGATGGTGGCTGGGGCTCTGTGTGTGTTTGTGCGTGCGTGTGGATGTGCACGTGCCGTGTGGTTGGGTGTCTTCACACGTATGGGATGAGCGTGTGTGTATGTGTGGGGGTGAGTGTGTATCTGTGTGTGAGGTGCGTGCGAGCATGGGGTGGGTCTCTGTAAAGGCTGAGGGCTGGGCTGCCTCCGGGGCACAGCCACAGGAAGCAGGGGTTCCAGTGCCTGTGGGCCACACACCTGCATCCTGGAGACCAGGCTCCTTTCCCAGGCGGCCCAGGTCACTGTTATTATCGTCTCAAAGCACAAAGTCTGTGCCTGTCCACCTTGACCCTGGAGGGGAAGAGAGAAGGGATCAGTAACGGGGACCTGCCCATCTGGGGAGCACCCTGGTCTGTGGAAGCCCACTGCCCTTCCTGCCGAAGCCGTGCCCCCGGGCACCGCACAAAGGTCCTCCCGAGATAAGACAAAGTTCTTTGATCTCCATCGATCCCTGCAGAGGCTTTTCCCGAAGCCGGGGTGACTCAGAGGCCCCAACTGTCCCAGCACAGCTGCCATCGTGACAGAAGAGCTTCCGAGCTATTCCTGCTCCTCCTCTGCTCCAGCCAGGCCCTCTGAGAGGAGATAGACGAGGCCAGGCCCTGGGGAGGGCCACAGGTTCCAGGGGGCATTGTGTATGCCTCCCTGCCCTGCGTCCTTTGTCCACCACCCCAGCTGGGCAGTACCCTGCCGTGCACCTGGGGGAGATGGTCAACTGCTCCTTCCCCGGGTGCACTTAGTCCCAGCACCAAGAGGGACGAAGGCCGGACACACTGTGCTTTGCCCTCATTACACACCATAGGGGGCAGCTTGGGGCCGTGTGCACACCACAGGATTGTCCCGAAGGAAGAGAATTCAGGGAAATCAGAAGAGGGAAGGGTGTGAGGGTGGAAGTGCGTGGCAGTGTCCCCCCACAAAGCCTGCAAGCAGGCCAACCTGAGCAGGGGTGCGGGGAGACTGTGGGCGTGTGCACACGTGTATATGCCTGCATGTGTGTGCGTGAGGGGAGTATGTGTGAGCAGGATGGGCGTGGTTTTCTGTAAAAGCCCCTTGCTCACCGAGCTGCCTCCCGAGCTCAGAGACGGAGAGGAAGCAGGGCCTGGAGTAAACGGTCTGTTGATTGACTCAAGTTACATCATTTTCTTCCCCTGAAGAGCCTATAAATCTCACGCTTCTTGTAAAAACAGAACTTAAAAACAATTGAGACTCTTAGGCAGCCTGGCTCCAGCCCCTGTGGCCTGTGGACAGGGCCAGTGAGCGCTCACAGGCAGGCCCCCCTCAGGCCAGGGGGCCCACACCGAACCCCACTCTGAGGCCGGCAGCCTGGGGTCCCTTGCTGTTTTGTGGGTGGGCCCAGACGTCACAGACAGGCACTCTGCAGCCACCAGCCCCACAGGCCCGGGAGCTGGGACAATGCCTCTACCCCAACTCCGCCCTTTGATGGGATGGAAACCGGTCCATTAGCATCTTCCTTTTCCCTCCACACTGCTGAGGACTCCCAATTCCCTGGGGAGAAAGGAAAGACAATTCCATCTTATTGTTGAAGTGGGAGTCTTGCTGTTCTGGACTTTCTGCTTCCCACCTGCGGTTGGTTAGTGGCGCTCCTACATTTCCATCTCTTGTGAGAAACAGCTCACACTTCAGGCCGCAGTGGGAACGACAGGCCATGGGTGCAAAGCGCGGGGCCCCAGGCTGGCGAGTGATGGGTGGAGCGCCGTCCCTGGGAGCCATCAGCTCTCCAGAAACTTTACTGTCACCCCAGCATGGCCAGCGGGGATGCCTCACGTGTTGGCTTCAGGGCAGCCTCGAGTCACACGGGGACCGGTCCCTGGTTGTCGGTGGACTTCTCATCAGCCTGCCCTGCATGTTTGGGGGGCAGAAATAAGATGCCATCATCATCTTTTGAGACTTGGGGTTCCGTGAAGGCCCCGTCCATGAGCAGCCCTGCCCCTGCCGTATGGGTCGCAGGGAACAGTGAGGTTGGAAACAAGACATCCACCGTCCCCAAGGCAGCTTTGAAAGTCGGACGCCCTGGATTCGGAAGAACTTGGAAAACATTAGCCTGCTCAGGCCAGGCGGCGGGTGGGCCGAGTTCCCGAGCCCTGACCTTCGTGCCGCGGGCACCCAGCCGCGGGCAGGAATTGCCGGGCAAGCTGACGGAGGCAGCACCTGTGCTGTGACAGGGAGAACACCTCCCTCCCGCCCTGGGAGCGGGCTGCTGTCTTGGGACCCCCAGGGGGCCCAGGGAGATGGATCAGCTGAAGGAGAAGGGAGTTTGCGGGGACCAGGGGGGACCCCACCAGCTGTGGGTGGACGCCTGTGAGCGCCAGCCAGGGGATCCCCGGCCCCCGCCCGGGCTGGAAACCAAACATGCAGAGTCATGAAAGCACCGTCGAGGGCGTGGCGTCCTGGCCGTACTTTCCAGAAGGCCTGATTGCCCCTAATCCAGAGCAATAAAACTGCGGGGCCTTGCATCCCAGAAGCTCATCAACAAAGAGGGCTTCTCCCCGAGTGTTTACAGCTTCTGGCGTGGCGGCAACGACGTGGTCGCTTATGTAATGATGTCAAAGAGCCCTTCTGCGCCCAGAGAGCCTCTGACGATCGCCAGCTCCCACATCCTGCGTCTCCCTGGGCGGCTGGGGCAGCGGGGGGGGGCCCAGCACAGGACACTCCAGGAGCAGCTTCTGCCCTGGAAATGGAAAGGAAAGGGCGTGCTGGGGGGCGGGGAGAGGTCGCCGTCTCCAGTCAAAAGCCCACATGGGGCTGGCCGCTCCCAGACACTTGGCCAGAGAAACAAGTCCTGGGGTGGACTTAGTGTGGACAGGATGGGTCATGGTGGCCGCAGGGACCCCTGTGCCTCCTCCCCAGCCACTTGAAAAAGGGGGTACAGGGCAGGACTCCCACAGTGGGCCTGGGGGGAACTAGGAACCCCAAGGAAGGGGACTTGCTTTGCAGGACTGCCCCACCTGTCTGCTCGCCCTCCTCTCTGAGGCCACCACGGCCATGTCCTCCCACCCCCGCCTGTGGTCCTGGCTGTCTGGCCCCCCACCATCACTTTCCTAGACTCTTGTAACAACCTCCCAACAACTTCCCTATGCGCCCTCCACGTTGCTGCTGGGTTGGGGGGAGCTTGTAAGACACAAATCTGACAGGTCATTCATTCATTCATTCATTCCCCGCAGAAAGACTATGCTCCTCTCCACCTAGGACAAAAACTCAGCAGCCTCAGCTATGCCACTGGGCCACTCCCAGGGCTCTGGCCTCTCAGCTGGGCATGCAGCCGCCACCCAAGCACTGAGGCCCTGGCACCAGCTCTGGGACACTGTGCAGGGGGGAAGCAGGGTCTGCATCCACGGGGTTTAAAACCCAAGCAGAATTGTCCCCCTTGAATCTGTCATCCCCGCTTTGCCTGCCTTCCACTCTCAGCTCGGTGAGGGATCAGGTCTGGACGTGGCGCGTTGTCAGCCCACAGGCAGCACATGTGACACCAAGCCCAGTCCTGGCCCTCAGCTGTGCCCGAGGCCTGGGCCCCAGACGAGCTGGGAAAAGTGCCACAGCCCCCGGAGAAGGATGTACGACAGGGTCTGGCAGAGCCTCCGGCTGCCTGGTAGGGGCACGCTGCCCCCCCCCCCCCAGAACCCTGGCCTCTGCACGCCCACCCCACACACAGAGCAAACCCTTCCCTTGAGGTGGTTCCCCAAAACCCTAGAGCTTGTTGGAGGGGTGCAGGCTGCATCTCCCGGGAAGTCTCTCACAGCCTAAGAGCTGCAAAGCCCGCCTTGTGATGAATAGCCCCACAGAGCAGGACAAGGCGGTAAGAGGACACCTGGCCGGGAGGTGGGCCCTGGCTCTCAGGCTACCCACCCCGGGCGGGCACAGCTGCAGGCTAGCTCGGTCCTCCTGGGTCAGCACTCTCCTCGGGAGACAAAAGCAGGGGATGCTCCTCTTGGGGGGGGGGGGGACTGTCCCTGCATGGAGGTGGAGGGCCTGACTGTGCCCCCAGAGTAAAGGACACACAAGTCCTGCTGGCCAGTCCCCACCATGCCCTGACGACAGGCCAGTATGGGTTTCCCAGCAAGGGGCTTGAGGGTTGCCTCTCAGGGACTGCCTTAGTGTCCTGGGGCTGCAGTAACAAAGTACCACAAACCAGGTGATTTAAAACACATTTATTCTCACAGTTCTGGAAGCTGGAAGTCCAAGATGAAGGCATGCCAAGGCTGGTTCCTTCCGGGAGCTCTGAGGGAGAACCCGTGCCAGGCCCGTCTCCCAGCTCCCAGTGCTGCCAGCCTTTTCTGGGGTTTCTGGGCTTGTAGACGTATCGTCCTGACCCCTGGCCCCTTCGTCACGTGGCCTTCGTGTAAGAATACCAGTCGTTGGATTTGGGGCCCATTCTAACCCGTTATGACGTCATCTTAACCAATTACACCTGCAAAGACCCTGTTTCCAGATAAGGTCACATTCTGCGGTTCTGGGTGGATGTAAGTGTTAGGAGGATGCGGTTGAACCCACTTCAGGGGCCACAGTGAGCTCTAGGGATGGGTGGGCGCTGCCAGGGTTTTCCCTGGAGTCTCTGCCCTGGCCCAGAGGCCAGTCAAACAAGGGCAGTGGCCAGGGGTCTCCCCTCCCCTTTGTGCAGCCCCTACACGCTGAACCCCGGGAACCGCCGTCACCACCCTCACCCCTGCATCCCCACCTCCAACACGTGCGCAGCCCCCACCCAGCACTACCCAGAGGAGAGGGACGAAGAGGCCCTCACTGCCTGGGAGCCAGAGCCCAGGGCTGAGGAAGGGTTCCCGGCAGACCCCAGCAATGGCCGGGCGTGGCCACCTGTCCTGCGCACCAGACAGGCAGCAGCTTTCAGGCCATTGGACAGTTGTCACTCCTGGAGCATCCTCCTGAGCTCTGTGGGACCTGACAGCAGGGAAGGCCAGTTTGTTCCGGGCTGGGACCGAGAAGCCAGTCTTCTGCTCCTGCCGGGCCAAGCCTGGCCTCACTGGGACCAACATCTCCTCGGTTTCAGAGAGAAAATTGCTCTCTGAGCCCCCAGGCTGCTGCAGACAACCTGCTCCGGGACGAGAGGGCCACGCACACGGAGCTGGGTGCCGGGCCTGGCCGGGCAGGGCACCCCGAGGCTCCCTGGAGAGCAGCGGGAAGGTCCTGGCCCGGGGGTGCCGCAGGCAGGCCGTGAGAGTCTCTAAAAGCAAACATTTGGATTCAAAATCCTTTGTGTCTACACCCTCCTTTTTGTTTCTGAATTGTCACTCAGCAAGGAATCGTCTCCAAACCACTCACCACGGCCCCGTGGGATTTCAGGGGACACAATCGTCCGAACCTCGGTGTCGCTTCGCCCCGCTCAGACTCTGAGCTTGAGATCTTTGCTCAGGGAGCAAGTGACGCCTTGGGCTGGTTACAGAGGCCGTTTCAGAGGAGAAACCCGGAGTTCTGAGGGGCAGAAGCTCCTACTGCCGGCCTCCACCGGGGCCCCCCGTCCCTTGTCTGCCTCCCCATCTCCGTGGACATTCGTCCACTCCGTCCCTTCACCTGTCCTCCTGAATTGTGCACCCAGGAGTCATCTTTCAATGCCGCCGTCCACACGGTCGAGACCCACAAACGCGGCGGGTCCCAGGCAGGAATTCTGTTGATCCCGACAATGAGTTATTTGACCCGGGCGCTGATCCGATTACGGATACCGAGGGTATCAGCTCTCCGCCGCGCCGCCGCTGTGCACGGCTGCCGCTTGCAGACATCCGGGGCTGAAGGTGGGCCTCTGGGAGGCGGCGACACAGGCAGGGAGGACATGTAGGGGGCCCAGCGGTGGCACTAAGGTCCCCAGATACGCTGCCCTCGAGGGAGGGACAGCAAGAGGGTCAGGGTAGGCCCAGGTGGGGTCTCAGAGCTTCAAGAGGGAACCCTGCTTCTCGGCAGATCCTGCCGGCAGCCCCTTGCGGCACCCGGTCCAGGCAGCAGGGGCTCCGATCTCCCTACTTCACTGACGAGGAGTTGGAGGCCCAGGGCGCCCAGGGCTTGGGATCCCAGCCCACTGGGCAGAAACACCCTTTCATGGAAGAAAACCAGCTGGAGGCCCGAGGGTTTCTCAGACACTCCCTGGGAACAGGAGTAGGGATCTCGGAGGACTAGGACTTCCAGCAGGACACTGAGCCTGGGGGCTGTCCCGGCGCCTGAGCTGTTGACCCCTCTCTGGGTCCACATCTTATTCCTCAGGGCTGGGTTTCTGGGCACAGGGGTCCAGGGAGGTTTGGCCCCTACTGGGCTGAGCGGTGAGCTGATGGCCCTGGAGAAGCTCCGAGAAGCCCCCCGCATGCCCCCTAGGCCGCAGCTGCTGTGGCCGTGGGCCTCTGAGTGTTTCCTTGTCAGGATTTCCCAACCCCCAAACTGCTGATATTTGGGGTCAGATCCTCTGTTGTGGGGGGCTGTCCTGTGCAGCGTGGGATGTTTACAGCCTCCCTGGCCTCCCCCTGCCAGATGACCATGTCAAGCTGAACTACCCAGACCTGCCAAGTGTCCCTAGGGGAGGCAAGTCGCCCCCGGCTGAGGGCCCTGGCTGAGATGGCAGGCCTGCCATGCGGGCCCTGCCTTCCTCGGGGGCCAGCAGCACACCCGGAGCTCCCCCCTGCAAAGCCCCTGGCAGCTGGGGCTCTTGGAAGGTGGGTTGGAAACATGCAGAGACCGTCCGGTTCAGAGGGCTGCAGGCTGTGGTGTCCCACCTGGTGCCCATGAAATACGCTGTGGATGCCCATGTCCCCAGGGGCCTGCCACACAGTCCAGCTCGTCCTCTGCGGCAAAGAATGTCCTGGGCAGAAAAACGTTCATGCTGAGAAGTTTTATCAGATGCTAGGATGGGTCCCCCCATCCAGAGAATCAGGCTCGGGCATCGGGGTCAGGCAAGGACTCTGGCGCACCCAGAACCGTTCACACACCAGCTCTGCAGCTGGGTGGGATCTTGGGTGTGTGATCTGACCCTCCGTGCCTCAGTTTCCCTTCAGTAAAAAGGCAAGGAGCTTGGAGCTTATCCCCCAGCTTCGTGTTGGACCCACTGAGGCAGTGGAGTAGGGCACAGGGTAAGCCCCCGTGCTAGCGGGCTCCCCACCCTGCCAGCCCCTCCCCTTTCTCCAAGGCACCGAAGGGCACCTTCCCACTGCGCCCATTTCCTGATGGGAAAATGAGGAAGAGCTTGCAGCGCCCACTCCTTTCGGCTGGCTCTCCCCCCAGAGGGTCTCCCAAGCTGTCCACCCAAGGCACCAAAACATATTCCCTTAAAGCCAGGTGTGGGTCCAGTCTTGGGCAGAGCCAACACCGGGGGACCCCAGACTGGATGTGGGTGGTCTGCTCTGGGAGGGAACTGGGGTACCCCTGGGCCTCAGGCTCTAAGGAGCCCACACCGCACAGCTTAAGAGGCAGCTCCTGGGTTCCTCCTCACCCAGGGGCCCCATGCCGGGACCTGTGGCATTCCTGGTGGCGGTGTGCCCGCGCAGTGCCGGCCGCTCGTGGCGGGGGCCAGTTTGGGGCTGGATTGCAGCATTTCCAGGGGAGGTGGGAGAGCGCAGTTCTGTGCGGCAGGCGGGCGAGCCACAGTCGTGGCCGTGGGGCCGTCCTGGACTGGGGCTCCGGGCTGGGAGGCCGATGTGCTGTGAGTCTGAGAAGGGAGCTTTCCTGTTGTTTCTTCATCAAAAGGGGTGAGCAACAGAGCAGGAGCCCTCTGACCCCCCAACCCAGCTCCCCACCACGCCCCCCCCCGCCGGCTGCATCGCCCTGTCTGGATTTGGGCATCTGGTTTCGTGAGAATTGAGTCAGTGGGCGCCCTGCATGGTGAGCTGGAAGGCCAGGACCTTAGCTGGTTTTTGGAGGCTGCACCGTCACACAGGGCCTGGCAGGGAGCAAGGAGGCTTGCCACGGCCTTTGAGCTGAGTGTGGCCAAGGTGCAGGACTCACCGTCTAGAATCACCCTGACCGCAAAGTAAAATAAAAACGGGAGTGAGGAGGGGGCCGTGGGCTCACCAGGAGGTGGCCCTTGCAGGATGCCCGTCTGCCAGGTGCTATTTAGTCCCGCAGAGGCGGGGGAGGCTCCAAGCAGGCCGGCCACCCCGTCCAGCCCAGCGCAGCCTGCCCAGACCCCTTAGAGAAGCACAGAAGGCAGAGCAGGGCTCCCTGTGGATCAGGCCCGAGGCAAGACAGATGCTCACCAGCCCAGGGGGGCCCTCGCCCCTTCCAGCTACCAGGCCTAGTGGCTTGGGAGTGATTCTGGCTGTAGGAAGATAAGCATCCACGGGAATAGAGGTAGCTCCAGTCTGTGTGGGTCCCAGAAAGGCACAGCCTTGGTCAGTGTCAGCCGTTCTTACTGCTCCGACCCTGAGCCCTTCGTGCCCCGCCCCACCCGGCAGGCGCTCTTTAGGGTTTGCATTGGGCTGAGTTGAGTTACTCCCTCTGAGGAGAAACGTAGCCGGGCACTGAGAGCGGGAAGCATAAGAGATCCCGCAGGAGGACTGCGTTGGACGCACTGTCCCTTTAAGAATGCAAACCCGTCTGGCTGCCAGCATCTCTGATTCCCATGACAAGTGATGATGGGAGAGTTTATCCGGAGAACAACAGCTAGATTTCTCAGCCAAGAGGGGTTAAGGATGCCTTTGAGACTTCTGGCCACCCACTTCACCTTGGACTTGTCAAGTCACACTACAGCGATTAACTCCTGCCTGGCCAGAGCTGTAGGCCACAAAGCTAGGGGTCTGCAGACTTCAATACGCCTGAACCCTGTGATGGGGACCTTGAGCAAGAGCACACATTCCACCTCGCAGATGCCCTGGTCTTCTCCTCACTCGGTCCCTTCTCCTCTCATCTCTTCTTCTCATCTGCCTCTTGCTCCCCAGGCACACCCACCAGCCCAAATTTCCTGTAACTGAAGTGTGTAGCTTCCTCCATCCACCCTGATGGTGGTCATTGTCCTGATCCTGGAGCCCCGGACACGGCCTTGTCCCCTTAGCCAGCCCCCAGATCCAAGCCCCGAGTCAGAGGCCTCCCGCAAGGACCCAATTTTCCTGCCGTGC
The DNA here is from genome assembly GCF_041296235.1 of Equus asinus. Lineage (NCBI taxonomy): Eukaryota > Metazoa > Chordata > Mammalia > Perissodactyla > Equidae > Equus > Equus asinus. The sequence goes on along the minus strand of NC_091794.1, from coordinate 111,979,305 downwards.
ATAGCGGATCAGATAAAGTGTCAGCTGGCTGCACCAGGCCAGCAATCAGTGTCCAATCAGAGAAAACAAATCCCCTGGGGAGGCAGTGTTTAGAGAAGCTCGTAAGGAAGAGTCGGAGCTCAGATCCTCGGCCAGCATGGGGGCGCCCCCTCTGCCTCCTGGGGCTCAGCGGGCACCCCCTCCTCTCCCTGCGCCCCAGCCCGGCAGCCAGAGACTTTCTCACCTGCTTCCCCGGGGCAGAAATCGGAGCCACTCGTGTGCCTGCCTGGGGCAGGGGTGAGGAGATAAGAGCTGGCCCTTTGTGCCGGGAGCTTTTCAGCACTTCTGCTCACAGGAAGTGGGCCTGAATGCAGAGAAGGGCGCTCGGTGGGAGCGGTGAAACAGCAGCCCGATTGCATCTGATAAGAGAGGACACTGAGCCCACGCTGACTGGCCCCACGGCCCACCCGCCGGGCTCCCGGGCCTGGAGGGGCTGCAGCCACTCCACCACACAGGGGCTCCTGCCTGGGATGGCCCAGAACGAGGACCCTTCCCCGGAGCGGCTTCTCCCCGCCCTGACCTCCACGCCCCTTACCTGGGTGGGCTTTGGCCCTGTGAATTGCAGGAGGCCACCGGGCAACACCTCCTGTTGTCCCTTCCCCCTTGCAGGCTGGAGGGGCACATTCCAGAGCCGCCCAGAAGCTGGAAGGAGGCTGCTTCTCCCTCCGAGGACGAGGCTGGGCAGAGGACAAGGCTGACCGGGCTGTGCAGACACCCGCTTTGTCCCCGGGTCTATGGATTAATACAACCGGCCACCTCCTCAGAGGACATGGCCTGTCAGCGGATCCCCCAGATCGAGACCCTACCTACAGAGGTGCTTAAAGCACCTTCGTTGAACGAATGAATGAATGAACAAGTGATGGCTGTTCCGGGCTAAGCAACGACTGAGAAGGTGACACAGCTGGCACGGAGGCGCGGGGAGGGGCTCCTCTGGGCCTGTTCCTTAAGAAGGAAGCCAAATCCTGGAGGAAAAACATGTTTGTCCAAATCTGCTCATTAGTGGCCGAGCGGGATCCTGGTGACCAGGACACCAACAGCCCCTGTGGTGGGAACGGGCAGAGACGGCCTTTCTCTCTGTTGCCCGGCACCCTGGGCCGAGGGGTTGGCAAGAGGCTGAGGAGCCGTCACCCCCGGTCCCCTGTCCTGGGCTCTTGGTGGCTCTGTTCTGGACTAATTGGCCCCTCATTAGCAGTCTCCCCTGCTCGGGTGGCAGATCAGTGAGCTGTCGCCCGGCTCCCTTTTCGGCCGTTCTGTGCACAGCCCTAGAGGGCCTCTGGACTCCAGGCTCGGGGTCTTTCTTTTTACTTGACGCAGATGTCCCCAAGTCTCAAAGGATGAGGGGGGTCGCCCCCACGCTCGGGCAGTGGCTCAACAGCATCCCTGAAAAATAAAGCCTGGCCCTAGAGCTGGGCAACGCCCCCTGGGGCAGTGGACAAGCCTGGGCTCCCCGGCCCGGGGCCCTGTCCCCGGCAAGCCCACCTGCTCAGGATCACCAGCCCCTGCCCTCTGGCCAGGCTTGCGGACCCCACCCCACAGCTCAGCCCACCTTCCTGCTTAGGTGGCTGCTGTCTGACGGAATATGCCAGAATGTGCTCTCGCTCCTTCCCAACATGCAACCTGACTGGGGAGGGGTGTGCACTTGGGAATTGTAATTAGATTCTGCCTCACGTTGTGTACTAGTTCCCAAGAAAATCATCTATTAATTGATTCCAATTACTGTTAATTGTTTCTCATACATTTCAATTAGGCGGCCCTATTGTTACAGGCGGGAGCTCTCGGTCCGACAAGCAATCATCGTGCCTCTAGTGGCGGGGGCTCGGGGGGAGCCCCACCGAGGGGTGTGGGCTGCAGACGCGGCCCAGGCCAGCCCTCGGCTCCCGCGCCCGGCGCCCAGAGTAGAACACAGAGCCCCGTCCTTCCTCACGAGGACCTGGGGTCTCCTGCCTCCACCTCAGGCCGGGCGGGGAGGGCAGCTTGTCAGGGTCCCTCCTGCCCAGCCTGGGTGGCCCCTGGCGTGAAATGCCCACAGGGAGTGGGAGAAAGTCAGCCGAGAGGGTCAGGTCCTGAAGCTGCTGAGACTTCGCTGGGTTTTTTTTGTTTTTTCTTTTCTAAATCAATCTTAAGTATCAAGGATTGACTTTTTAATTGTGGTAAAATATGTAACATAAATTTACTATTTTGACCATTTAAAATGTATAGTTCAATGGCAGTTAGCACAGCCACACGTTGTGCAAACGTCACCATTCTCTAGCTTCAGAGCATTTTCGACACCCCACCAGGAAGCCCCGTGCCCACCAGCAGTCACCCCACCCCCTCTCCAGCTCCTAGCACCCACTAATCCACTTTCTGTGTCTATGGATTTCCCTACTCTGGACATTCCGTACAAACGGGATCACACAGTACGCAGACCGCCGTGTCTGGCTCACTTTCACGTAGCGCGGTGTTTTCGAGGCTCATCTTTGTTGCTGTACGTGTCAGTGCCTCCTTCCTTTTATGGCTGAGGAATATTCCACTGTGTGGATGGGGCTCGTTTTGTCTATCTGTTCGTCTGTTGATAGACATCTGGATTGTGTCTGCCTTCTGGTCATTGTGAATAACGCTGCTGTGAGCACCTGTGTCAGCTTTCTGTTTGAACACCTGTTTTCAGTTCTTCTGGGTGTGTATCTAGGAATTGCCGGAGCATATGGTCTACCTACTAGTCTTATTGTGACAGAGTGTAAGCAATTCGGCCGCAGAGGTGGTGGACGGAGGGCTGAGGTGTCCTGGAAAGTGGGTGCTTGTCCCTCTGGGGAGGCTGGGGGACTCTCGCCGTGGGGGTGGGGCAGGAGCACCAGGGACCCCCCCCTCGACAGGGCAGAGGTCTGGCTGGGGAAGCCCTGGGCCCTGCGTGCTCACAGCATGAGTCGAGGGCTGGCTCCCCATAGCGGGTGGGCTCGCTGGGCTGGGGCAGCCTCCCGAGGAGGAACTCAGGGCCCCAGGGCTGCTTCTGAGCTCGTGGACTCCAGAACCCAGACTGGAGCATTTCCCAACTTCTCCAGCTCGTCTCAGGATTGTGGGAATGGGGGCTCAGACAGGAGTGACAGGAGTAGGGAGGAGAGACCTGCCCCTGAATGCACAGAGGAGGCCGCCCCTCCCAGGAGTAAAGCACCTTCCTCCAAGGCTTCTGGAATCTTCTCTCTGCCAAAAGCCATCGTGGTCCACAGACTTGGAGTCCAACTGACTCGGTGCATGTTTTATTCATAAACTATGTGATTGGGGCTGGTCCTTGACACCCTGAGCATCCGTTCCTTCTGCTGTCGAATGAAGGCAGGCTCACAAAGCAGCCCTTGCCTGAGGACGGAAGTCTGCGTGGCCCCATGCCCGACACCATGTGAAGCTCAGGAGACAGCAACGACAGAGCAAACACGCGGAGCATGGTGTGGCCCAGAAGCTTCCCAGGTGAGGAGCCACAGGCCCGGACCCCAGCCCAGGACCTTCCTCTTGGGAAGGCCACAAGCCCAAGAGAGACACCAAGGGCGGTGAGTAAGCCCGAAGCCCGGCCCTGCCATTCCCAGAAGGGCGCCCTAGATGCCACTCGGGTCATTTCCAAAGTCGAGTGTGGCCGGGGCCAGGTCCTCCAGTTCTGGTCACCGCTGTGTCTCAGAGGTTCCCAGCGTCACCATCAACTATTAGCCCACCCGACCTCACCCCTCCAGCTTTCTGGAGCCACCCATCAACTCCCATGTTGAGAAAGAAAGCAGGACACGGAACAAACCCCAGAGGCCAAGGCCACCACTCTCCACCCCCCGGGGAGATGGCCAAGAACCACCCAGCAGAGCCCTAGAAAGCACCTGGGCTCCGTTCCCCAGATGCCTTCATCCCCAACTTCAGCCACCTCCAGCTTCACCCGACTTCTCCAAACTCCGCTTTCCATTCTGCCCATCGACAAAGGTGGCAGAGCCGTCGCCAGGAAGTGAGCCGATGGCTTCTCTCGCTCAGCTAATGCTCCTAACCAAACCCTCTTTACATGTGGGGAAACACGGCTTCCAAGGTGGTCAGCCGGGATCCACGGGGATCTGCACCCGCTGCTGGCGCCTTCTGTCTCCCCACCCCGTAAGATAGTGCCTGCACCAACAGCATAAACATCGCCCTGTGTGCTCAGGACCCCATCCCCACCGAGACACGGACACAGCCAGATCGGGAGGAGACCAGGCGGTCGCCCAGAGAGGACCACAGACTGGCTCCGAGGAGTCGGCCCCGACCCAGAAGGAGACCCAGGGCGTGAAGTCCGGAGCGTTCTGTGCTGAGTCCTGAGCGGAGGCCACATTCCTGGAGCTGCAAAGGGAGGCAGCGGGCAGGTGGCTGCACGGGGCCATGTCCCTGCAGGAGGAGGCACGCCTCGCAGGCAGCCCTTTCACGGACCTTCTGCTTCAGAAAATGAATGAAAGGATGTTATTGACCCAGGGGGAGGGCAGTGTGGAAATACCGGGCCAGTTAGCTCCCTGGAGGACCTGGGGAACCCCTCCCGCGTGACACTCAGAGAGACCTGTTCTTCGCCCAGTCACAACCAGCATGGCACATGTCCGAAAGAGCGCTTAACAAGACCCTAAGCAGGGAAAATTTGTGTGTTTTAACTTTTGACTGGCCAAGCCAAACAAATAAATAGGACTTCAAACAAGCAGAGCAGGTCGGAGGACATCTGAAATCTAACCTCTGGCTGAGGTTTAAAAAAAATACACCCTCGGACATAAATCTGCAAATAAACTTTCCGAAGAAAAGCATCTCCTTTGAGAATCTACCCGTATTCCGTGTTCCGTGCCGCATCCTGGTAGAAGGTGCCAGCCTGGCACACGTGAGGTGAGCCGGTGGAGCGAGGCCGCTAATGGGTCCGCCTGCCCGCTCCGCACTGGGCGCCCTGCAGCCTCCAGCCCGCTTCACGGGGCTCGTGGGGGGCCAAGGTGGCCGGGCCACTGCTCTCAGGCTGGGGGAGGATGGGCTGACGTGGGCCTGGTGGGAATTCCAGATGCAGATCCCGTCAGGCAGCCCACAGACACGGCTGTGATGTCTCCATCGACAGATACCCCGAGTGTTACTAAACCTATGACGTGTCAGCCCAGTGCCGGCAGCTGTGCTCTCGAGGATTGTGGAGGGCGGGGGAGAACGTAGGGCCCAACTGCCCGGCTGAGCCATCGTGTGCGGGCTTCAGACATGCCCAGACCGTGGGGAGTGTGTGTGTGTGTGTGCATGTGTGCACGCGTGCGTGTGTGCACGCCCGGCTGTGAAAGTCTCTTTCAGGAGAAGGGAGAGGAAGGGAGTGTGTGGGACGGGTGTGCTTTCTCCCCGACGTTCGAGCGTTCCAAACGCCCCCAGTGCTGACAGCGTCTGGTTGCTGCTTCTCTCGGCTGACAGCTTCCCTTCTCCTGGGGAGAACAGTCCACATTTAGTTCTTAGGAGGACCCCGATTTCTGAAGCTGCAGTCTTGGGAGCTTGAGCAAGCCCGCAGGACCGCGCTGGGTCCCAAGGCAGCGCCCACAGCGTCATTATTTCTGCCTGCAGGAACCTTTTGCTTGAGGAGCTGCCAGAGCGAGGCTAAACGCCAGCACAGGCTGACAAAGCAGTAAAGGCCGCTTTGTGGGGCCCACTCCCGGGGCTGGGGCCTGGGCACTGCAGCAGCCTTGGGCGCACCCCGCACAGCCCTGGCAGCTCCAAGCTGTCGGACTCTCCTTTGCATGATTTGGGACAGTTTTTCATTGGCTCTCTCTGCTTGGGGATGCCAGGTGCATTCCACTCCCCTCTCATCTGGTGATGTGGAGCCCAACAACCCAAGATTTGATGCTGGAAAGAAAGAAGGAGGGGAAGGAGACAAAACACACACACAGGCCCAATGCACACGCAGACACGTGCACATGCATGCATCAGACGCATCTGCACATATATGCACATACTCATGCTTATGTGCACGAACGCACACCACACAGAGACACACATGTATACACAAGACACATGCACACACCAGATGCATATGCACACGATACACATGTTTATATGCACAGGCACACACAGGTGCATGCATGCACTGACACGTGCACACACACCAGACACACATATAGACACATGACAGATGCACATATGTGCAGGCACATGCACACAGACCCACAGGCACACACAGACCCACATGTGTACACACGCACAGACCACAGAGAGCCTCCAGTTCTGTGAGTGTCCAGCAACAGTGTTCATTTTTTCAATCCTTATCCTTCTAGAGAAAAAAATAAGCCGAATTCTTTTGAGGGGGCTGTGAGTGACCTGACCTGGCACTTCCAAGGGAGACCTCATCTGAGGAGAGAGGGGGATCTGACCATCAAGGGGGAAAGAGGACATGCCCCCCGCCCCCACCACAATGCCAGGGCTTCCGTGCGCTGCCAGAAACTCCGTGCCCTTGGATGAGAGGTGCTGTCAGGGTCGGGATCTCCCCTCCCTGCTCTGGGCCGGGGAAGAGAGGCCCCCTGGACACTCGGCCTTTGGGCTTATCACGACGCACTGTCGGCCCAGGACGCTCCATTCACCCCTGTTATCTGAGCAACGAACCAAGAAGCAAGAACCTCAGAGCCCTGGGCCCCCAACCCGACTTCCTGATTGTAGAGGCTCCTTTCAAGGTGGGGGCCGGGAGTGCTGCCCGTCTGTCTGTCTGCCCAGGGCAGGCAGCTGATGAGTATCTGCCTAGGTTTGGCTCTGGTGCTGATAACCAGGGCTGCACCGCTCGGCTGGCTGGGGAAACTCCTGGAACCCAGGGGCTCGTGGCCCAATACCCTCCTGGGGTTCCAGATGCCAATAAGGTGGAAGGTCTCTGAGCATGGATGGGGCCAGGTCCCTCTCTAGGAGGACATACCACCACACCATGTGCCACGTTTTCCCGGCGCCGAGCTGGGAGCTGGCGAGTCCGGAGCCGACCAGGGCAGACAGAGCCTGCAAAGATGGGTGGCCGAGGGAGCACTGTGCAACAGCAGCCGCTGGACCATTTCTGTCCCTCTCGGGGGAGCTGTGCTGAGCTCCTCAAACTCGAGATAGCAGGACAGACTCAATTCTGAGGGTGACGAGCAGCCTTGGAGCTCTTCTCTGGGGGGATTCAAAGCTTCCAGGCTATGAACAGGGAGCTTCTGAACCATCTACTCCACTCTGCCCTTCCTAGGTCCTGTCTTCCAGGGACTCAGAGGTGTCCCCTGACCTTTCGCCTCCTGGAGCAGTTTCCTGGCCACTCTGTCCTCCAGCCACTGGTAGCCAAACCACCTTTTGTGAGGCACTCCCCCCAGTGGAAACAGCCTTCCGGGGACAGGAGGTGTCCGCCCGTCTTGGCACCCTTGGCCCCTGCCCAGAGCCAGGCGCATGCAGGCCTTGGTGCATCCATGCTGTGGAATCGTGAGTGGATGGACGGATGGACAAGTGATGACAGCCCCCAGGCGGTCAGCAGGGCCCTGGAAAGGGATCAGAGCACGGTGCAGAGGGTGTTTGCCTCCACCTGGCGAATCCCCAAGGGCTCCCTGGAGGAGGCCCTGGGTGGGCTGGGACTTGGACAGCGAGGTGTCATCCCCAGCAAAGGGACACAGGCAAGGAGGCTGGATGGGCGTGGGAGGGGGCTTCGGAGAGACCATCACTTTGGTCTCACAAGGCCCCACCATCTCCAGTGACAGTGAAGGTGATACCTCACCGCCTGCCCCCGAGGAGGGGAGGCCCTGGCACAAGAAACGTGTGAGGTGGGGCCAACTTGTCCTCACCTCCCCAGCGTGTTCCACCAACTGCCCAAACCAAGAGAGAGCCATCCGCTCACAGGGAAGAAGAAAGCCACGGGGCCGGGGGGCTGGGTGCTGGGAGTGGATGGTCTCTTGTTCTGGGGAAGGTGTGGTTCCTCCTGGCAGCCGGCTGAAAGTGGGAGAACCACAGATGGGCAGGCACTGGGACGGGGTGCATGCTCCCAAGCATCTCTCCTGCTCTGGGGCTGCCGGGGAGCCTGGTCCCACTTTCTTCTGGGAAAGAGGCCTTGGGGGAGTTCCGGGTCTGGGGCTTCCCTCGGGTCCCTGGCGGGGCCAGCCGAGTTCTTCCTGGCGTCTGGCCCCCGTGGCCTGAGCCCACTTCCTCTTGTGTCTCCCGCTGTGGACTGTCCCTCGAGGTTTCCCTGGCTCCCTTTGTCTCAGAGCATCCCCGAAACCCCCACACAGACTCAGACACCCCCACCCCTCCGGGAAGAGGCCCCAGGCTCCTGCCTGCCCCTCGGAGACCAGCAGAAGGGAGGTGCAGCTCCCTGCCTCTCCTTCCTGTCGCCTCCCTCCCAAAACACAGGGAGAGACAGTCAGGTAATGAGGCACAGGCGTGCACCTGATGAGCATCTCAGGGCGGGCAGCGAAACACCGATAAATGCCACACTCCTGCTCCTGGAGAGCCAGCGTCATGGATCAGTGCATCCGGGGGCACCTGGAACATTCCCAGGGAAAATAAAACAATTATTTTTGACAACTTGCATCAATACCATCTACATTTTTTCTCCTGCATGGTGCTCCCCTCCCCCACGGCACAGCCATCCCTTCCACGCTCGTCTGTGTCTTTAGGAAACAGAGCCTGCAAACTCAATAAGCCAATTGTTAGCTCCATCGATCTTATTTAAGGGCCTGAAAATTCAGCAGACAGCACAGTGTTAAATTATTAACTAAATGTTTCCACTCGCTGGGGACTTGCTTTTGTAAAGACCATCTAGATGAACAATGGCCTCTTTATGAAATCAACAGCCAACAGGATTGGTGGGACAGGGAGCAGAAGTCACGCAGTGGCCCGAGGAAGGCCCCCGCCATGCCCTTCCGGACGGGGCAAGAGGAGCAAAACTGAATGCTTCAGGGTGTGCTTCCAGAGGACAGAGCTGCCGGGGGCCACCCTGGAGGAAGTGGACCATGTGCCCAGGACACTCTCCAGCTGGGGAGTGGGGCGCTGAAGGCCCCAGGCTGGGGAGCGGGATGCATGAAGTGGCAGGCTGTCACCAGCCAAGTGGCTGGCTCAGTCCAAGCCTTCACTTCCCTGTCGCCATAATGGGATGAGCATCCACGTGGCACAAGGATGTCCTGGGACTGACCAGACCCTCCAGTGCAGAGCACTCATGCCATGACCAACACCTGGCAGAGTTTACAGATGCAACTGTCTTACCCCCCGCCAGGTTTGCACCCCAGCTGGTCGGGGGCAGGACACAGAGGCAGTGACAGGAGCTCACTCATCTCCCTCTCGCCCAGCAGAGGCCAGGCCATGTGCCAGGGGCTGGAGAATAGGCGGACACTCCGGGAGCTTCTGGTCTGTTGAGGGAGGCAGATGCCAGGTAAACGTGAACCGGGATGTCCAATAGCCTCCACTAGTGTGTCAGGGCAGCCTGGCCAGTGTGGCCCACCGGGGGGAGCCAGCAAAAGTGAGGAAGCCAGGATGTCAGAAAGCACACACACTTTCTTAATCCAAAGATCAGAAATATCATAATTCGAAACTAGCGTAAGGCCCATTCAGACCACGGTTTAAGGCGCGCTTTTCAGGCCTGCTTTGCTCAGCCAGCAGGAGGCACTGGCGAGGCACGCCCACTGGCCTCTGAGGGCAGCTCGGTGCCAGCACGGCTCCCCCCTGCTGCTGACACTCTCCCCTCTGAACCCCAGAAATAACCCTGGAGTCCAGCAGGTCCCTGGGGGAGTTCTTGTGTGTTTCTGAAGTGTTGACCCACTCCTGAAAACGTCGAGTTCTTCATGGGAAGCTCCAGGAGAGAGAAATGAACAACTACATATCTGGGGAAGCCACCGGGGCAGATGGGAGCGGCCAGGCCACCCACTAAGTCGGCGGCACCTTCCTCCACGCCTGCTGTCTGCCCACAGGGGAGGCAGCTTGCTAGATGACGCATCCACAGCTTGTGAACGTGCTGAAAATTCTGTAAACGCTGAATGGACCTCCAGCCCACTCTATATGAAAAACTGCAAGAGCTAACAAGGGTTGAGCATTTTCTTCAGGGCCAACCCTGTTCTAGGTGTTACCTGGGTATCTCATTCAGCTGCTACAACAACCCACACGGTTGACTGTCCCCATTTTATGACTCAGAGACCTGAGGCCCTGGGAGGGTCTAGGACTCGCACAGTCTCCCATCTAGCCAGTGGTGGAGCTGAGACTCAAACCCCGGCGGCCTGGTCTCAGCGGCCCCGCATGTACGATGCGTGATGGAGATGATAAACTGCACACATCGCGAGTGTACACTGGGATGACTTTTGACGTAACTACCACCAGCACCAAGACAGGGGGTATTTCCATCGCTCCTACCATTTCCAGTCAGTACTCCCCAAGGGCAGGTGGACAACCACCTTTCTGATTTCCACCCCCTTAGATTTGTTTCACAAATCTTCCTACAAAGAGACTCATACAGTCTGTATTCTTCTGTAGCTTCTTCCACTCACATCATGGTGTGAGAGTCACCCACGCCATTGCGCTTGTCAGCAGCTCATTCTTTACTCTCACAGAGTAGTATCTCGTGGCATGAGTATGTCACAGGTTGTTTATCCATTGTCTTGTGGATGAGCATTCTGGGTTGTCTCTAGATTTGGGCTATTATGAATATAGTTGCCATGAACATTCGTGCACCAGCATTTTTGAGGACCTAAGTTTTCACTTATCTTGTGTAATTTGTCGAGAAGTAAAATTGTGGGGCCGCAGGGTAAGCATATATCTAAATCTATAAGACATCGCCAAGGTGTTTTCCAAAGTGATGAGCTATCTTGCATCCCACCAGTAACGGGCGAGTGTTCTGGCTGCTCAGTCCTCACTGACATGGTGTTGTCAATCTTCTATATTTTAACCATTTTAGTGGGTGTGAAATACTATCTCATCGTGGTTTCAGTAAGCATTTTCCTGGTGAGTAATATGCTGAGCGTATTTTCACGTCTTGTGCTCGTTAGCCTTGGGTGTTAACTGTGTAACTGCTTTTGTAAAATGTTTGTTCAAGTCTTTTGTCCATTTTTTTTAATTGAATTGTTTGTCTTTTTATTTGTTGATTTTTAGATCTCTATACATTCTGGATACAAGTCCTTAGTTATTTATATGTATTACAAACATTTTCTCCAGTATTTGGCCTGCCTTTGGTTTCCTTTTTTGTTAGTAGATCATGTCTGTGTGTGTGTTTAGTCTTTTTTCAGCCATTTTTTTTCCAAATTCTTTTTCTGTTCCATTTCCTGTCTCCTCTCTCTTTCTGGGCCTCCAATTATACATCTATCAGATGTTGTCCACAGGCCACTTGGGCTCTGTTCATTTTGTTTCAATATTTTTCCTGTCATTTAGATTGGATCATTTGTATGGCTCTGTCTTCAAGTTCACTTACCCTTTCTTCCACAATTTCCAACTTGTTATTAACAGCCTGTCCAGGGCCTTGTTCATTTCATGTGTTGTACTTTTCACTTCTAGAATTCTGTCTGGTTCTTCATTACATTTTCCATTTCTCTGGTGGTGTTCCCTATCTGTTCATTCCTTATGATTGTCTTTTCCTTTAAGTCTTTGGACATGTTTACAATAGCTGCTCTAAAGTTTTTGTCTGCTAATTATAACTTCTAGGTCATATCAGTGTTGGTTTGTCTTGACTAATCTTTCCCTTGACTATGAGTCACATTTTCCTGTGTCTTTGTACATTTAGTAATTTTTTAAAAATTTTGCTGCATTGGACATTGTAGATGGTCCTTGGAGAAACTCTGGATTCTGTGATCCTCCTTTGAACAGTGTTGGTTCTTGTTCCAGCAGACCTTTCAGTCACTGGCTTCTCGCCTTGAACTCCCCTTGCAGAAGCTTGACTATAGTTGGTTAGGATGTGTCTGTTTCAGTTTCACTCTTAGTCTCAGGATGCAGGCTTTGCTCTCAAGGCATCGAGCTTCTAAGCTTTTAATGGAAAACCAGAGATGTTCACCAAGGCCCCCTAAGTCATTGGGACTCAAATTCAAGATTCTCTTTCCCCTGCTCTGGTGGGCAGCACCTGAAATCCTTGCTCAGCTCTCTCACCTTCCAGCTATTGCCGTTCACTGGGCTCCTTGCAGTCTCCCCCAAGCATGGGTGGTGCAGGAGGCAGTCCAAGATTCTGGGGGGTGGGGGGGTTTGGATGCACACTGGGGATCACCTGTCTGTGGCCCTTTCCTTTCCAGGATTTTCTCCCTCAATTTACAGCTGCTTTGGCAACCTCCAACCCCATCCTCTGATGCCTCAATCTGATAAGACTGCAGGTTTCTGCTGGATTTCTAGCTGCCCCTTGCTGAGTGGACTGGGTGGCAGCCTCAAGGGAAAAACCAGATAATTGTGGACTTCACCATGCAGTTCCTTCTTTCAAGGGTCAAACCCCTTCAGTTTCTACCTGCTTTTAGTCACTCTCTAATGCCTTCAAATCTTTTTTAAACTTTTTATTAAGATTATGATAGTTTACAACCTTGTGAAATTTCAGTTGTACATTATTGTTAGTCATGTTGTAGGTGCACCACTTCACCCTTTGTGCCCTCCCCCCACCCCCCCTTTCCCCTGGTAACCACCAATCAATTCTCTTTGTCCATATGTTTAACTTCCACCTATGAGTGGAGTCATTCAGAGTTTTTCTTTCTCTATCTGGCTTATTTCACTTAACATAATACCCTCAAGGCCCATCCATGTTGTTGTGAGTGGGACAATTTTATCCTTGTTTATGGCTGAGTAGTATTCCATTGTATATATATAATACCATATCTTCTTTATCCAATCATCAGTTGATAGGCACTCAGGCTGCTTCCACATCTTGGCTATGGTAAATAATGCTGCAATGAAATTAAGGGTGCATGGGACTTTTGGAATTGCTGATTCCAAGTTCTTTGGATAGATACCCAGTAGTGGGATGGCTGGGTCATATGGTATTTCTATTTTTAATTTTTTGAGAAATCTCCATACTGTTTTCCACAGTGACTGCACCAGTTTGCATTCCGACCAAAAGTGTATGAGGGTTCCTTTTTCTCCACAATCTCTCCAACATTTGTCACTTTTTGTTTTGGTTATTTTTGCCATTCTAACAGGTGTAAGGTGATATCTTAGTGTAGTTTTGATTTGCATTTCCCTGATGATTAGTGATGATGAGCATCTTTTCATGTGCCTGTTGGCCATCCATATATCTTCTTTGTAGAAATGTCTGTTCATGTCCCCTGCCCATTTTTTGATCGGGTTGTTTGATTTTTTGTTGTTGAGCTGTGTGAGTTCTTTATATATTATGGATATTAAGCCTTTGTCGGATCGAATCCTTTTATAAATATTTTGTGCAGAGTGTATAATTGTTATCTGCAGGAGGGTGAGTCCAACACAAGCTATTCTACCATTACTAGAATGGGAACCTCCAAATGACCTTGTTCCGTCATCCTCGCTGCAGCCCTGGGAAGTACTAGCATGCACGTCATTCCCATTTTACAGCTGGCGATCATGAATTTGAAACTGGTTAAGTACCTCACCTGACCACACCTGCCTGGCAGGAAGAGGACTTGGGTCTGGAATCCCAATGGGCTGACTGCAAACGCCATGCTCTTCCAGCTGTTGGTCCTGAATGTGTCGTATGGGCACAGCAGAACCCCCGTCCCAGCCACCCCTCAGATCTCCCCTGCTGCCTTCCGTAGCTCAGTTTTTCTTGGCGGCCTTTTCACTCCACCTAGAGCTGCTCGTTGCCCACACCCCGGGCTCCCAGGAGCCGACAAGAGCCCCACTGAGGCCATGTGGCTGTGGGCCAGGGTCTCCACCGCGCAGGGGCAGTCTGAGGGGCTGCCTCTGAGCATGAGTATAAAAGGGGGCATTGAGGGGCGGGCTCCAAGGAGACTCGGTCTCCATCAGGGCCCCACAATGTGGGCTTTGTAAGGCCTGGCAAGGCTGAGCTGAACGGGAACTTTCCTCTTTCTCCTACGGAGAGATTATTTAATTTAAAAATAATTGAATGTGGAAAATGTTGGATATGGAAACTGTTTATCAGGTTTCCCTCTTTGTTTCTCTGGTTGGCTCTGCCCCACGGTGCTGAGCGGCAGTGCCCTCCCCCTGCACGTCAAGGTGTCTATGCTTTGAGTTCTGCACCAAGCCAGCGAGGGGCGCCGGGTTTACAGCGGATGAGCCTCAGGCTGCTGACGTGGCTGCTGTGGAGGAGGGGGCTGCGGACAGTCAGGGGTCTTGGGCCGGACGCCGGGCCAGCCTGGCGGGAGGTGGCATCCATCCGAATACACGAGTCGGACATTTGGGAAGTGCCGCCGTTCCCCCAACGTGCCCCAGCCGGATTCTGCATCAGTCCTCTTCAGTGCCCGGTGCTCCCCCCAGGACACCGGAGGCTTCCACACGACCCTCTCCCACCTCCCTTCTGTCCTGGGGTCTCCTTCCTCTCACTGGTCTCCCCTGTCTCCTGGGGGTTGTGCAAAAACCATTTCCTCCTTGAAATCTGTCTTGATGGCCAATCAGGTCCACTGTCTTCATCCTCCGAGCAGACTCAGAACGGTGTCCACTGCCCTTCCGGATGCACACACCCATGCCTCTTCCTGCCGCAGCTGAACCGAAGCCAGGGGTGGCTCCTGGAGCCCCACACAGCACCCAGTCTTCTTTGAGATGTGGGTTGGTGGCTCCGTGAGGGGAGGGCTACCTCAGACGCGCGCCTGTCCTTGGTGTCCAGCCAGTGCCTGGCACATATCTGTGGACTGGCTGAACACACTGAACGTTTGATCAATCGTTTGAGTTGGCTCTGGAGCAAGTCCTTCCGATTGTTTCCATGTGGCTCTGCCATCCCTCTCCCTAAGTGTCGTGTTTTCCTCTGAGACAGCCCATGACATCTGTCTCAGTGGTTCGTGCTGCAACCTGATCCTTCCTCAAAAGTGCTCAGCACCGACGATGGGGGCTGACCCAGACTCAGGACAGCCTGGGAAACATCTTGCAGGCTCGCCGTGAGCTCCTCAAGGACCTGAGAAGGTGCTCAGATGGTCCAGCTTCCGAGTCTTGTCCTGGGGACTGGAAGGAGTCCAAGACAGTGTGTGGCCCTGGGAAAGCAGGAAGGGACGGGGGACTTCTCCTCCCAGGCCACTTGCCCTAGGGTTGTGATCTTCCACGAGGTTCTACCGCAGGCAGACATGCAGAGAGTCACCGGGGCAGCCAAGAGTAAGCCCAGATGCTGAGAGGAACCTCGGCCCCCATTCCAGATGGAAAGCCAGGCCAAGGGAGCGAGAGAGAGACCCCTCGGAGCCTCTGCATGTTCTGGCACAGCCACTGGTTCCCCAGCACCAGCCCTGGAAGGAGTCCAGAGCTCCCTGGGCCTGGCCAGGGGGGTGACTTAGGTCCCACTGACATGTGGTGTCCATGTGCTTCTGGAAGGCCAGCCCTCCACCTCTGCACCCAGGGCAGAGGTCTGCATGCAGTGGGTGCTCAACCAGTGTCTGTGGAATGAATGCAGGGGGCAGCCAGGGACCAGCCCGGGTGGCAGCACATGAGGCTAGTTATGGCCATCTCCCCCTGCTGGACAGGGTCAGTTGGTGCAAGGGCTTGGGGAAGTGTGAGCCTGAATCATGTGGAGGAGTCACTGACCATTTTGGTGTGTGGATTGGTGCTTCTCAGACTTCTGGGGTGTGACCATGGTGGACAGGTAGGTCCTGGGCTAAGGAACAGGCCAAGCTCGGGGCCCCAGTGAGAGCAAGCTGCAGCCCGCTCCAATCCCGACCTGGCCCTGGTCCCCACCCCAAATTCCCCGCACTTCCCCAGGTGAGCACTGGCACCCGAGGCCCCTGAGGCCCCTGCAGCATAGGGGCAGCCGCCTGGTCCTGCATAGCAGCCACTCCTGGCCCATCCCTGTGGCTGCGGGGTCCTCTGGGCATCCACAGGGAAGGTGCCAGGCCCTGGGTTCCCCTGAGATTCTGGACCCTGGGCTGTGTCTTTCAGTGGCTCGTCTTGCCTAGGCCAGAACCGAGCTGCAGATCAGGCTACTCTGGCCTCGTGCAGGACTGCTGGGCAGAAGGACCCTCCATGGTGGCAGGAAGCAGAGCTTTGCCCAGAGCACAGAGAGGGCGGGAGTGGAGCACAGCATGGAGGGGCAGAAGTGGCCCCCAGCCCCAGGCACTAGCCCAGTGGCCCAGGCCCCACCTAAGACCCTGGGCCCCCAGGCGTTTTTGTACCCATTTCAGTGGCGAGGATGAGGCCGGCCGGCTGGCCAGGGATCTCCGGGTGCTGCCCGGCCCCCACTGCCTTCAGACACTGGGCCTGGGCCCTGAGCTTTCTGGAACAAACATTTGCTGCCTGGCTGGGTTCCTTTTCGGTATTCGTGCAGAGGCCCAGGGAGAAGCTGAACGGAGGAGGGAGGCAAGCAGGAGGGACAGCTGCTCGGCACCAGCCCTAAAATCCTAAAATCGCGGGCCAAGGGCAGGGCGGCAGAGCACCGTCTTCATCAGAGCGGTGGGCATGGCTTTCACTGCCCACGGAGGCGGCCTGAGCATGCTGGGCGGTGCAGAGGGGCAGTGAGCTTCTGCAGGCCTCGCCTCTCTGGGGTGGGCCCAGTCCTCGAACTCAAGAAGGCCCTCTTGGGAGGTGACCTTGAAAGCCGGGTGCCATCAAGCCACATGCAGGGCTCCTGACACCAGCAACTAGGTTCCTCACGGGACAGTTGTTCTGTCCCCCGCTGGGGGCCCACACTGCAGTGAGCCACAGGAGGGAGCACACCTTTGGCAGGGTGGTGGGGGCCAGGCACCTCGTGCAGGATGGTGGCAGGAGAGGCCTGGGGCTTTGTGTGCACGATCACTGTAGCTATTATTGAATTTTAGGAGCCAGAAGTCAATGCGTTTCTGTACAATTCTGTCAGGGAGAAACGGCAGGCCACTGCTCTGGCCCACCCCTGCCTGTGTCAGCGGCCGATGGCCGGGCTGTCTGGACGCAGCATTCCCAGACCCTACTCTCTGGCTCCCAGCGAGGGTCCCCACCCCGAGGGAGATAAGATAGAGTTGGTGTCGGGGAGGAGGTGCAGACGGGGCCGCACCGGCACGCTGTGAGTGATAAAAGGGGCTTCAGAAAGGTGCTGACGTGGCCACCATGCTTAATGAGGTCATCGCCCAAGCTGCTGCCCCTGATAACCTGGGGTCAGGCGCCCAGCAAGTGGCAGCAGCGGGGAGCGCGGCCGTCTGTCGCCGCCCGTCGGTGCCCAGCACCCGCTCAGTTCAGGCGGTCATCCTAAGCCCAGCAGGCGTCCTTGTCCTGAGACAGGCAAGGGGAAACCCTGGGCCCGTGTGCTGGTGGCGGAGGGCAGCAGAACACAGGGCAGCTGTCAGCCAGTGGGGCGCAGGCGTCCCTCACAGCCAGCCCAGGCCCGCCTTCTCTTCCCTCCCAGGTCAAGGGTCAGCTCCTATGTCCATGGAAGTCTTTGAGGCTCCATGGCTGAGCTGTCCTGTGAGATCTCCTCTGCTCGGAATGCTCTCGAAGCCCGGGCAGGCCCAGGGCTCTGCGGCCAGGGTCTAGCTTGGGGAGTGTGCAAGCGTGAAGCTCTGGCCCAGACGAGATGTATGTTAGTGCAAAGATACGTGCCCGGGGGCCAGCACGGCTCCCTCAGGATGCCAACAGCCCAGGCTATCCCAGGGCCTCTCACCCTGGGGCCATGGATGGGGTGGGGCTCCGCTGCGAGCAGGGATGGGCGGAGGAAGCAGGAGGGCCTGGTCCTGCCAGTGGGTGTTGGGCACAGCTCGGTTTCATCAAGGGCCTCAGGGTGGCGGGCAGGGCTCACGTCATAGGCAGCTTCCTGGATGGCAGCCGGCCCTGGGTGTCCGGGGACCTCCTCCAATGTGAAGGCAGAGCCAGGCGGCCCAGCCACGCCACTGCCTCCCCGGGCCAGAGCGCTGTGTCTGTGAGGAATCTTCCCGATGCAGCGCCCAATGGTTTCCTCCTTCTGGGCTTCACATTTTTGTGCCCAGGTGGATGGTGCTTGGCCAGTCCTATCCTTTCTGGGGCACACAGCCCCAGTCCTTGCAGAGTCCACTCTAAGGAGGTGTCAGGGCTCACTTCAACTCTTTTCATTCTGCAGCCTGGGAGAAAAGCAAATCAGAAAACCATTTCCAAAAATAGCCCTCAGAGAGTGGGAACTGTCTGTGCTGCTGTGCGTTTGCTTGGCCCTCCTGGGTGGAGGCACAGGCTGGCCCACTAGGGACCATGGAGCTAGCATGAGCTGTCTCCCAGACCCAGACCGGGCCCCCAGTGGGCCCTGCGTCTTGGGAGTGGTCATCCATTCGCTGGGCCAGGCATGGCATGGCAGGGTGCGTGGCCACTGGCTTGGGGGTGTCTGAGCAGAGTGCCTGTGTCCCCCCAGGGTCCACTCAGGCCCTGATCAGCACCTGCTTCATCCCGGCCGCCCTCGCCCACCAGGCAATGGGCAGATACTGGGAACCCCGGAGAGGGCTTTCCGTGGGGTGGCCTGTCTGGCCTTTTAGGTGGAAAAGACCCTACTCAGGGCAGGCGTTCTGAAGACCCAGCTGGAGATTTCTGACTTGGCTGGACTATGTCTGGGGAGAAAACTCTGTCTAGGGTCCACTTGGGGTCCCGGGAGCCCTGCAGAACCTGTCTCTGAGGAACTTGAGAGGAAGCAACTCCAGGCCTGGGCAGTGGGACCCCCAAAGGGGTGGTCTCCACTCTGCAAGGGCACCCCACCCTCCCCCGTCCTGAGGGTAGACTGTGGAAGCCCAAAGGGCTTAGCGAGGTCCAGGGCCACTGGCTCCCCTCCCCTCTGGATGGTGACAGCAGGGGAGCATGCAGGACCGCAGCCCAGGAGCACCTTGACCTCTGTTCAGACAGGTGGGGGTGACTTTTTTAATGTGAAAATTCAGAGGAATGATTCTCTGTGTCTCTGTCTCTCTTTCTCTTTCTGTCTCTCTGTCTCTGTCTGTCTTTCTGTCTCTCTCTCGCCATTGTCTGCCTCCATTCTCCAGCCCACTTTGTGAGGTTCTGGACCCCGTGGGAACTCAGGCTCTTACTCGGCCTGAGCAGGAGGCCCTGCAGGGCTGTGACTTGGTATTGAGACCCCTGGGGATGAAGAGGGGCAGGTGCCTGAGGGGAGCCCCCCTGAGCCAGCATCGGCCTTGCTCAGTCCCCCTTCCCCAGACCCCGAGGACCCGAGGATAAAGAGCAGGATGACCACACACTTTACGTCCAAAGGGGACACTCTTGGGAGAGGATGTGTGTGGCTGTCCTCAGGGAGCGCCCGGTGTGTCGGGGTGCATCCACCTCCTGTCCACCGCAGTGCTGGGCTCAGGCTGCACCCTGCTCACGGCTTCTTTATTTCTGCCCCCAGCCCGGCGCTGCCCACCCCTCGCAGCCTCCCCACACGGGGCTGTGGTCTCCGGCAGTGGCTGCAGTTTTTAATTGTTTTTCTCCCAATGCCCCCCCCCCAACAATCTCTTTCCCCTTCGCTGCCTCGCCCCCTCCCTGGCTGCTCCCTGCGCGTGGGGGGCGCCCGGATTCCGGTGGCATTTCCACCCTCTCCGCTCTATCACTTTATTTGTTCTCTTTTCCTCTCCCTTTCTTCTCCCTCCCGGGCCCAGCCTCTGTGATTAAGCCTCAAGGTCTCCTGCTGCTTTTAATAGGCCTGCGGGCTTGACCATCTGATGAGAACGGCGGGCGCAGCTTGTCCCGAGTGCTCGCGCTGGAATCTCCTAATGCACAGTATTAATCATCACTGTCAAGCCATTCAGGCCCTAAATACACCCACCCAGTATAAAATTATACCGAACAGAAAGAAGGCCGTGATTGGCCTCATATTGAAAACAGACATTAGGTGACCCCCGCCCCCACCTCGCCCCCCCCCCCAGTTTGAGGGCCCCCCCAGGGCCTCTGCCCAGTTTAAGGAACAACAGACAGCTCAGGGTGTAGGTCAGGCCACATTTGGTACTCATAAAAGTTCTGTGTCGTGTGCAAAAGTGATGCAAGGCAGGGAGGGGGTGGCGTCCTCCAACGTGGGGCCTGGGTGCAAGCACAGGGTGCGCTTATGGGTGCCCACCATGCAGACCTGTCCCCAAGAGTGGCCGGGGCTTCACTGGGACCCTGCGGGGCCAGGGTGAGGGTTGTTTCCAGCCGGCGCCCTGAGGCAGAACCAGAGCCAGGTGCTGAGCCACAGGCCCCAGCCATGGGGGTGAGGAGGGGAAGGTGGCCGCCGCGCCTGAGGGCTCGCCAACTGGCCCCCAGCCAGACTCCCACACCCCCGGGGGTCGCCCTCGTGGCTGGGATCTGCCTGCTTCTCTCTACTCCCTAGCTGTCACTCTTCCTCTTGGAGTTTGTCATAAAAGTTAACCGGGTGTGAAATGCGTGTTGCGTGGGGTGTGCTAAAAGTTTACGGCAGTGGCTAATCTGCCTGGAGTGGATAATCTGCTCACTGCTCACCTTCACGGCAGCACCCAGGGCCCTGCAGTGGCTGGCTCAGCCTGGCTGCACGGCAGGGAGGGCAGGGCCCAGGGCACCTCTGGTCACATCGTGGAGGTGGCCCAGCCCTGGGTGCGTGTGATGAGGCCATCGGCGGCCCCTTGCATTTGTCCTAGGGGTTGTCCAAAATGCCATTTTCAAGGATAGTCCCACTGGTCAGCCAGTCACACTCTGTGGAAGTGTCGAGTTGACCATGGCTGAGGTCTTAATCCATGGGTGATGGCCCAGGCCCCTTTGGCGGAACCCTCCAGTCAGCAAGGCTTTTCACCACCCATCATAGTTTCATCTGTGTCGTGGCCCATGCACTCTGCAGAGAGAGAACTAGACAATCCAAGCTCAGGTTTGGTGGGAGTTTGGGGACGGCCAGACACCCAGGGCTTGAGGCCAGGCCTCCCGCCTCCAGTGACCACATGCTTCTGTGCTGCCCTGGCCTGCGGACTCCCCAGCCCCACCCCAAAGGTCATCCCAACTGAAGCCCCCAACTGAGCCAACCACACTCTGAGGAGCAGCCAAGAGCAGCTCTGCGAGCCCAGAGGGGTCTTTCCACAGACTAAGAGGGGGCCTGGGGACCCACCTGCAGATGGAGCCCCGGGCTGCTCAGCCCACTCAGGCCTGGCCACCAGGTCCCGAGAGAAGGGGAAGCAGTGGTGAGCTCCTGGCTCTCAGTGGCTCTCCTGCGACACCTACGCTCGGGGAGCTGGTTCTTGGTCAAGACGCCTGTCTCCCCAGAATGTGATGATGAAACACCTTAAATGCCTAGAAATCCATTAAAAGTCAGGTGACGAGGTATTCTGAATTACGTGATATTGGAGGGACTCTAAGAATACAGAACCTTTGCGTGGCCTTGGCACAGCGTTCCTCACTTCACTCCTTGGCTGGCGGTGCCTAGGCTTGGGGGGGTCCCCTCAAGAGCTGACACTGGAGGAGACAACACAGGGACTGGCACGGACCACAGCGGTGGACGGGGGACGGGGGCCTCGGGGGCTGCAGGAGCCCAGGGCCACCTTCCCCGTGCTGACGTAGAGAGCGTCCCTGGAGAAGGGCTGCGGCTGGGTGTGGCTGGGTGTTTGCAGCGGGAACCATCTGAACCTGGCAGGAGAGCAATTTCCTTTCCCCTTTGAACTTGCTAAGTAAACTCTGGCTCCGGAGCTATCACAGAGCAAGCGGGGCCCAGGACGTCTGAAATCCTGCCCCACCTCCCAGCCGGTACCGTCCAGGATGGAGAAGGCAGGAGGCTATGCGTCTGATACCCAGACGTGCAGAAACAGGCGGGGATATCTCAGCAGCACAGGCCACACGTGCAAAGTGTGGGGGCGCTTCGGGAGGGGGCGCAGCACCCCGTGTGCGTGGCCAGGTCGGGAGAAGCAGGGCTGGCCTGCACCGTGAGGGTCTGCGGGGCCCTGTCTAGACCAGCTGGAAGGGGCATTCCAGAACCCAGGGAAGCGTGATTGGGATGAGCAGGCTGGAGGGAGGCAGCTTTGCAGGGAGCATCACGGGAACAAAGCCCAGGTGCAGTGGGACCAGATTCTGAGAGGCCTGAGAGGCCTTAGAGGCCAGATCGGGGAGGTGGGAGCAAGGGCCACAGACCACCCAGACCTGCCGGTGTGCGATGGGCCCACGGAGCTCGGGGCCTTGCAGATGCTTCTGGGCTCAGGGCACTGAGGCAGAGAGGGGCTGAGGTTGGAGAAGGTCGAAGTGGGAGGCCACCAGGCATTGGGTACAAAGCGATAGTGCGATGGCTGCAGGTGGGGCTTTCCTCCGACCCTTCCTCGCCTCGGCCAGCTCTGCCCCTTGGCTCACCCCACAGTCCTCCGGTCGGGTTAACAGCCTGGCTCACCCACACGTACCTTATTTTTCTATTTCTTCAGCAGAGTGGGGAGCAGCTTGGCCTCAGTTTCTCTGTCTAGCAAACAAGGGTTGAACTAAACAATCCAGCAGAGCTTTCCGGGGGTGTACGTGGTGGCTACGTGTGCACCGAGGTCTGAGTGCTGGAGCCCTGAGCAGCCCCCTCCCCTGCCCCGCAGGACACACAGACACTACGCTCTCAGTGGCCAGGCTGCAAAGAAGGTGGGGAGCACCAGGTGAGGAGTGCCCAGGAGAGAGGATGTCACGCCCTTGCTCACGGATGCCTCCCGAGAAATAGATTGCAGAGGCTTTCTCAACAGCAGCTTTGCTTAAAGGGGGGTGGTTCAGAGGGACCCTGATTTGGGAGGGCGTGTGTCAATGACAATAAAAAGAAGGGCAGCGTTCGCCCTGCTGCAGACATGCTGGGCACCGCACTGAGCTCGCTGCACACGTGCACTCCTGTAACCCTCACACCTGCCCCAGATGGGGACGTTCGGTGCCTCTCAGATCACACAGATGAGAGGCCAGAGCAGGAGGTGAGTGAGCCGCTGCCCCCATGAAACAGAGCTGGACGGGATGCTGGGTTCGCCTCCTGATCTCCAGGCCACCTGCCTGCTCTGCCCCCAGCTGTCTCGGGAAATCAGGGCGCCCTGCCGATCCCAGACACTCTCCTCCTCCGACACCCCCAGCCGTGAGATCCGAGATGAATGTGGGCGAAGACACTCAGCACCAGCTCCTCCGGGCACCTCCCGACAAGAACAATTCGCCTGTCGGTGACAAGGTGACAGCTGCCACCTACGCCTTGAATGGAGTGCAATTTTAAGGGCCCAAGACCCCTCCACGTTCTTCTGGAAACCGTGCCGTTTGCTTTTCCCATGACTCCCATGACGGCGTTAGCAAAACTTCCCTAATCTTAAGCAAATAATTTCCTTGCCCACATCAGTATGCGGCATGCAGATGGATCGCGGCCCTGGCCCAAGCCGGCCCGCCACGTCTGGTATTAGTGGAATTGTTCCAAAGCCCCCATCCCTCTCGGCCAAGCTGACTTCTCTCAGCTGAGAAGCTAAAGGTGAGAGAGCCCCGGAGTCAGAGGGAGAGCTCCGGGCAGACGTGGACGGCCATCTGCTGTATGACATGTGGCCGCCGACCCATCAGTGGTCACACCCCATTGAGGGAAGCAGTGTTTGGAATCCTCATTCTCCAGCAGGGCAGCGTGGTCAGGGAGAAATCCAGAGGGGGAATCCCCCTGCCCCACCTCCCCTCCCCGTTTGCGGCATTTAGAAGGGAAATCAGCAGTGCAGGCAGCCCTCTGAGCGCTTGCAGCGTCTGCCGTCTTGGTCAAGCCTCAGGCAGCCCCTTGAGGAGGCACTGCCGTTGCACCCATTTTACAGACGAGCAGGCCAAGGGCAAGGGAAGTGAAATCATGCGGACAGGTGGGGCAGCTGGAGCCGGTGGAGCCAGGAGCTAGATCGGGCGCTGCCCTGACTGCAGGACAGAGCCAGGCACTGTCCCTCGTGCCCAGACACAGAGGCAGGGTCCTGGAAGGTGGGTCACCCCCTGCCGAGAAAGTCCCCAAACCACAGGGACGCCCATGGAACAGGCGATGCTGGTCATCCTTTGTCCAGGCTGCTGGGACGCTGGTCTCCGCACAGGTGGGACGGCTTCGCATCCCCTTCCATGGGCCTTGGAGCAAGCACACGGACCAGTGCTTTGCCCCCACGCAGAGCCTGTGTCTCGGCTGCAGCTTGCCCCCTCAGACCCTGAGTGGGAACCCTGGGAGCCCCTGAATCCCACCCAGCGAGAGCCGCCAGGATCCTCAGCCAGGCGCAGACAAGCAGCTTCTGCTCTGTGAACAGCCACGCCCACGAGGCCGCCTGGAGGGCCGATCATGCTCGTCAGCCCCACCGCCCAAGTGCTCCCACTCGCTCGGGCCGTGAACAGGCGGATCTTGTGGTCAGACCCGACGGGGATCCGCCTTGGAGAAAGAGGGCCCCTGCCAGCCTGGCAGTGGCATCCTTTCTGTGGCTGGAACTCTGCTCGGTTCACAGCGGCACCTTCTGAGTGAGCGAAACACTGTCTTCAAAGGACTGCGACGCTGCGGGCACCTGGTGGAGAGTCGTGTCATCCTCGGGTCCAGCCAGCCCACACTCAGCTGGAGAAGCTCCTTCGCCTCCCGGATCCCCAGCACCAGCCATGGAGGCGCGATGCTAGAAGTGTGGCGGGACTGAGAAAACCCACCAAGTGGCCTGGGTGGGTCCCCTCCATGTGGCTCTCGTGCAGAATCTCCTAGAGCCTGGGGACTCCGCCCAGCCCTCCTTCGCCCTCCCCTGGGTCCAGGAAGCACAGTTTTCCCTACAGGCCGCCTGGCCAGTGCCGTTGGGAGAGGTGCAGATGGCTTTCACAGGGACTCCTCCCCCAGACCCCATTTCTACGATTAACCCCCTTCTCGGGCGGCCCACTCACATCCTCCCAGAGGCCCAGCAGCAGTGGCAGCGAGAGCCTTCTGCCTCAGAAGCAGTGACCTTAGACCACTGGTTCTCAACACGGGCCTCTCTGCCTTCCAGGGGACACTGGCAATATCTGGAGACATTTTTGGCTGTCACCACTGGGAGACAGTGGATAGAGTCCAGGGACACTGCTCAACACCCTCCAGTGCCCAGGATGGCCTCCCATAGCGGAGAGTGATCCAGACCCAAGTGTCCACAGTGGTGGGTGGAAAAGCCCTGTCTGAGGCTGTGGTCTCAATAGAACGAAACCATGACAAGTATTAACGCTGCTGCCAGAACGTGCCGGATGCGTGAATCTCACCGTGCGCTAAGATGCTGCCACCACTCAGGGGACAGGGGCCGTTTCCCTTGAAGGCAGATGTGTAGGGCAGCACCCACTGGCCCTCGCACGCTGTGTGTGTTCCCACCCCATGCACGTGTGTCCATCCTCAGAGCCAGGACAGGGATGGGGCTGGTCAAGACCCCCTCACCTGGGTCAGCAGGGTCAAAAGACACAGCACAGCGGCCGTTTTCCACCTTGGGGGTCAGTTTGTCCCACATCCCCGCCTGCAGATAAAAGTCACCATAAAGCTTCCATTTCCACCTCTCACCGGCTCACCCTCCAGGAGCTTAGGTAAGTAGTTCCTGAAAGGGGTTTTCTCTGGACACAAGGCCTTCACCCGCCCTAAGAGGGCACTGGGGGTGAGATCTGGGCAGAGTGGCAGCCAGGGGACGGGAGGCCGGAGACCCTAGTGGCCACAGGAAATCGCCGGCCACTGACCTCCACTGCTGCCTTGCTCCAGACGCCCGGCCCTGGCCTCGCAGCATGGCTGGGATGAGGGCAGAATGGAGCCCTGGGCTCTCCCACGCGGCCTGGGAAGAGGCAAGGAGTGAGGCCCCTGCTGCCCCCAACCCTTGCTGAAAGGTCTTGAACATCTGCAAGTGTGACAACAGAGTGATGATCTTCCCGGGGCCGCAGACCAGATGTGGCTCCCAGAAACAAACGTCGCCATGCTTGTTCAAGTAGCAGCGGGGATAATCCACCAAACGATAGGAAATCATGTCTGATTTCCACCTGATTCTGAGTCTCTGCACCGTCACCGTGGGTGATGACTCATGCCAAGAGAGGAGGTGAGCTCACCCCTAATTCAAACCATTTTGAGGGAAACGGATGCTCCTCAGTACACGGAGGAGAACAGAAAATGCAGAGACTCGAACAGTGGCCAGCACCCCTGTGGAAAGCCAGAGGGAGCACATTAGTGCCGCCACTGCTGCCATTGCCATCCGGGGCCATCCTTCAGCTGATTGACTTGAAGCCTCCGTTTGCCCACTGGAGTCTTTGAATATACGTATTTTTTAAAACCTCAGAATCATTTCTTAAATGCAGAAAATCGGGGGCACAAATTAAACTCATGCCACACGGCGAAGGCTGGCCAGCCCTCCTGGGGAGGATGACTCTCTTTCTGCCCGGGATCACACGAAAACAGCCACTCCTGACCCTCTCTCTCTCAATGCGTGATGCTCTCCCCTCCTCCCGGAGCTTGCCAAGAAGCTTCCAGGAGGAGGCACAAACAGCCGGACCCACGCGGCCCGGGCCCGTCAGGAGCTCCAGCACAGCGGCCTTCCCGAGGCGGGGCCTGTCCGCGCCATCTGCAAGAAATCTCTATTTGCAGTTACTTCAGAGTTCGAATTTCACCCTCCACTCCACCTGTCATCATTGTTTATCCTCATCAACTTGCACAGCTCCTTCTCTTCGGGCCTTCTTTTAAAGGGTCTTTAGAAAATTGTTGGCAATCTTAACTTCTTTCCCCCTGGAAAAGAAAAAAAAAGAACGAAAACGTGTCCTCGGTGTGACTGGAGAGAAATCAGCAGCCAGAGCTCAGAAGCCTGGAAAACGAGCCCCCGTTAAAAGCAACACCCTTGCTAAAAAGTGATGTTTATTTAGAAGTTGGCATCAGACAAGGGCTTCAGACATGTGTCATGTGTAAGGTCTCTCGGAGAACGGATGCTGTGTGCATGTGCTTTTGTCTGGACTTAGACGTGAAGCCCGGCCCACGTGGAGACAGGCAGCCTCTGAAGGCGCAGACGGCTCTTTAGGGGCGGCCGCTGCCCGCCTGCCCCTTGGGACGGGGTCCCTCCAGCGGCTGACGGCGAGCAAGAAGTAACAGGCAAACATAATTAACTCCATGCGTTCCCCTGAGCAGGGCCAGCGTCCCTTGTCCCTAATTGTCACATATTTGAAAGCTCTGGTAAATGAATCAAACACTTCTTTTATCTCGTCCTCCGGGACACGGCACTTTAATGACGACCATGTGTGCAGAGCTCGCGTGTTAGGGACCGCGGACTTCAGTCCCAGGAGATGTTTTCCGCTGCAACCAAAGGCGGTTGGCGGGACTTCAGGCAAGCGAGGCCGGTCACCTCTGGAAGCAGCGGAGTCTTCTAGAACCTGCACTGCTCTTTGTTCTCGGATGAAAGCTTGGGCTCTGCCGGGATAGAGGCTGTCGGGCTCTGCGATGAGCGCACGTTCCTCTGGTGGGTCACAAGTCCCCGATGGGGAACGGAGGCCAAGAACACTGCAGCTGGCTTGCGTGCATCTCGGTCACGGTGGCCCCCGTCTCCTTGTCCTTTGGGCACCCAGACTGTGGATGAGCCTCTGGCAGAGGGGGGTCAAGCGTGAGCGTGGGCTCTGGGATGAGAGGCGTTTGGAGCTGGACGCCATGCCGGGTCCTCACTGAGTGGAGGGAGACTTCAGCCAGGCTGTGGGGGCAGGGGCCGCGGTGGGAGGAGAGACAGCCCTGGGGCGCAGACAGGAGCCGCCAAGCCGTCCTGCCCCAGCGCCTCGTCCCTCTCAGGTCCCATTGGGACCAAGCTACTCCATTTTTCCAAAGTGGAACGTCCCTGGAAAGTCACAAAACGGTGCCAGATGCGCGTGTGCTGTGCTGCCGCGGGGAGGAGGGGCTTTCTGCGCGCTGGTGTTCTCCAGCAGAGCCTCTTCTCTGTGACTGAGCGAAGACACTGACAACAATCACCGCAGTGTCCACGAAACAGGGTCCCATTGAGCAGCATGAAAAGTCTTTTTGAAGTGGGGGACGGTTTTAAGAGACAGCATTCCTCGTCCCACATTTCAGCTCTACTAGGGTGGGTGGACGGGGCCACAGACTCTCATTCAGAGGCCTCTGCCTTTGAACCACGAGTCTGCACCATCCCGGCCTGCAGGGGCTCCTTCCTCCTGACCCCATTTCAGCCTGCGTGCCTCAACTGCACTCAGCGCCTGGCAGGAGCTGGAGGCAGGGGTCTCTGTGTACGAGGAAGCCACCTGAAGCCGTGTGCTATCCGGAGGCCACACTGAAGTGTGACCAAGAACCTTCCCCAATGTTCCAGGCAGCTGAGGAGCCCCTGCTTCCACCATGCAGAACAGCGCACCCCCCCCCAAGTTGTGTGTGGTCCATGATAATCATCGTTTTGTTAAGAAAAGAAAAAAGCTAAAAAAGAGAGAGAGAGATTTGTCAAACACAAATAACAGCCACGGCATTTGTCTATGGTGCAGCCCAAATTTTACCCGGCCACAACCCTGAAGTTCATTTTGGGCATGACACCTGCCAAACCCCGGCTTTCTTGGAGGGAAGACCGAGGAACGAACGCGTCCTGGACTTTGGGAGCAGGCCCCAGACGGGCCGGGGGAAGAGTGGGATCAAAGGAGACTCAGCCAGTCGGTGGGAAATGACAGGGCCCAACTGGCCACCGCCCAGACCAGACTTCTGCTGGCGGCCAGCCAGCCGCCGGATGTCCATCGGGAGGCAGAGGAAAGCACCCCCTCTTGACTCAGTCCCACCTCTCAGGCAGACTTTCCTCCTTGGAGTGTGGAGTGGCCTCATTTTGACTCTGGTGACCTCGTCCTTCCTGTTCTGGCACACCCCCCACTCACCTCCAGCATTCGTAGTGCCTATTTCAAACTGAAACTCTGTGGCCAGAGGGGACACATGGCTCGCCCGCCCTGTGCATGGGACGCCCCCAGGAGTCCTTCCCCTGAGAACAGAGAGGCAGGAAGAACAGAGACACAGGCACGTTACCAGCACAAGCCGTGGATCCTGCAAGGAGAGGGAAAGAATTAAACAGGAGACGTGCCGAGGGCGGGGGTCTGGGGGGCTCCCTGGAGGAAGGAGATAGGCACCCGCTGGGGCCGGACGGTCACCAGAAGACCAGCACAGGGGTCACTTGTACAAATGTGACTGAGAACACAGGCCACCTTGGAGGGAGAAGGACACTGACGGCTTGATTCAAAACTGGATGTGGATGTGGATGTGGACCTGATACTGACACGGGCACAGACAGACATCGCCCTCAGGAACAGGAGTGTGTCTCTTCAGAGCTTGCTGGAAAGCAGGGATTTAAAGAGCCCACGACTCGCATCCTCATTATTTCAGGACCAGTGAAGGCCCCCTTGTGACTGCTCCTCCAGGAACAGAGAGACGGATCCCGGAATCTGGGGGGCTGCTGTGCCCATCCCACCAATGACTTCAGGGAGGATCTTTCTGACCCAGCAAATCCAAGTCAGTGTGGACACAGATGACCTCCCCTGGGCAGCTCTGAGCCTCAGGGACCAAAGGCAGCACCACAGACCTACGGCCCGGGGCACGAGGCTGCCATCCTCTCCTGACAACATCAGCATCAGAGGGGCTGCCCACCCCACGGGCTGGTGCCTCAGGAATTGCTGTCTGTCCACTGTCATTGTCCTTTGACAACTAGTTTAACCGCCAGCGTGAAATGGACATTCCCACGTTGTCCTTAATTAAACATTCTCAGGGGAGGTATTCATTTCTGGGGAAGCCCTCCCACCGCGGAGGGAGTCACGGGGTTGATGGCCCGGGAACACTCTGAGCCCAGGAATCCAGGCGAGCACGGAGCGGCTGGGACTTCCGTGTCCTCCCAGGCCTCAGACGAGGCTGCTTCGCCCACGGTGAAGCGGTCTGCGATCCAGCCTGGATTTCATAAGTATAAAATTCGTAATATTCTCACTTTGCCCCCCAAAAAAGGCCACCTTCCAAACAAGCCTGCACCCCTGCCTCCTGCGCAGCTCCGAGCCGGCCGCAGAGGTGCAGCCATGAGGCTGGCCTGACGGTCGTCTTCCAACATGATTACGGCCACCTGAGGAAACCCGCAGGACGCTGGATGTTGGGACCAAAATCCTTTTGAAGAGAAGGGAAGAGGAGGAGGAGAAAGGAGGAGGAGAAAAGCCCAAAAGAAAACAAAACCCGGATCCATGCAGGTCCCACCCCCAGCACAAACCGCTCAACTGAAAGCGGATGCCCCCAGATTAGGGACCAGAGGGGCCCAGGCCTCCTCTTGAGCCAGCCCTGGAGGTCTTCAGAAATGTGAATGAGCCCCTTCATGTTTTCTACGGGCCAGGGGCATGTGGCCTGGAGAGGAGATCAAAGTGCTGCCCCTCCGCCACTCCCCCCAGCTTCCGACTCAGGCTCAGAGCTTCAGGTGGGCGTGTGGAAGGGCGTGGAGGTCAGACCCGCCCCAAACCCACCCCCTTTTCGCCGTGGCGTGGCAGGTCATGTGCTCAGGATGCTGTTCCTCCCCTGTGAGGTCTGGGGTATGGGCGGTTTAACGGTTCCTCCGGGGTTCCTTGTTTGCCAAATAGCCCTGCGCAGCAGCCTTCACAGAGCTCACCTTGACCTTGTGCTGGAGGGCTGCGGATAGGCCTGGAGACGAGCTGCAGCCCCTCAAGGTGCCCAGAGTTGGCCCAGAGGCCCTCCCTCTGATAAGCTCAGCAATGGCTCCTTCTCATTTCAGCCCAGGTCGATGGAGCCTCCCACATCCAGAATGTCCATTGCCCAGCCACGCTTCCCTGCCCTCCTCACCCTGGCAACAGCCTGGAAATGACCCTGTGCTCCTGCACGTGGCCCCCTGGTGCCAGGGCAAAATTAAACCAGGCTGATGGCAACATACTTATTTGCTGCCCAGGCGATTCCTTCCTTCCCCCACCCAGCTGCCCAGGGGGACAGGTGGGCCTTATGGAAACCAGAGCACATTTTAATTATCGCGGTCCGGTCCGGCCGGGAGGACCAGAAGACTACATATGGACCCACTCTTCCTTGAGCCCCAAGAAAGACACTTTTTTTTGCTTCTTAAGGAAGCGGCGTGTTTTAGGGCTGCCTAATCCTCTACGAGCTCCGTTCTTCCCACACCTGTGCGTCCTGCCGTCCGAACCCACATGGAGCATCCCCTGCCAGGGCTGCAGGTGGAGATAAAAGGGAGGAAACGTGCAGGGGGCTGCAGAATAAATCCGGCTTGTCTCAGTGGGGAAGTGACTCAGTGGGTGAGGCTGCAGGGGCGAGGAGGGGTCTCCTGGAAGCAACCCGGAGTCAGAGGACTGTGGGTTCAGTGTGGTTGGTTCGGGTGTACCTGAGTTGAGTTGCAGGGTTCCCCCGGACTCAGCAATGACCGGAGGCCCTGGGATGGCTGCTCAGGGGCACTCCGGTGGGGCCCACTGCAGCTGCCCTTCTCCTCTGCATGCTCAGCCCGTCGCAGAGCCACAAACACCTCCAAGCACCTACTGTGCACACTCCTGAGGGTCACAGGTAGATCAGATGCAGTCCCACCCCTGAGTGGGGACACACACGCAGAGCAGGCGACCCCCCCGGGGTCAGGGAGAGGAAAGTGGGTATGCAGCTCTGCTTGTGAAGGACGGAGATACAAGTGCCCCTCCCACCTCTTCCTCCTCAGCACTGGGGGAAGGCTGCCCACGCCCCAAAGCTCCCCCTCCCCGACCTTGCTCAGCTGTGCACAACGAGGGGCCCCTGGCTGGTGGCGTCCCTGAGGTTGGGCGAGGAGAAGAAACACTGGGGGCTCTGTGCCGGGCAGCTGGCGGACCCAAATGTCAGCCCTCATGTCAGCCACAGGCCAGAGGTGTCAGGGCCGGCGCTGCTGCTGCACACACAAGTCATAAATACACCTAAGTGGCTGCTGTCACTTCGCCGCGGCCTCATTTCCATTCTGCACAACCCAAGGTGATTAATGAGAATTATCATTAACGCTAATCAGAGCCGTTTGGAGGAGGCTGGGGTGGAAGGAAATGCCCTTTGTGGGCTGCGGAGACCACTCTAAAAGGTGTCGGTTGCATGCGTGTGCATGCTTGGGGGCGCAAACACTCATGCACTCACACATGTGCACACACACGTGCAATCCATGCACTCATGCACATGTGCACACACACGTGCAATCCATGCACTCATGCACACACTCACACACGGGTCAGGGCTCTGAGGCTGGCTAGCAGGAGAGAGTCTGGGCAGATGGGGAAGAGCCGCTGCTCAGAAATAGCCCTGCCCTGTCGTGAAAGGCAGGCTCCCATGTGGCCGCCCCCTGCCCTGGCGCGCCAACAGCCGGAGAACACAGGCCTCGCGCAGCCCGGCCCGGCTGGAAGGAATTCTCTCCCGCCGCCACCGAGCACACTCATGACCTCACGTGCCTGGCAGTTGCTCACAGACTGGACAGGCTTGCCCAAAATTAGAACCAATGCC
The DNA here is from genome assembly GCF_041296235.1 of Equus asinus. NCBI lineage: Eukaryota > Metazoa > Chordata > Mammalia > Perissodactyla > Equidae > Equus > Equus asinus. Next base: position 111,946,982 of record NC_091794.1, on the reverse strand, counting down.
GGGAGGGCAGGGGCTGTGGGCAATGCTGACACAAGGGTCAGTGGAGGGTACCTGTCTCCTCCTTCCCTTGGCGCCCAGCCTTGACCACTGCGCTCAGCCCTGGGCTGCCCACTGCCGGCCCATTATGCCGTGGACGCCTCTTTCCCGCTCGTCTCCAAGGAAGTGGCCGGCCAGGCTGCGCAGGGGGCTTCCCTGCCCTCCGCATCCTCGCTCAGGGGGCCAGTGTGGCTTAAAGATACAAAGTGTCCTTTTATTGGAAATATCAATTCAGAAAGGGGCGAGTAGTAAGCTGAGAATATTTGGGTAAACTTGACGGCCCTTAGGACTGAAAAGACCTTTTGTTCCCTCCAAGAAAAAGGCTGTCGCACCACCCTGGGCTGGCTGGAGCCGGTCCAGGAAAACTGAGGTCGGAGCAGAAAAATGATTAGGGCGTCTCGCGAAAGATCTTTCCTCTAGGTCAAATGTTTATTATTATTTGTTTTATTTTTTTATTAGAATGTGTGGTTAACATCCTATTGCATAATATCAGGCTGTAACCGCGCCTTCGAACACCGAGTCTTGGTCTGCCCCAGTCTACCAGCGCACAAAGGGAACTTTGTGGCATTTGGGGGGAGCAAGGGGCTCCGCCAGCGTGGTTTCTTTTGCTCTGCTTTGTTTGTGAGATGTCGACCAGGTAAAGAAGGGGTACATGTCTTCTGGTGTCTGCACTCTGACAAGCAGAGGGTCCCTGCAGCTCGGAGATCTGGCTGTCACAGGGGGGCCACCTCTCCGTTTGCAATGACAGGAGGTCGTGCGTGTGGATCGCACGGCATGCGTGATTTGGGAGGGTCTCACCCCACAGAAAGGAAGGTGGAATGCAAACTCTTGGCTTTGCAGGGCGGGTAGGGATCTTGCAAGAAGCTAGCTTTTGGCTGACCCTCAAGCCCAACGCATCAACAGCCACACGGCTTTTCCGGAGACACTGGGACGTGCCGGGGCTGCCAGCCCCAGTTCCTCCCTGAAACAGCTGGACCCAAGTGTCTGTTGTCCAGAAACATGCATACAACCCAATTTCACGGCTGTGTCTCAACTTACCAGCTCCCCGAGGAGACTAGTTACTCTTTAAGATTCCCGTGAAAGGACAGCCCTCGAGAAGCCACGAGATGAAAATCTCAAACCTAATTTGAATCCTCCTCCACCCAAACACATGAAAAGGAAAAGAGCTCGTCCGACGCAGGTCACTGGAGGAGAAACTGAGCCGAGGTCAAGTGAGAGGTGACTTGGCCAAGCTGGGGGATGTTTTCACTCAGAGTTACCCCCCCCAAATGAAGTCTAATTACCATCTGCAAGTGAGCTGTTCATTGAAACATTCTGGGATCTGAGTTCCATGAGAATCCAAAAATTTCTCCACCAGCCTCTGCAGAAAACCCGCGGATGGTGGGTTTTCTCATCAGTCATTCGAGGACCCCTTGGCATGCTCGTGGAACGCAGAGCACAGCCTTGAGAAGCTGCCTCCACGGCGAGTCATGCCCCTGTGCCGTGGCCCTGGACAAAGCAGGCAGTCATCCTAAGGGTGCATCTCCACGTGCCACGGCCTCCGCTCAGCCCTCCCCGGCGCACAGCAAGCTGGAGGCCAGGACCTGGGGCAGCACATCCTTCCCAGAGGTGGCTCCATGAGCCGACCCCGCAGCCAGGCATCCCAAGGAGTGTTGTTGGGGACCCCAAGCAGAAGCCTTCCACACAGCCCTGACTTGGCCAACCGGGGAGTCCTCAGTCCAAGCCAGCCCCTGAGACGCCTTGTCACCATCTTGTACCAACAAAAGGCTGAATCCCAAAGGCCAGCGTTCTGACTTTGTGTGTCCATTGCCTGTAGCTCTAATATGTAGCTCAAGGCCCCAAGGAGTTGAAGCTTTCAGAGAATTTCTGCGTCCACCATAGAGTGTATGTGTAAATGTAAGATGCTGACAAAAGTGGAAGCAGTCATGTATTTTATAGTAATTACTTCTGAATTTAGTTTTCATAATTTATAGTTGATACGACTTAAAGAATTACTGGTTTGAGAAGCGAGGGTACTTATTTTAAATATTCTGATTCTGTTATATTTTTCACTATGTTTTTAAAAAATTAAATTGGATGTTAAATAGAAAAAAAAAACTTGTCTTCAAAATAAGACCCGTAGGAAAGAATCAAAGTGATTATTTTTACTTAAAAATAATTTTAAAATAGTCATCATTTAGAGAGGAAGACTAGAAAAAAAAATTTAAAGTAAAAGTAGAGTAATAGCTGTTTAGAGAGTGAAACGAAATAAAGGGTTTGGGGAACATTATGCATCTGGCATACCTCAGGGCTGAATGTCCTCACAGGGTCAGAGAACCTTCTAGAAAAGAGCCTATGCCCCAACAGAGGGGAGGAGCTGTGTGTGCCGAAGGGAAACCACCAGTTTGGTGGACATTCCTGACCTTCGAGGGCTCACTGGGGACCTGCTTGCCAGCTTGAGCTACCCAGACCTTGCTGCGTGGAGTTGCAGCCAGCACCGGCCGGGCAGGCACTACATGGGGTGGCTCTGGCAGAGGCTCCAGGACATAGTTCTCCCTCAAGAGCCACACCAGAGACCAGGTGTCCAACGCCTCCACCCAGAGGAGGTTTGGGGTCTCCGTCACTGGAGAGGGGCTCCACGATCAAGCCCTGGGTGGCTGCCACTGGCTAGGAAGACTTCAAAGGTAACTCATCTGTACCCATGGGTGTCCTGACTGTCTGCGGAGGAGCCAGAGATCCAGAAAGCCCAAAGTGCAAGGGAGACCACTAACGGCCCCTCCCCCAAGAAACAATGCTCCCCCCCCCAGCCACACCCACCCCAAGGAGGGAAAGGACCATCTCTGCACACACATGGCCGCTCTCTTGCGAGAACTCCCATCCAGTCACCTGGGGAAGTGTCCCCACAGGACAGCAGACGGGCTAGCTGCCCTAAACCGCGCTGCACCCCTTTAATTAAGCAAGCAGAGTGCTCTCTTTTCCCGTGGGTTTTCATTCATATCCTGACAACACCAGTAGAAACAGATCTGCCAGAATAAGTCCTACGTGCAGCTCACTCAAGGGAAGAAAGTGAGTGTGTCCTCCCCTCCTTTGCCTTTCTTAAATGAAAAGAATACAATAGCAGAACCCACAAAGAAAGATCCCGATTAAAATGTTCCAAGGCTCTTAAAACACCCCCATTTAAATTCTGGGTAATCGGCTGCATTGTGCTGCCCCTGGGAGAGGCCGTGGGGTTGGTGGGTGCAGCTCTGAACCATTTGTGTCATATGAATGCTTGTGATTAGATTTTTAATAAACCGTTTCGATTCTATTTCCTGGGGTTGAATAGATGTTTGAACTTGGCTGGTATGGACTTGAAAGGGATCCAGGTAATATCATGGGGGACACACTTTTAATTCCTTTAATATATTTCGTCAAAGGTGACTGGCCGTAGGAACTGGCTGGAACACGGGGAAAGAGGGAGAGCTATTGAATTTAATTGGCTCCATTTGTCATTCAAGACTGACTTTGCCGCACCTCTGTCTATGAATCATTTCCAAACTTGCTGATCTGACCCAATGTGCCCACAGCTTGGGAAGGAAGCCGGCTTAGGGTGCCCAGGGAGATGTCGCAGGCTGAGCCTGCATCCAAGGGCAGGCCTGGCGTGCAGCTCAAGGCCCCTCACTGAGAACCTGGATGGCCTCTGGCCAGGATGACAGAGCCTGAGAACTGGAGAATCCAAAAGAAGCCCACATGAGCCAGAAACCCAACATTGCCCTGTCTCTTAGTCTGATGCACTGGGAGGGTTGGTGCAAGAGAAAGGATAGGCCCAATACATGACAGTTACAGAACCCCGGGGCCCCGAGCTCCGGAGCACCCGGAAGAAACAGAAATCCTAGGCGGTAGAATCGTTACAATGAGCTGTTGGGAGGAAAGCACACCTCCTCCCTCTATAAGCCAAAACAAAGGTGCAGGCCCAGGCCAGCATTTTTGTGGACGCATACCTGGGCCTGCTGGGGGAAGAGGCCAGAGCTGGCTATTTGCAGGACATCCAAAGACAACACCGCCTGCACCAGGAGCCCTCTGCCAATGACCATTTCTGCATGTCAAAGAGCTGGGAGAAGTCCTCGCTATGGGCATTGGCAAGGTATTTGCTGAGATTCGGCCCGCTGAGATTTGAGCTATTTGCGGGGGCTGATCTCAGAACGTGAGGCCTGATACGGAAGGCGATGGGTCACGGAGCTTCCGCAGACCGACACGTCCCTTGGAGAAGGAAGAAGGATGGGCTCGGAGAGACTGAGTCAGCCGCAGGGAAGGCACTAAACATGACCTGGCTGGATCCACCCAGCCGCCCGCCAGGCCCTAGTGTGCGCTGGCTCCCACAATGCTGAGCTGGAGGAGCCGGCGCGGCCTCTGCCCTGGGAAACAGGATGCTGCCACACGGACCTGGGGGAACATCGCACGGTAACGCTGAACGCAGGACAACAGCGCCGTAACACTGGACCCGGGAAAAATTGCAACTGATTTCCAGAGGGCAGAGCGACTAGGAGGGCTTGTACCTCCTTCGGCAGAAGCCATTCAGGAATGAGAAGGGAAAGGGTCCAGAATGTGGAGAGGGGAGATGAGGAGAGAAAGGCCCCTGGGCAAAGGCCTACAGCAGCTTGGGAGGCAGTCTCAGTTGTCTTGAGGCACCTTAGTGCATTCGTTTGTCCCCCAGACATTCACTGAGCACCCACTGTCTGCCTCGCTGTGGGAATCGGCCCTTGTCATCCAGAGGAAGAGGAAGAAATTATGTGGATAAGACAGGCAACGGCACTCTGTGGTCCGTACTGTGATGGGTGGGGCGGGGGCTGTGAGATCCACTCAGAGGGGCCTACCCCCATGTGTGGGATCAAGGCACGCCCCTGGGAGAGGAGTCCCTGTGTTCTGCCACCTTTACAACTCCTTGCAGGATGTTCCCTTGTATCTCACCTGGGAGGTGGAGGAAGCCAGAGGTATCTGGGCAGGTTGGAAGGACTGTGCTCTTCATCCATCCATCCATCCATCTATCCATGATGCATCATCTACCCCGTCATCCATCTAGCCATCCATCCGTCCATCTACTCTTCCATCCACCCAACCATCCATCCATCCATTCATCCATCTATCCATCCATCCACTCATCCATCCATCCACCCTCAACCACCCATCCACCATCTATCTGTCCATCCATCCCTCCATCTGTGGAGACATTCTGTGAGCCCCGAGTGAACACTACTCCTTGCTGAGGCTCTGGAAGCTTCACTTGCTCTTGGCTAGCATCCTCAAGTAGAGGAGAGATGAGAAGGGGAACCCCGGCCGGGAGGCATGGCACTGGTCCCCACAGATCGTGAAAGGGGTGAGATGGGCAGCCAGTGCCCACTATCCAGCTGGTCTGCCCCTTTCTGGCTGTGCGACATTGGGCCAGTTATTCACCTCTGTGTACCTCAGTTTCCTCATCTACAAATGTGGCTACCACAGTGGCTGCCCCTCAGGAAGATGTGAGCATCTAGCGACTATAGTGACCGTAGTGAGACTTAGCAGCTGGAGGAGCGGTCATCGCAGCGTCAGCAGTCTGCAGGGTGGTGGTGGCCAGAGGGACTTGCCTCCTCCCGAGCAAGGGTGTGGTGGAGAGAGCCCCGGGGGCCAGGCTCTGTGGGGCCACGGTTCTGCACATCGCTGACCTCTCCAGAGAGCAGGAGGATGTCTAAACAGGAAGGGGTGCGAAGATCCCGAGCCTCTCTCAGCCCGATGTGTCGGGTTCTCTGAGAGGCGCATCTGGAAGTCTCTTGCGGGTGCAGCCTGCGTTGATCCTTGTCCACAGTGATGGGGACATCTGAGCAGGTCTGAGGGTAAGGAGGCCCCAGGCCTCTGAGCAGCGCCTACCCAGGTTGTGGGCTGGAGGATGTAGAAGTGCCAGCCAGGGGGGACAGGGCTGCTGGAGGAAGCCCTGGGGGTCCTTGGTGGGCACCTTGGCCTGGCAGTTGGCTTCCACACTTAGGCCTTTGTCCGGCACCCTGAGAGTGCTGGTGGGTTTTGGAAGCCCCCACCCCCGATTTGCCTCGGTTTAGCCATTGCGGGAATTCCTCTTGCACCTGCTGTGGGGGTGCCCCGTTCACCAGCTCTGCCGTTCGTCACCGTCTGTGTGACCAGAAAAAGGTTATGAATGTGACACCCCCGGGGGGCCTTGCATCAACTCGGTAGAGGAACCGCTTCCTGTGGGCAGAGCCGGGCTCCCACCTCACCCTGGGCAAGGACCTGCCACGAGCCTTTGGTTTTGGTTGTTTGGGCTTTTTTTCCAATCTTTTTTTATGATCAAAAAACAAAACAAAAGTTTCTCACTTCAGAATGTCACAGCTGAGGCTGTGGTCGTGTGCAGCCCTAGGCTCAGAGACTTCTGCTCTTGGCCCAGCTTCAAGTGAAATTAGGGTTTGAAAAGGTGCTGGGGCTGTTGGCGTTTAACCACATCAGCCCAGGGAGCGGGGCGGGCCTGAGGCCAGCTATGGGGCCGGGAGGGGCCCGGGAGTGAAACCTGCAAGCTGCGGGGACTTCACAAGCCAGGCCAGGATTTGGGGGGCTTCTCTGCACCCACAGCCTTTACCTGTCCCAGCTGTCCCGGGTGTTGGCACTTTGGTGGCTTTTCACAACTCTGCCCTTCCCTGAGCACCTCTGGTCGGCCTCCGGTCCAAACAAAGCAGCAAGACCGGAAGTGGACGTTTCCACCCGACAAGGAGCCGAACCCCCATGAGGCTGGGGTGGGGCCGGCCTGGGCCCCTCCTTGCTGGAGTTTGCTGGGAGCCCCCGGTGGGACCGTACTTCTGTATGTGGGCACCCTCAAGCTGGGTCTCCATCCCCCCACCACGGTGCCGGGCAGCGGGGACACGGAGGGCAGAGCATTTACACCCACTTACACCTGGATTATGTGAGGTCAGAAACTTCTCCAGGGACCCACTCTGGCAAGTGGCCGGCCATGTGTGCAGCCATCTCCTCGGGGCTCAGGTGGAAGGGAAGCCCTGAGTCTGCAGTTGCTTGCTTTGCTTGGCAGGCTCAGGGCCAGCCCGAAACCTTTGCTTTGACCCTGTTGTCCACACAGCAGCTGAAATCCGGTCTTGGTGCTTGTGAGAGATGCCCCAGAAAGGCCACAGAAGTGGGTTGGGTCGACCTGGTGTGATGGTTCCGCTCGCTTCCAGTGGTCGTCCCTGCAGGCAGGACCGGCACAGGTTCACGGGGCCTGGTGGTCAGCACAGCCGGGGGACTCAGGACTCAGCCTGGCGGGGTGTGAAGCACCCACTTGTCCTGCACTGAGAGACACAGGAGATTTCAGCCAGGAGGGAGCCCAACACAGGCATCTCCACGGTGACATCAGGCCAGTCCTGGGATGTCTCCCACCCAGACCATCCGCAGGAAGAGGGCGGAGCAGAGCCCAGGCCCAGCTGCCCCGGGAGCTGCTGTCAACAAGCCATCCCACTTGCTTTTACTTGGACCTCTCGGTGGCGTGTGACCCACCCTGGTGTCCTGGGCTTGGCTAGGAGGACATGACTGTGCCATCACTGTCACCTGAGGCGGGCCCCACTGGTGACATACCTGCCTTCCCTGTGAGGATGTGGGATGGTGTTAGCACTGGGCATGTGTCAGGAGCGCCGGGGCCAGATCCTGGGGTCCCAGCTGCCTCCTGGGGGCGACTGGCGGAGTCTCTCATTCTTGCTGCTCCCGTGACGTCCCCCCTAAGATAGAGGGCTGCCTGCCTCCTCTAGACAAGGCCCTCTCCACCTGCCCCCAGCCGAAGCCGGTGAGCTAGCAGCTGCCGCGGGCACTCACCGGCAGGGAGAACTTCCCATTGGACCACAACGCAGCACCCCTTTAAAGAGGGCGCGTCCATAAACGGGGTTCCCCAGGACAGAAGTTCAGTTTAAAAACAGCATCTCCAGAGAAACAACGTGTGCCGTCCCCTGCCCCCAGTGATGCTGTCTGCAGACACGCATGTCCGCTGGGAGTGGCTGCAGCAGCCGGCCACCCCACAGACGGAGGGTCCCTGGCCCCCCGCCCCTCAGCCCCTGGCTCAGCCGCGCACCCCTGGTCTGTGAGGAGGACCCTCTCCTGCTGGGGCTGAGGCCGGGCCCTGGGCTCTCTGCGGTGACCGGGGGCTTGCTCTTTGGGGCACCCCAAGAAACTCCAAACACACAGGTAGACAGACGGGGTCTTGAAGGGAGGCACACAGGACGGAGCCTGTTTCCTGAGTCCCCTCTCCCACTCACTGCCAAGGCTGCTTTGTCCCTTTGGGGGTCCTGGGGCACCCACCGCAGATTCCCAATGGACCAGGGGTCTGTCCTTCCTGCCCACCCAGGTGACCTAGGAAAGGGCCCGCTCTGACCAGGACCCTCGTTGTCCTGTGGTGGGCAGAGCCCCCGACTGGCATGTGTCTGAAGAGCAGATGGGCAGGTGCCACTGGCCAGGGAAGCAGCAGGTGCCCGCAGCCCGTGGCCAGAAATATGTCCCCACAGCATGCGCACACTCGAGCGTTCCCAGGGGTGGGCCCGGAGCTCCGTTCTGCATGTCTTCAACAACCTACCGAGGACAAATCGACGTTCCTCACAGTGCTCCTGTGTGCAGGGAGCCGTGGGCCTCCGCCCAGCCACAAAGCAGGAGAGAGGCTTTTTAGTTCCAAAGGGGAAAATGAGGCAGAACTCCAGATAACCTTCATGTTATCAAAGTGACAATTCTGCAATTTGGAGGCCAGAAAGGCACCTATGGTTCAGAGAGTCCAGCCCCCTTTCAGAGCACCCTGGAGGGATGGCCACCAAGACCTCCTCGAATTTGCTCAGTGACGGAATGCTCACCCCTTTGTGAGGCTCCCCACCCACCTCATGGGCTGCCCCTAGAGATGTCTCAGCCACTGGTCCTAAGGTTTCAACAGACCCCTCCATTGCCGACACCCTGAGGGGTTGCTGTATCTGACGGAGTCTGTGGTTCATTCATTTCCCTGTAGACTAAAGAGCACTAGTTTGGGTCACGAATTTGCCTGTTTATTTCTGAGGGGTCTGCCGACAGCCCATGGCCAATGAGACAAAGTGTAGACTTGCCGTGTGGACGAGACATGTGCTTGGGAGGAAGCCCAGCCCCTAAACACCCCACTCAGGCCCAGAGTTCGGGGACGCCCCTGGAGTGAGGTTGCGATCGGCTCCCACCAAGGCCAGTGACCTGGGTCCTGCACAGGCAGCGTGGACGGCCCCACGGCCTGGGTCTGCCTCTCTTCACGTCCCTGTGTGCTGTTGACCAGCCCGGGACCTGGAGAGGCCTCAGGACGCACGACATCAGCCCCAAACTCAGCTTTGCTGCATCTTACACCCCAGTTTTCTGCAAAGTGCGCAGACGCTGCTGGGAGAGTTGCCCCCCTTGTGTGTAACCCCGACCTCGAGGAGGAAAAAAACAAAAGGGAGAAGGAAAGCAAGAATCAGGTGGAAGGGGAGGAGGGGACAGAGAAGGAGTGAGAGCTCAGCGGGAACCCCAGCAGCTGGGAGCGGCGCTGTCGTCTGGGTCCCGCCTGGCAGCCAGGGCTGCGCACCCCAGGAGCGCCGCGGCTCCCGAGGGTCCGGGTATTTTGTGCGCGATGATCTGTGAACCCCAGGAGGCTCCATGGCACCCAGGTGTCTGCATATTTTGGGGGAGAGGGTCTAAGGACACTGGGAGTTGGAGTGACATTGGGATGTCTGAACACCTTTTGGTTCATGGCTTTCCTCAGATCTTCGAAGATCTCTGTGGCTCCAGAACACTGGGGAGCGTGCTGTCTGGGGTCTGGCTCTGAGCCGAGAGGCTCCACCGGGGGCCAACACAGGAACAGGCCTCCAGGCGTGAACTTGAGGCATCGGCCTTGCTGTGGCCTCAGAGTCTCCCCCATTGGGCTCCCGGCTTCCTCTTGCAGCATCCCCATCCTGGGCTGTGCCCTTCAGTCTCTGAGACCAACAGGCTCTGGCCCTCATCCCCCCACAACACCCACACCGCGGCCCTAAAAGTCCAGTGGAGACCACGGTCAGCTGGGGCGTCCTAGGAGCCCCCACTCAGCTTCTTTCTGGCACAAGCCCCAGAAAACACCGCTCTCTCCATCCCTCTCTCTTCCTGAGCTTAGAAGACAGGCTGGCCTCCACCTTGGAGGACCAGCTCCGTGAGTTACTCCTGTTTCCTAGAACTAGCCCCCTCCCCGTCACCTCCCTCTTGACTCTGTTTTCTCTCTCTCCCTCCCTCCCCTCCCCCTTTCCCTCCCCCCTCCCTTCCCCTTTCCGTACCCCTCACTTCCTCCCCCTGCCTCCCCGCTGCCCTCCACCACCTCCCTCTCAACCTAAGCAGGTAGGGCCCAAAGGCTGTGACCCTCCCGCCAGGACTCCTGTCTGCCTGGCAGCAGTGTGACCCCATCGCGCCAGCCACATTTCTCCCCGGTGCTTGGTCATATCACCACCGAGCCCCATAACGAGAGTCGGGACAGGGATTTATGAGCTCGTCCAGGCTCCGTGTCCACACCCAGACAGAGGTGTTTCCAGAATGCCTTTCGCCCGCCTCCTTCTGTCTCAAGAATAGACTTTCTGTTCCAGCTCCTCATGGATGCCGTAAATTGTAACCACAGTGTGTGTGCGTGTGCATGTTCGTGTCCTACAGACAGAAGAGGCCTCCAGCTTTGTGGCCAGGGCCTGTGGCTCTGGGTCAGCTCGTGGGTCCTTAAAGAAGGGACCAGGGTGAGGCGAGACCGCTCCCCGCCCCGTTCCCACCCACTGTCATAGGTGGACGCCGTACCCAGGCTTCTGGGGAGCCGAGTTACAGCCGCAGGCGCAGGGCCGAGGGGGAGACTCCAGGGCCGCCCCCTCCTGCTCACTTGGAATCCATTAGGCGAGCTGACGACAGATGCCTCGGCGTTGGGCCCGCGTGCACACCCCGGACAGGCCCGCGGCTGGCTGTGCCCATTAACGGGAGCGCACCAGCCCAGCAGAGCCCACAAACGAGAAGTGCAGGAAACCTCAAACGATGGGTAGAAAAAATTGTCAAGGCTCAGAGAATTCTTCATCCCTTTGCTTCATAACTCAGCATTTCTGACGGGGGGATTTACAAGCCGGGGAGCTGGCAGGGTGACGAGGGGCAGGGAGGCCTGCAAGCCCAAGTAGGGGAGAGTGGGCAGGAGGGCAGCTTCCTTCCGACGCTCTGGGATTCCCAAGACTCAGCTCCAAGCAGCCCTGAGCCAGGCTTGGGAGTGGGGTCAGGCAGGGGAGCAGACTTCAGATCTGGAGAGAGACCCAGCCTTGAGCCCTCTGCCTGCTAAGCCGGCCTGTAGGAGATGCAGGGGGCTGGGCGGCCTCCTCCTTCCTTCCCTCGCTCCCTCCCTCGTTCGTGCCCTGAGCAGAACTGTGCACACAGCCCGGGACGGGCGCTGTGCAGGTCAGTCGTTCCTCCCCCACCTACTTCTAATTGTATTGGCCTCCTGGGGCCAGGGCTCTGAGCCACAGACCAAACCAGGCCTCAGGACCTGCTGAGCTGGGGAGGGAAGGACCTTGACCCGTCTTTATGGCGTTGGAAAGTCTCACTCCAAAAGCCGGGGGAGAGGAACCTGTTTTCTGGATTCAAGTGTACAGAATCCCGCGGTTCTTGGAACCAGCATGGAGGCCCTCCTTCTGGCCCTTGACCTGGCTCTGGACCGCGCGACGTGCAGGGCGGCAGCTGACAGCACGGCTGTCAGGAGTGGGGCAGCCTGGGCTGGGAGCAGCCCTGCTCCTGGGTCCTCCATCTCCTGTCCTGTAAAATGGGGCAATGACAGCACGTGCCCCAGGGGTCCACAGTAACAAGTAAGGGGCGACACTGGCACAAAGAGACCTGAGTCCATGCGGGCTCATGGTTTGAGGTTCCCAAAGGCCCCGGCTCGGCCATGCACATGTCCCAGGAGGAGAGCAGAGACCTGAAAGGAAAGGAGGCGGGAGGAGGCAAATGTCTGCAGCCTGTTTCTCCCTTTCTGGAGTCAGAAATGGCACAGGCTCATCCACTCCCCAGACAAGAAGCCAGGCCTGCAACGTCCTGCCCACCTGGCCAGAAGCATGGGCCCATGGCCACCCCTGGGAGCATTCCTCTGGTCTGAAACAGAAAAGCAGCAGCTTCTGAGCCTCCGGCCCCTCCCACTCCATCATTCAGGTGTGCACAGGTGGGCCCAAGTGAGGCCCCCATCGCCCGGCCATGATGACAGACGCAGGCTCAGCCCTCTCCCAGTGCATCTGCTACTAGTTCAGGGCCCCTGACACGGCTGCTTCTGTCCTCCTTGGAGAAAGGAGTCAGCAGTTCACCTGACACATCTCAGAGGTGGAGTTTGAGTCTCTTTGGAAGGAAGGAGTTAACCAAAACCGCCATCAGCCCAGAAACCCAGCCAGGGTGTCCACCAGGGAGAAGGGATCTCCTCTCACCTCCTGGGCCACCAGAAAGTAACTCCCACCCCCTGACCGTCCAAATGGTCAGAAGTTGGGTGACCAGGTCTCCTGGGTCGAGGAGGAGGGACGTTTCCCAGGATTGGCCAGGAAGGAGAGGCTGCTGGCCGAGGAGTGGGAGGACAGCCAGAGCCAGGCAAGAGGTCACTGAGGATTTATGGCCTCCAAGCCCTAGGCCCTGGACCCGGGAGGGACGGGGACAGGCAGGAGGGCCCAGGACAGTGTCTCTTGTGGGTGAGCGATCAGCCGTCTCCATGTTCAGACACACTTGAGAGAACTGGAGATGTTTACCCTGGCACGGGAATGCTTGGAAGAACATGGGCTACGTTCACACACCTGCAGGGCAGTCGTGGGGAAAAGAGAGAGGCTTGTTCTATGCAGACGAAGGGGGGAAGTTACCGGAAGGAGGGTCTTCCCATCCAAAAGTGATTCCCCGTGATGCAATAAGATTAACGGTAGACCAGGCTGTCTGGGAGCGCGCTGTGGGGGCCCTGCCCACGGGAGTGCCAGAAGGAGGGGCTCCAGTGTGGGGTTGGATGGGATGAGCCTGGAACCTTCCAGCTGTCCTGTGATGACGCAGAAGCTCCAGGAAAGAGAGGGTGGCAGGCCGCCACTGTGTTCAGCCTCCTGTACATCTCCTCATCCCCCCCAGAACAAGTCCTTTGATTACCTAAAAGGTCAGGCATGCTCTCTAGGGTGACAGAGAGAAAGGGGACAGCAGAGGACCGCCCCAGCATGTGCATGGAGCTCCCCTCGCTGTGGGAGACAGAGGCCCTTGGGGAGCAAGTCTACAAGGCAGAATGCAGAGTCCAGCCCCTCAGAGAATCTGCCTCCGGGGCTCAGCCCGGGGCCGCCATGTCCACATTTGAAACCTGCACCCAGGACATTCTGTCGCCGGCCCCGGCCACCTGGGGAAGTGTGAGGACGGGAGAGGGGAGGGCGGGCCGGGGAAGACGGTGGTGGAGACCGGTTCAGACGGGCGATGCCCCCGAGCGGGAGGGAAGCGGGTGGTTCACAGGGTGGTCGAGCCCTGCCGGCTGCCTCAGGGCCACTTCCTCGTGGGGCTGATTTGTCCTTTCCCAGAGCACAACTGACTGCTCCCCACAACCCCCCGAGTTGCACCCCGATACACACACACACGCACACACACGTGCACACACTCATACACACACATATGTGCAAACTGGATGAAGGGGAGCTTCCAAGCACTCAAAACAGTAGTTAGATAGTTAGTTAGTTAGTTTAGTTAGTTAGTTAGATTCTTCTTCCAGGAGTTTCTTGGGGAGACAGGCCCCAAGCCTGTCATGGTGAGGCAGCACCCTTGAGTCAACAACTAGTCCCCAGGAGAAGCTGGTGGCGGGGAGGGGAGGCTGTGATGGCTCACAGCATCCTTTACCATCATCACCAGTCCCAGACGGGGCCGTGGGGGTGGCGGGTGGTGAGGGGGAGAGACCCAGAGAGACAGGCCAACAGACACAGACACAGAGACCAACCCCCGCCAGCACCCATCTGTGCAGATGCTGTGAGGTGGGGACCACAGGGAGCTCTGGCCCCCGCCAGTGGGGTGGGGTGGGGTCCGTCAGGCTCGTCGGCTTCACTCCCTCCCTGTGACAGAGGAAGGTGGCTGGCGAGGCTGCCTCATCGAGTCACGGGACCACTAACCACAGGGTTTGCTTGGTGGGTTTCTTTGGTGGGTTTCCTGCAGTTGGGGTGCAGAGGTGAGAGGTTAGTGCCTGGGGAGGGGCTTCTCCCACGTGGGGCTGCGCTCCTCCCCACCCCCATCAGCCAGCCCAGTGGCCCCCTGGAGCCAGCACAGGGCAGGCCGTGCCCCCTTCCCCCAGCATTCTGAGGGTCTGGCATTCTGAGTGGCTGAGGACGGGCTGGCTAGGACAGAGAGTTCCTCTGCTGCCATGTTGTCCCTCCCTCCCCACCTGCCCGTCTCTCGTCTCCATCCTGCCCAGGCCCTCGGGTCTCTATCTTCTCTTTCAGAATTAGGCCCATTTGGTTAGAGTCCCCCCAAAATGAAGAATTCTCTGAACCGAGGCCCCTTAGCTCACAGCCCTGTTCCACATCAGCCTCCAGAGGGGTCAGCTAAGTGGAGCCTCAGCGCGTCTAGAGACTTGTCGTTTCTGGGAGGGGCTGCCATGGGCTCCCGGAGGGGTTTCAGGGCGCCACAGGGTGTGGATGCCCAGACGGACTGAGGCAGGTTCTGCACATCTCGCAGCAAAGCAGCTGCCTCCTGAACCCTCGTTTCCTCCCTGACTTGGAGGCAAGGCAGGGCCCCTGGCCAATTAAAAAGTGTCCGTGGACGTTTGCAGAGCACCTGCACTGTTCACAAAGCACCGTGATTCTCCAGCCAGAAGTAGCCTGCTCCAGGCTTCCAGGGATAGCCTCCCTCCCTTCCCAGGTCCTCATACTTGGTGACAGGGCACTCAGGAGACCCTCCAGGGAATAGGAGCCATGGTGCCCTGACTTCGGCGGGTCCTTCTGACACTTTGCTTCCATCACCCCTGCTCACCAGGACACACCTGCCCACCAAGATTCACCTGCCCGTCCAGACATACCTGCCCACCTGGACACACCTGTTCACCGGGACACCCCTGCGCACTAGGACACACCTGCCTGCCAGGACTCTCCTGCCCACCTAGACAGATTTACTCACCTAGACGCCCCTGCCCACCAGGGCACCCTGCTCACCTGGACACCTTGCCCACCAGACATACGTGACCACCTGGATACCCTTCCTACTCCAGGACCTCAGTGTGGTGGTGACCTCAGCGCCCCCCCCGCCATCCCCTACCCCTCAGCGCCGGGGCTGGGCTGCCCAGGAAGCTCGCCTAAGGTGCTGCCGGCTTCCACCGTTCTGGATTCAGAGCCCCCAGCAGGCACTGAACAGGGCAGGCGGGAGGATGGGAGGGACTCCACCTACGGCCTCCCCCTCAGGGCCCAGCAGGCCTAAGGGAGTCCCCCTCTCAGCAGGGGACAGCAGTCAGGTGTCCTCATAAACAGCCCGCTCAGAGTGCACACCCTCAGAAGCTCCCAGCTTGTGTGAGTCAGGGGTTCAGAAAACGACAGCAACAACAAAGTAACTAACGCCAGTCAAGAGCCGGGTGGCCTCCGAGGGCGCTAAGAGAGGCTGGGCGTCTGCCTGTTTCTGAGTGTCAAATGGAAACTTTCCACTTTTAAGAAAATTAAATGTTTTTCTTACTTTCAGGGTGATGTGCACGCTGGGGTGAGTGTGCACACACGCACACATGCTCGCACATGCACGCTCATGCGCACACTCACACCCAGGCTCGTATGCAGCCACACACCCCACAACACCTTTACCTTCAAGAAGGTGTTCTCCAGCCCAGCGCCCCAACTCTCCTTAGCAGAGGCTCTATTCTGAGACTCAAGTGGCCTCTGCTTTGTCACACTTGGGGCGGCTCTACTGGGGGACTTTTGCATCTCTGGTGGCACTTTTTACTGCCGGGCCAGGGCAGCGATCTGCTCGGTGAGAAAAGGAAGGGCCATCCTTCCCCCTCTCCACAGGGCTCCAGGAGGCTCCCGGGCGTGGGTGGGCTGGGTGGGCCAGGGCCCCGCAGATGCCCGGCGGCTGGGCTGTTGTCCAGATGCTGAATTGCCTTCCTGCTCTGAGCACAGACAGCTGGGTTTCTCGTTGGGCGAATGCAGAGAGTGCTGACCAGCACACAGGATGTCTCTGACTCTTCTTGGTTTTCTGTCTTGCCGGGCAGATCTCCGAAGACCTGGGCAGTGAGAAGTTCTGCGTGGATGCTAATCAGGCCGGGGCTGGCAGCTGGCTCAAGTACATCCGTGTGGCATGCTCCTGCGATGACCAGAACCTCACCATGTGTCAGATCAACGAGCAGGTAGGTCCAGGGTTTGCACACGGGGGATATCTGCCCTTGGAGTTGTCCTGGGGGCCTTGGCACTGAGACGGATGGGAGTGGGGGTGTCAAGGTGAAGGGTCAGCTGCATCTCTGCCGAGCACTTTGCCAAGCCCGGTCCTGCACTGGGGGCGGCTATTTGACACTTGGCCAACACTGAGTTTCCGGGAGCTCAGTGACACCCCACTAATGCTCCATCGAAGCCTGCGGTCAGCGGCCTCGCCCAAGGCTGACTGGGCTTGAGAGCCAAAAGATGAGGGCTTGCGTGAAAGAAGGGAGCCGGAGCAGGCGGGATCCGAAACTGCAGAGGTCCACATTCCCTACAAACGCCACTCCCACGAGAGAAGTGGAGAACTGGACCTAGCCGCTTGAGAATCGTGTCTAAATGACTCTGTTTGACCAAGCTGTCCGGAAGGGTCAGTGCTGGCTGTCTGGAAGGCTGAAGTGCGGCCCCAGCTGCCCAGAGCCCCCAGGAATCGCTATGGCAACCTGGGCAGCCTGCAGAGGGTACTGGTCTTGTTTTGGCACAAAATCCTGGCCCTGTGGGCGAGCCGACTGATATTTTTCCTGAGCTATGTGGTCCTGACTTCAGCCCCAGGCCTCACCAGGGCCAAGGATAACCTTTGCTTCTGCTGCCAGACCCCCGGGGGCCAAGGACCTCCTTTGGCACGCCTGAGCCTCGCTCACTACAGCACATCTGTGCCACCCCAGGGATGCAGGCATCACTGGCTCTCGGTCCTCGTGGCAGGTGTCCACACCCATGAGCTGATCAGGATGCAGGATGCCATGCGGAGTTTCCGTCCACCAAGAAGGCAACACGTCCCCAGCACTGGGAGCTCTCAGTCGATGTCTTTAATTACAAGTTTGCAAGTGGACCCCGGAGACTCCTCATGCTCCTGGGCCAGGCTCCTCCGGCCACATTTTCGTTCTGTGTTCCCAGAGCACTGGGTTCCTGGGGAGCCCAACCCTTTCCATCAGAGCACTTTGCTTTTGCCTGTAGTATCTTGGAGTTATGCCTGAGATTTCACTTGCAAAAAGGATTCCATTGCTTTCAAAAATGTTTGCGGAGACCACATGACAAAGGGTACATTCTCGCGTCGCCTGTGCAAACCATTAACATCGGCTCGAGGCTCTTGACTTTAGAGAAACAGTTTCTCATTAAGAAACGCAGACAGCGCACACCAGGGAGGTCCCTAGGACCCCCATAAGCTGCCGGGCGGCTCTCCACCATCTGCATCCTTCTCGGCCGTGGGGCTCAGCTGGACCGAGCAGTCCTCCCCGGACACCTGCGGGTGCCGGACACGGTGAAGCTCGAGTCTGCCTCTGCTAGCGGGACGTCTGCTGCTGTTAGTTAGAACCCAAAAGTTTGAAAGTAACTTTTATTTCTGATTGCAAAAAATATTGCAGAAAGAAAGCAAAAGGAATGATCATGAAAATTAGGAGAGAACCTTAAAAGACACTTTCCCTTCTTCCAGATGAGAGTGAAACGTAAGTGAAGGAGAGCCGGGTTTCCAGCACAGACAGCCCTGGCAGTGCGCTTTTCTTGTAGAGAGCGTGTGTCCCTGGTTGTGTGTTTGGGAGCCGAGGGGCAGTAGAAGGAATGCCTGGGACCCGGGCCCAGGACTGCTCTTTTGTCAGACCCGGAATAGAGTAACGAAAGAGCCAGATTTTGTATTTAAGAAATAAACGTTTGTTAGACTGTATGAACCAAATTTAAGCAGTAACAGAGATATCTTTATGGGACAAGCTTTTGAAAAAGCAAATGAGACGTAGAGTCTTCTCCAAGAGAAGCCCGTCTTCAAGCATCTTCGTTTCATTACTAATATCTCAGGGAAGCCTTTATCTCAGCCCAAATGGAATGGTCCGCTTTGCAGCAAACTCTCTTTCCGTCGTCAGGACCAGGGGACAGAAATACTTTCTGCTGAGATGGAATAATAAATTTTTAACTCTCGTTCATTCCATTTCGTTTAACCCACTCCCACCGGCCGACGCTGTCCTGTTGCCAAGCTCCATCCTACAGGCAGAAACGTTGCTGGCTCTATCACTTAAACCCAACGTGCCATCAAAACTCCCTCCAACTCTCCTCGCCTACTGGACGTTTCTCTCCAACACAGCCTCCTGTGGGGATTAATTATCCCCACTTTAGTTCAGAAACTCATGGGGAACTTGAGATGTGCATTTGAGCAAAAGCAACACCGAAATGGCCCAAAAAAGGGAAATTCTTCCACCTGGGGCCTGTCAACCCCTTGACCCTCTGAGGAGACAGGAGCCCTGCGCCCGCAGCGGGTGATTCCTGGTGTTGCAGACCAGCCGAGATTCCAGCCAACATGCCCGCTAAGTCCCCCGTCTGAACATAATCAACTGTGTGGCCGTGGCCTCCGAAACACACAGGAGAGCGTGAGCCACCGAGAGGCAAGAGTGGCTGGCCGGTCGGCACCGGGCCGGGCGGCACCGGGGAAGCCGTCAGACACCCAGCTTCTCCTTCTAAAACCCAACTTTGCAGGGTGGCCCATGTCCCGGTGGTTGAGTTTGCGCGCTCCGCTTCAGCGGCCCAGGGTGTCACCGGTTCAGATCCTGGGCACCGCTATCAGGCCATGCTGAGGCCACATCCCACATAGCACAGCCAGAGGGACCTACGACTAGAATATACAACTGCATACTGGGGGGCTTTGGGGAGGAGAAGAAGAAGAAAAAAGAAGATTGGCAACAGATGTTAGCTCAGGGCCAATCTTTAAAAAATCGAATCTCGACTTTGCATTTCAGGTAGCAAAGAAAAGGGAGCAATTGGTGAGACGTATTTTCCTTTGAAAAATAATGCTCATAACTTTAAACTGTAATAATAATATGAAAAACTGCTCTTACATACTCAGAGACTCTCAATATTTGTTGCTTGAATGAAGTGACTTTTAGAAATGCTTTTTTGAACGGGATATAAGAGATTTCAAGCTATTTTTTAAACAGTCTCCCAAAAACGGACTTGCTCTCTCTCGTTGGGAAGGCCACCGGCCTCAGCAGAAAGCATTTTCGTTCCCGGTCCTGACCGCTGGAAACGCGGATGCTGCAAAGCCACCGACGCGACTCTACATGGAGCTGGAATAAAAACTTCCCTGAAATATTAATAATACAACAAAGATATCTGAAGACAGGCTTCTCTTTGAAAAGGAAACATTACACGCTATTAATGGGGTTTCTCAGATTTCTATAATCCCAAGAGTTTCTACCAGGATTTCCTGGCACTTATGGACACCCCCACACCCACACGCAAACACACACAAACACACTTAAGGGAACAATTTCCCTTTTTCTCTCTCACCCGCACACACACACCCCTCCTCCCAGCCCAGCACGGGCGCGGAGAGGAGGGGATCCAGATTGAAGATCTGAGACCCATAAAACAGTTTCAAGTTTGCCAGATGGGATTCAGGAGGAAAGTCATTTAAGTCAGAAGAGCACTGTTGTCTTGAAGTTCAAGGCACATGACCTTAGCCCCAATTTCCAGAAGACAGAGGGACCGGGCAGGAACAGAGTCGGGGTCCCAGAGAGGGAGTTCCTGAAGCCCCAGCTCCCTCGAGGAGTGGAGGAGGGGCGCTCCGAACAGCCTGGGCTCCCAGATGTTCCTGTGTCTTCGGAGAGACCCACACATCCATGGGGCTTGGAGGTCAGGGACTGTCATCAACCTCAGCCTGTCACGGCCTTTACGGGTGGCCCGCATGGTGCGTCCAGATGGGCCCTGGGAACAGATGCAACCCGCCCAGCCGTGGGGGCTCTGAGCAGCTGGCGGCTCTCCAGCTCATGTCGCGGGCACTCGGGGAGCCCAGACGCTGGCAGCACAGCACAAGGACGACTCTGTCCGTCTAGCCAGGCCTCGTTCTCCTTGGAGCCAGACTGCTGGCCACGTGCCCCCCTCCCAGCCTCACCCAGCGTGCCCTGGGACAGGCACATGTGCTCTTCTGCAGCAATTTGGGGCAAGAGAAGATGGATGTGATAAAAAGTGAACCCCAGGGCTTGAAAGAATTCAGCAAATGTCCATCAGGTTCCCCGGAGGACCCCAGCGTGCTGCCTCCTAGCAGTGGAAGGGCAGTCACGGAGGCCCTGACGGCCCTCCTTCCTAGGCAGCGGCACCTCCAGTTCCATGTGAACTGGGCTGTCTTTTCCACAGACTGGGTCACCTCCATGGCCATGGGAATGCAGTGCTGCGCTCATGGCCCTGTCTCTGGGTTCTCATCTGCGCTGCGAGACCCCCTCTTGGTGCCCTGTGGCTCTGAGGGTTTTCTGCCCCAGCAGACCTCGCAGAGGGGTGACCAGCCTGTCACTCTGCCCGCTCCTCCAGCACCTGCCTCCACCCTCCTCCCCATGGCTCCAGATCGGGGAGCCCAGGGCAGCAGAGGCCAAGATGGGCCATGAATTTCCTCCTGGCCCCGGCCCCATCCCCTAAAAGGTAACTGTGGTTTGCTACACGCGTGGAGCCCACAGATGGTCCACAGAGGCAACACAGGCTTTAGGGCGGCCCAGCTACTAGGAGGAAAGCGTCCACTGCAGACAGCTGGGGGGACCCAGTCTTGCTCTGGGGTTTTGGGGGGATGGTCAGATCATGGCCGTAGAGCCTGGGGTGCCTTGATTTACCTTCCCACAGCTCAGCCTGAGCGGAGGGCAGGGAGGAGCCCACGGGACTCAGCTCACTTCGGGTGGCGGCCCCCCGGCCCTCCTTGCCGCCGTCTCCTGCTTTTCCTTTTCGGGAACTCAGACACTCAGATCATGCCAGGGTGGTACTTTCTGCAATTAGGAGTGAATGCGTTGGTTTGAAATGTTTCGGGAGACACAGACTCTGTCCCTGGATTTGTTTGAATGTTGAGAAGGAAAACAAGAGCTTGGGGATAAAGTGCCTGGTGGAGGAAGCGGAGGTGGGAAGAGGCCAGTTCACAGTGCGGCTCTTTCTCTCGGCCCCACGTCCCTCAACAGGGCAAGGATGTCGGTGGCAGGATGGCACGTGGCCAGTGAGGCTGAGGATGGTGTGACATGATGCTGGGGTCACACACATGTTGGGGAGCATGACTTGGGGCTGCAGACACCACCCCCCCCGCCGGTATGCACCTCAGAGAGGCTGCGGGTTCACGCTGCCCTCCAGGGCTGGCCGGGTGTCAGGAAAACCTGCACCCACCAGCACATTCCGCGGGCAGAGTGCGGGACTCAGCCTGAGCAGAGGGCCGGTCTCCCCAAAGTGGAAGCAGACAGAGGCTGATCTTGGCCGAGTGTGTTAAGCAAAGGCATTTCGTGAGCAGATCAGCAGACTGATAACCACGCAGCGCCATGTCGATGAGGCCAACGCTTGTTCCTAATGAAAACCTGGTGCTTCCCGGGCCAAGGCGCGGCCGCGGGCGCAGGGCGTGTTCCTTCTGCTTCCCTTTCCTGGGCCCCATGTGGACCCCTCTGTCCGTCAGGGCTGTGACCTGCCAGATCTGCCAGGGCTGGGGCTTTAAACGAAGGGCACAGACATCCGCCACCCTGCTCTGACACGTCGCGGGGACGGTTCCTTATTCCCTCTGCTTTCATTCCTCACAAGCTTTTAAATTAAAATTCTAAGTGAATTGGCCGGTTTAAATGGTAGCTTCCAATTAGATACAATTTTCCCTTGGGACATGAGATGGGCAGGGGATTCGTTTTAGCATTTCTTCACCGGTTTACAAAAGACTTAAAAATACGTCAAATTTGTTTTGAGCCAGAAAGCCGTCGCATTTTACAGTGCCCTCTTGGGAGCAAACTGGCCCTCTTTTTGGCAAAGAACAAGATACAAATTCAACCACGCCGTCACAATACTGGCTACAATCATTTGTCAGAATTTATATTCTTTTCCTTCTTGACCAAATGAGATACTTTATTAGAAGAAGCCATTTAAGAATGATGAAGACAATTTAACTGTGACCAGTAATTTATATTTATATATGTGTATAAATAATATCCAGATCCAAACCGTACAACTAAGAAAGAGATAAGTATAAAGAATTTTTTTTTAATTTGAGCTGCTAGAAGGTGACAGAATCTATAGCAGCAAAACGGAAAGATTTAAGCACAAGTTGCTTCAGCCACGTTTGGGAAGAGAGGAAGGGGGCAAATGCCATGGGGAACGAGCCTTCTCCTCTCTCGGCCAGAGGAAAGGAGTGCCAGCTTGTCCCTGGGGCCTGCGGACGGTACCAACTCCAGAACCGCTGTCCCCTGCTTCTGCCCAGCTCTGAAAAAAGAAGGCAACCAGAGCAGGCCAAGGGAAGGTTCCCGCAGTGAAGCAACAGACAAGGGCAGAGAGAAATAAGGACCTCTGCCCGAACCCTCAGCAGCTCCACGCTGTCGCTGCTGGATCCTGGAACATCAGCTAGGTTGTTTTTTAAACTCCAAATGCACAACCCTTCAGCCAGTCTCAGGGTTCCAGAGTCCACAGACTTTCCCGGAGAGAGATGGCCCGCAGCTTGGGGACAGCAAGTAGTGAAGATAAACAGTGACACTTCCCGAGTCCTTGAAGCAATGAGGCAGACTGGGACCCGCCAAACCTCTTTGGGGATCCCCCAAGAGACAAAAAATCCCCAGGGATAACCCTCAGACCAACATCCTTTCTCAAAAGGACAAGCAAGAGGCAGACCGGGCGAATTTACTTGTCAGCAACCATCTTAGAGAAATTCAAATTCCCCTCGCGGTGCTTCTCTTTTGTGAAAAGCCCCTCACGCACAGTACCAAGAGCCTTCACAAATCAAGCACAATTGAATTCCAAATCCAGGATGGAGAGAGAGCGATGTTTTTAAAGATCAGCACCCGGAAAGATATTTCACATATTTTACTCAAACACTCCTTTAAAGTTTCTCAAACCAGTAAAACGGGGAAAAGAAGCAGTCCGGTTCACTTGATCACTTTCGTGTTTTTGAGAAAACCGTTTGTTCCAGGGAGCGGGGCAAGGGCTGCAGCCAGTGCTCTAGCCACGGCATTTAGTCTGCAATCCGGTCCCTTCTATGCAGTGTCACGGGGATGGAGTTTTTCATCTATTTAAATCTTAAATTTCTAAGAGTAAGTAGGAATGCAAATTGTGGAACTTAAACCTTCGTTTTCCAAAATAGCATCTCTCCTTGTGAATTGATTTGATATTAAAAAACAAAATCAACAAACATAAAGAACCCTAAGAAGAAAAATCCGAAACTGGCAGCCGTTATAATTTTTAAATATTTCTATCTTTAAGAATATTGTGGGGGGGGGGGAATGTTCATTTTTATAAAAGTCTCCGTCTAAACGAACATGGCCTGTGCTAAATCCAGCTTTTCTCAGGCACTTTCTCTTCCTTTTGTTGAGAACGTTTGTCATTGATTTGTCCCAGGGCTCCTTCATCTACATGGATGGAGCACCTCTGTGTGTCTGGAGAGCCGTAAAAGGGCAAGAAAACGGCAAATGCAGTTGTAACTCTGAGGAGCTGTTTTTGGGGCTGTTCACCCATGTCCACTGAAGTCATGGTCACTACAAAGAGAACCTGAGATGTTGAAACAAGGGTTTAACTTCAGACCCGTCTGTTTGGCAGCCTTATTTTTAAAGCTGTGCGGAGCAGACATTTATGAGGCTAGTAAACTCAGCTGTTGTGGCATTTCCTCACCCTCAGATCCTGAAACCAGAGGGAAAATTCCAGCTCAGCCTTGCCGGCACAACACCCACAGCCTGGGACAGTTTGAGTAGTGCAGGGGATGCAGCTGTTCAGAAAGGGTGCAAGGACTTCCATGCTGTCACTTAAGTAAATGCCTGTTCTGGGCTCCTTTCCTGCAGCTGAGCCTGGGGACGCAAGGGCATCAGAGACGAGCTCTCTTTTTCCTTGAGGAACGGACTTGTCTCTCCCCTCTCCTCAAAACTCAAGGCTCAGCGTATCCACGATGCCAACTTGGCCTTCGGGTCTGAATGTGTTCGAACAGCGGCACACAATGAAAGGAAGGTTATAAACCGACTTCAGGAATGTGTAAGGGGCTGCAATAATAATTTATTACAGGCTCGAACGGAAGGGGCCCGGCTGGGGACAGTAAATGCACGGTTTGTACCGCCTCAGGCCTCAGCAGCTCCCACCGAAGCACGCCCTTTGTCCCGGGAAGTCGCCCGACCCCGCGGACCAGGAACGGCGGCTTTCTCAACGCGCGGCCGCTGATAAGGCCTTTGTGCCGTTGGAAACGGGCCTGAAAACGCGGCCGCTGTCGTGTGGACCACGGCCGGCCCGGAGGACCTCCGCGCCCTGGCGAACGCGGGGCCAGCCGAGTTTGCGAACGTTTGCGGCGATTCCACCGCACGCCTCGCCCCCTCCTCCAGGTGGAGGCAGGTCGGGCACACCCCCCGGCCCCGCCCCGGGGCCTTGCGATTAGCACTAATAGCGATTAATACCGTCTACGGCTCAAAGTCCAGGGGGCCACCGCTGCCGGCCCGCCGCCCTCCTGTCCTGCGCTCGTGCCCCCGCCAGGCGCCCGGGGGCGGCCGTCCTGTGGGTCCCAGGCCGGGGAGGGGGCGCCCGGGGCGGCCGTCTTGTGGGTCCCGGGCCTGGGAGGGGGCGGCCGTCCTGTGGGTCCCGGGCAGGGGAGGGGGCGCCCGGGGCGCACAAACCTACTCCCCTCGGCCCAGCGTGCTAGACCCGGGCAGCTCCGGGGGCTGCGTCCGCGTCCGCGGGGAGGGTCCCCCGAGAGGCCAGGAGTTCTCAGAGGGCGTAGGAGGAGGAGTCCGGCAGCCCTTGCAGCGAGGTGGAGTGTGGAGAGGTCCCAGGAGGTCGGGGAGCCGTCGGAGCTGGGGGGGCGGGGGGGGGGGGGACCCGGGCAGCCTCGGAGTGCGGGTTCCAGGAGGTCTGGCGGCCCTTGGAGGGGCTTGAAGGAGAGCGTCCGGCGGCCCTAGGAGCCGAGGTGGGGTGTCTCGGAAGAGCCGGTGGCACTCCGGGGGGTGGGGGTCCTGGGAGGCCGTGTGGACCTTGGAGGGGGTCGGAGAAGGAAGGCCAGCGGCCTTGAGGGGCGCAGAGGACGGGGAGGCCGAGGCGGGAGGGCCGCGCCCTGTGCCCGCCAGCCGGGCTGGAACGGGAGCCCAGCAGCCCGGCCCGCGGGAGGACGCGGCTGCCTCGGAGCCGTGCGCGGAGCCGGGGACGCCAGGTCAGAGCGCGCCGCCGGCCTCGCGGGGCGGGGGCGCGGGGCGCAGCCCGGGAGGGACGCTGCGGGCGGGTCCACATTGCCCTCTAACGGGGACCCGCAGAAGCCACCGCCACTCCGGCCGCAGTCGGACCCTTCTTTCCCCAGCCTGCGCACATGGAGCGGCGGCCCGCGGGCGCTGGTGGCGCGGGCGGGCACTAAGCATGCGCTTGCTGGATGCGGTCGCTCGCTGCCAGATGAAGTGCGGTTGTCCTCGCATATTAATAACCCATGACTCACCGTCCCCGGACGGCTCCGCGGTCATCCGGGCTTTGTCAGAGCGTCAGATGCACTTTGGGTCCGATTTTGCAATACAGTGGCTCATCTGATTTTTTTAAAAACAATTATTCAGCCACTGAGTTTTTGGGTAAAATGATACAAAACTGAGATCTTAATAACAATTGGCTTGATTACAGAAGTTAATATGGTCCAGTTTCTATTCCCCGTTTTAAAATCTTTCATTATTTTAGCGACATACCTAAGAATAATTGCCAAGTAAAATTGCAAACGAGTACAGGGAAAAGAAACTTTGCACATTACTAAGGTCTACATGCCTGTGCGCATTTTTCTGCTGTGTTTTCTGCTGTCCTGGAGTCCTGGGAATAACATCCAAGTGGGCATTGGAGACACTGTGGCTTTCTGTGTCTTTTGAGAGTTCGTTGGTATCGTTCAGAGTTAGTAGGGACTGGTGGTATGTGAGGGAGTCCACAACTGGACCGGGCCTGGGGAGAGGAGGAGAGCTCAGTCTTCCAGATGTTTGGGGGGGCAGGGAGGTGGGCAAGCTGTGTGCCCAGCTCAGTCGGGAGCATGTCCAGCTGCTGCTGGGAAGCCTGACCTGACCCTTGACCACTAGGCCTTCCGTGAGGAGGATGACTCTGGAGGACTGCGGAGGGGGAACGGCCTGGAGAAGCCTCAGCCCCCCGGGGTCTCCCAGGGTAGATGAATTTGTCTTGGGTCTTTCTCTGGCCTCCCAGCCAGTCCTGTGGCCGGAGCTTCAGGCTCCTGGAAGCTCCTTGGTTTTTGTTAACCCAATAGAGACCCAAACACCCATGTGCCGGAGTGGTTGGCAGTGGACTGGCCTGAGAGAGAGGCACCCCACAGTCTGACCTTTCCAGGTTTAAGATGCAGGATTCCCTGGTGTCAGCCCTGCTCACGTGTGGAGTGGGTGCCCCCCCCCCACCTGGAGGATCTGTGTCTCTGGTCTCCAGAGAGTGCAGGGGGGGTCCTAGGCAAGATGTGGCAAAAGCAAGGAAGGCCCCAGTTGTGTCCCAAAGTCTCCCAGAACTTTGCAGCCTGTTCCCTGGGCTCCAACCCAGATGGCCCCTGCCCCGCTGACCCTCTGAGTTGCTGGAGTTTTCTAGATCTTGGCCACCACCTCCAATGCAGACGCTCCTTTTTCAGGAGACACGTGGGCAAGCTATGGTGCCGCTCAGAGTATTGAGGCCGGATCTTCCAAATTTAACTCCCTAGACCTCAGAGCCTGTTCCAGGCTGCAGAACCCACCCTCAGCCCCTCCCCGCTCCTCCCTGCTTTCAGGGGTGTCCCCATCGCAGGCCCCCAACTGCCGCTGGCACCAAGCCTGCTGCAGGCACACAGTCCCCTCTGCCTCCCCCTGAGGATGGCACCCACGCTCATGTGAGACTCACAGCCTGGTGTCCTGGCCCCGGGGACCTCTCTCTGAGTTCATGGCCTCTTTCATAAACATTCAGATTCACCCTCTAGACCCCAAGCCCCCCACCCAGAATGGCAAGGGGTGTCTCACATACACATCGACAAAAGGAACCTGAGAACCAACCCAGGCCGGGCTCTTGGAGAGAGCCGCTGTCCCCAGTCCATCCCTCTGGGACGCACCCTGCTTGGGGACTTTGGGCTAATCCTTGCCGATTTAATTTTGCATCCCCTATACCAGTATCTAAAAACTGGATAACACCAATTTAAAAGGGCCTGTAGTCATTTTGAGCATATTCTGCAAACTTCCGAGGGGAGCCCCTTAGCAGCAATCACAAGGCAGGTCAAGCGGCCTGTGGGCTGGGCGTGCACAACGCGGCTTTCAGAGCAACAAGGACGGCTGCGCTCACCCTTTCTCTCTGGTTTCTCCATCCTAGATTTATTATAAAGTCATTAAGGACATTGAGCCAGGAGAAGAGCTGCTGGTGCATGTGAAGGAAGGTGCCTACTCGCTGGGGACGGTGCCCCCCAATCTGGATGGTAAGCCCCCACCCTCAGGAGCAGAGGCCCAGGAGCTCCCAAGGCCTCCCATCCCTTCATGCCACATGCGGGGGGCCAAACATCCCTGAGCTACTGCCCATGGCCCTGCTCAGACCCCCTGCGGGTAGAACCAGCGTCCCCTCTCAACCGAAACACTTCTCTTTCCCGTTCCTTGGGTTCCATGAGCTGCCCCCTGAATTCAAGATAGACCCTCAGACCACATGGGTGAATGGATGTCGTGTTGCCTTATATCTTTGTAGCGGTCGAGTCCTGGGGGATTCTTAAAAACTGTCTTATTATCAGTAGCAGCAGCATCTTTTGCTCTTCCCACTAGTTAAAAAAAAAAAAAAAACAGTTTTGTGGGTTCGAGACATTGGCGCCCTAGAGCTCTGTGCCACGGGAGAAGTTTCCCTCTCGTTTACTAGAGGGCCAAGACGGCATACACGTCGTGGAAGGTAATACCCATCTGTAGTTAGCAGCCAAAAGCCCAAGAGAAATGTTAAGGGAAAATTTACTTAGTGAGAGGGAAAATTTACTTGGTGAGAGGGAAAATGTAAGCCTGCGGGTGGGTCTCATAGTGGTATGGTGCATCGGAGCTCTTCCACCAGGACTGTGGGAAGCGCTCTGAATGCCCTTTCCTCTGGATTCATCCCTGGTCTTTGTCCAGTAGACGTGCTTTTCTTCCTTGTGCGTCCACACCCACGTCCTTCTCAAAGGGTCTTGAGAACACTCCAGTCTCAAATAGGCTCGGATTTCTGAAATACACATTTCTTTTCCTTCATCCACGTTGTGAAGCAATGTGCCCATTCGCTTGGGGATTCTGGAACAGTTGTGAGTGGCAGAGGAAAGTTGGTTCGAGGCACGCTGCATTAGCAACAGAGGGTTGGCCCTTTAACCACCTGGGTGCCGCTGCTGAGCAGATGGCGTCTTTGAACGAGACCCACAAGTGGACAGAAAAGTAGTCTCCCCTTCTAGCTGTGTCCGAAGCTAACAATTCTGCTCGCGCTGGAGGAAGGGGGGTGGCTGATTTTTCCCTTCCTGTCTTGCTTTCCCTCCCCTCCAACATGCCAAGGATGAATGCTTAATGCCACTAACAGCAAGTTTCTCTAAGGAGCCACTCTAATGTCATGGCATGGAGTGGCCTTGGCTGGGCCAGGGAGCTGGGCATCGGAGTTAGCAGGAAGCCTCCGAGAGTCAACACAGAGATTTCTGCCTTAATTGACCCTTTTGGTCCCCGGGCGTGGCCTAGCATTGAGGGTCCTCTCTGATGCAGCCATAGTTCATGTTCCAAAGGCATTCACCACAGAAGCACGATTTTATGAGCTGGGTCCCATCCGTGCTCTTGTCTAAAGTTTGGTTTTAATTAGACCGTCAAGAAAAGAAAAATAAATGGCTGAGTCTGGGTAACAGGGGATGGTCTCATTTTCCTTAAAATAATTGTTGAAAAGACCTATGAATCTTAGATAACACACGAGAACTCGGAAACATAAACCCACTCAACTCAAGGAGAGAGCTCAGCGAGGCTGTTTCATTTCTGTAACGAAATTTCTTTCTTCCAAAAGGTTTTAAAAACCTTGGTTCCAATTTCCCCTCCGACCCCGGATCCTAAGTAACCTGGGTCTGCGTTTTCCTAATAACGTAGCCAACGTTTGTGGGCTAATTGCCTTCCACACACAATAGTCCAAGAGCAAATGTTTGACTTCCACGCACTTTGCTGTCAAGATCGTTCTTCTGCCCCCCGACAGCCACCCCCCGCCCCAGTTAAACTCTGACTCACACAGAAAGAAAATGCAAAAATGTTCCTCACTAAGATAATTATCATAAAAAATCTTTTATCCCGGCCCCGGCTGAATGCGTCGGCCCCTTATCACGGCAGGAATTTGGAGTGGCTCTTGAGCGCTCCTGAGCCTCCAGTCTGGTAGATTAGCATGTAGATGCCACATAATTGTGTCCCCCTCAGCTCTCGGAAGCCATTAGGCACTGATTTATTTTCCTCTTACATCCCTGCTCTGCCGTGAAGAGTTGCTGATGGAACTTCAGACGGACAAGCGAGGTGTGCAGATTTGACAAACGAGACGTGGGCTGCCACGCGTTGGTCTAGTTTGGTTTGGGTAGAAGAGAGGGCTCTGCCCCACCCCCGGCCCCCTGCGTGCCCCCACCGGATTCCCGTGGAGAGGATTCAGCTTGATTCACAATTTTTCGTGCCCTTGTTGGGGGCAGGGGGCTTTGCCGGGGACAGTGTTCAGGTGTCGTGGAAGAAACGAGGCCCTGGTTTGCCAGCTCACTGGGGAGAGAGAGCCCGGGTCCTGCCCCTCTGGGGCTGCAAACGCTCTTTCCAGCCTGCAGCTTTGTAAAGAAATGCAGGTCCAGTGTTCCAATAAGTGGTTCAGAGCAGGGGAAGCCACTTTCAGACTCATTAGTTCCAGCGACTTTTTATTTTGTTTTTACTCTTTCAATGGAGAGGGGAAAGATTTCTCTTTCAGGAGAACTTCTTGCTCTTCGAAGAAAATAAAGAAAATCATTTCCATTCAAATATGCTTTTCTTTTGAGAAAGGCTCAAAATGATTAACTTTTCCCCTCTCCAAAAAAGGTCAAGAGGATGTAGTGTATTGTGTATAAAGCACGTGAGACAGACAGATAATATAATATAATATGATATAACACAATATAATATAATGTAACAGAATATAACCAGGATGTAACATACTCTTTTAGTATTTCTTTAAAATGGAATGGCTTGTGCTGGGAAAATGAAAACCACGTGGGCTGTGCGTGTCCTTGCTGCCCGCATCCAGCGTGCCCCAGGTGTGTGTTCAGTGCCAGCCTTACCTGCCTGGAAGTCCGCAGGAACACCTGTCCACACCCCAGCAGGAGTGGGCAAGGCTTAGATTCGTCCTGTCCCCAGCTCTGTCCTCCGATCAGGGTAAACCCGGGTCCATGGTGGGACGGGGAACGGAGGAAGAGGGTGACATTTATCTCCACGGTTGGTTCCATCTCCTCCAAGGCACCCTCGAATGCCGTCAGAGTGAAAAATCAGGCTGAATTTTCATTCCAAATCCAAATTTCACATCAAAACTGGAAAAATAAGTTGGTCAGTGTTATTGGATGGGTGGGGTTGGCATTTTTTCTTGTCTTTGTTTTCAAATTTCGACTTCTGTGGTTGTTCTTAGTTTGGTCCAGAAAGACTAAAATACAAATTGCATTTCTAACTTAATCATGATGCCGTGGGAGGGCTCCACCTCAGCCTCATTCCAGCCCAGGACGTCAGAATAAACCCGCAAGAGCAGTTTTGTGGGGTCTGTGCATCCAGCTCTGCTCTGAAATGGGACTCTCGGCCCTCGGCTAGAAAGGAAATCCACACCACGCACGGTGCATTTCTCACACCCGCAGTGGGAAGTCGGGGCTCCACCACCCGTTTCCTGGAGACCCCACAGTACAAAGGCTCCAGTTCCACGGCTCTGCCACTTCCACTCAGTGCTCCAGGCAGGTGACTCAGTGTCTTCCAGCCTCAGTTTACCAATTATGAAGAGGACGTAAAAATAGTCCCCCTCCGTGTGCATGCATTGTCAAGAGGCTTAGATGTGAGAATACTGTAAAGTTCTCAGGACAGTGCCAGCCATGTGGAGGCTCCTCAGACCTCGGGCATTCACGTTATTAGTCACACTATTTCACAGTAGACATTTTCCTGAAAAGGGTTTGCGTTCTTGGTTTCTATTGTAAAGGCAGGCTTCGTGGACTTGCCGGCTGGTTATTCTGTAAAGTGCATCATCGCTGCCCACCTCCCGCATCCCGTGGATCATATTTGGGGCTCCACCCTGGCACCTGAGCGCCGGCCCTGTGCCTTGATGGGTTTTGTTTTCGAATCTTCTCTGACTTTGCTCTCCCGTCGGCCTTGGGGCCCCTCGCCCCTGTTCCTTCTGCCCAGCCACTCTGTCCATTGGTGGGAATGCCAGGGTCCTGCTGGCCACTGTGTTTGCAAATGCTCGCTTAAGGGTCCCTGGTGTGGCGTCCTCTCTGTCTCCTCCATCCCCGAGTCCTGTGGTTTGTGTGGGCCGGCTGCACAATGGACTGGAAGGAGGCGAGAAGGCCAGCGTCTGGGGAGACGTTCGGGAGGGAGCCTTCCAAGTCCCGGAGGCCCAAGCTCAGGCCCCTGCACCCACTCACGGCCCCAGAGCAGGGCTGGGTGTTGTAACCTGACTCCCCAGACGCTGAGTGCGAGCTGTTTTTTCCCTTCCTCTTCTTGTTTTTCTCCAAACAAGCGCTTTCTTGACAGCAGACTCCCATCAGAGAGCTGGCGGGGACGCCCGGCCTCAGGCTGCGTCTGCCCAGCGCAGGAGCCTGCCGGGCCTGCCCCATCCGCACACGTCCCCAGGCAAAGACGTGAACAAAAGTCACAGTTAGTGATTCGGTGCTTGTGAATCCAAGGGTGTCGGCCAGCGCCCAGGGGGCTTGGCCAAGGGCACCTAGAGCAGCTCCTACAGAAAGGTCCCCTTGGGCGTCAGAGGGTGCTGGGTGCCCACCAGTGGGGATGCTGGGTGTGGCCAGACACCCAGAGCAGTGTCTCCGCCCTTAGGCTGGGGGAAGCTTCCGGTCCCTGGGAGGTGGCCCTCCCTCTCCCCAGCCCGCAGTGCCCAGGCTGCAGAGCTGCCCACCCTCTGCTTAGCACTGGGAAACAGTTACCGTGGTCTCTATGGCACAAGGAGGGGCCGGGGCAGCCCCCGTCCCCCTTCCCCCCACCGCCCCACCTCCTTGTCTCCTCCACCCCTTAGGTCAGGTCCTGTTGGTCAGCATTCAATCCGAAGTTATTAAGGCTGTGCTCAGTGCTGGGCGGGGTCCTCGTGCGTGTGCACACACACACACACACACGCTGAAACACATGCACACAAAGACACATACTCACACTCAAACGCACAGTCACAGGTGCACACACTCATCCACACTCACAAACCTTCACTCTTGCACACAAATGTGTGCATACCATCCCACCCACATTCACACAAGCACACACTAACACACGCACACAAGTACAATCACGTAACACCTGCACATTGACACACAAATACACACACACATATTCACGCATGCACAACTGCATACACATTTACACAGACACACAAATGCACACGAGTGCATATTTGCACACAGATGTGCATGCATTCACACATATACACACACTCAACACCTAACACAGTCAACCACGCACACGAACATGTATACTTAACATTTCTGTGCATTGCTCACCTAGCACACAAATGTGCACACGCGTGTGCACAGAAACATTCACATGTGCAAAGTAAGCACACACATGAACACACAAAAATGCGCAAATGTACACCTGCCCAAACACTCAGGCACACTTGCCCACAGATGTGTGCTAGTGTGAAGATATGCAAACACAAATTTTCCACACTTGTAGCCACATACAGAAACACACATGCACATTCACACATGTGCACACATACACGTGAATGCATAAACGCACCAACACAAACATGAGGGTAGAGGCACAAAAATGCCTACAAATTCACACAAGGATGCATAGACACAGGTGCAGGTAGGCTCAGATCTCACACCCATGCGCACACAGTTGCACACCCACGCACAAGAAGCACCCATGCATTCACACATTTGCTCACAAGCACACACATGCACACCTTTCAGTTCATTTGCACAAGAGCTTTAGTGCATGTGTTCTCCAGACCTGAGAGGGACCCGGGGTCCACCTCGGGCGGGGATGGGACCCGCTCTGGGGAAGAGCTGCTGTCAGGCGGCCGCCAGCGGGGGGGCCTGGGGAGGGGCCCGGAGGTCGTCCCCCCAGGAAATTTACAGCTCTGGGCTGATTGTTTGGCTTGGCACAGTGGTCAGGATGCCGCCTCGTAAACTTAGTAATAGCTGCCCCTCTTTTAATTTGTTTGACCTTGACGACAATAATTTATGATATGCATTAGAGCTCTGTCGTCTTTTTTCTCCTAATTCATAAACAAAGCACTTGGCCTGGCTTCCTTCTCCGCTCCCTAGTGGGGGCCTTCTCAAGCCCACAACGACCTCGACACAGGGAGGGGCCCAGCGTTTCTCAGTGTTTCTTTTGATGCAGACCTGGGTCCCTGTGGTCTCCACACCCTCTGGGCAGCCACTCCTAGGTCGGGGATGAGGGCAGGAAGGAAGCAGGAGGGGGAACAGCCAGTGGGGGAGGCAGGCCCCACGGTGTCCCGCACCCCCTCGCGGCCCTGGGCCCTGGGGCAGGTCTCAGACTCGCCCACCCGCCTCCTGTCCTCTTTCTTGCAGAGGAGCCCACGTTCCGCTGTGACATGTGTGATGAGCTCTTCCAGTCCAAGCTGGACCTGCGGCGTCACAAGAAGTACGCATGCAGCTCGGTGGGGGCCGCGCTCTACCAGGGCCTGGGCGAGGAGCTCAAGCCGGAGGGCGTGGGCGGCACGGGCAGCGACGGGCAGGCCCACGAGTGCAAGGACTGCGAGCGGATGTTCCCGAACAAGTACAGGTGCTGCCCCTCCCCTCCGCCTGCTCCTCTTCCCTCCTCCCTCCCCAGGAGCCAGTCTGGGACAGCAGGGTCAGCAGCCCTGGGAGCACAGAGGGAGCCTGAGAAGGGCAGAGGTCAGCCCTCATCCCTCAGCCCTGTCCATGCTGGACGCAGAGGACTCCAGGGCCAGCTGGAGACAAGGGTCCCCTCGAGCGCGGCACACCTCAGGGGCAGGTACCCCGGCCCATTCATCTGGCGCTGGGGACAGAGCAGGCCCATGAGCTGGCGGCTGGAGGCCACAGTGCTCCCAGCTCTGACCGTGAAGGCCAGGCCTCCGGTCAGAGCCCCCCCACCCCGGGAGGATCCACGAGTTGCCCTGTTGAGACACCGCTGGCCTGGCCATTCTGCACAGTGAGGGCTGAGCTGTGGGGACAGACTAGAGGGAAGTCAAGAAATGAGGGCCAGACCCCGAGACGTGCAGGGGTCGAGCCCCAGCACTACTTCTGCAGTAAAGTCCGAGACAAGGACGGGGGACAGCAACACCCTGCTGCCCAGGGGTTCGTGGAGTGGCCTGGCCCTCCAGACACGTGAGTGACTCCTTCTCAGACAGTGGTCAGGAGCAGGAGGGGGTACCCAGGAGTCCCCTTATCCCTCCACCCCGGGCACCAGCCTCTGCTCCCCATGGGCAGCACCTGTCTGTCCAGGGAGACTTCACAGACATGGACACAGAGTGCCAGGCCAGCTGTGTGACAACTGGACATGGTCAGCCTAGAGCAGGCCCAAGCTGCCAGGCAGGATTCCAGGGCCCGGCAGGATTCAGGACCTGGGATCTGGGGCCCTGGGGACTGGTGGGATCCCCTGGGCTTCGTGGGGAGAAGCCAGGACACATGGTCCCAGTCCTCTAGGGACCCGTGACCACTTTTCCAGTGTGGGTCCCTCCTCCTGCCTTCGAGAACGTCCTCCAGGACAGCCTGACAAAGTCAGAGTGAAACCCCGTCAGGTCACTAACTGGCTGTGGGACTGGGGGAACTGATGCCAATCCCCCCACGGCTTCCCTGGGGACGGGAAACCCTCCACCCTGAACAGATGACGCAGAAAATAAGCGTTTGGGCAAATCCCGACTGAGGCCCTTGGCGGTAAGCGCTGCTCAAGAGGGTCCGTGTTTTCTTTACATAAACACATAAATCACAATTAACAACAGGGAAAAAGATACAATCTGTGCTGCGCAGGAACCAAGCGTTTCTGATCTAATGGATGGCTGGGCCCCTAATTAACGGGCCGTGATGTATTGCTGCTCTCTTCATGAAGATTAACGGTCATACCTGGGACAGGAGGAGAAGCGGGCTGTCCCCCGAGAGGAGGGGATTAGGAGCTGCTCGTTCATCCAAGTGCCGAGGCCTCTCCCGGGCAGCTGTGCCCTCCCTACCCCATCACATCTCATTTGGAGACCGGCTCATCCACCCCGGCCTACCTCCTTCATGTGTGCGTGGCGGGCTCTCGGCCTGGCCAGGCGGTGTCCTTGGGTTTCCCAGGCCTCACCCAACCCTGGGGCTCATGGCAGTGTCAAAAGCTTCCAGACTCCTTTTTTCTTAGGCCCAAGGTTAGCTTCACTGTTCAGATTGTCTTGAAGAGCCGCTGGGAAGTGAGTTGTGGTCCCGCCCTGCCTCTGGCTGCCTGCAGGGTGGTCTTGGACAAGGGCCTGAGCCCTCTCTGGGCATCGGCTTCTGTCCAGGTACCGGCTGCCTCCCCATCTGATGTGGGAAGACCGTTTCTGCCCCCCCATCTCCTTGCCCCGTCCAGAGAGGAGGTGGGCAGACAAGCTGCGAGGACTCGCTCTGATCCCCCAGCAGGACCTGGTGGGGGTTCCGAGGGGCTGCTGAGAATAGGCCGTGCTGGGTTCAGGGCCCCTCTTCCCGGGTGGTGGGCCCCACGGTGACCCCCGTCCTCTGTGCACAGCTTGGAGCAGCACATGATCGTGCACACAGAGGAGCGAGAGTACAAGTGTGACCAGTGTCCCAAGGCCTTCAACTGGAAGTCCAACCTCATCCGCCACCAGATGTCCCACGACAGCGGCAAGCGCTTCGAATGTGAAAACTGCGTGAAGGTAACTAACATATGTGAGCCCCGCTCTGCGTGCTCACCGGCCCGCCTGCGCCTGCCTCGCCCCTGCTGTAAAAATCCAGATGAAGGGTGGAGAGCAAGTGAGATGCCCGGGAGTCATCCGGCTCCTTCTGTTTCCCGGGAAGAGAGGAAGTGTGCTGGGCCACGCAGCAGGAACGAGGCCTGAGCGGCACCAGACCTGACTCCCCTCCAGGGAGGGCTCCTGCCCCCTGCCCCCCCCCCCCCGATGTGGAAGGTGAGGCTGGCAGGGGTCAGCCTCCCCACCCGCAAGCCATCCCATATCATTGTACTTCAGCTTAAAAACGCTTTCTGTGTTCCTGCCTTGAGCATCCTCGCAGCCACAGTTCTCCTGGGAACTGTTATTGAGGAATCAGAGTCTAGGGGAGGCTGGGCGGCTCCCCTAGGGCTGTCGGGTGGGTCACGGCTCCAGCAGAGAGCTGGTCGGCCAGGCTCGGTGTAGGGAGCAGAACGGCGAGTGAGAGCCCCATCCCTCGACCAGAACTGCCTGGTTAGGGCAGCCAGAGGCGACGCGAGCCCACAGTGTCCGTCTCCCCAGGTGTTCACGGACCCCAGCAACCTGCAGCGGCACATCCGCTCCCAGCACGTGGGCGCGCGGGCGCACGCCTGCCCCGACTGCGGGAAGACCTTCGCCACATCCTCGGGCCTCAAGCAGCACAAGCATATCCACAGCACCGTCAAGCCTTTCATATGTAAGTCGTCCCCAGCCGGGCCGCTCATCTGGGGCAGGCGCTCTTGGAGGCAGGCCCAGGACGGACTCCTCAGCCTCTTGCCCGCCCCTAGGACTCCTGTTTGTTCCAACACTCCTGCTGCCATGTGAAGTCCCGGCCCCATTGCTCTCTGGTGCCACCTTCTCTTCCTTGTACCCTCTCCTTTTGTGATTCAGCTCTCTTGGTCTGGCCTCCCTTTCCCCTACAACCCGCCTTGGTCCCCACGCTTATCCCTCTAGTGGCCAGAGGTGGCAGTGGGTGGTGGGGAAGGACCTGCAGGAGCCAGTGGCCCGCCGTCCCATTCCCGCCCCGCCCCATGTTCATCCAGCGCTGCTCACCCTCGCAGCCTTTGGGGAACCTGGGGCTGCGTGTTCACCGCTGTCCAGGGGCAGGGGTTGGCCATAAGCTGCTGGGCCCCTGTCCCCATGGAGCTTACCCCCCAGTGGAGAAGACAGAGACTAAGCCATATAAATGATAACAGCACATGTGACAGGCCTCAGCCTGGGGGGCAGGAGCCTCTCTAGGTGCCAGGGGGCGGCCCAGGGCGGGGTGGGGGGCCGCTGCCCCTGCGAATACAATGGGAGGCCAGGATGGCCCAGCCTCTGAGGACAAGCAGGAGTGATCCGAGGGGGCGCCTGCGGAGGAGGCGCCGGACAAGGGACTTCCAGCACAGAGGCCTTGAGGCCAGGATCGGTTTAGGGCTTGAGTGAGGAGAAGGAAGAGGAGAGGGGTCAGACATCACAAGGCCCAGGTCCCGGGCACCTTGTGGGCCAGTGCAAGGTCACGACCCCAATTTTCAGTGGGTTTGGAAGCCACTGAAGGTTCCTCTCTGCCTAGCATTGTGCTGAGTCACCATTCCACTCCAGCATTGCGCTGAGTCATCATTCACACGAGATTGTGCTAATTCATGTCACACAAGTTGTGTTGAGTCATTTCACACCAACGTTGTCACTAAGCCATTCACACCAGCGTTGCGCTGAGTCATCGTTTCACGCACATTATCTCACGGCATCCTTACAGAACCGTACAGAGCAGGGCTGCACCATCTCCAGCTGACAGAGAGGGAAACTGAGGCTTAGAGACAAGTGACCAGGCACTGGAGGCCATGCTGCGGAGCCTGAGTTCTAGCCCAAGGGGCCTGGCTCCTGACCCCGGGTCGTGGACCAGGGCCTCTTGGGCTCCAGCACATCAGTGCGAGAGCAGGTGACTCTGCGAGCCTGGGGACTGGGTCAGGGTGTCTTCACCAATGCGGGGGCTGTTCAGGTGCCAGACACCTGCCCCAAAGAGGCCATGCCAACTGGCCAGTCAAGTCTTTGTTGGGTAGCTGGGACTGTGCCCCACTCCTGCCCACTGCCCCCAGCCCAATGTTCCAACTGTCCTCCTAGAAGTGACTCAGACCATAACCCACCTGGGTCACTGGCTCCCCCAGGCGAGGAAGCAAAGCCCTGCCTGTCGGCCCCTCCTCTAGGGCAGTCTTTCTGCTCACCCACCACCTCCTTCACCTGCAGGCCCTGGAAAGAGAGCATCTGAGCAGTGGTGTGGGCAGCCCCACCGCCTGGCTCCAGGGGCAAGGCCCACTCCCTCTGAGGGGAGCTGGGAGGAGGCAAGCTGGGTGGCGGTGGGGCTGGGGGTCGTGACTTTGCCACTGGAGGTGCATGGTGTCCTACTTTCCGGGGATGAGCATCCCAGCAAGTCCCCCTATGGGAGGGGGTGCGTATGTGTGCACCAGATAGTAGCTCAGAGTTTTTAAGCTGAGACTCAGGAAAATTGCATGCAGGCTTAAGAGCTCTTGCCTTGTGGGCATGCACACGAGCTGTGTGAAGTCTCACTGAATCGCGTGGATCACATGAGTTCCAGGAGCTGCCGTTCTCTGGAAGGATCTGAGCCCGCTGTTCCCGCAGCCAGCACAGCCTCCCCTTGTGGAGGTGGAGAGCTTGGGGCAAGCTGGTCGGGTCCTTGCCAGGGGCCAGCGCTCTCCGCCTGCTGCCGGGCTCCACACTCGCCTTGGTGCCTTGGCTTTTGGCTAAGGGGCAAAGCCAAAGAGAAACCTGCGCTTGCCAGGTTGTGTGTGTGAACATTTCGTTCAGAGAGGGTGGCACAAATTCTAGAAGTCAGACATGAAGCACGATCTTGTGCATCCTGTGGCCCACGGGAGGGGGCTGTGGTGAGGCCTGGAGAGAGAGCGCTGCGCACGGGGCGCGGGGGTACCCACATGGCACTTCTAAGAGGAGAGCAGTCGCTTGGAGGCACACAGTTGCCACCAACTAGTTGAAGCCGGATAGTCGCTAGTGTGCACAGACTCTGCATCCACCCCTGGGCGGCATGTGGGTGCACACCCACGGCACCTGTGGATCAGCACCAAAACCTGGCTAGAAGCTCCCGCGCCCCCTCCTCGATGACCAGGGTGGTCAAGTGTGTGCATGTGAGAGAGGGGGTGGGGTATCTGGGCGCACAGGCAGGCAGTCTCCTGTGGGCACTTTCCAGAAATTTTGGAATGTGTGTGTGTGTGTGTGTGTGGTGGGGGAATGTGCATCCACACACAACCTACAAGGAAAAGAAACTGCTGACCGGGACAAGTACTGGCCAGGGCCCCTGTGGGTCCTGGCAGGGCCTGGGCGGCACCCTCCATCAGGCACTGGTCCCCACGTCCAGCTTGCTGTGGGCTGCCCAGGCCTATCCCAGCCCCTGCAGGCAGCCACCTCGCTTTGCCAGCTCTGAGCCAGCTGTCAGCCATCCTAGGTCTGGGACTTGCCTCTCCCGGGACCTCAGTCTCCCAGAGGCCTCTCTGTAGCCCCAGCATTTCTGCAGGAACCCCCCCACCCATCATGTGAGCAGGTGGATGGGAACGGAGGGTTCCCAGGTTCCCTGTGCCCAGGCTTGGCTGCTGGCCTGGGAGGCCCCTCCTGGGAGCTGCCTGGGGTAGGAGACCTGCTCACGGCCAGTTTCCAAGCTCAGGAGGACAGCGGCCACCAACAAGGCACTGACAGAGCCCTGCTGGGGCCGGGGGTATGTCACAGAGCCCTCTGGAGGCTAGCAGAGCCACGGGGGTATTTATAGACCATCCCCGGGGAGCAGCACCTCTGCATTGGCACCTCCCAGAAAGGGCAGATGCCGTTAAATCAGGCAGCACGTTCTCCCCCCAGCCTTGAGAACGTCCCGCCATGCCAGACGACCAGGAAGGCAGAGCCGCTAATATAAATAGATATTGTGATTAAAGAACACAATAATCTCAGGGCCAAAGCTCTTGGCTGGAATAGCGTGACATCAGGCAGTTGAGGATTTGTGGTGAGCAAGAGCCACGCTGAAATCATTGTTTCCACTGGGGCTGCGTTTAGGAAGCAAATTGTCCTGCAGAGAGAGACACACGCAGGGTGTGTGTGCATGCATGCATGCATGTGTGTGTGTGTTCCTCACTTTCTGGTTAGAAAAACAAGAGGAGAAAGAAAGCTGGCGATTTGCAGATACTCCACCACAGGCCATTGGGAAAATGGTGAGACGGGGTCCGCTGGGCCTCGGGTGCTGGTGCTGGGCTCTGGCCGGCGCTGCTGTCTCCTGTCAGGAGCAGAGCAGCCTGCTGCCT
Source organism: Equus asinus (assembly GCF_041296235.1). NCBI lineage: Eukaryota > Metazoa > Chordata > Mammalia > Perissodactyla > Equidae > Equus > Equus asinus. The sequence continues at coordinate 111,906,349 of NC_091794.1, read as the reverse complement.
CTGCCTCCCAATTTGGGGAAGTGTCACTTTTCTCAAACCTGGAACCAGCGCCTCTCCGCACAGCCCAACTGGGGCTTCCCTCCCATCCCCACCTTCAGGACACCCCCAGACAGTGACCGTGCACCACCAGGAGCGTGTTCCCAAAGCCCACACTCCCTGAGAAGAGCCCGAGTGGGCTGGTCCCCCGGAGGCCTCTGTCTCCTGGGTGTGGGTCGCAGGGCCTGGGACAGAGAGAGGAGGGAGAGAGTTGGGATCGTTTTCAACTTTAGAAAGCTGGAGATACCCTGGGGGGTTGGTGTTTTCCTCTCTCCCCTATGGGGACAGTGTCACCAAGTGGGCAGGCAGGTAGGGCCGGAGTCCCAGGCGAGGTGATGCAGCTGCAGACGGGGCTGCATGCCATGGCGTCACCCAACGCTGGGAGCGATTTCAGAAGACCTTGGACCCCAAACTGCAGACACTCTTGGGGAAGGAGGGCGCCAGCAGTGGCAGCACCCCATTTTCCAACAGAGAAGGTTGAGTCACTGTGAGACCTGCCCAAGCCGGCCCAAGGACCCCAGGGAAGGCACAGACGGTCCTTGCCAATCCATGCTGGTGATCAGAGGGCAGCGCCAGGGTAGAGTGCACTCACGTGTGTATGTGTGCACACACGTGCAGGCACACGGATACAGATGCACACACATAAACACTTGTGCACCGTGCACAACACAGTTGCACCAACAGTGCAAATGCACACACACATGCATACACCAGCACAAGTACATGCACACATGCATACACACGTACAAGCACATATATACTGGCTGCACATGCACACACTCATGCATACAGACGTGTGGCTGCAGACACGCATGTGTGCCCAAATACACACTTGCAAGCACATACAGCCACACATATATACACACTTGCATGCACATGTGCAGGCACACTCATATACACACACACGTGCTCACACACAAGCAGGGGCTGCTCCTGTCACCGAGGCCAGAGGCGCCCTTCATCCTGCTCCCCGGAAACCACAGAGTTTCCCTTAATTTCATATCGTGTTCGTCTTTGCTTTCTGCTGATGTTTTAGGTGAGGTCTGCCACAAATCCTACACGCAGTTCTCCAACCTGTGCCGGCACAAGCGGATGCACGCCGACTGCCGCACGCAGATCAAGTGCAAGGACTGTGGGCAGATGTTCAGCACTACCTCCTCCCTCAACAAGCACCGGCGCTTCTGCGAGGGCAAGAACCATTACCCGCCAGGCGGCATCTTCGCCCCGGGCCTGCCCCTCACCCCCAGCCCCATGATGGACAAGGCCAAGCCCCCTCCCAACCTCAACCACGCCGGCCTGGGCTTCAACGAGTACTTCCCCTCCAGGCCGCACCCAGGGAGCCTGCCCTTCTCCGCGGCGCCCCCGGCGTTCCCCGCGCTCACCCCCGGCTTCCCGGGCATCTTCCCTCCGTCCCTGTACCCCCGGCCGCCCCTGCTACCTCCCACACCGCTGCTCAAGAGCCCCCTGAACCACACCCAGGATGCCAAGCTCCCCAGCCCCCTGGGGAACCCGGCCCTACCCCTCGTCTCCGCCGTCGGCAACAGCGGCCAGGGCGCCACGGCAGCCTCGGGGCCCGAGGAGAAGTTCGAGAGCCGCCTCGAGGACTCATACGCCGAGAAGCTCAAGACCCGGAGCAGCGACATGTCGGACGGCAGCGACTTCGAGGACGTCAACACCACGACGGGGACCGACCTGGACACGACCACAGGGACGGGCTCGGACCTGGACAGCGACGTGGACAGCGACCGCGACAAGGCCAAGGCCAAGGGCAAGGCGGCCGAGGGCAAGGCCGAGTGTGGGGGCGGCACAGCTCCCCCAGGGGCCCCGAACAGCGTGGGCGAGGTGCCCCTCTTCTGTTCCCAGCACTCCTTCTTCCCGCCACCCGACGAACAGCTGCTGACGGCGTCGGGGGCCGCGGGCGACTCCATCAAGGCCATCGCCTCCATCGCGGAGAAGTACTTCGGGCCCGGCTTCGTGGGCATGCAGGAGAAGAAGCTGGGCGCGCTGCCCTACCACTCCGTGTTCCCCTTCCAGCTCCTGCCCAACTTCCCCCACGCCCTCTACCCCTTCACGGACCGCACACTCACCCACAACTTGCTGGTCAAGGCCGAGCCAAAGTCACCCCGGGATGCCCTCAAGGTGGGCGGCCCCAGTGCCGAGTCCCCCTTTGACCTCACCACCAAACCAAAAGAGGCCAAGCCCATCCTGCCCGTGCCCAAGGTGCCCCCGGCGCCCGCATCTGGAGAGGAGCAGCCGCTGGACCTGAGCATCGGCAGCCGCGTCCGAGCCAGCCAGAACGGAGGGGGCCGGGAGCCCCGCAAGAACCACGTGTATGGCGAGCGCAGGCTGGGTGCCGGTGAGGGGCTGCCCAAGGTGTGCCCGGCGCAGCTGCCCCAGCAGCCGTCGCTGCACTACGCCAAGCCGTCGCCCTTCTTCATGGACCCCATCTACAGGTATTAACATGCCCCGCCCTCACCTGCCCTCCCAGAGGGGCCAGCCATGCTGGGGAGCTGCGTAGGGTCAGTGTGTGGGAGAGGCTGCCCTCTTGTGCTCCCCCAAGGTTCGTCCCTCTGCCTTTGCTGGCTTCAGGGGGGTGCCTGAGCTCTCGGGAGGTTCTTGCTGCTCCAGAAGACACTCCTGGCTTGGCCCATTCCTGGGGTGGGCACCAGGCGGGGGCCACTCTTAGGAGGCTGGGGTAGGTCCTCCCGGACATACGCGCTTCCCTTTCGCTGACATCCACTGGGCTACCCCATGCCCTGCCTTGAGCACCTCTGGAGCCTGCGCTCAGACCCACCCCAGAGGCCCTCCCACTGCCTCCCGCTGTCTTCTCTGGACCGACTCTGCCTCCCACACATCTCAGATCCTTGCTCTTTCCTCTGAGCCTCTCTCCACCTCCCTGTGTCTCCGCTTCCCTGTGGCTGCCCTTGTACACCCCCGCCCCGGCTCCCCGGAGCCACAACTAGGGGTTTCTGGTGGCCCAGGGGAAATCAGAGAAGGAGCCACTGGTCCCCAGAAGAAGAGAGGAGGAAGGAAGGAGGCAGGTTTGGAGGTTTGCAAACACTTGGTGTCATGCCTCCGACGGCCCTTCTGGGGAGGAGTGGGCTAACCCCCTCCCCAGTGTCTGGGCAGGGTTAGATCAGAGAGGCTGCTTAGGCGGGAGGGGTCAGACCCTGCCAGCACACGTCCTGGAGGTGTGCACATGGGGGTGCTCGTGAGGGCCTGGAGGTGCCAGGAAACCAACACAGGCTGTTGCAGCACATACAGGCCTACGCCTCTACGTGAGGGAGGGCCTGTGCACTCGCGTGTGCGTGAAGGCACTGGTTTGCGGGCAGCACAGGAGCACGTGGCCACCTTGAGGTCCCCAGTGCTTGCTGTTCCCTGCAGGGCCAGCCACGGCCTGGGGTGGGCATGTGGGTAAGGAGGTCACACCTGCTGAAAGTCCACATGGGAGAGAGTGATGTCAGAGCCAGGCCGAGCTGCCAGGGCGGGGAAGGTGGGCGAGCCTCCTGCTCTGCCTGCCGGCCCAGGATGCCCACACGGGCCCTGCTCTCCACGCTCGACACCGGGGCCCTGGCCGGCCTGAGTCTGCAGCCCATCTGTTTCCTGCTCAGTCCTGAGTCGGCACCACGGAAAACAAGGAAAATGCCCCGTTTGGGTGTTTTTTTTACAAATCCACCATCCATAGATGGTCTGAGAAGGTGGGCTAGGGGCTCGGCAGAGAGGGGTGGCCTTCATCTGTCAAAGGTGGCTTCCCACTTTTTGGGGCAAATGCGTCCATCAAAAAGCGCAGAAGACACTTGCCAGTTAACGTAAGAATCTCCGGGACCCCAGGCGAGGCCAGGAAACAGCTGGGATGTGAGGGAGGAGGCGCCTGTGGGGCGTGCTGCCCCCGTGCAGAGGATGGGAGGGAGTGACTGGAGACTGAGGGACGGAACCTTCCGGCCAGGCCCCCAGAGTTGGAGCCAGCAGGCGTGCGAGGGTCTCAGTTAACCTCGTCCTGCTCCTCCCCGGCTTCTCCAGCCCCCTCCTCCGCCAGCTCCCCGTCCAGCCCGTCCCCACTCTCCTCTTGGCCCTCATCCACCCCTCGTCTGCCCCTGCACTTGACCCTCAGTGCGCCCCTCCCCCAGCCCCTCTCCTCCCTGCTCGCGGCCTGGTTGAGGGTCTTGGGCCTTTTCCTGGAATCTGGGGGAGCAGGAAGTTGAGAACCGGCTGCAGGGCCCCCTCCTGTCAGAGCTCATGTGAGACCCGGTGTGTCCTGGGCTCTCACCCTCAGAGTTTAGGGTCCAGCACCTGCTGGAGGGGCTGCCTGCGCCCTGACTTTGCACGCAGACACTAGCAAAGGCTGCAGTGTGGCTGAGCTCTGTGTGGTCTCCCTGCCACCCCAACCCCACAAGATAAACACACGGGGTGAAGGCTTCTCTCCAAGTGTGGGTCCTGAGAGTGACTCTAGTGAAGCTCCCCACAGGCCGTCCCCCGTGAGTGACCCTGAGTGTGTACCCACAGCCCTCCATCCTCTCACACCACCCGGTCGGCCTCCCTGGCCCTCCAGGCCCTCTTGCCCCCGCCCCCCCGACATGGCTGCTGCGTTTGCAGGATGGGCTGGGTATGAGGTGGGAATGTGGTTTATGTGGTGACATAAGCCAGGCAACTTGGAGACCCCGTGTCCGCTGGGGTCAGCTCGTGTCAGCTGGCCTTGGTTGCTCGGGAGCCAGCCCGGTGGGGCTGCCACATGACTCAGAAAAAGGCAGAAGAGATGGAGCCAAACCTGGCCCTCCTCCTCCCACGAGGGCCCCCCTTCTCTTGGTCCCGCCCCACCAACCTGCAGTGTCTCCTCGAAAGGCCGAATCTGACACGGTCGCACTTGGAATGGGCCTCGGTGAAGGCCTGCAGAGTGAGGTCCCTCCCGGCCAACTTCCCACCCAGTGGATGCCGCGCCTCCTGGGGCCACACGTGTGGTCCTTTATTTTATTCCTCTGGGAGAGAATCTTCCCAAAGTGCGACACGTGCCCCCCCGGCTCCTCCCACATCTCCCGCCTTCTCCCTCCTGGACCAGGCTCGGGGTCTCCGTGGGGTGACCTGTGGCCTCACCCTGCAGGGGATGCTCCTGCCTCTGGCCCCCTGGGTGGCTGTGCTGTCCTCCTTCAGCCATCCCCAATCCTGCTCCGGTCACTGCCCCAGCCAGTCCCCTGGAGGCCTGAGTGAAGGGAGCACGGTGCCCAGCAAGGCCCGAGAGCAAAGGGCACGGGAGCATCCGGCCAGGATTGGTTCAGAGGGGCTGTGTCTGTGTGCAGAGAGGCACAGCAGTCCCCAAAGCGCCTGAGACGCTGGGAAATGCTCACAAATCGTGCTTTGTAAAGCTCACCCCCCACGGGGAGACTGAGGTAGGCGTTGCTGGGAAACAGTGAGAGGAGGGATCTCTGGGCGCTGCCCGGCCACCTCCTCTGCTGGTTTTGTGATGAACAGAGTTGTCACCAGCACAGAGGGAAGGTCCTAGACCTGTCATCTCGGCAGCCATCGCGAGTGTTAGGCAGAGCCTGCTTGGCTGTTTCCCCAGGACAGAAACCTCCTGGTCACTCACGCTCGCTGGTCAGCCCAGTCGGCCAAGGGCAGGGGGGACAAGGAACAGCCTCCCGTGTGCGCCGCGTTCTGCTGCAGGCGAGCTGGGATCCCAACTGTGTAACCCCCTGGGGGCTGACGGGCCAGTGGGCAGAGGCTGGTGCGCTCAGGGCCTTCAGAGAAGATTCTGGGCTCCGGCATTAAGTGTTTGTCACATGCACGGTGGCTGGGGGCACATGGGGGACCTGAAGGGGTCCAGAAGTGGGCACGGCACTGGGGAGCGTGGGAGGGAAGCAGAGCGAGACTGTGGGGGTGGGCAGCGGGCTCGGAGGCTCTCCTAGGTGAGCAGGTGGGCCTGGCCGCGGCCGTCAGGTAAGACGTGGTAGCTGGGGAGCCCCAGAAGCTGGGCCACCGTGGCGAGGCCCCCACACCTCATGACCAGTGGGGCGCCTCCCTGCCCAGCGCTGGGCCACTCCGCGGGGTGCGTAACCCTCTGTGTTGTTGTCCAGCAGGGTGGAGAAGCGGAAGGTGACAGACCCCGTGGGAGTCCTGAAGGAGAAGTACCTGCGGCCGTCCCCGCTGCTCTTCCACCCCCAGGTAAGACCCAGAGGGGCCAGGTTGGCGGGGCACACCTCAGGACCCTCACTCTGAGGCCCTCTGCTCTGGCCTGCCCCAGGCTGTGCAGGGATCTTTGAGGGGCTGGAACCCCAAGGTTCTGTCCAAGCAGAGCCACACTCCTGAGGCGGGCCTTGCGCATGGCGGCCCCTTGGGCGCTCCGGGCCTCAGCTCCCCCATCCAAGAGGATTCTCTCCCTGCAGACCCCACAGGAGCCTGTGAGGCTGGAGAGAATGAGAAAGGCCAGGGGAGGTGAGCGGGGGGGGGGGGGGGTCCTTGGCAGGAGGCAGCCCGTGGGTCCCTCAAAGGCAGCAAGGACCCTGGCCGTGGGGAGGCCCACTGACCCACAGCACCAGCTCTAGGAGGGGGAATGAACCTGAGTGGGGCTGAGGGCAGAGCAGGATGGAGTGAACGCAAGAAATTTAAACATAAAGTGAATAGACTCGGGACGCAGCCCCGAGGGGTGGACGTGAGCAGGCCTTTCCGGGGTGTGCTGCCCTTGAGGGAGCTCATGAGAAAAGACCAGGAGAGGAAGAGCCTGAGTGAGGAGGGGACAGAGTGGGCGTGAGGAGATGGGGAGCAGGAGAGAAGGAGGGGGACCTGAGTTGAGGGCACAGGGTCCCAGGAGGTGGGGGGCTGGAGGGGCGCCGTCCCCCAGGGCCACAGAGGGTGGCAGGCCGTCCACCAAGACTAGAATCAGGGTCTAGGAAAGATAACACGGACCCTGCCAAGCCTGCAGGTGTTTGGTCTGCCCCTCCGGCCACATCCTCCTGGGGGTGGGCACAGAGGGGTGGCAGAAGTGAGGGCTGAGCACCAGGGCCCCACTGAGTCTCCCCGATTCCCTGCCCTGTGTGCCCACTGTCCTCACTGTGTGGGGCCCAGTGCCCTCCCGGGAGCCACAGGCTGCCCCTCTCTCCCCGAGGGTCCTAGAGCTGAGCTGTAGGCGGGCCCGAACCCAGACACCAGACCGGGCCATTGTTCTCTTTCTTGGTGATTCCCACCTTGGACAAACAGCCCAGTTTGTGAAACCCTCTCCCTGCCCAGGTTCACAGCTAAACTTAGCACCTCCCATTGTTTCGCTGGGGCCTCGGAGTTTGGCGAATAACTTCCCCTGATTTTCCTCGGGATGGGCTGGAAAAAGCTGACAAGCCAGCCAGGCGCATCCTGTGTTTGTGTTTGTGGGAGAGCTCAGCCGGGAATATCTGATCGGGCGGAGTGGGCCGGGCAGGCAGGACCTGCGGGCAGCCTCGGTGAGACCCACCCAGGCCTGAGGAAGAGAGGCCTGGAGGGGGGGGCCGGCCACCCATTGTCCCTCCAGGGCCCACTTCCCTGGGCCCTGCCACCCCCACTGCCTGCCCCCTGGGCCTGGAGCAGGGGAGTGGGGGTCTGAGATGAAGTCACTCCAAGGTCAAGCCATCACTCGGGCAGAAAACACCTGATAACTGATGGTCTCTACAAAGTACAGGGTCACAGCTATAGAAGATGTCAGCCTGCACTGGTCAGGTGACAGGCAGAACACCGCCAGGGCCTTCCACTTCTGAGGCCCAAGATGCAGGTGTGCAGCCCCCTGGGCTGCAGGGTGAGGCCCTTCTGCCCAGCTGCGACCGCTTATCATCTCTAGGGGTCCTGGGGAGTCTGGAGTGGTGGAGAGTTCCAGGGCCTTCCAGGCTATGGCTAAAGCTGAGACCTGCAGGCAAGTGAACAGCAGTCTGTGCACCAGGCCATGGAGGGACCAGTGAGGGGCTAGACAGTGGCAAGGGACATGACAGTTTCCATCTGTCCATCAGCAGGGATGGGGAGGGCAGCCCACAGCGGGGAGCCTCATGTGTCTGAGGAGGGAACGTGCTGCCCCACAGGGACGGCCAAGCCCGAAGGAAGGCCGGCCACCTAGCCCGAGCTGGCCAGCGGCCCAGTTGGCAGGCCAGGGTCCCAGGGCTGCCTTGGCCATTTTCTACTCATTAACCCCTTTCTGGATGTTTTTATTGTAACCAATCGGTTGTTCCCCAAATTGCAAAATATCTCTACTGCTGGCATGGCTGTGGCCTCTGTAGAGCATCAGTAGAAAGCCCTCTGTCCCACCAGCAGTCCTCTGAGTGGGTACCTAGAGGACAGAGCCTCACGGAGGTGAGGGCGGGGCCCTGGATGGTGTGGAGGGGCAGGGCTCGCTGGAACACCCCCCCATAGTGAGACATGATGGGTTTGTTCACTGGTGGCCCAGGCTTTGCTGTGAATGAGCAAGTAACCTCCTCTGAGTATATACGCCGTTAAGCCTTGCTCAGAGGCAGCGAGCCTCAGTGAGTGGCCCTGGCGTGTTGCTGCCAGCCACTCCTCCACCCCTCGCCTTGCCCACTCGTACCTGTTCTTCAGATGCTAGCTGCCTGGGGTCCACCATGGTGACCATGGCCAGTTTCTCCCAGTGATCAAGGCGGTTGGAGAAACACAAGCTCTTCCTCCCCTCTCTATCCCCATTTGGACCATGCCTGCCCTTCTGCTCTGTCCCGCTCCCCCCATCCCTTCCTCTGGGGTCTCCCAGGTGACACTGGCTCCTGTAAATATTTGTTTAGTAAAGGTATAGGGAGAGCCAGCTGAGGACTGGCACAGCGGGCACTCCGGGGACAGCCCACCTCCATGGGGAGAAGGAGAGCGTGGGAGGTACTGCTGAGGCCTGTGCAGCTTCATCAGCCCCGTCCCCTCTCCGGGCCCCGAGTCCCAAGGCCTTGAGGGACAGGCACACTCTAGGATTCTGATCAGAACTCTGCCCACCTGGAGGAAACAACTGATGCCATGTTCCCTTCTCCTCCCCGAGCAAGTCCTTGGCATCCCCAAGGAGCAGAGAGGCAGCCCCTCTCGTCCATCAGATGCACTGTGCCGTGTGACATTGGCATTATCATTTTGAACATTTGGTTGGCGGCATCCAGTCGAGCTGTTGAATTCCTTTTTAGGGCTTTGCCTGCAGTTATGGCTTATTGCCACTAGGTGGTGGTGGTGCCCCAGGCCCGTGGTCCATGTCTTCACCTGAGATTCAGGTAGCTATCTTCATATTCAAGACTCAAAGATAAAATTCTTTTACCCAAACTAGCCAACCAGGAGTGCTGGCCAGGGGTCAAGCAAGTGGGTCACTGCTGGCTCGTTTCCAGATAAGGAGATGTGTAGTCACTCGTGTCTACCAAACCAGGCAGTGAGGCTGGCTGGTGAAGGCCAGTTCCAGCTCCCACAGCCTAGACCCTACGCTGCAAGGGGTTTCCAGGGAAAGACAAGAGCAGGACTGGCCACAGAAAGCAAAAGAATCCAGCCCAATGGCCAAGATGACACCAGAAGACCGCTCATTCCAGTGATGGCGTGAGGTCCCACATGGCCTTGTCCTGGCCTGGCCCACTGATGTGCTCGGTCATCCAGGACCCCTCCATGCCCCTGGGGGGCTGAGTCCACGCTCTACAAGAGAGAGCACGGCCCAAGGGAGTCCCACAGCCTCTCCCGCTCTCATGTCAACAGATGTCAGCCATCGAGACCATGACGGAGAAGCTGGAAAGCTTCGCGGCCCTGAAGGCGGACTCGGGCAGCTCCCTGCAGCCCCTACCCCACCACCCCTTCAACTTCCGGTCCCCGCCCCCGACGCTCTCGGACCCCATCCTCAGGAAGGGCAAGGAGCGATACACGTGCAGGTGAGACACTGCAAGCCTCTGAGGGCTGGTGGGGCGGCCCTGGCGAGGTGGCCGCAGGTGCCACACTGCAGCCCATGAACCTTCGCATCCAGGAAAAAGTGCTCAATCACCGAGTACAGCGTAGAGGCAATAAATGTCCATTATCAGCTTGAGGTCATTCCCCGAAAGTGTGCACGTGTGGGGGACCTCCCCTGACCCCACGAAGCTATGTTCATGTGAGTGCAAGAAAATGCAACCTTGGCCCAGACAGTCGGAATTCAGGAGGCCTGAGGCTGAGGCGTGCAGGTCAATGTTTAACCACAGCTCTGGGAGTGAGCAGAAAGCCCTGCACTGGGAAGAGAGGTGCCATGTCTGTCCCCAGCTACACGGGCCTGTCCAAGCCAGTCCGAGCCAGCTCGACCACCGCTGGGCTCTGGAGCTCAGATACTGTTTAGGGGGCTCACAGCCTGAGCGGGCCGGAGTGGGCCAATCAGCCTTCTCAGCTGGGCCCCAGGGCTGAAGGAGAGATAGAAATCCAGGATGCTGCCACCTGGCCACCTGCTCCCCAGGTGTGACCTCAGGCCCTAGACCCTGAGCTGGAGGAACAGCTCCCAAGTCAAGGGCAGTATGCCTAACAGTCTCCCCACACTCTCCACCCCAGGTACTGTGGCAAGATCTTCCCCCGATCAGCAAACCTCACGAGACACCTGAGGACGCACACCGGGGAGCAGCCGTACAGGTAGGAGCCGGCCGGTTTGAGTCAGGGGAGGCAGGCTCCTGGTGCGACCCTCCCCGTCCCACCCACGGGAAGGGCAGCAGGTGGAAGCCAGCATGCTTGCGTCAGCTCACTCCCGGGGCCCCTCCCTCCTGGTCCACAGCCACCCTGTGTCCTGGGATATTGTAAAGATTAAGCAGGAGGTGCCTGGCGGGCTTCCAGAAGGCTCCTGCCTGACCACAGAGGAGCACGGCTGGAAGCAGCTGTCCAACCTGCTACCGGGGTGTCAACCGGGCAGGGGGCTCAGAGGAGGATCAGCCAGAAGCTAGGCCCCCAGGGGTGGTCTGCTGGGGAAGCCTCAGCTCACCCCGACCCAGTCCAAGTCTGTTCATCTTTGACGGCCTTGGAGGACCTAACCCAGGCAGTGAGCTGGGGACGCCTAAGGCAGGGGGCTGTCTCAGAAGAAAAAGGGCTCCGTGCAAATGCAGGTCCCAACCCGGGCTTGGGGCGTCCTGAGGGATTCGCTCGGGTCCCCTTCACTGCCCTGGATGGAAACCACGTGTCTGCTCCCCACCTCGCTCAATGCTTGGGCTTCTGCCTGCAGAGATGCAGCCACACAGCACGTCAGGGGGTGAGAGCCGTCATCTTTTGTGTTCAGAACAAGTGGAGGTGTCATCCCCATTTCAAAGATGTGGAGCCCGAGGCTCAGAGATGCCCCATGACTTGCCCGGGGTCCAAGCCCACGGCTTAGCATTCTGGCTCCAGGAGAAGCAGATCGGGTGCCCTTGGTCCCTTGGGCCTTCATCGGGCAGGAGAACAGCTGAGGGTGACAACCCGGCTTTTGGGGACCCCGCCCAGGGAGGGGACGGGGAGTCGGCATTTTAAGTGAGAGCCAGGTGATGGTGACTATGAAGCAAACCGGGGAAATGCTGGTTCAGGTGTCAGGAGGTCATCCTGGCATGTGTCTGCGAGCAGCAGCTGTGGGGAATAAGTTTGCCATGGTTTGAAGCTAGCTTCTTAGGATTTCTATACTCTGGCCACACCAAGCTTGGGGTCACCCTTTGGCCCTGGATGTTTGGTGTGTGTCCCCCTCCCTGGGGAGGGCAGCCGCATGGGGCCCTGCACGTGTCGTGGTCGCCATGCATGCCTCACTCTGAGACACAAGAGTCCCCACTTTCCAACCACCACAGGGCCATGTCCTGTCTTGGCTGGACAGTGACGGTTCACACCACTTGCCAGTTGTCTGGTCAGTGCCCGCAGCCTCTTTCCAACACACAGGCCCCTCTCTTCCCCCTGAAAATGAGACTTAGAAGTTAACAAAGGCTGGCAACAGAAAGATTGATTTGGTCTGGTCCACTCCCCGAAAACGAGCTGTATGTTTGTTCTGTAACAAGACTCGACTTCTGGACAGTGTTGCGTGTTACAGCCCCCAGAGGGTCGGGCCCTGTTTATAGGGAATTTAATTATCATTGATTTCTTTTGCTCTTTCCAATCTGTGAGTTTCAACTTGTGGAACAATAATTGCTTTGAAAGTTTGCATTGCAAATCCTGACTTTATCTGGCTCAAGGCGACCCCATGATGAGGAGTTTGGGGTCTATGACTCTCCTTTTGACATCACTAGGGGTTTCTGGGCTCCCTCTGATCACTGGAAGGATTTCGGTTGAAAGAGGAAAATGCGCACGTCTGTCTGCAGAAACCCGGGAGCTGGGCACAGGACCCCCAGGGAGAAGGAGCCCCCACCCCAGCAAAGCTGATTAAGACCGCCTGCCCGGTGTGAGCCCTGCCCCTGGCCAGCCGCAAGTGCGTGCAGAGGCCAGCATGACGCAGGCCCTGCGAAGCCAGGCGGCAGTGGGGCCTCTCGTGGGCTGCCCAGAGTGACAGGACAGTAGAATAGATGACGCTGGAAGGCTCTTCCCTTCGAAGTCCTTGCCTCCGGTCATCTAGAGTCGCTCGGAATGTGTTTCAAAGCCCTGACGTGGGAAAGAAAGACGCCTTAGTGAGACTGGTATGCTTTCTGGAGGGAAAGTCAAACCTCCTGCCCGGCCGTGGCCGGCGAGCTGTCCTCGTCCTTGTCCTCGCTCTCGTCCTTGGCTGATGGCTTCTCCTGGCTTAGAGATCCTCAAGTGATGACGCTCGGATTTCTTAAAGCTCCAGTGTGGAGGGCTTGTTGAGATTTTGGATAGGAGACATGTAAACATTGAGCTGGGAAAGAGGGGCCAGGCCTGCTTTCTTGTCTCATCCTGGCATCCGTGCTCGGGGGCCCCTCCAGGATGCTGTGTGGCGCTGTCTTGAGTCACACTGTGGAGCGAGCCTTCATGGGCTGCCCTGTGGGCGCCTGGCGGGACCTGGGGTCCCCACTTTCAGGACATAGGCCTCTTGATCTGAAGTTCATTTCCTCCTGGGCTCCCATCCTGTGTTAAGCCAAAACGTCCAAGCCAGGTCCAGTTACCCTTTCCGTCAGGGGCTGGAGGGGGCCGTATGTGTCCTCTTTCTTTGTCAGTTTTATTTTTAGGGCTGTGTTTCAAAATCTCTTCTTTCTTTCCCTTCCCCCCTTTTACAATTACCGAAAACATTTTTCCCTGGATGGCTGGTGTGGCCCTCCTGGGTCCCAGGGAGGATGCTGCCGCTCGCCCAGGGGCCATTTGACCCTCTCCAGCCCTTGCTGTGTCTCCACCGTGACTGGCTTCCTGGGGGCTGCAGCAGACACGGTCACGGCAAGGTCCCCTCCAGGCCTCGGCTGCACGCTGCAGTGGCCAGCCCACTCTGGGCTCTCATTCTCGTCGCTTTGCAATGGCACGTTATTCTAGACAGCACAGCCATAAATTTCACCAGGCGCCTGTCAGCTTATTTACAACGCAGATCCCAGCGGCTCAGAGAACCCTGCTCCCTCGCAGCCTGGGCTGGCTGCTCCCCTAGATTTCAAATGGACTTCTGGGCCATTTATGTAGATTAGAACCAGGAGAGGGCCGCATGCAGGACTCGCTGCGACCAAATCCAATGTGTGGCTCCCTCCCGAAGACACCCGGCCCCACGGAGGTTGTAGGGAGAGCACCTCGCACAGGAGCCCTGCTCTCTCCTTCTGGGAACAAGCTCCTAATCCAGCCCTGTTTCTGGCTCAGGATTCCTACCGCTCAGAGCTTATGCGGCAGCTGTTTGGTGAAATTTGTCAAAGGTCCCTGCATTTCTAAAGAAACCAGGAACACTGTGTGTGCGGGCGTGTGCGAGCGTGTGTGAGAGCACATACAGACTGAGGGTGGGTGCAAGCTCGGCCCAGGGGGAAGGCTGCTGAGTGGGCAGAGGTGGATGCCCAGAGCTAGGCTGAGGGCCAGTGTGGGCTCGTGCTTGGTCCTTCCTGAGCCATTGTCCTGCAGGGCGGGATGGGAGCCTGGGAACCCAGGGGCCGGGGTTCTGTAAGTTCAAGGATGTGCCTACAGGGGAGTGAGATGGTGCGTGCTGGGATGTAGAAGTCACCTTTCTGGACTGTTGTGTGGGGATCACCCCGGCATCTCTGACCCGGCCTCAGAGAGGGCTCAAGCCTGGCCCCACTCCTCCTCACAGTGCAGGCGAGAAGAACAGAGCAGCTAGTGCCTCCCGGTGTCGGCTTCCAGGGTAGTGGGTCCACGTGGGGCCCCGGAACGTCATGAGGCTGCGGGAGGAGAGGCTGTGACCAATGTCCAGAGCTCCCAGGGGCCTGAGGCGGCTCAGTGGCCCAAGGAGGAGCAGGGGCCCAACAGGCACATCCTGGGGACCGAGGAGCAGAGAAGGCCAGGGTTGTTCAGGAGGAACCCAGGGACCGTGGCCTGAGGAGCCCGTGTGCAGATCGCTAACAGCTCTTGGCCCATCTGTTGCAGAGGAAGCCAGAGTTAGCCTGGCCTCAGGCAAAATTGGAAGCTTCAGGAACTGAAGGAATGAGGCCCCAGAGTCAAACTATGAGAGACTGGAGACACCTTTTGACAGGGCCCTCCCCATTCTGTGGGACTGTCATCAAACCGAGTGTCATCCGGCAGGTTGGGGCCGGGGGCAACTTGGAGACTGTAAGCTTCCCAGGACAGAGTTTCAGGAAGCTGCTGCCCCTTCGTGCAGGGAACGTGCAGCTGCTGGGCCCTGGCGACCAGTGGGGGCCACAGCTTCCTGCCTCAGAGAGGCTCCGGGGGGCACTGACAGTCCATCGGGCTCCTTGGGCAGGACCAGGCCTCTGAATGTCAAATGTCGGGCAGGCACCTCACGTGCTGGGCAGGGTGGTGCTGTGAGGGCCACTCTCCCACGGCCCCTGCTGGCCTGGCCCTGGATGGGAGGCCAGGGCTCCCAGAGTGTCCTCAGGCACGCCTCCATCCATGTGACCCCATGTGCGTGACCCGTATGCTGTGCTGGAGCTCGGCCTCAGGCCTCCAGCCCAATCGGGGTGGGGGTGGGGGCCTCCTGTAGGAACGCCAGGCTGCCATACTTCGGACGGGTCCCCGGCACCTAGCAGCCAGGCCTCTCTGGATAAACATCAGTCTCCCACGCTCACGCCCCGCTGGGACTGGCTGCGTAGACTCTGCCTCCTGAAGGACTCGACCAGCCGGGGTTCCGCTGCACTTGCCTCTTGTCTCTCTGTGGAAACTTGTTTTGTTTCCAAAATAGGAAAATACATGAGCATATAGACAACTGTTTCAAGTGCTCACGTGCCTCCGAGGCTCAGATGAGCATCCCTAGAGGCGTTCTGAAGACCAGGTGCGAGAGTGTGCACACGGACACACGTGCACATGCACACACGTGGAAATATACTACACAGGTGCCGGCACCCCCACGTGCACACACCTGTATGCATGCACATGCACACACCCACACATGTGCCTACATGAGCACACTAACACACACGCCCTGTGTGCATGCACACCTGCACATGTGCACACACCCACACAATTGTGCAACTGAAAACCGCTGAGTCAGGCTTCTCCCGGCTGTGCTCCAGGGAGTGTGCAGAGCGGCAGGAGCGCCTGTCAGTAAGCCATCACGGCCTTTGCTTGGATCTGCCGCCAGGAGGAGGCAGCGTGCGCGTGTCTGCAGACCTTACAGGCGCAGGGCCCCCTCATCCACCTGCTTCCCCGGCTCCCGCTCTCTCTGTTTCTGGCTTGACCATCCTGCTCCCCAGTGCCTGGGCAGTCAGTCCCTGGCTCTCAGTGGCCCCACTGAAAAGAGGAGAACAGCTTCCCTCTCCCCACCCTCGGGGCCTCCGAGTGGTCGTGAAGACCATGCCCCCATGAGGGCCCCACACCTAAGGGGGTGCCGGTCAGGTTGTGGACGCCCTAGCCTGTTTATCACAACAGTTTCCTGACAGAGAAACGCTGTGCTCTGATAAACTCCGAACATGTCACGACAATATTCCGACAGGTGCAACTGACCTTCTGGAGAAAGGAGCGTCTTTTTCTAATTTTCCCAAGTGCGCATGCTGGCTGCCAGCCGGTGACCACCACAGAGGGGCACAAAGATAAACTGGGCAGGCAGGGCTGGCACACCCTCAACCGAAAGGGGAGGGTGTGGTTGTTTGTGGTCCGTGTAGAGGAGGCAGCCTGACGGGGGGCAGGGCTGGGGAGCCCCCCCACCTTCAGGGCAGTTAGGAGCTGAAGAGCGCCCCCAGTTAATGGACGGCAAGCTGAGGCCCCACGTGAGACGGGACCTGCCCGAGGACCCACCGGGGTGGGAGCCAAAGACCAGGCCAGCTCTCCCAGTGCCGGGGTGGGGGTCTCTGCCCGGAGGAAAGTTGCAGGCAGCGGCTCGGCTCCTCCTCCCGGGAAAAGCGGCCGGAGCATCTTTGCGTGGTGCGCGGCCGCCCCCTTGAGGCTGCTGGGAGCATCCTGCCCTTGGGCTGTGGCTGCCAAGCCTGGGGCCTCCGCACTGGGGGGACCAGACAGCAGAGAGGAAGCGAGGCGCTGGGGGGTCTGGGTGCTACACATCCAGTGGCATAGGCCAGAGGGTCCTTCTGCCTACCCGGGGCCACATTCCAACATGATCCCACCCACAGGCCGAGAGCGGGAGAGCCCCTGCTTCTTGGAGCCGTGGCTGTTTCTAGGCGCAGCTTCACCATGACCACCTTTCAAGTTGGGTGCCCCAGCGGCCTCAGGGGGTCTCTGCGAGGCCCGGCTGCTGTCCCCACCCTGCAGTACCTGGCAATCTGGGCCCAGTCTCTCCAGGGATCCTCATGCATCCAGCCCACGGCAGGCGGGGTCTGGGGGCCCCTCTGAGCCTCGTGTGTCTTCCAGGTGTAAGTACTGCGACCGCTCCTTCAGCATCTCCTCCAACCTTCAGCGGCATGTGCGGAACATTCACAACAAGGAGAAGCCATTCAAATGTCACCTGTGTAACCGGTGCTTCGGGCAGCAGACCAACCTGGACAGACACCTCAAGAAGCACGAACACGAGCATGTGCCAGGTGGGGCCCCATCCCGGGAGACCCCCACGCAGACAGGCCAGGCAGGCCCCACAAGAGGCTGTGGTGGAGTTCAGGAGCAGGGCAGGGAGAACTCGAAAGATGGGGCAACTGGGAGGGAGGTGAGGTGGAGGAGGGCCGGACGAGGAAGCGGACGGCCGCCCCTCCTCTGACGCTCCCCCATCCCCGCAGTGAGCCAGCACGCCGGCGTCCTCACGAACCACCTGGGGACCAGCGCCTCCTCTCCCACCTCCGAGTCGGACAACCACGCACTTTTAGACGAGAAAGAAGACTCCTATTTCTCTGAAATCAGAAACTTTATTGCCAATAGTGAGATGAACCAAGCGTCAACGCGAACAGACAAACGGTAAGAAACCCACCCCAGGCCCCAGGGACGGCTAGACTCCACAGGCCACCTCTGTGGCCACACCCAGAGCAGGCATCTCCACCCCAGCCCCTGAGCAGCACACCCCACCCCAGCACCAGCCCCCAGGCCACACCTGGACAGGGGCCTGGGGCCCACAGCAGAGGGAGAGGCCCATGGGCTCTGCAACCTGTGCCCATTCCTGCCCCAGCTCTGCCACCTGGAATCTGGGGGAGCTTTAGCAAGGGGTTCCTCCTCCCTGCCTCAGTTTCCCCATCTGGAGAGGATGGTAAGAGTAAGCACCCTTGGGGCTGGCCCAGTGGCGCAGTGGTCAAGTTCGCACATTCCGCTTTGGTGGCCTGGGGTTCACTGGTTCAGATCCTGGGTGCAGACCTACGCACTGCTTGTCAAGCCGTGTTGTGGCAGACGCCCCACATATAAAGGAGAGGAAGATGGGCACAGATGTTAGCTCAGGGCCAGTTTTCCTCGGCAAAAACAGGAGGATTGGTGGCAGATGTTAGCTCAGGGCTAATCTTCCTCAAAAAAGAAAAAAGAGTAAGCACCCTTGACTGATGGTGCGTGTTGCACACTCAGCGCAGCCCCCGGCACGCTGCCTAAACTGCATCGGGCGCGGTTCGGCCTCGATGTTTATTAACAGACGTGCAGGGCCGTCAGCCAGGTGAGGCTCCCAAACAAGAATGCTGCCCCTTTAAACCCACACACGCAAACACACACACGTACACACACAGGTGTGCACACACATAGGCAGGAAAACGGCGGAATTCAGATTCCAGAGTGTGGAGGGTGTTCTGCACGATCTTGAATGCCAGTGCTTGGGGTGCAGCACTTACCCTGGGCCCCTGGAGGGACACTCAGACCCCGGGAAGAGGTTCTCCTTGGGTGAAAGCGGGTGCTGCCTAGCCAGCAGAGAACCAGAGATGCCCCAAACGCCAAAAGACCCCAGAGATGCAAGCCCCTAATTTTGCAGAAGGGACATGAGGCCCAGAGAAGTGGGACGGCTTGGCTCTTGGGGTGCCAACAAAGCCTGGCCCAGAGCCCAGAGCCAGCGCCCCAGCCTCGCGCTGGCCGAGGGTGAGCTGGACTTCTGTAGCTGTCAGAGCCCAGCTCCCTCCCCACCCACCCTCTTCGGGCAAGTGCGGAGGGTCCCCCAGGAGACCCGGCTCCCCAGGAGCCTGTCTGCTCCTCCAGGGTGGGCTGCATCTTCCTTGTCATGAGTCCTCCCAGGGGATAAGGCAGAGGCCCTGGGAAGATGTGTCATATGGATAAATGAACTGCACTTGGACCGTTTCTGGTGCTGCCCAGTCCTAAATCCATGCCCACGGGAAGAGGACCTCACTCACCTGCCGGGCCTCGGCATCTTCCTCTATCAGAGCTGGGTGAGATCACAGAGGGGACGGTGGGAGAGGCTGGCTGTGGGCTATGCTTCTCAGAGCCTCACCCCTGCCCGGCAGTGGAGGGTCCCCACGGGAGAGCAGCCCTACCTCCTCTTCAGCGACAAATGTCTCGTTTCCTCGGCCTCTGGCACGTGCACAATGGTCTCACGGGAACCTAGCCCCTATCCTGTGGGGACACCAAGCCTGCATTCAGGCAACGCCCTGCAGCTCCATTCAACAGTTGTCAGCTCTTTGAGCAAAAAGGCACAGATGCAGCGCCCAGGTACCGGGCCTTACAGAAGCCCCACAACCGGGCCACAAGGCATGTCCTGGCTATAAAACTGTCCCCCAGACTGTGGGTCCCTGCACCCAGGACAAAGCCAGGCAAAGACCCGACAAGGATTTGTCAAGGGCATCCTCCTTGGGGTGGGCAGCTGCGCCTGGGGGGGCCCAGGAGCTCAGGAGAGGCCTCCACGTGCGAGCCTGGGCAGCAGGCCCGGCTCTCAGCCGCAGGGAGGACTCTCCACGAGACCCACCACAGCAGAGGGGCTGCCCCAAGGGTGAAGAGGGGACAGCACCATCCTAATCCCTCGCCTTTGCCACCACCATGGCTTTATCCACAGCCCCGGGGTGGGGAGGGGGCGGTGAGGCTCAGACAGAGGAGGAGGCTGGCCCCAAGTCCCTCGGAGAGCTCAGGGCAGAGCTGGGCTGAGAACCCAGGCCGTCAGACAGCCTGTGCTGCTGAGGCCTCGCCCTGGGAGCCAGGGAGCCTCGCAGGAGATGCCCCCACATCATTGTCGGAAGTGGGAACCACGTCCCGGTCGACATGAATTAAGCAATTTGCGTAAAGCAATAGGACGTCGGCGGCTCCGTTGGCAGTCAACGTTAACATGATCCAGCTCTCATCCAGAAGTAGTTTCCTTTTCTTGACCATCAGTGAGAACTCAGGGCCTGCCAGGCTTCCTGGCCCCAAAACCTCTTTAGCCCCTGGGCTGCATTGTGTCCCCCCAAAATTGCTACATTCAAGTCCAAATTCCCAGGACCTCAAAACGTGACCTCATCTGGGAAGAGGATCGCTGCAGATGTAATTAGTTAAGATGAGGTCACACTGGGACGGGGGGCCCATGTCCACTAGGACTGGCGTCCTTATGAAAGGGGGAAATCTGGACACAGACATGCACACGGGGGGACCCCGTGTGAAGATGAAGCAGAGGTGGGCTGATGTATCTGCAAGCCAAGGATGCTAGCAGGCCACCAGGAGCTGGGAGAGGCCTGGAATGGGCTCTCCCTCACGGCCTCAGAGGGAGCCAGCCCTGCCCGCACCTGGACCTCAGACCTCCAGCCTCCAGACGGGGAGAGGACGGACTCCTGTTGTTTAAGCCCCGGCTGCGGTGCTTGTTACGGCGGCCCCAGGACTCTCACGCACGCCAGGCAGCCGTTCAGAGGCCTGGACACTGCCCCCGTCTTTGCTGTCTGAAGCCCACGCCAGCCTACGGACCCCCTACTCTGTCCCAGCTGGACGCCCCCCAAGCGCTTGTGCTTGATGCAGACCTCCTAACAAGCAGCAGAGGGTCTGCAGGGTGGGGCGGGGCATGAGGATGAAGAGCGCGTGGGCCCTGCTCCCAAACAGAGGGGCTCACGGAAACCACACCGCATGCTCAGGTGAATAAAGGACACGTGGGCTGCACCCTGAGCATAATCTGAGTCTCAGCACCGGGGCCCCCACTGTGCTGCTCACTGGGCACTCAGCATGGGGCTGTTCTCATGTTGCCGAGAGGGCGCAGGCTGCCAGGTGGCAAGACTTGGCTGAGTTCCCCCAGCCCAGAGCCAGGGAGGGAGGCAGGACCCGGGTCCCAGCCCAGCTGCCTGGCTCCAGAGCCCTCACTGCTGGCGGACGGACATGTGCCCAGCAAACAGCACAGGTGACCAGAGACAAGGGAAGCATGTCCGGGTTCAGCCTGTCCTGGAAGGCAGGTCAGCTGTCAGTGTCTACATACTTTCTCATGAAAAGACAAGAAATGAAGATGTGGAAGGCGGAGAGCCAGGCGATCAGGGGTCTCCCCAGCTCAGTCGCTCTGTGCAAGGGTGCGTCCTCCACACAGCTCCACACTTGGGGATCGGTGGTCACTCGGGGAGGATGTGCCCCCCACCTTGATGCCCAGAGCAGGAATCCTGTCGCCCCTGACAGTCGTGGACCATTCCCAGGGGCTGTGCAAGGCCCAGGAGGAGCGGGGCCTGGGGGCTCAGAACTCCGCCCCGACCTGGGCTCAGGAAGTGTGGGCCTTGCCCCCCGTCCCCCTCCGCCTGATGGTGGACACCTGCCCAGGTTGTCCCCAGCTTCCCTGGGCCCAGCCCAGTGTGACACGGCTGTTAGTCACCGACTTGCAGACAAACCAAACAAAGGCAGGTGGGTGGGATTTTCTGAAGGAAATGAGAGCACTCACCCTCACCCAGCATGTTGTTTCTTCCTTTTAATAACAAGGACCCAGAGTGGAAAAGTCTCACCCAGCTGGAGTGACCCTGAGGGAGAGGAGGTGGGGTCTGGGTTTCAGGACAGACTCCAGATGGCTCTGAGACAAGCTCATCCCGGCCGGTTTCCATGATTGACAACAGCCCAGCCCTCACTCTGCAGAACCTGGGATCCCAGACCCTCCATCTGCAGGGGGCCCCTCACCCTGGGTCCCCCCGAGTCCTTGTGTCCTCGAGGAAGGAGCAAGCCTCCATCGGCAAACCTCCACTGTGCCGAGCCTCCCCAAGGGCTCATCTTACGTAGGGCCGACACCAGCTCCGGTGCCCAGGACCCTTTCCCGCCAGGCCAGCTGTGGCTTCCTCCCACAACATGCACACCTGCCCTGAAACCCTCAATGGCCCGGTGTCCACTCCGGCATAACAAGAGCCCTGCCACTGAACCGGCCCTGCCCATCCCCTGCCACGAGTTCACTGGGCATACTGGTCTCCTTGACTCACTCACTCCACAGGGATGGCAGCCCAGGGTTCTCGTGACCATGAAGGCAGCCTCTTTTTGGAGGGGCTGGGAGAGCCAAGGTGGGCGGCAGTGGGGGAAGAGCCGAGTCGCTAGCCTTTTGGGGTCCACGGCCAACTTCCTCCCGTGTCATTTCAGGCCAGAAGTCCAGGACCTGGATGGCAGCTCCCAGTGTCCAGGCTTGGCCAGCGGGAAGCCAGAGGATGAAGAGGAGGAGGAGGAGGAGCTGGAGGAGGACGACGACGACAGTCTGGCGGGGAAGTCCCAGGACGACACTGTGTCCCCCACGCCTGAGCCCCAGGGTGCCTACGAGGACGAGGACGAGGAGCCTCCCACCTCCCTTGCCGTGGGCTTCGACCACACCCGAAGGTGGGTGCCGGCTTCACCTGCTGGGGTCCAGCCAGGGAGGGGGCTGAGCACCCCCAGGGTGACTCACTCTTGAACGCCCGAGGACCCGACACTCTCCCAACTGGGTCCACCCTCCCTCCTATCAGGGGCTTCTGCTTGCAGGCCTGGGTGAGTCAGGGCCTGAGGAAAGGGGGTCAGGGGCCCCAGCTCACCCACACACACACTCACACACACACACACTCATGCACACACACACACTTTCAGGGCCCGGAAGCAGAGTGTGGGAGGGGAAGGCATTTCCCCGCACTGAGAGGGGTCAGGTCCTAGACCCAGGGCCACCTCTGGCCCTGCAGTGGAGCTGCACACTGCCCACAGGCCCAGGGCAGTGGCGTCCAGCCTCTAGTGGGACCATGTGCCACAGGGGCTGAGCACCCACAGTTTTGGAAGTTGTGCCTACCAGAGCCACTTCCCCCACGTCTCGTCTGCTCGCCTCCTACCTCTGGCCCTGGCGATGCTGCCAGCATTCCAGTATCCTCCAGGAGGCCCTTCAGGGATGGCCCATGTCCTCCCACCCTGGGCCCCTCCGGAGTTGCCCAGAGTCTCGGCAACGAAGCCCTCCCAATCTGTCCTCCGTCCCCTGAGGCCAGGCGCCCCGCCTGCTGCTTGCCATGTGTGTGCACGTACTCACCCTCTTTCGTGGCCATTATCTGTCGTTCTGCATCCGTGTGGCTTCCGTCTAGGTGTCCGTGTGTCTGTGTGTCTGTCTCCTTGTGCATGTGGCTCGTGGAGACACAGTGGCGTGCATGCAGGCACGGAGCCGGCTGTGGGACATCAGAGAAACGGCCAGAGGCCAGACCAGCTAACGCCAGGCCCTCTCCCGGTCGTTGGTGCAGGTGTGTTGAGGAGCAGCCGAGCGGTCTGTTAGCTTTGGAGCCCGTGCCGACTTTTGGGAAGGGGCTGGATCTCCGCAGAGCAGCTGAGGAAGCGTTTGAAGTTAAAGATGTGCTTAATTCCACCCTAGATTCTGAGGCTTTAAAACAGACCCTGTACAGGCAGGCTAAGAACCAGGTAGGTACCCGCAGAGCCCACCCTCCCCCCCTCCCACGGCTGGCGGTGGGGGCAACCACACCTCCTCCAACAGGGACAGCCTCACCTCTCGCTGTGGCCACCCTCTGCCTGCCTGGGGGACACCCAAGGCCACTGGTCCTCCTCTGCTCATTGCCTCAGCTAGAGAGATGCCAAATGACTGCCACTTCCTGGAAAGCAGGAGTGGGGCAGGGAGAGGCTGAAAGCAGATGAACGTGAGCTGCCGCCCACACCGGAGCTCCTCCAGGAGCGCTGACAGACACATGGTCACCGTCCTCCTGTCCCCAGTGGGAGGTCTCCACAAGTGGGTTCCAGCCCCCGAGGCTGCGCTGGCTGCCCGTTCTCTGCGTTGCGTGCGAGAATGACCGGTAGCCCAGGCTTCTGTCCAGGCAGGCTGCCCTGTCAGGTGGAGCTGTGACGGGTCAGCGAGGGCACCAGGCTTGGCCCCACGCACTTCTCGTCTCTGTTCCTTAGTGTGAGCGGCCGCAGGACCCTGCCCCCTGCTGCTCTAAGTCTGGAAGCCCCGCATCTCGTTCAGCGCTCTGCAGCCCAGCCCGAGTCTCAGCAAAAACCGTCTGCATGTCTGTCTTCGTCTTTTTACTAATTCCGTCCAGAGTGTTGACTCGGGTGGGACGAGGGTTGGGCTTCTTTGTCACCCGTGCCCTGCTCCAAGCTGCCCCAGGCCTGTCACCTCGTGCCCTATGGCTTGCTGCAGAAAGATGTCCTGTGGACTGTCGAAGCCACGCTCTGGGCTAGGAAACACATCTGCATGTGGCTCAGAAATGCTGCACGTCCTTTTCCCCGAAGCAGCTCTGTGCTGTCACCGCAGCTGTCTAGAGAGGAGTCCCCCAGGCTCTCCGGTGCAGCCGGGCCCCTGCCCCACCAGTCAGGGACCCACTTTTGTTGACGGGGGTCTTACCAATAACTACCAGCAATTCCCAGGGCCCTCCCAAAGTACACACTTGCCCATAAATTTCTGCTGATCACCAGGCAGAGAAAAGTGGGGGAGGGGAGATGGGAAGGTGACTGCGGCGGGGTGAAGCACCCCAAAGAAGCCGAGGGAGCCCCCTGTGCACAGAGGCCCCTGGCTGGGGCCATGGCATGCTGGCGCCCCTCTGCACTGGCGCCAGCAGGTGCCCTCCTCCCTCCCTGCTCTCCACTCACATCTTCCTCTTCCAGGCCGGGGGGGCGTCTTCACTCTCCCACCCCACCTGGATCTGGGCAAGGCTGAGTCTGGCCAGAGGGCAGTGGGAGACCAGGAGGGGGCAAGGACGGAGCCAGCCTGGATCTGCAGGACCCCAACCTACACGGCTCATCTGCTTGTCCTGTGTGTGTGTGTTCTCTCCCCCCCTAGGCGTATGCAATGATGCTGTCCCTTTCGGAGGATGCTCCTCTCCATACCTCCTCCCAGAGCCCTCTGGACGCTTGGTTGAACATCTCGGGAGCCACACCGGAGTCCGGAGCCTTTAACCCCATCAACCACCTCTGACCAGCCCAGGAGGGGCTGGGGTCAGAGTCCAAGCGAGGCGACCGCAGGGCCCCCCACATCCCAACAGAAATCCCAGCTTCGGAAGATGGAGGCGAGAGCCTCAGGGAGCCGGCACGCCTGGGCCAGGGAGACCCCCTTGTCACCTGCTTTTGACCACTCCTCAGTGTCTGTCCCCACCCCCCCCCCCCCCATGGTTCAATTCTGACTTTTCCAATGAAAACTCAGAGCCGGGAAGTCCCTGAATCGGTCACTGAGTTTCACCGTCTCTAAGACTTGGTCTTGAGAACAGCGTTTGGGAACAGCACAGAGCACGGCCTTCCCGCACGGCTCCAGGGCTGCCTCGCGGAACCACCCAGTGGGCGAGGGTGGGATTTTAATCCCAAACTGAAGCCGGTGGGCCACTCTGGGCACCGTGCAGCATCTTGGAATGGACAGACACAGTGCTCTCAAGGGGGAGATGGCCCAAACGGTTTTTATAATGAAAATTACGAGAATAACCTTTTTGGTAATCTTATTGACAACAGAGTCTATTTAAGCATGTGGTTTTAAAAAATAGACAGTATTTTTTAAAAAATCAACAAATGACTTGCAAATTGTTTTTTAAAAGTAATTTTGCATTGCTTTGAAATCTCAGCTTATTTGCAAACCCAAGCGTGCCTGAGAGCCGGCGCTGTGTTTGGGTGTGCTCTTTGTTCTGTAAATAATGGAGAAATTTTCTATCCCTGCCCGTATTTGTAAAGCCAAGGTGATTCCGGGTGCCTCCGAGGCAGAACCGAGGGGCATGGGGTCCGCTCCTGTGGGCAGTTTCAGACTGTGCAGAGGAATTCTAACATATGGTGTCCTGGGCTGGCCCAAGGCTGGGACTGGGAGATGTGCCTGTCATTGTGTGACGTGTGATTCGTGGCCCCCACCAAGTCCCCCCAATTGTATGGGGAAGGTCGGAACGGTGGCTCTGGTCCCCAGTGCAGAGGTGGGCCAGGCACCTGATGCTCCTGCCCCCATGGTCTGTGCCTCGGCCACCCAACTGTTCGGAAGGCAAGGCCTGCTGGCCACGTCCGGAGGATCTCCAGCCCCCACCCTCACTCACCCCAGTCAGATGGCCAAAAGGAAAGAAGCAGGCACCCCTGTGGCTGCCATCGGGGGCACGCCACGGTTCCCCTGCTCCTGGCCGCCAAGCTCTAGTGCGTCGGAGACCCCGGATCCAGGACACAGCTGCCGCTTCCACTCTTCGCGCAGGTCCTTGGCGGGCAGGACCCGGCTCCAGCACAGAAGGGCGTCCAGGCTGACCGAGCTGCCGCAAAGAGCGAAGACAGCCCGACCCACGGTCGGCGCCTCTTCGGACGGGTCTGCTTCTGCATCGGGTGGGCTTAAATTATTCCCGTAGGGGCCAATTTCAAATAATAATGTTTTCCCTGATGGAATTTACCTTAATCTGTATATACCTTGTAATTTTTTCTAATTCATTTCTTTTCTTATTTTATTTCCTCCTTAACAGTATTTTTGGCGTTAGACATTCTTATTGTGAAGAAATAATGTTAATATAAGTATCTAGTGAAGGACCAAAACCGTGTAATAAGGTTGTGTGTTGTGTGATCGATAACCAGGGAGTGGGGCGATTTTTAATGTGCCAAATACCCCCGCGTCCCCCCCCAACGAATCCTGCTGTCACTGCTGCCCGTTTTCCAGACAATCATGTGTTTTTGTTAAATTTGAGTTTCAGTTGCATTTAAGACAGGTGTTCTATTTATTTCTTGTATTGTTTGGAAAAAAAAAAAAAAGAATAACAGCGTCCCAACAAGAAGAGAAAAAAATCGCCCAAGTTGCCCTTAAAAGGAAGAGTGTAAGTTTAAGTACAGACAGTGGCGGTGCCACCACATCGTGTGGATCGGGTCTCGTGGTGGACGTCTCGGCGTTCGCCCGGGGCGGCGGTAGGTGGCCTAGCAGGCGGGTGCCCCAGACGCACAGCCTGGCCGCTCCAGGCCAAAGACAGTCATGTGCGAAGGCGCTGGGAGGTCCAGCCTCCCACTGGAGACCTGCGTGGGGAGGTCCCCGAGGGCACCACAAACCTGCGGATCCCAGCGAAAGGGCTTCACCTCTTTCTCAAACCCACACGAGGTAGTAGCAAGACTGAGAACCGCCCTGTGCCTGTGCCGAGGCCGCTTACACACGTGTGGAGGCAGGAAAGTCGTCCCTCTGGGGCAGCCAGGGAGAAGCTGCATGAGGAAGAGCTGGTGTGGCCCATCGAGGAGCATTTGCAAACACAGCCACTCACACCTCCTCCCTCGGCCGGAGCCGCCAGGTGTGGTGTAAGGACTTCCAATTTCCCTTCCGTCTAAATGGGATCCCTTTGAAAAGTCAACCTCAGATACAAACACCCCGTTTCTGTAAACCCAAATTATATGATTTCTTCTGCTAAAGATTAAGGTGTGTGCTTTTTTTTGCGATATGACTCTCTCGGTCTAAAACAGGAAGTTTGGACTGGTGGAAACCTAAGTGTCCGTTCTCGGCGGTTGCAGAGCAGAAAAGGGGCTGCCCTTCCTGTCCATCCTGGATTTCTCTGTTGACTGCCACGTCCCGTCGTTTTCAGCCAGTCTTCCCAAGCGTTCTCTCTTCTCATTCCTTCTTTTCCCCTCGTCCCCTATGAGCCTCAGTTGCACATTTTAGTCCTATATTTTTGTCCCCCAGAAAATGACTAGAGCAAGCCCAATTTCTCCTGAATGTTCAGCCCCGCGGGCCGGAGCTCTTGCCAAGTCTGGGGGAGGGGGGTCTGCCCTTGGACCCCCTGACAAAGAGAGCACTTATTTCCTGTGCCTGGTGCATCCATGAAACTTGGCCTCAAAGCTTGTCATCGCCCCAGACCACAGCAAGCTGCCCTCCCTGCTTCCTCTCTGCCCCGGGCTCCAGCACCTGGGGGCAGCTCCCAGCTCACACAGGTCCAGCATCCTTGATGCAGATGCCACCACGTGCTCAGAGACCCCCCTGGGGGCCAAGGAGCCTGGGATGGGCATGAGAATTCCGAGATCCCAGCCTCGGAGCACGGATGCAACAAGGCAGCTGGCTGGCTGACCACCGTGTCCATGGGCACGTGGCTAGGGTCGAGGCTGTAAACCCAGGTCCTACTGGGCCAGTTTGCCCAGGGCCAGGGTCCTTCAGTCCAGCCTTAACTGCCTCCCTTTTTTGGACCATTGACACTCAGCCCCAAATGGAAATTCAGAAGGAGGCCCCCTGGCTCTTCCCTCTGCCACCCTCAGCCCCCAGTCTCCAGTGGCCCTCCCCTACTGTGCTCTCATTCCCAGGACGATCGGGTAGGACACACAGGGGTGCTGATCCTTTGGCCAGCCAGACCTTTCATGAGTGGGACTCAGAGCTCCCCAATGGGAACACGGGGACTCACATTCCTGCAGCCTGCCTGGGACCCTGGGGTGTGGATCGACCTGAGAGACCACCCAGCCCACGTGGCCCTCTTGTACAAGGCCAAGAGTGCAGCTGGTCAGTCCAGACCATGACTGGCCCAGCCCCTCTGTGGCCCCAGAGCTTGGCCCTGGAAACTCTGAGGACCCTTGGCCTGCTCTGTCCTAGCTGCTTCCTCAGTGAGCATTCGCAAAGCACTCGCCCGAATACACATCACCCGTGTTAGCCTCGAAGCCTCGAAGCACTGGATTGTGGACCCCCCTGCCCCCGTCCCCCTTCTCCCCACCCACGTGACTGAAATCTACTGAGCTGTATTCACTGTGCTGTCCTGGGGGAGGGGCGAGGGGCAGCGCCAGGCCGGGAGAGCGCGCCCCTGCACTGCTGCCCGGGGACAGACGGGGAGCCCGGCACCTCGCTCCCCTCCCGGCTGGGGACGTGAGGACACAGCTGCTCCTGGTCAGTGGAGGTCAGCCGGGTATCAAAGCCATGAAACTGTGTCTCTGTAGCAATGAGCGATACTGTGACTAAGACATTCTTGTGATATTCCAAGGAGCGTTCCTTTTCTCCTCCATTCCAGTTTTTTTGTTTTATTCTTTTCTGTCACTGATTCAAATTACCACTTTTGGAAAAAAAAATGAAAGAAAATATAATGAAAAGGCAGCTTGAATTTCCAAATGTGCAATTCACTTGTGAACAAAGTAATTCTAGAGGTTTCTCTCCGTGCGTTTTGCATCGTCACTGTTCTCTTCAAGACGAGGGAAGCTGAGCCCCATGTCAGAACACGTCGCTGAAAGCACACACAGGTATATACGCGTGCAGGCACCCCGACCTGTGCAGCCGCGCCATCCTCTGGCCGTTGTTACATTTCAGATTTGGTTTAGTTTGTTTTTTGTTTTTTTCTTTTGAAACTGTAGAGTGTTGAAGAAGAAATGAAGAGTAAATGTCTGGTTTTCATATAACGTTTAAAGAAACCATCAGGAAGGAGGCTGACGTGTGTGCCATGTCCCCTGATTGTAAATTGCTTCTGTTATCAGTGAACTGTGCATGACTCGTGTTTAGCAGTCATTATCGTGTCTGTTTGTGAAATTTTTATGAAAAGGAAAATTCCGTAGATGCACTTACTGACTGTGTGGTTAGGGTCCACGTCCTCAAGACTGGAGTCCTGAACTGCCAACGCAAAGGAGACGCAGTTCTTAATTACGATGGAAATTGCTGTGGGAGAAGAATGAGACAAAAAGGCGTAAAGGCTCGGAAGCCGTTCAGAGCGATTCTGCAGATTTCATTTGATGCTTGTGAAAAAGACAAATGTACTTGTGTAGAGAAATTTCTTTAAGATAAAGCCTAGGAGAAGCTGATTTGAGGTTAAGCTGTAGAATAGGAGTGTATACCAAATGTAATCTTTCCGATGCTACAATGAATTTATACATGAGATTGATATGCAATAAATCTGTGTGCTTTTCTAAGCCTCCGTGCCCGTGAGCTTCACTGAAGAACCGAGGCTTGGG
Organism: Equus asinus; assembly: GCF_041296235.1. Taxonomy (NCBI): domain Eukaryota; kingdom Metazoa; phylum Chordata; class Mammalia; order Perissodactyla; family Equidae; genus Equus; species Equus asinus. The sequence continues at coordinate 111,876,796 of NC_091794.1, read as the reverse complement.
GCTGGGAGAAGGGTCTCAGAGGCGGGGCGTGGCCAGTGGCGAGGCTCACCTGTCTAGACTGAGAGTCCTGGGTGACAGGCCCTGGTGCAAGCGAAGCCATCCTCCCAACAGCACCCCAGGGCTGTCCCGTGCTATTGCCATTTTCCAGAAAAGGACAAGCTCAGGGACGGCACCAGCTACCCTAGATGGCCCCTCAGTCACAGCAGTGGCCTCCAGGTATGGCAGCCTCCAGGTGTGTCCACCCCCAGACATGATGTCTTCCAGGTGTGGCCTCCAGGTGTGGTGGCCTCCAGGTGTGTCTTCTTCCAGTTGCAGCAGCCCCCAAGAGTGACCTCCTTCAGGCACATCCCCCTCCAGGTGTGCCCCCTCCAGGTGCGCCCCCCTCAAGGTGTGGCAGCTTCCAGGTGTGTCCACTCCCTGGCACAGTGGCCTCCAGGTATGTCCTCCAGACGTGGCACCCTCCACATGTGCCTGCCTCCAGGTGTACCCACCCCCAGGGCCTCCTCCCTTGAACTCGTGCCCTAGGCCTCTTGAAGCCCAGCATGCCCTCCTGGAGGTAGTGGAGGAGCCCATCCTGTAAGACCAGTCCGAATCCCACCCCTTCCTAGGGTGGACCTCCCCACCGGCCAGCCCTGCATGGCAGCACTGCCACCCTCCTCACACTGCCCCCAGCCAGGGCCCGAGTCCCAGAGGTGATGTCCAGATGGCCAAATGGCCAGGGGTTGAGCAAATGCCTGGGGCTGCAGGGAAAGCAGACCCAGCTTCCCCAGGGCACCCCTCCCCCCAAGACCCAGGCATTCTTTCTTGGGGCCCACCTGCTCCAGCTGAGGGCTCGGCCCCCCGTCCTGATTCTGCTTCAACCAAGTGGCCTTGAATGGTTAAATGACAAAGACGAGTGCTGCGCCTCGAATCAGGCCATGTGGGCCGCCCGCAGGGACCTCCCCAAACCTTCTTGCCCACGAGGGCCTCCTCTCCACTTTCTGCTGACACGGAGGTTAACCAGTGTCACCCAGGTGTCCCCTAGGCCTGTAGCCTCTGGGCCAGCCTTGCCTGCCACTTACAAATAGCCCCCTCCCCACCCAGGGTCTCTGAACTTCTCCTGGGCTCCTCCCTCCTGCTGGCAGACCCCCAGGCCTCTGGTGCTATGCCACCATGACCCCCCCCCCAGCTCCTCAAACACAGGGCATGTTCAGGGGCATGCCATGCCTGGGGGTGGACACACCCGGAGGCTGCCAGGCCTGGAGGTGTCATGCCTGGAAAACGCTTGACTGGGAGTTTCCAGGTGGTGGTGGGTCACCTGCACCAGCAGCCTACCATACGTTCGACACTGGCGGCTGGCTCTCCACCTTCTGCAAATGGGTCTTCTGCGTTCAGGTGGCATTTATGTTGCCTGACACCTGCTCATTATCCAGACCTCGTTATCCAGACCTGATGCACTTGACCACGCCCACAGGTAACATCTTACCTGCCTGACCCCCCACGACCCCTGGTCTCCCCACCCTCCCTGAAGCTCCTTGCCCCACTTCATGCCACCCATTCTCAGCCACCCACACCACAGGAGACAATGCCCAAGTTCCCAGGACTCTCAACCAGCCCCGGGTCCTCCAAGGTGGCTGCCCTGTCGCCAGAACACAGAGCTGGGGTGGGCGGCGCACCACCCACACCCAAAGAGATTGAACGGGGTGTCTGTCTGACACAACAACCCTGCCCAGGCCACGATGGCGCATGGCCCTCCCCTGATGTGGAAGGAGCAGTGTCTTCCCACTGCGGGGACATCTCACTGCCCTGTGGGGCCTGAAGGTCCCTTCACCTTTCCTGCTTTCTTTGTATGGCAGGAAGAAAACAAGACCACAGCGTCAAACAGAGAAATCAGGCGGCAATCCCCTTCTCCCAGCAGCTTTAGAAGTGTGTGGGGTCCAGAGTCCCCCCCACAGACCACAATCTCAGACCCCAAGGACAAATAGAGGCCCTGCGCCTCCACTCATTGAGTCAGAAGCTATCACACTCATGGGATTTAGGGGCTGAGAAGACGGAGAGGGCCCTGAGGTAACTCTCAGTCTCCAAAGCCTGGCTTGAAACACTTTCCATCAAAGGTGGGCTGCATGAATGAAGGAATGAATGAATGCATGGTTTGCTATAAGAGCCATCACTTAACATGGATTCTGGGAACTCCAGTGTCTCCAAAGGGGCCTGAACACGCTCAGCTGGAAGTCATGGGGTGGGGCGAGGCCTGGGGTCCCTTAAACAGCAGCCCCCGCCGGCCGCCAAAGGGAAGAAACAGAAGTTGATCTTGGAACAAGATCCCAGGACCCAAATCCGGGGGGCTGAGCCTTTTTATTTTCCTGACACCATCAAGTGAAGTGCATGTCCCTGTGCGGGATTGGTCGAGGTGGGCGTTCCAATATTTCAAGGTTTCTTCCCTCCCTGACGGCTGACAGGTGACAGTGAGATCTTAAGCCTGATGGTCAGGGGTGGGGTCAGCCCCAGGAGCTCCGGGCACAGAGGCAGCTTGAAAGGCTTCTCTCCGGGAAATGTATTTCCGCTCTCGGAGGACAAATGATGTGAACCACCCAACTGATGAATGGCCATCCTTCCAAAAGTCATTCACAGCCATCGAATGACAGTCTCCAACGTGCCCCATAATGGCCCTTCCCCAGCTTGCAGTGTTGGGGCTCCAGTCAAGTGAAAATGCCCCCATCTTTGTTCAGCCTGGCAACCTTTCTCCTCATTAGCCCCGGAGGGGAGAGGAAAATCCGTGGACTCAGAGAGCTGTCTGATAATAGCGCTATTGTCAGGGGCCCGCGGAAAAGGGAACAGAGACGAACAGAATACTGCTGACAAGCCGACTTTGTCTCTGCAGCCTGGCTCCTTGCATAAAGGACTGTGGAAAAAAGCTCCATTTTGGAAACGGGGGAAAAAATCAACAGGAGAAAAATGCGTCAATGAGGAATCTGTTTTCTGGGAAAAGACATGCTTTTGATTCCCCTTCAGATTCATTTTGGGCCAAGTGAGCCTGTCGGCTACTCACGAGGAAGCTATTTTGAGAATCGTTAACCTATTACTCGTGGCAGCAAAAGTCTCTCCAAATTGAGATGTGTTCTAATTTGGGGCAAAATGGTCAGACCCAGGGTGGCTTTCGTGGGAATAGAGGGACCAGAGAGAGGTGTCCAGCACAGTAAGTTTGTTCAGGGGGATTCCAGGGTGTGAGGTGGCCGCCAACTATGCGCCCGGATTGCAGTCTCTGAAGGACAGCGCACCCATCCTCACCACGGCCGGGCGACGTCTCCCACACAGCTGCCCCCAACTCAGGGAGGGAAGCGGGGTTCGCGCCCCGAGTCCCAAGGCAGGAGAGGACGGAATGCCAAGGGTACAAGAAGTGGAAGCCCGACACCAGCTGAGGCCCCACAAAGGGGCTGGGGGCCACCCAAAACCCCAAGGGAGGCAGTTGGCTCTGCTGTCCCGGGATGCAGCTTGTGGACCCCGGACTCCTGAGCCCCCAGGCCAGCAGGAGGTTCTGGGTAGCCTTCGAGCCGCTACAGAGCAGCCAGTTCTGCCATGCAGGGAGCTGAAACCCCACGTCCACACAAAGACCTGTACGCCCACGTTGACCACGGCTCCATTCATAATAGCCCCAAACTGGAAAGAACCCGAATATCCGTCCACTGGTGACTGAGCGTGGAAACTGGAAACAAAGGCAGAGCACCGGAAAGAGAGCTGGCCAGGGCACGTGCTCAGAGCACCACGTAGAAGCGAGTTGGCCACCATCACTTACATTTGGGCGGAGACCCGAAGGCAGGCAGAGGAGAGCCGGGAGCTTCATGGTGGAAGAGGAAGGTTCCGGGTGTGTCCTGATGGGGCCGTGGGCCTGGGGAGCTGGGGGCACTGACTGGAAGTGGGCATCCCGCATGACTGGCTGGGGGCACACTTGGCTTTCTCTGGCTGGTCCTTGGTTGGAAGCGGGGACAAAAGTCAGGGAAGCTGCTGCAATGGATCAAATCCCGGCCGCTCTGGGCCAACTGTTACTGTTACCATTACTGTTACCATTACTGTTACTGTTACTGTTAGTATTTGGCTTCCTGAGCTGGTTCCCACAGATGAGGGCTCAGGGGTCAGAGTTCTATTCTTGTGTATGGTCTGGCCATTGTCTGCATATTCAGTCTCTGAAAACAAACTGTGGAGCCTCCATAGGAAGGAATCCTACTCATCAGTAAAGGAACCACCGCTGATGCGCACCACCACACGCGGGCTAGAGCTCCACGCACCCGGCGGAGGGCTGTGAACTCCCGACTCCACACACAGCCTTCTGCAAAGGGCAGCAGTGGAGGGATGGGGAGCAGGTCAGTGGGCGCCTGGGGCCGGGGGTAGGGAGAGGCTGGATGAGGGGCTCTGTCTCGTCTGCAACGATTCGCAGACACTTTAGGATCATTTCCAGGCACGGCCAGGTTGTCTACCAAAGAGAGAGAGAGAAAAGTTTGACTTCTTCCTTTCAGAATGTCTGCCATTGCTTGCTTTTTCTTTTCTCGTCGCACGTCTAGGACCCACGAGGAGGGGACATCCTCGCCCTGTCCCGAGCTGAAGGAGAAAGTCGTCAGCTCCTCGCCATTAGGGATGAGGTCAGCTGTAGACGCCCCTCATCAGGACAGGGAGGTCCCTTCCATCCCCACATCGCCGAGATTTTCGTGACTGTCCCATAGGGTCACATGCTGAATCTTTATCAGTGTCTATCTCTAAGGGACATTAAACCACTTTATATAATTATACAAACTTCAAAACAGTACTTTTCTATTCTCTCCTCCTCTCTTTTGCGTTGTTATATTTTACTTCGACATATGTTATAAACTCCATAATGCGCTGTCATTATTTTTGCTTTAAATTGTCCATTATCTTTTAAAAGAATTCTTTTAAAACATGGAGAATTTCTCTTATCTTTATCCACATATTTACAATTTCCAGGGGCCTCTATTCCTTGCACAGACCTGGATTTCCATCTCTTATCATTTTCTTTTAGCTCCAAAAATTTCCTTTAACATTTTTTGTAGTGCAAGTCTGCTGGCAATGAATTCTCTCAGCTTTCGTCTTTTATTTATTAATTTATTTTTTGCTGAGGAAGATTTGCCCTGAGCTAATATTTGTTACCCATCTTCTTCTTTTTTTTTTTTTTTTTTGATGTGAGCCACTGCCACAGCATGGCTACTGACAGAGATGTGGTGTAGGCCCACGCCCAGGAACCATACTTGGGCTACTGAAGCAGAGCCCATCAAACTTAACCGCTAGGTCACCAGGGCTGGCCCTCAGCTTTGGGATTTTTTTCCAATATATTTAAACTAAAAAAACAAAAACAGTTCACCCATTTCTCCCACCTCCCACCCCCCATCTCTAGGAACCACCAAACTGTTCTCTGTATTTACAAGCTTAGTTTATATATATATATGTTTATATTTCTTTATATTTGTATATTTTAATGTATTTATTATTTATATATATTTTTAAATTCCACATCTATGTGAAATCATACAGTATTTATCTTTCTCTGTTTGACTTATTTCACTTAGCATAATGAATGCTTTCAAGGTCCATCCATGTTGTCAAAAATGGCAAAGTTTCATTCTTTTTATGGCTGAATAATATTCCATTGTGTGTGTGTGTGTACACCACATCTTCTTTATCCGCTCATCCGTCGATGGACCCTTAGGTTGTTTCCATGTCTTGGCCATTGTGAATAATGCTCAATGAATGTGGGGGTACAGATAGCTTTTTGAATTAGTGTTTTCGTGTTCTTTGGATAAATACCCAGAAGTGGAATAGCTGGATTGTATTGTAATTCTATTTTTAATTTTTTGAGGGACCTCCATACTGTCTTCCACAGCAGCCGTATCATTTTACATTCCTACCAATGGCGCACAAGGTTTCCCTTCTTCTCCATATCCTCGCCAACTCATTTCCAGTCTTTTTGATAACAGCCATTCTAACAAGGGTGATGTGACATCTCACTGTGGTTTGATTTGCATTCCCTGATGATCAGCAATGTTGAGCATCTTTTCATGTACCTGTTGGCCAACTGTATGTCTTTGGAAAATGTCTATTTAGATCTTCTGCCCATTTTTTAATTAGATTGTTGGGTTTTTGCTATTGAGTTGTATGTTCTTGATGTATTTTGGATATTTGCCCCTTATCAGATAGGATTTGCAAATATTTTCTCCCTCACAGGTTGTCTTTTCCCGTTGTTGCTGGCTCCCTCCACTGTGGCAGAATCTTTTCAGTTTGATGAAGTCACACTTGTTTATTGTTGCTTTTCATGTTACATTCAAAAAATTATTGCCAAGACTGATGTCAAAGAGTTTACCAGCTATGTTTTCTTCCAGCAGTTTTGCATTTTCAGGTCTTACGTTCCAGGCTTTAATCTGTTCTGAGTTAATCTTTGTGCATAGAGTAAGATAGTGGTCCACATTCATTCTTTTGCCTTTGGCTGTCCAGTTTTCCTAACACCGTTTATTGAAGAGACTCTCTTTTCCCTATTGTATATTCTTGGTTCCTCTGTCATAAATTAATTGACCATATATGCCTGAGTTCATATCTGGGCTCTGTATTGTATTCCATCGATCTATGTGTCGATTTTTATGCCAATACCATACTGTTTTAAGTATTATAGCTTTGTAATATAGTTTGAAATCAGGGAGCATGATGCCTCCAGCTTTGTTCTTCTTTCTCAAGATTGCTTTGGCTATTTGGGCACTTTTGTGATTTCATACAAATTTTAGGATTTTTTGTTCTATTTCTCTGAGTTTTGATAGAGATTGCATTGAATCTGTAGATTGCTTTGGGTAGTATGGACATTTTAACAATATTAATTCTTCTAATCCATGAGCACAAAATATCTTTCCATTTTTTGTGTCTTCTTCAATTTCTTTCATTAATTTCTTATGGTTTTCAATATACAAATCCTCCACTTCCTTAGTTAAATTTATTTCTAGATATTTTATTTGATGCAATTGTAAATGGGATTGTTTTCCTAATTTGTCTTTCTGATAGTTCATTATTAGTGTGTAGAAACACAACAGATTTTTGTATGTTGATTCTGTATCCTGAAACTTTACTGACTTCATGGTTCTAACGGGTTTTGGATAAGTCTTTGGGGCTTTCCGTATATAATATCATGTCATCTGCAAATACTGACAGTTTTACTTTTTCCTTCCCAATTTGGAGACCTTGAATTTCTTTTTCTTGCCTAACTGCTCTGGCTAGGACTTCCAGCACTATGTTAAAAAAAGTGGAAAGAGTGGGCACCCTCGTCTTGTTCCTGATCTTAGAGGACAGCTGGCAGCTTTTCACCTTTGAATATGATGTTAGCTGTGGGCTTGCCATAGGTGGTGCTTATTACATTGGGGTACATTCCCTCTATACCCGCTTTGTTGAGAGTTTTTATCATAAATGGATGTTGAATTTATCATAAATGGATGTCAAATGCTTTCTCTGCAGCTAGTGAGATGATCCTATGTTTTTCATCCTTCGTTTTGTTAATGTGGTGGATCACATTGATTGATTTGCGGATGTTGAACCATCCCTGCATCCCTGGTATAAATCCCATTTGATCATGATGTAGGATCCTTTTAACGTGTTGTGGAATTCGGTTTGCTAATTTTTTTTTTTTTGAGGATTTTTGCATGTATGTCCATCAGGGATATTGGCCTGTAATTGTCTTTTCTTGTGGCATCCTTGTCTGGTTTTGGTATCAGGGTAATCTTGGGCTTGTAAAATGAGTTTGGAAGAGTTCCTTCCTCTTCTGTTTTTTGGAAGAGTTTGAGAAGGGTTGGTGTTAATTCTTTGAGTGTTTGGTAGAATTCACCAGTGAAGCTGTCTGGTCCTAGACTTTTATTTGTTGGGAGGTTTTTGATTACCAGTTCAATCTCCTTACTAGTAATTGATCTGTTCAGATTTTCTGTTTCATCACAATTTTGTCTTGGAAGGTTGTATGTTTCTAGGTATTTATCCATTTCTTCTAGGTTTTCTAAATTTTTGGCATATAATAGTGGTCTCTTATGATCCTTTGTATTTTTGTGATATTTTGTGATATGAGTTGTAACATCCTCTTTCATTTCTGATTTTATTTGGGTCATCTATCTCTTTTTCTCAGTGAGTCTAGCTAAAGGTTGGTCAATTCTGTTTATCTTTTCAAAGACCCAGCTCTTAGTTTCATTGACCTTTTCTATTGTCTTTTTGGTCCCTATTTCATTTACCTCTGCTCTAATCTTTGCTATTTCCTTCTACTAACTTTGGGCTTCATTTGTTTTTTCCCTAGCTCTTTGAGGTGTAGAATTAGGTTGTTTATTTGAGAATTTTCTTATTTCTTGATGTAGGTATTTATCACTATGAATTTCCCTCTTAGAACTGCTTTTGCTGAATATCATAAATTTTGGTGTGTTACATTTCTATTTTCATTTGTTTCAGGTATTTTTTGATTTCTCTCTTGATTTCTTCTTTGACCCATTGGTTGTTTAGTAGCCTGTCATTTCATCTCTACATGTTAGTGAATTTTCCAGTTTTCTTTGTGTAAATTTCTAGTTTCATACCATTGTGGTCAGAAAAGATGCTTGATATGATTTTAATCCTCCTAAATTTATTGTGACTTGTTTTATGGCCTAACATACGATCTATCCTGGAGAATGTCCCATGTGCACTTGAGAAGAGGATGCATTCTGCAGTTTTGGGGTGGAACGTTCTGTAAATATCTGTTAAGTCCAACTATTCTAATGTGTTATTGAAGGCCACTCTTTCCTTATTGATTTTCTGTCTGAATGATCTATCCATTGATCTAAGTGGGGAATTAGAGTCCCCTAATATTATTATGTTGTTGTCAATTCCTCCCTTTATGTGTGTTAATATTTGCTTTATATATTTAGGTGCTCCCATGTTGGGTGCATAAATATTTTCAAATATTATATTCTCTTGTTGGATCAACCCCTTTATCACTATGTAATGCCTATCTCTGTCTCTTATTAGAGTCTTTGTCTTAAAGTCTATTTTGTCTCACGTAAGTACAGCTACTCCAGTTTTCTTTTGTTTTCCACTTGCGAGGAATATCTTTTTCCATCTCTTCACTTTCAGTTTGTGTGTGTCCTACATCTGAAGTGAGTCTCTTGTAGGCAGTATATAGATGGGTCTTATTTTCTTTTATCCATTCAGCCACTCTATGTCTTTTGATTGGAGAATTTAGTCCATTTACATTTAAAGTAATTATTGATAGTATGTGCTTACTGCCATTTCATTATTGTTTTCTGGTTGTTTCTGTAGTTCCTCTTGGTTCCTTGCTTCTTCTCTTGTTTTCTTACCTTATGGTTTGATGACTGTCTATTCTGCGATGCTTGGATTCCTTTCTCTTTATCATTTGTGCACCTATTATTGGTTTTTGCTTTGTGGTTACCATGAAGCTCACATATAACAACCTGTATTTATAATGGTCTATTTTAAGTTGATAACAACTTAAGTTTTAACCTCTTCTAAAATTCAACATTATTCCTCTTCCCCCATGTCTTATGTTTCTGATGTCACATTTTACATCTTTTTATCTTTTGTATCCCTTAATTAATTGTTGTAGTCACAGCTATTTTTACTACTTTTGACTTTTAACCTTCATGCTAGCTGTGTGAGTGATTAATCCATTACTCCTACTATCTATTTACCTTTCCAGTGATATTTATTCTTTCATATGTTTTCCTGTTACTAATTAGTACCCTTTCTTTTCATCTTAAAGGAGTCCCTTTGACATTTCTTGCAAGGCTTGTTTCGTGGTGATGAACTCCTTTAGCTTTTGCTTGTCTGGGAAACTCTTTATCTCTCCTTCAATTCTGAATGATAACCTTACCAAGTAGACTACTCTTGGTCGGAATTTTTTCTTTCAGCACTTGGAATATTTTGTGACACTCCCTTCTGGCTTGTAAAGTTCCCGCTGGAAAGTCTGCTGATAGTCTTATGGGGACTCCTTTGTACCTAACGAGTTGTTTCTCTCTTGCTGCTTTTAAGATTCTCTCCTCGTCTTTAACTTCTGACATCTTAACTATAATGTGTGTTGGTGTGGGTCTCTTTGGGTTTATCTTATTTGTAACTTTCTGGCCTTCCTGGATCTGAATGTCTGTGTCCTTCCCCAGCTTAGGGAAGTTTTCAGCCATTATTTCTTCAGATAAGATTTTGGCCCCTTTCTCTCTCTTATCCTTGTGGGAGCCCTATAATGCAAGTGTTAGTCTGTTTGATGTTGTCCCGTAAGTCCCTATTTTCACATTTTTTCATTCTTTTTTCCTTTTACCGCTCTGATTCGGTGAGTTCTACACCCTGTCTTCAAGTCCACTGATCCTTTCTTCTGCTTCATCTAGTCTGATGTTGAACCCTTCTGTTGTAGTTTTCATTTCAGTTATTGGATTCTTCAGCTCTGTGACTTCTGTTTGGTACTTTCTTATATTTTCTATCTCTTTGTCAAAGCTCTCCTTGTGTTCATCCACCTCCTCCCCAGTTCAGTGAGCATCTTTTTGACTATAACCCTGAGCTCTTTATCAGGTAAATCGCTTGTCATCATTTCATTAAGGTTTTTCTCTGACGTTTTACCTTGTTCTTTAATTTGGAACATATTCCTCTCTTTTTCATTTTGCTTGACTCTCTGTGTTCCTTTCTATACAGAAGATGAAATGACCACCTCTCCCGGTCTCGAAGGAGTAGCCTCATGCAGGAGAGGACACTTTCTGTTCTACCTTGCCTCAGCCCCTGGCTGTGTCTCAAGCCTCTGTGCTTGTCCAAGTTGCCTCTTCTCTTTTTAGTAGCTCCCATAGATGAGGATGCACCAAGATCTGTCCATGTGCCGAAGGGGAGGGTCTCAGCACTGGATTCTGGCTGACTGAGGCCAGACCCTCAGGCTGCAGCTTTTAAAAGGATGCAAATATACAGTCCTATGGGACCACAAGAGTAAGTCCCACTAGCCACCAGAGCCAAGTGACCTGGGCAGTAGGCACAAAAACCAGGGGTCTAAATGAGGGTATAAGCTCTTTTCTGGGTGATCGAGGCAGAAGGAACGCTTTAAAATGGCATCCACAGCCTATACTCCTTGAGAGCAGCTGCTGGCTGTGTGCCAGAGCTGAAGCCTGCCCCTCAGGCCAAAGCTCCAGGAGGCAAAGAGGCCTCCTGCACAGAAAGACTGGAGAGTGCGCTTAGCTTTTGTTTTAGTGTCGGTTTCACTTTCACTTTTGAAGGATATTATCACTAGAAATGGACATCTTGGTTGACAGTTTCGGTTTCTTCCAGCATTTTGAGTACGTTGTTCCAGCTCTCCTAGCTTGCAGTGCTTGTGATGACAAGCCAGCAGTTGTTTTTGTCCTTATTCTCTTAAGATGGTCTCTCCATCTCTGGTCTCAGCCATTCAATTACGATGAGCCTTGGTGTGGTTTTCTTTGTATTCATGCTGCTTTGAGTTCATTAAGGCTCTTGGATCCACGGCCTTCAGGTTTCTATCACATTTAGAAAGTTTTCAGCCATTATCTTGTTAAACAAATTTTCTCCCATCCCCCACCCCTTTTGGGCCTCAGATTACACGTATTGTTAGACTGCTTGATATCATCTCACAGATCAGCAAGGTTCTGCTTATTTTTTCTAGTCTTTTCTCTCTGTGCTTCAGTTTGGATAACTTGTCCTATCTTCAAGTTGACTGATCTTTTCTTCTCTAGTGTCTAATTCATTCTTAATCCCATCCAGTCCTTTCTTATTTTATACACTGTATATTTTTGTCTTTAGAATTTTCATTTGATTCAGTATTATACTTTCTCTTTTGATTATGATCATGGCTTCCTTTAAATCCTTGGACATAATTGTAATAGTTGTTTCAACACTTTATCTGCTAATTCTATAGTCTCACACTTCTTGTTGTGTTTCTATTGACTGCTTTTTCTCCCAGTTATTGGTCACATGTCTAATAATGTTTTATTTGCTGTTAGAGGTTGTAGACGTTAATTGTTGAGATCCTGGATTTTGTTGGCCTGCTCTTTAAGAATGTTGAGTTTTGGGGCCGGCCCCGTGGTATAGTGGTTAAGTTTGGCACACTCTGCTCCAGCAGCCCAGGTTCACAGGTTAGGCTCCTGGGTGTGAACCTACAGCAATCATCAGTCATGCTGTGGCAGCAATCCACACACAAAGTAGAGGAAGATTGGCACAGATGTTAGCTCAGGGCTAATCTTCCTCAAGCAAAAAAAGAAAAAAAAAAAAAAGAAGAAGAACATTGAGTTTTGTGCAGACAGGCAGTTAACTTATGTGGAGACCAGCCTGGTCTTTGCGAGGCCTGTGTCAATGCTGTCAGGTCAGGAGTAGAAGAGCCTTCACTCTGGGGATAGCTTAGCCCGACACCTAAGACGTGGCTGTCTTTGGTCTCCATCAAATGCCCTGGTGTCCACGAGGCCTCTTCACTCTGAGTGGCTGCCATTTGAGTGCTCCTGGCCCTGTGTGGACACTGGGAGCTGCTCAGCTCACAGAGCTCCCTGGTCCGTGTTTTCAGCCTGGCTTCCTGGGATCTCTCCCTGCAGACACACAGCACAGCATTTGGCCAGAACTTGGGCTGGCCTAGGTGGACTTCTGGAGCTCCTTCTCTCCATCACCACCTCCTCTCCAGGGCTCTGCCAGTCCCCAGTGCCCTCGGCCTCCCCAAAGCCCATCTCTGTCCCCTCAGCTCAGTGGGAGCACCATGCTTGGCCTGGTTCTGCCTCTGGGAAGAAAGCCAGGCAGCTGTGGTGCCCCTCATTTGCTCCTTTCTCCCAGGAGCCACTGTCCTCGGCTGCCCATCACCCAATGTTTGAAACAGCTGCTTCCTGTAGTTTTTGTTTAGTTTTCTAGTTGATTATGGTGGGAGCGGCTTCATCACAGCCAGAAGGTCTGCAGTGTTTGAAATTCTCAAGTGGAGGCAGATACATGCATTTTTTAATAAATTCTCTACTTCTTTGGAAATCTCAACAGTCCCCAAGTATTACAAGGTGCCTGGGCTTTGGAGTCAGACAGACCCGGGTTCTCATCCTGGCTGGGCCACTCACTAGCCAAGTGACAAGCAAATTTCACCTCCTAGTTCAATGGGGGTGATGACATGGACACCTTGGGGAGTTTCTGTAAGAATTCACTAAGATGATGCACGGGGTCTGGCACTTGGGAGAAGCTTAACAGGATGAATGACCCTTTGCTGTTTGGGGTACAAGGAGGAATGACCATGTGCCTCCTGAACTGATCTTCCGGCTCAGCAAGGCCACCCTGGGAGCCCTGCTCGGCACTCCGGCCCCCACGCCACCCCCTCACCCATCTGCGGGCCCCACCCCGCCCTGGGCCACCACTCACCCAGCACAGAGGAGCCTCTGTCCTCAGGCCCACTCACAGCCACCACATCATCCGAGGTCAACGGGAGACCTCTCCCAGCTGCCCGCGGGCTGGATGGAGCGCCTGTGGGACCCTGCAGTGAGTGACAGGTCAGCCCAGTGCCAGGGCTGGAGAAGAAAAGAGGGTTGTTGTGCCCCTCCCTCCACCCCACACATTCCCTGTGGCCCCCGGGGAGGGAGGGGAGCAGGCAGCGGGCACTGCCCACTCAGCCCTGGCAGGGGAGACGGGCATGCCGTGCAGCCTCATACATCTTTGGCCCTGGGCACCTGGGATGGTCAGGCCAAAAGGTGTCCTGAGGGGCTGCTGGCCTCAGGGCTCTGGGCTGTGGCTCCACTGGCTGAGCAAAAGTTTGGAGGACTTGAAACGAGACCCCCAGGAACACAGGATGCCCTCAAGCCGCAGGAGAGGGGCGCCTGCAGATAATGAGTGTGGACTTCTTCATAGGAAATCCTGATAGCTGTGGGGTTGGGTGGTCCACATCCTCTCCCCTGCTGGGAACCCTAGAGGGAAGACCCCTCATGTAGCGAGTTCAGGCCAGGCCAGGCACAAGGCTGAGCCAGTCCTACCTTCCAAAGGTGAACGCCAGTGTGCAGGGTCTAAGCCCGGGACCACGGCGTGAGAAGCTAAGGCCGCCTGCAGCCTCGCACCACAGCCTGGGCCAGGGAGCCCAGTGATGGGATGGTGGTGGCACCTCCAAGACTAGTGCGGGAGAAGGAGGGAGAGGACCCAGGCGGCCACGAGGCAGCCACTCTTCCAGACCCCTGCCTTTCCACTCTCGAGGCTGAAAATCTGCCCAGTGGCTGGGGAGCCCGGAGATGTGCTGTGCACCTCAGCCCTCTTCTTGGCAGAGCTCGGTGAGACCAGCACAGAGCCGCCCAGGCCCTCGGGAGAGGGCGTGCAGGCGACCATTGTCTGCAGAGCATCCCGTCCCTGCCGGCGGGCGGGTGGTCCAGCAGGAAGAGAGGAACACAGGTAACAGAGGAGCAGGTCCATAGGCAGAGGGCTCTGAAGATGAAGGAGCCCAGGAGCAGGCTGCGTCAGCTTCCGGGGCCACAGCAAAGGACTACAAACCAGGGGCTTAACGCGATGGAAATGTACTTCTGAAAGTTCTGGAGGCCCTGCAGAGGATGCTCCTGGGCTTTCCTAAGATGAGAGCGTCTAGCTCCCAGCGGGGTCACAGCCAGCCTGGAGGCCCGAGGAAGGTAAGGAGGGGCCTGGTGCCATCCTAAAGGGACACTGTGTCTGTGTTGACCCGGCCCTGTGTGCCCCTGGTCCCGGCCCCAGGATGCAGAGAGGCCCACAGGCTCACTCTTGCTGGCAGGCAGGCGAGAAGAGGACTGTGGGCTGGCCCCCGGGTCCTTCCCGCCATGCCCGCCCAGCACTTATGACTCTGGAGCTGTTTCCTTCCAGCCACGACCCCGGAGCGCCAACTTTGGGTCCCCTCGCGTTTCATCATCAAACCCTCAGTTTACAGCTGAGACAACAGAAGCCCAGAGAGGCCAAGCCACTTGCTCCAGGTCACCCGTTCCCAACCACACAACGAACCAGCTGGAAAAGGAGAGATGGCCCCTCAAAGACTCGCAGTTTGCAGGCAGAGCCAGACTCAGGGTGCTGGCAGGGCCGAAATAGGCGCTGGACGGCTGGGCCAGGCAGGGTGGGGATTAACCAAGCTGGGTTCTGACGGAGGGTTTTACAGGAAAGCATCCAGTGGAAGCTGGGAAGCCCCTGGGCCTCAGTCTCCCCACGGAGCTGCCAAGGTGCCCCAGAACGCCCCGGCTGCTCCCCTCCTGCAGGCTGGACTTTGTGGATGCAGTACCCACAATGGCCTCTGGAGGGCAGCAGCTGCCTGCCTTTCCCTGGGAGCTCCCCTGAAGCCACCTGTCCACCCAGGTGGCTGCAGGGCCCAGGCCACCACCCACAGGGGTCAGCCCTTGACCCCCACCTGACACACACACACAGATGGGAGTGACCGCCTGTTGGGCCCCTCCCTGTGTCCACCCTAAGCCCTGCCCACGTGGCACCTGCACATCTGTGTGGACCACCCGACCCGCAGGCAGCCGGGCCCCTGCCACAGGGTGGACGTTGGCTGATGGGGGGGCCGATGCCGGGCCAGGACGGGGTGGCCACAGGTGCGCCGGGCAGGCGGCCCCACAAACCCCAACACCCAAGGAAAGGCCAAGCCAGTCCGCAAGCCTGTGGCATCTCCCCGCCCAGCACAGGACTTAAAGCTGGCACAGCAGCCAGCCCTGGGGAGTGGGCGCCGGGAGAGGGCGGGCCTGCACCCCCTGGCTAGACTGCGCCTGATGGCTGGCGTGCCCCTGCCCACTGCACCGAGGCCGGGGCTCAGCAAAGGGACCACGGTGGCCTGAAAGCTTGCCCAAACACGCAGCCCAGTGCAGGCACTCAAATGGAGCCATGCTGGGTGGCACTTTCGACAACGAGCCTTTCCTGAAAAAGGGACCTGGAAGCAGGTCAGAATGGGGGCTGGCACAACCAGCATCTCTGCGGCTGAGTCCTGGGTTCTCAGGTCACATCCGTGGATCACCAGGCACTCGCTGAGCACCTGCTGTATACAGGGCCCTGGGCTCTGTACTGTGGGATGGATACATGTACGAGCTGCCACAGGAAAACACTATATTAACAGAGGTATAGTATCTAGAAGAAAGGAGGTGATTGCTCCCCTTCCTCTTGTCCTGGCGTGGTACTGGGTTCTGTTCTGACAACTATATTTTGAGGGGGATTTTGGCACAATTTGAAGCATCTTGGGGGAACATGCCAGGATGACGAACGATCTGGATTCCATGTCACACCAAGAATGACTAAAGAAGGTGATAACAGTAGACAGTGTAATAACCTGTCCTGGGAGGTGGTGAGCTCCCCACCCTGAAAGTATTCAAGCAGAGGCAGGACATCAGCTTCCTCAGTCTGGGCTGGGAGTCGGCATGTCTGTTTCAGCCCCTCCACCCAGCCCTCTTCTCAGCTGCCAGTCTTTCCACCAGATCCGATCCCGTTGCTTGAACCCTGAGTGGCTCTTTGCTACTCTTAGGATAAAAGAGTTGACTTCCCCACCCTCTGCTGGCGAGGCTGTGCCTGGTCTCCCCACTCCCAACCCCATCCTGCTCCCTCTACTCCTATCCCCACAGTCTTTCAGGCTCTCACTCTGGCCATGCTCCCACCCACCTCAGGACCTTTGCACATGCTGTGACATGCCTGAAACACTCTTCTGTTCCCTTTCACAGAGCTAACTCCTGCTCACCCTCCAGGTGTCAGGCTTACTAGCCCTTTTTAGGGGCAGTGGTGCTGATTTCTGCCCTTCCACCCCTACACACACTTGATAGCCTCTACAGTGCTGTCCCCTTCATTCATGGTGACTCCTCTGCTGTAATTTCACATTTGTCCATCTCCCGCTGCGGCCAGCTCCATGAGGACAGAGACGGCGTCTGTTTTGCTCATGGCTGTACCTCTGATGCCCTGCACAGCAGTCAGCACACAGCAGGGACTCAGCACACCCCCCAGGGTAACAGCAGAAGGAGAGCAGACGGAGGAAGAGCAAAGGCCTGGAGAGGGCAGGCTTGGGGGCCAGGCTCGGAGCCCCTCCTGCTGGCTAGCAAGCGCCTTCCTTTCAGGCCTCGGCATCCCGTCTCTAACACGGGGACGACGGTAACAAGCTCACCGCGAAGGCGGCGGAGCGCTCCGCGCGCTCCCGGGCTGCTCTCCGGCTCGCTCTTCACAGAATCCAGAGGGCGGGCCGTCTCTGCCCCGCCGGAGGCCTCGCAAACGTCAGATTCCCCGCAGGCCTGGTCGGCTTCCAGGAAGGCTTCCTGGAGGAGGAGGCAGCGGAGCAGGGCCGGAAGGAGAGATTCAGGGGCGCAGTGAGCGCAGCGGGGACACTCGCCCCACACCTGGCGGGCAACGCTGGCCCGCGGCGCCGGGCGCGGGGAGCGGGCGGGCGGGGTGGGCGGTCCCGGGGCGGCGCGGGCGGACTCGGCCCGGACTCCGGAGGCGCGAGCTCGCTGGGCCGCGGGTCACGTGGGCGCCGGCCGGCCAGGTGAGGCGGTGACGCAGACGGCACGGCCAGGTGCCCCGGGCGCGCCCTGCCGTCCCTCCCGCCCGGCCCGCGCCCTGCCCACCTGGCCACCCACCTGGCGGGGCCGCAGCGCGCCGCCGCCGCCCGCGGGCCGCACAGGAAGTGGGGGGGCGGGGACAGGGAGGGACAGTGCGGCCGGGACAGAGCGGGGCCCGGAACGGCCGCCCGGCCAGGGCGCAGCCTGCAGGCTGGACCGGCCCCACCTCGGCCGCGGCGCTCGTCGCTCCGTCCTCGCCCCGCGGCGCAGGTGAGCCTGGGGGGAGACAGGTGAGCCTGGTGGGCAGAGGCAAGCCTCGGGGCGGGGGGGGGGGCTGGGAACGCCGGGGGCGCCTTTCCTCTCCTTCGCTTTTCCTACCAGTCCCCCCGGGGGTCCGCGAAACTTTGCGGCCCCCTCTCCCCCGGGCTGCCGGAGCGGGGCTGAGGAAGGGGGCGGAGCGCGCGGGCCGAGCCGCCGGACCAGGAGCCGGACCGACTCCACCCCCGGCCCCAGGCGTCCCTCTCCCGCCCCCTGCCGTCCCTTGAGCCCCGAGGGGAAGGCTTCCTGCCAGAGCTCCCCTTAGACGTCAAAGCTGAGACCCTCAGGAAGCCCCAGGACCTTTGAAAAGGGGAGTCAGGAGGGCCGGGGAAGCGACCCTCCTAGCAACTGGAGAATCTGCTGCCCAAATCCGCTTTGGCCCCAAGGGTCAGCAGCCCCAAGAAGGAAGACCCCTCCCCACAAGAAACCCCCAGCAAACCCCTCCCCCGCCCTGGGGTCCTGGGTGGGCAGACCCCAGGCAGGGAGCGCTCCTCCTCTGCCTCCAGCTCTGAAGGGAGGGGGAGTGGAGGAGGGTGGGGTCGGCCCTGGAGGGCGATGGGTCCCACTTCCTGCTGAGACACCATCTTAGCTGCCCCCCGGGTCTGCACCTGGAAGCCGGGATGCCTTCTGAGTGTGGGTGCGCCTCAGCTCAGCGCCTGGCCAGCGCGGGCCTCACCCCCTGTCTTCCAGGCATAGTCTGCACGGCCCAATGGGGGTCCCGAGGGGTGCTTGTTGGGTTCCCCAAGGCCATGCAGTGCATGGCGCCTACGAGGCCTGGCTGGGCCTGGCGGGAGGGCCCCTGCCCCTGTACACCTATCTACCCTGACATCCCTGGTGGCCTAGTGCTGAGGGGTGGGGACCCCGGGTTGAAATCCCAGCTCCGTGTGAGTTAAGGCAAGTTTCTTGAGCCCTCCTGGCCTGTTTCCTCACCTGTAAGATGGGAGTGGTAGGGGTGTCACTGAGGGCCTGACTTAGCTCAGCTGAGCTCCTCTCTGGCCGCCGCCATGCAAGGCCCACGGGCCCTGGGAGGACGAGAACCTCCGTGAGAGGTGGGTGCAGGCAGGGCCAGGGGCCGTGGGCCAGGCGGGGCGTGCCGAGTCTGCACAGCGTGAGGGGGGCTGGGGGCTTCCCGGGAGAAGTAAGGTCAAGTCACTTGGGCAGAAATCACCTGGGGAATGAGATGCAGTGAGCTGTGGGGAGGGCGTCCCCATCCCGGAGGGCTCTGGTCCCCCGGGATCATCTCTGACCCTACACAGGTGGCCCCTTCACCCTCGCATGGGGAAACCGAGGCACAGGTGGAGCAGCTCGCCGGGGTCCATGTTTGCTGCCCCTGAGGGCCCATCCAATGGGCACAGCTGCCCGCCGGGCCCCCTGGCCCAGAATCTTAGTTTCGGTTTCCAGATGGGTGTCAGCTGCTGACTCCTTCCCGGGTAGTCCTCGCGCTCGAGCGGCCTCGGTGAGAGCTGCCCGCTGGGGCGGAGACACGGGGCCGGACGGGGCCTGGCTCCTCGGCCTCGCCCACTGAGGCGCCTTCCCTCGGCATTGGTTTCCTTACCTGTCCCACCTTCCAGAAGTCCAGTCAGAGACTCCAGACAGCGGGCAAGGAGGCATTGGGGGGACACCCGCGGGCCACTGCTCCAGGCTCCCCAGGCAGGCAGTGCTCGGAGCTCCCAGGCCGGGCTGCTGTGGGGAAGCACCGTGTGCACCAGCCGAGCCAGGACAGGCCGGAGTCATGGGACATCTGAATCCGGAGCCGGGAGCCGGGAGCCACGAGAGGCAGGGTGGGCCCTGTGGGCAGAGCCAGGAGCGCCGTCTTCTCTTCTCTGTGGCAGTCGCAGTGCCTGAGGTGTCACAGGGAGGAGGCAGCTAGAGGCTTCTGCTCAGGTGGGAGGAGCAAAGGCCCGCGGCCGCCCCATCATGCTGTCTGGGGCTGTGTGGCCCGGGCGGGGGGGGTGTTCTCCTGACCCCCACCTTGAAGGGTGCCTCTCGGGTCAGCCAAGCCGGGGTTTCTCCGCCTCAGCCCTCTGCACGTCTGTTCCAGATAGTTCCTCGTTGTGGGGCCGTGCTGTGCACTGTAGGGTGCGGAGCAGCATCCCTGGCCTCTACCCACAGAGTCCAGTAGCTTGGCCCCACCTGTGACCACCAAGAATGTCTCTGGACACTGCCAGGTGTCCCCAGGGGCACAAAGCCACCCTGGTCGAGAACCCCAAGCTGCCCCGGCCGCCTTCAGTGGGACTGTTTGCCGTGTGCTGCATGGTTTCCAAGGCCGAATCCGGCCCTCAAATTCCCTGGGACTCTGCGTCCCGAGCTCGGCCGGGCAGAGTTACCCGGGCACAAGGCCGGCATTGTGGGTAGAGGCTGCCTGAGCAAAGGCCGGGGTCGGGCAGACGGCGCCGGAGGGACAGAGCTTCTGGGCGGGGTGGGGTCAGCCGGACCTGGAGGCCGGGGCAGAAGGCACAGAGACCCCCCCACGTGTCCTAGCCGAGAGCTGGCAGGTCCCAGCTCGGTATGACTGGGTCCTGGCGGCTGAGTCGCGGGCCCAGGCCGGGAGGACTGTGCTTCTGCAGGGGACCAGGAGAGAGGGCACCGAGCCCACTGGGGTCCCAGGAGGCCCATCTGTCGGGGAGGATGAGGGAGCGAGGGGCTGGGCTGGAAGGGCCCGCTGGGCCAGGCCAGCCCGAAACGCAGAGAGCCAGGGAGGGGCCAAGTGCAGCTTAGGGCTGGACAGGCTGAGTCGGTCACTGGAGGCTGTGCAGAGACATCCCCCAACCTCACCTGTTTGTCCCTGGCCCCCCACGCCCCTCTCCCAAGCCCTGAGTGTCCTTTACGCACCCTGCCTGTGTGCTGGGAACACCAGGGCAGGCTCAGGGCAAAGGGGAAATTGGGTGCCATGGGTTCCCAGGCCTCAGCTGCTGAAGGCCCTCCCCAGCCCACCCTGAACAGAGCAGCAGGAAGTCACCTGAAAGTCCACAGAAGGTGGCACAGCCGGTCTGGAAGCTCCTGTGGCAGTGCCCTGGTGGTTCCTGCGCAGGAAACAGAGGCCACATGAGGGCCAGTGCTCGGCATGGGACACCAGGGCCCCTTGGGGAGCACGTAGTGCTGGGCGAGGACCCCAGGACAGAGCTGGTGCTCGTGATACTCGGCACTCACTTGTCAGTTTGGGGCTTGAGCCCTGCTGTTTGTGGGGATGTGAACAGGAAATTGTCCCTGCCCCCAGAGGACCCACAGACTCCTGGGGAGACAGAGGGACAGACAGACAGCACACGGTTCTCGCTGCCATGAGTGTGTTTGGAGGAGCTTTCCGGGGCCGCCTTTGCTGGGGAGCAGACCTGCTCTGGTCACTGCAGGGTATCTGGCCTTTCTTGGTGGCACCGTTGTCCAGACAGCGTGGCTGGCATTTGCCCTGAGGGCAGCTGAAAGGAGAGTCTGTGCTCTCGGCCCCTCCCTGCACTGGCTCCAGGACACCAGGCAAAGGCTGGCGTCCAGTGCGGACATTGAAAGAGACACTCAGCAGAACCAGCTGGCCAGAGGAGAGGCCGCCAGATGTGCACCCAGCTGGGGGTCCCAAAGAGGCTGCCGGGCAGAAGCTCACAGATGTGAGTGTGCGCTGGGCACACGGGCCTCCCACCAGCACAATATCTGTCTCCTAAATAGAAGCAGACAGCCAGCCGGGACCAGCAGGTGTTTGAGGAAAGCCTGGTGCCTGAGAGAGGAGCTCGCAGAGGCCACGATGGAGGAGGAACGGGGGCGTGGAGGAGTCAGGCCAGCGAAGAGGAAGAAACTAGCGCAAACGAAAGTAAAATCGTTTTGCTTGACGTTGACAGAAGATGTGGCGTGCATAAAACAAGAACAAGGTGCTATGAATAAAGAGCAGGAGAGAGCTCCCTGTAGGGCAACAAAAATGACAATGAACGTTTGGTGGAAAGCTTGGAAGATTACAGTGAGGGATGTCCCACAAAGGAGGACAAGGAGACAAAAAGTAGGCGAGAAGGGTCGGAAACTAGGAGAGCATCTCAGACATCAGGAGTCGTTAACAGGCATTCCAGAAAGAGAGATCCCAGGAAACAGAGGTGGGAGAAATTATCCCGGAAATAGCACCAGGAAGTGCCTGGACCTAGAGGCCCCAGTCACGGGTTGGAAGGATGCACAAGTTCGTGGCTCAGGGAGTGAACATGGACCCATCCCCGTGAGCACCAGGGCTCCCGGGCAGGGCTCCCAGGGCTGGGTGGAGCCTCAGGTGACAATCCAAAGAGCACAGTGGCACCCGTGTCAGCTATGTCCCCAGCAGGTGGAAGCTGGGAGCTGAGGGAGGAGGGCTCCTCCATCCTGGACTGATCTCCCGCAGACTCTGAGGTCCCCAGTCACTGGCCGAGGGAAAGGCAGAAAGAGGACATTTTCAGACAGGCCAAGACCCACCTCCCAGGACGCCACCTCGGGAAGGTGCTGCCCGGGGAAGGAGTGAGGACAGGCTGGAGCACAGAGAGGGAGGGAAGCAGGAAGAGGGACGGCCCGAAAGCAGAGAGGAGAGGGCCTGGGGAGATGGGGAAACAGGGAGCTGACCATATGGAGCACGTGATCAAGTCGCGGAACGTGTAGGGAAGAACGAACAGAAGGAAACCACGGCAACGGCAACGGGAGGGAATCATTAATGAGGGGGAGGCGTGGCGCCAGCATCCTGCTGGGCCCAGCCTGCCGGCTGCCACAAACACCCAGGGCTATCGCTGTGCGGGCTGGACCCCCCGGCCCACACCCGGGAGAGGGTGGTGATGCCTTCAGTAGGGAGGTGCAGAAATAGCGGGCTGTGCCTTGTTGAGAAATTAGGGAAAAACTGAAGAGCCCGCAGTGGTGGCCTGTGGGGGACCTGGCCGTGGAGGAGGGGATGCCTGGGTTTCATGATAAGCCTTTGGGTGCTATTTGACCTGTGAACCTTTGTCCACGTGGTTCAGTGATAACTGAACACTGGAAGGAGGAAGACAGGTGCTGCCTGGGGTGGCTGCAGCTCCCGAGAGCCGGCTCAGGCTGGGGACAGAGCCTGGAGCTCCTGCCAAGGGGGCAGCGGCCTGGGATGGTGCCCGCTCTCCTCGGGTCCCAGGCTGGGGGCACCGCAGGCCTGTGGGCGAGGCTGCCTTGCTGGGAACGGAGGTCACACCCGGCACCGGCTCACCCAACAGGTTCTGTTTGGGCACCTTCGGGCCCAGAACGGACTTTGCCCTTTCCTGGGAGAGGCCGTGTCACTGGCCGGGTCTGGGGCCCGAGACAGGGAGGAGAGGAGGGGCGAGGGGACAGGGCCAGCAGGGGGCTTAGAGGCACTTGGGGGCACAGTCGTGGTGCCAGCCTTTCAGCGCCACCTGCTCTTTACAGCTGTGCAAAGTGCCCCGTGTGAACACCGCACGGTCGGAGCCGAAGGGCTCGCAGGAGCTGTCTCCCGGCTGCACACTGGGCGCGTCTTGCTCGGCCTGTGTGCAGATCCGAGTCTAAAGGAGCCCGTGTCTCAGCCAGGCCGGGATGATGCAGACGAGTTAACGGGCGGGGGGCAATCCTGGGCAGCGCAGACCCGCCCGGCCCGGGGGAGGCCTGGTGTGGCTGGCCAGCCTCCGCTGGGTGACTCAGAATGTCCCCAGGAATGCGTGGGCGGTGCTCCTGTGCAGGGCAGCTCCTCCCTGGGGCTGGAGGTGCTGTGCGCGCCTGCCTGGCGTGGTTTTGCCTGAGTGCTGGGAGAGCCGAGCGGCGAGAGCCAGGCTTCCGGGTGTCCGGCCTCCAAAGCCACTGCCACTGTGCCGTGATTTAGGAGGCGCCGTGTGGCCGGTCCTGCCCAGCCTCCCGCAGGACGGAATTCCTGGGCCCAAGCGTGAAAGCCCCTGCAGGGGACACACCCAGACCCAGCACTGGGCAGCCAATGTGAGAGGTGGGCCGGGGCTGGGACCTCTGGTGGGTTCTGGGGCGGGTGGTGGTGTCGCTGGGTGGTGCCCACCCACCCAGCCCTCATCCCTGGCTGCATGCCCCTGGGGTGGGAAAGAGCAGGTCACAGCTCCCCTCCCCAGAGCTGTCAGATGAGCTCCTGGGTGGCGTTCCTTCCCAGATCCAGATCTGCGGGGAGAGTGACAAGGGCGCCGTGTGGCTCTGAGCAGCTCACTCCAGCTGGGCCCCTGGCAGAGAACTTGGAGCTTTGTTCTTCCATCTGAAAAGTAGGCTTTCCCCTCGCCCGGCCCTCGTAGTTTTAATGGGTGCAAGTTCTGCGTACACAGGGAGCGTGTGAACGGTGGCTATCCTTGTTTGTATTAAAACTAAAAGGAAAAGCAAAAGGACCGCGTTTCTCCGTTGTCCTCTTTGATGCTACAAAGTTCTCTTGAGCTGGCGCTTGCTCCGCCTGCGGCTGCCGCATGAGGAGCATAGGTGTCTGTGATGCTGCATGGGCCTGCTCGTCGTGATGTCGTGGCTCCTCGGTAGGCCAGGGCCATTTACACACTTGGTGCGAATGAGCCTGCAGACTCTTCTGGCCCCTCAGGGTGTACATTGTTGTCATTGTGCCCATTTTACAGATTTTGAAACAGGCACAGGAAGCAGCAGAGGGAAGCGGTGGTGGCGGTGGAGAGCAGGGTCTCTGAACACGCTGGGCAGGGGCAGGGGCTGGTGCCCGTGAGGCTTGTAGGCAGCCCTGCCAGGCCTGGGTGTGAAAGATGGCAGTGGACCCGTCCACACTGGCTGGACAACGCGCTGTCAGCCAGGACGAGCCAGGTCGTGCTGCAGCAACAAGTAGCCTGGAAGGTGCTTCAGACAGGCCTTCCCTCTGGCCGCACCAGCGCCCTGGGTCTGGGCTCCGCATGGCTTAGTCACTCAGGGCCCAGGCCAGCAGGACCCCATCCCCACGCGCACTTCCGCCTTCATGGAGCAGCAGCGTGTCCTGGGGCCGTGGGCCGGGTCAGAGCCCTGCCAAGGCCTTGCCCCACTGTGTTCACACGCACAGCGACCCTGCCCTTCAAGGCTCCCGAGTCAGGGATTGTCGGCCCCGTTCAGAGTTCGGAAACGTGGAAAAACGTGGGTGTGTCGCTGGGCATGTGGAAAGGCTGTATAGACAGCTGCCACAGCGGTGTCCCTGCATGGGGCGGCCTGGAGGAAGGGCCGGGGGTCAGGCAGGCTGGGCGCAGATCCTGGTTCCGATGCCCCCTGTCCTGAATGCCTCTCAGGCCTCTGGGTCTCTCTGGGCCTCATTTCTTCACTGGCAGAATGAGACTAAAGACAGCCCGTGCCTCCGGAGCGGGTGAGCTGGTCCACCTTGGGCACCAGCGTGAGGACCACAGCTCGGGGTGCCCTGGAGCCTCGGGCAAGGCGGGGCCTGGGGTCACTGCCTCCCCTCGGACGCAGGCCTCCGAAAAGCTCTGCAGGCAGGTTGTTCATCATCCTCGCCTTGACTGCAAGGAAATGGTGCCAAGGGCCCGAGTGGCTGACTCCAGTCCTGGGCTGTGGGGCCCAGGCCCAGGCACCCTGCACCGCCCGACACTTTCACCCCCAGCTCGAGAATTTGTCCTCCGTGTGTGCAACCTGCCAGGGGAAGCATGGTGGCCTTGCAGGGCCAGCCTCTATACAGGCTGCTCCCACCTGTCCCTCAAGCCCAGAGAACCAGCCGCCTGCCCTCTGCCTCAACCCGGCAGCCGGGTGCCTGCAGGCCTGAGACTGTCCCAAGCCTCCTGGGGGCCCAGTGACCACGGGCTCTGTGATGGCCAGCTCCACCCTGGGCCGCTCACCGGCCTTGGAGCGCTGCGGTCCTGAGCACGGGCTCTAGCCAGGGCAGGTACTGCAAAGGAGCGGATGGGGCCAGTGTGCAGGGGTTGTAGCGTGCATGTCCGCACGCAGCTTCACCTTTGCCCTTTCCCCCCAGGACCCTGTGGCCACTCAGCATGTCCCACCGGCACTCGGACAGCTCCTTGGAGGAGAAGCTCCTGGAATACCGCTTCCCCCCGGAGCTGCGGCTCGATCCCAAGGGGAACCCGGCGTGCGGGCTCCCGATGGTCCGGGGCTCCCTGCGAGACAGGGACAATGCCTCCTCCCCGCCTGAAACCCCACCGTGCCCACCTCCCTCACCTGCGTCCTCCGAAGGCGAGACGCCGCGGGCCGTCGTCCTGAGCACGCAGAGCCCCGCAGCCCTCAAGCTGGGCACTCAGCAGCTGATCCCCAGGAGCCTGGCTGTGTCGAGCAAGGCCAAGACCCCGGCCCGCCACCAGAGCTTCGGGGCGGCCATGCTCAGCAAGGAGGCCGCCCGGCGGGACCCCCGGCTCCTCTCGGCCCCCAGCTTCTCCCTGGACGACATGGACATGGACACGGGCCCCGGGGGGATGCTTAGACGAAACCTGCGGAACCAATCCTACCGGGCGGCCATGAAGGGCCTGGGAATGCCGGGCAGCGAGGGGGGCCCCGTCAAGCTCAGCCCCAAGCTCCAGGCTTTGGCCGAGGAGCCCAGCCAGCCTCCTGCTCGGTGTCCAGCCAAAAATAAGGTAGGGGGCTGTCCACCTGGACAACGGGCTGGGGTCCGTGCCTCAGGAACTCATGGGCAGGGAGGGGGCCCAGCCATCATGTCACAGACCGTCATCACACAGCTGCCATCCTGTGAGCCCCTACGGTGTGCAGGCTCCTGATGTAGTTTATTCCATTTAAGCCCAACGACAGAGTGAGCGGAGTGTGTCCCACCTTGCAGACGAGGCAGCTAAGGCTCAGAAGCGTCAAGGGTGTGACCCTGCACCCCTGGACTCTGGTGTCCCCACTCTCAGCCACAGTGGGGAGCAGAGCCTGGGAGAGAGCAGCCCCAAGGGGGAGCTGGCCTGTCTGAAGGATGCATTTCAGTGACAGCTTCCCGGCAGCTACGGGCCTGGGCTGGGTCTGCCCAAGGGGCTCGTGTCCACGCTCAGGAGGAGTCCGATGCTCCCTCTGCACGCCCTTCCCTCCCCATCCGATAGCCATGCTCCCTTGGCATCACGAGCAGGCACAGGGCCGGTGGGAAGGGTGTTCTCTCCCAGGGCCCTCTGCACCCACGGTGGCTGTCCCTGGGGGTTCCTCTGCCTTGGGGTCCTGCCCGGACCGTGAGCTGTGGCCCTGGCCTGGGGAGAAGCCGAGCCCACCGTCAGAATGCTGGCGACCCGGCGAGGAGGGGGCAGGGGCAGGGAGAGCACTGGCCACTGTCCTCGGTTTAATGTCTCCCCTGGCCTGGGAGTGGGCACACCCCCTGCCACGCCTACTTGAGGCCCAGGCCCCAGCGACTCTGTTGGCCCCTCGGCCCCCTGCACCCCCAGGGCCAGGCCTGCAGGTCCACTCATTCATTCGCTGTGGATTCATACATTCCGCGAACATGTCCTGAGTGCTCCCTGTGCTCGGTGCTGGGGTACCGCCGTGAGCCCAGGGGCAGGCCGTGGGGGGCTCTCAGGGTAGCGGGGACAGGGTGCCGTGAGGGTGCTGAGGGTCGGGCTGGGGGTGCTCGGGCTGTGGGAGCACAGAGCAGGGGCTCCCAGGGGCTCAGGGCTAGGCAGGGCAGACCTGGAGGACAGAGGGTTAAGCAGAGGTGTGGACCGAGGGCGGGTGCCCGGTGGAGGAGGGCCGAGGCCGCAGCATGTGCCCAGACCTGGAGGCAGGAGGACTGGGGTGCTGGGGGCACGAGGCGGGGCAGCAGGGCCAGGGGCAGCTGGGAGCGCCACACAGTCCAGACCAGCAAGGGGAATTTTCAGGCCCCCACTGGTTTCGAGAAAGCAGCTCCCCTTTCCTGGAACCAGCACACCTGCAAGGTCAGGGAACAGTGTGTCCCAGCAGGGAGGTGGTCACTGAGTGGGCAACGGGGGGCCACCATGCAGGCCCCCACTCGCCTCCCCAGTCCTGCTGTCAGCTGCTGGGCCCCTGGGCCTGTGCTGGGAGCTGGACACTAACCTGCCAGTCTCTGCTCTCCCTGCCGCCAGGTCCCAGATGTCGTGGGGCCCTGTGTGCGGCCCTGGCTCCACCCAGTGTCCCTTCTTGGCCCTCTCCCAACCACACCTGTCCTGCCTTGCTCAGGCTTTCCTCCAGACCCAATCAGGACACCCTACTTTCCTGAGCACCCTCTGTTAACTACTTCAATCCTGGCTCTTTCTCCAGGCAACCCTCCTGGATTTGCACAGCCCTTGTTACCTGCCCTGCCTGCTCTGAGCCCCCATTCCACCTCATCCTACCTGTCCTGGCCTCCGCTTGGTGGGCCGCCCCCATCCCTTGTGGAGCCGACATTTATTGAGCACCTTCTGTGTGCCCAGCAGAGTCCCCTCCCTTTGGGCACAGCTTCACACATGGAGCTGTGAGGGCCCCCTGGGCGGAGGAATCACTCCCTCTCATGCCCTCTCACCCTGCTGACTGCTGCTGTTTGTCTCTCTCTCGTTTGCACAGAAGACGCTGGGGCGGAAACGTGCACACAAGGGCTCCTTCAAGGACGGTGAGTGTGGCCACAGGAGGCAACTGGGGGGTGGGCCCGCCCAGATGAGCCTGGTCTCGATGGGGCCGTCCCGGAGGAGGGGGAGGTCTGGGTGCAGTGGCGTGGAGAATATGCTGGATGGGATCCCTCCAGAGACTGGAGGAACTGGTGGCCTGTCTGACCATGCGGCTGTGATGGGTCTAGAAAGGTCTAGAAGGTTCCCTTGGATGCCTTTCTACACTATCCCAGAGGCAGGGGGCAGACAGAACCTCCACAATGCATGTTGGAGGGAGGCATGGGGGACCAAGGTCAGACAGGAGGCAGCATCCCCTGAGGTGCAGATGCACCTGCTGCGTGCTCTGCCTGGAGCCCTCTTAGTCTACCGGAAGCCCGGTGTTGGGGGCTCAGGAGGGCATGGGTGATGGCTGGGCCTTGGGAGGGCTGAGCAGTGCATTCAGCCTGCTGCGGGTGGGGTGCCAACGGGACCCCACGAGGGAGATTGAGGGGTAGGTGCCTGCATAGCCAGGTTGGAGCACACAATGGGCGTGAGGAGCAGGGCCTTGGTGCTGGCCCAGGGTTCTGAGAATGCAGGGGCCCCAGCCAGGATGGGCTCTCCCCCTCTCCCTCCCAGCCCCCAGGCCTCTATGGACCCCCACCGGGCATGGGGAGACATCAGGATCTGGGCCTCCTTTCCCAGGAGAGCAGCAGCAATGCCCCAGGCCTGGGAGCGAGATGGGGGGAAGGCGGTGGGGGGGATGCTCGAGGGCTCAGCCACCTGGAGCCATGTACCAGCCCGTCCCCGTGGGGCTGCCGTGCACTCCGCTGCTGCAGAACGAGAGAGCGGGAGCTCCGCCTACAATGGGGGGACTCTTGGGACCCAGCCCCTCCCCCAGGCCCTGCCTGCGGTGCTCTGATTTGTTGGCTTACCCAGGTCTGAAGGTGCTACATTTTGCACTGGGCTGCCAGCCCTGTGCTCCGCTCCACCATGGGAGCCAGCCCACCCGATGGCACCTGCTCCGGGGGACCCTATGCAGCGTGATGCTCTCGGGACCTTCAGGGGGCCCTCGGGAGGGCTCAGCCTGTGTGTTCCTGGGGGACCAGGCCTGGTCAGAGCCCCCAGGCCCGCAGGTGACTTGCCCCTTCTCCCCAGACCCACGGTTCTACCAGGAGATCCGGGAGCGGGGCCTAAACACCAGCCAAGAGTCAGACGACGAGCTCTCCAGCCCAGAGGGGACTCAGAAGGCGGACATCCCCATCGTGGTCAAGAGCTACCGGCCCCCCCAGGTCACCTGGAGCCAGCTCCCTGAGGTAGGGCCAGGGTGGTGGGGGACTCCCTTGCCCCGAGGCCATGGGCACAGCTGGCCTATGTCCTCCCAGTGAGGAGGAGAGCCTTCCAGAAGCGCCCCGTTATGCCCAGCTTAGAGTGGGGATCTCCTTCCTGGTGTCATCGGAGCCACCCTGCCTTATGGGGCAACTTGGGGTTGGTCACTGGAGGGAGAGAACAGTCGGGGGCACGTGTCACTAGTGGGTGTGTGGTGGATGTCCCACAGGTGAGCCCTGAACTCTGCTTCCTGCTCAGAGTCCCCTGCGGGGACCCCCTTCCCAGGGCCCTGCCCCTAGGAAAGAGCTGGGAGGGTCCTCGTGAGGAGGCAGGAGGGGAGGGGAGTGGGCGCAGGGCTGGGGGCCAGGGCCAGGCATTGGCTGTGACGCTGAGCCCTGTGCCACTGCCAAGCCACCTCCTCACTTGCCACATCTGAGCGTGGGCCTGGTCCCTGCCCTGCAGGGCTGTGGGGGGCGTGGCGGAGAGCACGGCTGAGATGAGGCTCCTGTGCTCACAGCACGTGCCGGGGAGGCAGCTGTCGCTACCCCAGGAGGACACAGCTGGTCACAGGGCAGACGGACTCATGCCCCGTCCAAAGAGCCGAGGGCCGGAGCTGTGCTGCAGGCTGTGGGTGGGTGGCCAGTGGGGTTGGGGGCTGCCCTTCCTCTATCTGAGGCACAGTGGGGCTCCTTGTTGGTGCCCCCGTGGAGGACAAGGGGGGCCTCGGCACTGTGCCCGCCCACTATGCTCCGTGACACTGCATGCCATGGGACCCCTCAGCCAGGGAGGGGTCAGCATGGGGGTGAGGTCAGGCAGATGGAAAGGTCTGGAAATTCATGTGAATTCCCACCTGCTGGGTGCCAGCTGCTGGGTATGCATGACCTGCTGGGTCTGGTGGGGTCCAGGACACGGCGCCCTTGAAACACTGCCGGAGATTCCGGTCCCGGCCACCTGAGCTGGGGTACCTGGGCCAAGTCCCCGGCTGCAGGAGGAGGCGAGGGATTTAGCCCCTGCCCAGGCACTGGTGATGACCTCTGCCCAGCTCAGTGAGGGGGAGGGCAAGAATCAGGGCCCCGGGTCCTGCAGAGGGGGCATCCCCAGGCAGCGGGGCAGCCGGCCCATCCTGCTGGGCTCTGCAGGGACGTGGTGGGCGTGCTGTGACTGAGAACCATCTTCCAGCCAGGCCACCTGGGGCCACGGGGCCTGAGGGGGTAGAGAGCTGGGACGGTGTCACCCTGTACCTCCCGGGCAGGATGCTGACTCACCTGGCCCGGGCACGCCCCTCAGCTTTCCTGGTGGCTCTGCGCCACTCCACTAGCCAGGCAGCTCTCTGTGGGACCAGGCCCCCTCCCCACCCTCCGTGCCTGCCAGCCTTTCCCTCCAGTCCCCCATCCTCCCTTGGCTGCCTCAGGGCTGTTCAGGGGGTGGCCTGCCCAGGGGAGGTCTCCCTGGACCACGCAGGGACAGACCAGCTCAGTGCTTGGACTGTGCTGAGCCATGCAAGGGCAGTCCCAGGTGGCCCACAAAAGGTGGTTCTGCTGGGCCAGCCCGGCTCCCACCTTCTCCAGGCCTCCCTGCCATCCACGTCGACTCTGGCCCATTGAGGGAGGTTGGGCTTCCAGGATGCGCAGCCCATGACTCCCGGGCCTGTGCCCTCCACAGGTGGTGGAGTCGGGCATCTTGGACCAGCTGCCGGCCGAGGAACGCAAGAGGCAGGAGGTAAGGGGCCGGGCAGACCACACGACCTACCTGGGGGTACAACGGCCATGGGGACATCACCTGTCTGCCCACACATCGGCCACCTCCTGGGCCAGGCACCAGAATGGTGGCTGACACCGTTGGCGGGGTCGGGGCGGGGGCGGCTGCCATTACCCACTCCTCAGATGAGGTGAGAGTCCTTGCCCAGCATCACAGTTTATACGTGGCTGAGCCAGAGCACAAACCCAAGAATCCGGCCCGCGGCCCCAAGGCTGTCCTGACAGATCATCCAGGGGCCTGTCCAGTCGGCCGTCTCCGGCCTGGCCCCCACAGCCAGATAGAACCTCCATGGCCTGAGCACTCAGAAAAATGCCCCCCTGTGTGGGGGCCCGTCCAAACTCCTCTCCGGGCAGGGCCCCAGTGGGCGTAGCCACACCTCATCGCTCTCCTCTGCCCCAGGCCATCTTCGAGATCCTCACATCGGAGTTCTCCTATCAGCACAGCCTGGGCATTCTGGTGGCCGAGTTCCTGCAGTCCAGAGCGCTGCGGGCAACCATGACCCAGACAGAACACCACCACCTCTTCTCCAACATCCTGGACGTCCTGGGCGCCAGTCGAAAGTGAGGCCCAGCCCCCCGCGGTGTCTGGGGCAGGCTCTCAGCAGGGTGGGAAGGCCGGGGATCTGGGCGACCTCTGGCCTGTGGGTGTGGACGGCACTCTGGAGCAGCTGCTGGCTGGGAGGGAGCAAGAGAACCCCCACAGGCCCTGAGGCCACTGAGAGCTGGCCCCAGGGACAGCTGAGCGCAGTGTCCTGGTGCCCCCAGCACCCTGTCCCCTGGATGTTCGAGAGGTAGAGTGCCACCCACAGTGGGGTGGCCTTGCCTGCTGATGGGCACGTTCCTGCCATGAAACCCGGTGCAGAGGGCGGAAGGACAAGGCATGAGGTGCCGACAGGGCGGAGCCAGGAGGCAGCCTCGAGTTGCAGCCCTGGGTCGTGTTCCTCCCAGCCGTGTCTGGTGCCCAGCCCAGGGCTCTGGTTGCAGGTCCGGAAGGTGGAGGAGGGGCTGGGCGTGCAGCCTGAGGCTTGCATGGGCCTGTATGTGCGTGTCCTGCACATGTGTGAGTGCACGTGTGTACATGTGCACGTGTGTGAATGCGCATGTGCCTGTTTGTGGCAGCAGATGTGTGTGTGTTTACACCTGGGGAGGGTGAGGTCCAGGTGCACTGTGTGCATTCAGCCCTGCACTGCTCTGGACCTGGGAGACCCAGGAGATCCCACGACACCTTCTGGCAGCTCCCTGAGCCTCAGCATCCTCCCTAACCCAATGGGGCAGGTCCCACAGGCCCCCTTGCAGACAGGGGTGGGGTGGGCAAGGTGGTGGGTGGCTCAGTGCTCAGTTCACTCGTCAGCATCACACCTGCAGCTTGCAGAGCCCCACCTAGAAGCTGCTGCCCGTGGGTCCCTGTGGAAGTGTCAGGGCCGTGAGGGGGAGCGGGGGGCTGTCTTGTCCCTGCAGGTGGGGCTTCCTGCAGAGCTCCAGTGACCGCCTGGGAGGCTCACCGTCCTTGACTCGGTGGGGGGCTCTGGGACAGCAGCTGACCCTCCACCCAGCTCTGACTCTTTGCTCCGTGTCCCCTGAGCGTGGCGGGGCTGAGGGCCTGGAACCTGCTATCGCTTGTTTGCATCTGACATCCACAGGGCCTCAGGCTGGCCACCACTGTCCTGCCTCCTGCCCCTAGCTGGGCCCCAGCAGCTCTGGGCCTTTCACAGCGGCCTCCCCAGGAATTGGCTATTTTGAGTCAGTGGCTGAGGGTCGGCTCTCCCGCACCTTTCTCAGAAGCCTTCTGAAGCACCCATGGGAGGTTCTGACGGGCCTGGCCTGCCTGTGCATGCACGTGTGTGTGGCCCTGCGTCCGGGCAGCCGGGACCTCCTGGGGTGGGAGGGGGGGCTCCACATCTGTTCTTGACATTCTGTCTGCATCTGCCAGGGCTGCCCCGGAGTGGTGTCTCAGACTGCTCCACTTGCAGGAAATGTGGCCCCCATGGGTGAAGGGCCAGGCCGGGGGCCAGTGAGCAGGGCCCTGAGGGACCCCTGCCCACCTCCAAGCCAAGACCTCGACCCCCTTCCGGGACCACCACCGGCCTTATCAAGGATGACCAGAGTGAGGCCCCATCTTCCAGAGGGGCAGGCCCACAGGTTGCTGGGGTTGACCATCCTCCTCCCAGGTGGTGGCCCTGCCACAGGTCCTGGGTGGGGCTGACAGCCGCCCACTCAGTGCCTGGGAACTGAGGACTGAGCTCCTCCCCGCCCTGCCCCCCCTACCCAGGTGGGTGAACAGTAAAGGCCCCCCTTGGCCTGGTCACTCCCCAGGGAGGAGTGTGGGCCGCCTGGGGTTGCCCGTGTGGGGGCAGGTCTGTGCTCAGGGACTCTGCTCTCTGTCCGTCAGCTGGGTGTCTCAACTCCCAGACGGGGCTGCCCCAGATTGTCCCAGGAGCCCCACTCAGCAGGGCTTTGAAAGAGGCAGACTTGGGAGAAATGCTGTGGTCCAACAGCCTCAAGCCCGGCACTGGGGAGGGGCCACAGGGGAAGGGGCTTCTGAGGGATAGAGCTATTAGGGTGGGAGGTCCTCCCGGCTGCCTTGGCCAGGACCTGGAGAGGTGATGGGGCCTTGGGCTCCAGCACTTTGCAGCTGTGCAGAATGCACTGGAGGCTCCGGCCCACGGCCTGCACACCAGGCGGCCCGACGTGGGTCTAGCCATGGTGGCAGTGGCTGCCCTGGGAGCAGAACCCTGGGCGGCCCTGGGCCAGCACTTCATCCTCATCTCCCCGCCCGAGGGACGGGTTACAGATGAGCCTCAGAAGGAGCCCAGCAAGAATCAGGGGTCTGGCGGTCCCCTCCAGAGAGTCTGCCCAGAGGCCCAGCCCCATCCCTTGACCCTGCCTGAGCTGTGAGATCCTCGCGGCTCTGACCTGAGTCCCAGGGAATCAAGTCAGAGTGACAAGTTCTCCGTCGTGCCTGTCCACATCCCACGATGCTGCTAGAATCTGCCAGAAACTAGCGGGAAGCGGCCCTGGGTTTGGGTATTTGCCCAGTTATTCCAGGCTTAAGGAGCTGCTCTGTCCTGGGGTTTTCCTGGGAGGGCCGTGGCGTACAGCCCCTGCCAGGAGCACTGGCCCAGGTCCCGCCAGCCTGGGCATTCGGTCCACCACGAGCCTGCTGTGCTGGCTCTGGGAGCTTAGCTGAGTTCGGCCTCATGTGCATGTGTGTGCGTGCATGCATGGGAAGTGTGGCAGTGGACAACCAGGCCCACGATCCTCGCCCTCGCAGGTTCTTCGAGGACCTGGAGCGGCGGCACAAGGCGCAGGTATGCGTGGAGGACATCAGCGACATCCTGGAGGAGCACGCCGAGAAGCACTTCCACCCCTATATCGCCTACTGCTCCAATGAGGTCTACCAGCAGCGCGCCCTGCAGAAGCTGACGTGAGTGGGGCCCCCCTGGTCCAGGGGATCTGGGCTCGGAAGATCCAGCACCTTGGTCCCGGAGCACGTTTCCCCTCTCAGCCTGCTTCTGCAGGCTCTGCATGATTTCTGCATGGGCCGGCCACGCCTGCCCCCACCGCTGAGCGGAAGCCCTCTCTCCATTGCAGAAGCAGCAATGCCGCCTTCCGAGAGGTCCTGAGGGAGATCGAGAGGCGGCCGGCGTGCGGGGGCCTGCCCATGATCTCCTTCCTGATCCTGCCCATGCAGCGGGTGACCCGGCTGCCCCTCCTGACGGACGTGAGTACACGCCCAGACCTCGGCCAGGGGGAAGGTGGCCGGCCCGCCGACGGACCTGAGCTGCCCAGGCCCCCGCCTCCGGGTCAGGCGTTGCTCCCTCTGGCCTTCTCCCTGACGCTTGGCCTGTGCCATGTGACAGTTATGAGGACAATGACACAACGGCTCTGATGGCCGCAGCAGCTGTCACTGTCGCCTGCAGAGCTCTGTCAGGAGCCATTCACACTTTGCAGACTTTCATTCACTCACTCAGCAGCTCATGGGCTTCATTCATATCGATGGGTCTGATCCCGTGTTGCCCAGACCCCTACCGAGTGTCGGTCCTCAGCCACTCCCCAGAGTGGCTCCTATCTCTGAGATGCCAGCTCATGGGGCAGAGGGGCACATGGGAGCGAAAGGTACACACACGTACACATGAACGCATACACACGTGTGCACAGGCATGCAGCTAAGCTCCCAGAGGCAGCATGTGGCCTGTACTCAGTGGGTCAGCTGTCCAAGTCAGATGGGACATCAGACCCTCCTGGGCCCTCTGGGAATCGTAAAAATAGATGTTTCCAGGGGCCTCCCCAGGCTGGACTGAGATGGCCAGGGACTAGAAGCGGTGGGGTTCTGGGGGGAAGTACTCACCCCAGGTTCCTACACGACCATCCTTTGGGGGCTCTGTGCCGCAGTGGGGCCTGGCAGGAGTCCTCTGGTGCTGGCTTTTGACCTCCCTGCAGCCCACATCGGGGTCTGGTGTTGGTGGGGAGCCCTTGCCCCATGCAGGCCCCTGAGGCTGGGCCGGGAGGGCACTTGGAGCCTTCTCACGTCTGGTGTCTTCTCTGCAGACACTCTGCCTCAAGACCCAGGGCCACCCCGAGAGGTACAAAGCCGCCAGCCGCGCACTGAAGGCCATCAGCAAGGTGAGACGGGACCCAGCCCAGCCCTGGGTTCTGCCGCCCATGCCCCCCGATGGCAGAGACCCTGAGGGCGGGGCGGGGAGCATCCCAGACTGTCCATCTCAAGCTTTTCGTGGTACTGGGAGAGTGGAGCTCGCACACAATTGGCGAGCCCGCAACAGGGCAGGGACCAGGACAGCCATGAGGGAAGGCACCACGGGCAGCCCCAGAGGACTGGGCCAGTGGGGCGCCCTGCACACGCAGGGGCCAACCGCGGCCTGCAGCACAGCCTGCTCTCGTGTGCACACACCTCGCAGCTGGTGAAGCAGTGCAATGAAGGGGCGCACAAGATGGAGCGCACGGAGCAGATGTACATGCTGCACACCCAGCTGGACTTCAGCAAGGTCAAGGTGGGTGGTCCCAGGCGCGCTCAGACCTCTCCCCACCCCGCTGTCTGAGGTCAGGGCCCAGCGGCCCCCGTGTGAGGGCTGGAGAGAGGCCTCTGGGGGAGCCCACCCTGGTGAGGCCCAGGGCCTCTGCCTCGACCTCTCCAGGCCTCAGTTTCCCCATCTGGGTGTGTCCCTTGTGACTCCCCTGCCCCTTGACCACAGAGGCTCAGCTTTATGGCCCTCCTGCCCCAGGCCTCTCATGCCTACCCTCAGGGCTGTGGGGGCAGAGGGCAGACCCGCCCGAGTGGCCTTATGAGGGGAGCAGGTGGCAGCAGGCCCGGTTGGCGGCCTTACCCTGGGCCAGGGTCCCTTGCCACTGTGCTGACAACAGGAGAAGGGTGACCTCAGTGCCAGCTGAGGCTTCCCTGTGAGCCCAGGACACGTCCATCAGTTCTGGGGAGGGGGCCAGCAGCCCATGCCTGCTCTCCTGCCCCTATGACCCCCAGCAACCCATGGACTGGCCCCTCCCGGCGCTGCCCAGGGGCCACCCCTGCCGCTGCCCCCAACAGTAGACCTGGGTCCCCCACCTCACTGTACCCCAGGCCACTTGGAGGTCAGAGCAAGGACCCAGTTTCAGGCCTGGCTGACCTCCAAGCAGGGCCCTCACCCTAGTGACGTTTCAAAACTGGTCCTGGCACGGGGCCAGGAGAGCAGGTGGCCCAGGCCGGGAGCAAATGGGGATGGCCCAGAGCTGGGAGGATGTGGGGTTCAGAGTCCAGCAGGTGTGAGTGTCGCAGTGGGCATGTCTGGGGAGCAGAGGCTGGTGGGCAGACCACCCCGTTCCCTTCCCAGCCAGGCCCACTCTGCCTGCCCCCTGCCCATCCAGCTTAATGTGCCCAAGCAGCAGCCATGGTGGCGGGAGGCTTGGTCTGAGCGCCAGCCCCATGCCAAGTATGAGTACCGGCCATGGCGATATAGGACCCAGCGTGGCAGGGCCTGGGTGCATCCTGCCTGCCTGCGCCTCACTTGTTACCGCTGAAGCCTGGCCTGTGCTCCAGGCTGCAGTGGGGCCGCCACTCCAAATGCAGGAAGGGCCCCTGGCCCCAGACGTGGCCATGCGGAACCTGAGCGTAGATGCGGTCAGCTCCCTGCTGGGCAGGAGGTGCATTTGGGGCTTCCCCAGTGCACCCGTCGCTCCTGGCCCCTGGGGAGTGCTCCGAGGGTGCCCAGCGAGCCCCGGGGCCTGATCTGAGGCAGGGCCGGCCGTCCTGGGTTGCGGGGCAGGATCTGGGCCCAGGGCCTGGTGCAGAGTGGCCACTGTGAGCGCCTGTTGGCTGACTGAATGGTCCTTTGTTTGGGGCCGGGAGCAGGGCATGCCCTTCCTCGGTCCAGCGCCGGGGACGGCCAGTGACCTGGTTCTTAGAGGCAGGGATTGGTGCCCACCTCCGGCCGCACGTCCCCCGCCCAGGGGGCTGGTTCATCCCTCCGCTCTGTCCCCTAGTCCCTCCCGCTCATCTCGGCCTCCCGCTGGCTGCTGAAGCGCGGGGAGCTCTTCCTGATGGAGGAGACCGGGCTTTTCCGAAAACTCGCCAGCCGGCCCACCTGCTACCTGTTCCTCTTTAATGATGTCCTGGTGGTCACCAAGAAGAAGAGGTAGGCCCGCCCGTGGGTGCCGGGCTGCACCCTGGGGAGTGGGCAGCAGCTACGGCCTCGGGCCCAGAGGGGCGTGGTTGAGCCGGCCCCGAGCCTCCCCCGGCCTCAGCGTTGGGGGTGCACAGTGGGGCCCCATCACAGCCTGGCTTGCCCACTGGGTCCCCCTACATGAGGACACGCACACAGCTTCCTTTGGGTGCTCAGCGCCACACACACGACCTGGGGCGGCTGGTGCCTCCCGCGGGGCTGGCTCTGGCTTTCACCTGCAGACCTGGGGCTGCCCGGCCAGGCCACGAAGAGCCAGAAATTCGCAGCCTCTGTTCTGCGGGTTCAGGGCGGGGCAGCTCTCAGGGGCGTCCTCCTGGCTGCTGTGGGGGAGCTGGGGGGCCCAGGCTGCACACAGGCCTGCTGCAGCACCCGGCCCACCACCGGTTTCCCTGCAGTGAGGACAGCTTCGTGGTCCAGGACTATGCCCAGGTGGACCACATCCAGGTTCAGAAGATGGAGCCCTCAGAGTCCCCCCTGCCCGGCGGTGGCGGCCGCAGCTCCTCCGTGCCCCACCTCTTCCAGGTCACCCTGCTGCACAACAGCGAGGGCCGCCAGGAGAAGATCCTGCTGTCCTGCGAGTCCGCGTAAGACTTGGGGGGGCTCCTGGGGTGGGTGAGGTTCGTGCCGCTGACGTTCCTGAGCACCTACTGTGTGCAGGGCACTGTGGCGGGTGCCAGGGACAGCCTTGGCCTCACGGAGTTCACATTCCTGGGGGTCAGGGGGGACACCAACCACAAAATGAGCAGCTGAACTGTCCCCCTGTGTCAGAGGGATGAGGACTAAGGAGGAAAACAAGACAGAAGAAGAGAGCACCAGTTGCTGGCTGGGGAGGAAGGCCTCATTGACAAGGCAACACAGGGAACAGTGCTCTGGCAGAGGCAGAGCCATGCAAAGGCCCTGAGGCAGGAGGGTCTGTGCTGGGGAGCAGCCAGGGCTAGAGTACAGGATGGGGGCAGTGGGAGTGAGGTCAGAACAGTGCAGGGAGGACAACGCTCAGAAAGATGCTGGTACTGAGGGGGCTCAGCAGACATGGGAGGGGAAACAAGGGGCTCAGTCTCCATGCTCCCTCCAGCACGGCCCTGTTTCCAGATGAGAAGCCAAGGCCTGTGTGTCAAACAGCAAACTCACAAGAGGCAGGGGCTTGGGGCCCAGTGTCGGGACAGGGGGTTGCCTGGGTTCTAGGGGCACAGCTGCCACCCAGCTGGGACCCTGGGCGGGTGGGACTCAGGCTCAGCCCTGTGACTTCCCACGCCTCAACCCACGGCACAGGGGGTGAGGGGAGGCCCAGGGCGGCCAGCCACTTACAACTGCTGGTCCAGGCAGCATGAGCCTTCATCGCACTGCCTGTCCCACCTCCAGGGCTGTGGGGGGATGCTCAAGGACCCCCCATGAGGGGCTGCATGACCCCCCATCTTCCCACAGCACCACACTGGGGGTCACGTGCATGAAGCCAAAGGTCACCAGGCTGGCGGGTCGGCCTCGGGACCTCGCTCATGCTCTCTCTGGCCCCCAGGAGTGACCGGGCCCGGTGGATCACGGCGCTCACACACAGGGAGAGGCAGGGGCAGGGCCCCACCAACAAAGGAGGTGAGCACAGCCCCCTGACCCCACTCCCGAGCACAGCTCCTGGCCCCTTTCCCAGCCCTGGGGCAGGGGGTTGGCCTGGAGAGGAGAGTGCCCATGCAGCCCTCTGTCCACCTCTCAGCCTGCCTCCAGGGTGACCAGCCCCGGGACTGTGTGTCCATCTGTGCACACAGATCTAGCTCTGTCTCAGGGCCTCAGTCGCCCTGCACTGGGGAGGGAACCTGCCCCATGCCCAGTAGCTGGGGAAACTGAGGCCAAAAGGGTAGAGCAGTATGGCCCACAGATCTGTCACCCCAGCTCCGGCCCTGCCTGGTCCCCTTAGCAGCTGGGAGTGCCCTCTGCTAGTGCTGGGCACTTGGCCCTAAAAGCTAGGGCAGCCTGTTCGTGGCCTCTGGAGGGGACCCCCTTTAGCCAAAGGGAAGCTGCCAC
Source organism: Equus asinus (assembly GCF_041296235.1). Taxonomy (NCBI): domain Eukaryota; kingdom Metazoa; phylum Chordata; class Mammalia; order Perissodactyla; family Equidae; genus Equus; species Equus asinus. The sequence goes on along the minus strand of NC_091794.1, from coordinate 111,836,831 downwards.
ATGTCCATGTACTGGGACACCTGGGGGCCTCTCAGGCCCCACCAGCACCAGCCCACAGGGGATGCATTGGGAGATGGAGCCCTGCCCGCCTTCGGCTGCAGAGCTCTCAGCCCACCCCTCCCCAAGAGCGTTCTGTCGCTGACACCTGCCCCTTCCCACCAGACCTGCTCCAGGTGGAGATCACCAAGGCCTACTTGGCCAAGCAGGTGGATGAGATCACGCTGCAGCAGGCGGATGTGGTCCTGATCCTGGAGCAGGAGGACGGTGAGCCGGCCGGGGCCGGGCATGGGGGGTGGGCAGGCTGGCACTAAGTGAGAGTCTGGGGGCCCTGGCGAGGGTCCAGAGCACGCTGGCGTGTGTGGCTGACTCTGAGCCCAGCCGCCCAGAAGCGGTTACTGCCCTGCTCATGGCGGGCCTGATTCCAAGGCCCACTGCAGCGCCCTCCCTCAAGGACGAGTCGCAGGGTCAAAAGCGGGTTCCTTATCACTTTGCTTCGAGTGGGAGGAGGGTGGCTCTGCGAGGCCCCAGGGTGGGCAAAGCTGGCTGGAGCCAGTTCAGCCCCCAGTGCCATTCTCCACCCCAGCACCTGACGGAAGACTGGGTGCCGTGTGGCCTTCAGCAAGGCCCCCTTGGCGGGAGGCCATGATGGTCAACTCCTAGAGATGCCTGGCTATGGCGTCTTCTGCAACGGCAGCTCAGAGGGCTGCCAACATGGGGGCCCCCTCCTGGTGCCCAGGACCCTGCCCTCACCTGCCCCGCGTCTGGGTTCAGGATGGTTCTACGGCGAGAGACTGCGGGATGGAGAGACGGGCTGGTTCCCCGAGGACTTTGCCCGGAGCATCACCAGCCGTGTGACCGTGGAGGGCAATGTGCGCAGGATGGAGCGGCTGCGTGTGGAGACAGATGTGTAGCCAGGACGTGCACCTCGGGAGGCCAGGCTGCCGTGGCAGCAGCTGCGGTTCCTACTCCAGCAAGCAGCTGTGTCCAGCTCCAAAGAGCGTGGTGGGCTTGTCCCAGGAGACTCAACCATCCCTGGGTCTCCCCAAGGCCCCCTGGGCTACAGCGCTGGCTCCAGACACTTCCAAGGAGGAACATGGTACTTGCCTCTGGGGACTGACCCCAGCAGGAGTCCTGGGAGGAGCCCAGACAGGCCGGCCCCTCCTATAGGCCCTGCCCCGCCCCAGCTCCCGGCCACCCCGCCCCTGCCCTCCTGTGTACATGCAGGGCAGTCGTGCCTGGCTGAGTGATGGAGGGTGGAGAACCGTGGGATGACGTGGGCTGTCTCCCTCCCGCGCCCCTCCTGCCTCAGCATGGGACGACGAGGGCCTCGAGTGCCCAGGGCTGCCCCACGTTCCAAGAAGGGCAGGAAATGGCCATGCAGTGCCAGCGCTGAAATTGTGACGTTAAGGTTTCTGGAGACATTAAAGCGTTTGTTTAACACCTGGATTTCCACAGCAAATCTGAGTTCAGGTGAAGGCCACGTGAGTCCCCACAAAATTCCCAAGGTGCTATGGGCCTGGACTGGCCCCATGAGTGTGATCACCTGTGTTGGGTCCTGGGGACTTGTCCAGGCCCTCATACAAGGTCACCCCATGCTTGACCTTGGCCCACCTGTCATGGGCAAGGCCATTGGGTCTGGGAACTTGACATAGAGCCTGTGGGGACCCCTCTGGGGTGTCCTCCCAGCCCCCACCTCCCTCATGCCCCCACTGTGGCCCAGCCCGTCTGCCCCCCCAGGACCAGGGACATGCAGGTGGGGCGCAGCAGGCTGGTCGGCTGACCTGGGCTGGGGAGGTATCCTGCTTCCCAGGGGAGGGTGACAGTGTGCCTGGGTGGGAGGCGCTGCTGGGCCACGCGTGAGGATGGGACCTGCTCCCCGGAAGTGTCCCCTGCCCCCCCGCCAGCCCTCCCACTTCCCATGCCGGGTGCCCCTCTTGGCTTGGGCGGTGCTGTCCTTGGGGTGGGGGCTCCCAGCATTCACCTGAGAATCTGCCTGGACCCCACTGTGGCTGGGCTGCTTCATGAAAGCCAGGGGTGCTGCTCCCCAGAAGTGGGTGATTCGGGAGGCCTGCCCCCTGCTCCTCCAGCCCTGGGGCCAGCAGGGAGGAGTGGAGGAAGGAGTGGAGCTCTGGGCACTGCCCACTGGACCAGGTGGTGGAGGGAGGTTGGCACCAGGAGGAGGGGGCAGCTCCTCCCCATTGACCTCCAAGGCCTCAGGCAGCCAGAAAGGTCAGGCCTAGGTCAGAGCCAAGTGGGGCTGTCCTGGGCAGGGGTTCCGCAGGATGGGGGATGGGACAGGGCCAGGCTCAGGGAAAAAGGCATGGTCTGGGGACTTGGGCCACCGGAGACCAGGCCCAGCTTCCCCCACTGCCTGGACGTGTGGAAATCGCCCACCTGTGAGTTGAGTTAACTCCCTGCTCTAATCCTGGAGCTGCTGTGGGGCCAGCTGGCGGCCGGGGCGGGGCTGCGTGCGCAGGGGTGTGTGTGTGCATGCATGTGCATGTGTGCGTCAGGCACGAGCCAGGGGGCAGCATCTTTGTGTAAGCCTGGCTACCCCAGGACTAGCTCCTTTGTCCTCACCAATGACCCCCGAGACCCTCCCCGGGGAGGGCAGGGTGGCCCAGCGCCCCATCCTCTGCCAGGTTAAGTTCTCTGTTAAAGGAGCAAAGAGGGTTTGGGAAAGCCCTGAGGCCATGTCCTCGCTTTTGTGACCTGGGCAGGGCATGACCTTAATTAAGGCCCTTTCCTTCATAAGCAAGGAGTAAGAACGCTTGGCCTGGAGAAAGGCCGTCCCAGGACTGGGAGTGGGGCTGCCATGGGGGCGGGGCTGTTGGGGGTGGCCGGCTCCACCTGGGGAGGGCCAGACCGGGCCAGCTGAGGACTAGAACCCTTGCAAGCAGAATCGGGAAGCACAGGTCCGGCTGCGGGAGGCCTGGTCAGAGGCGGTGAGGAGAGGAAGGCTGGGGCGTGCTCCAGTCCCTTCTCCCAGCATGGGTGCCTGCTGGAGCCCCCTCAAGGGGCTACTGCTTAGCCTGGGGTCCAGCCCCAAGGGGCACAGGTGTTGTGACCCCTCAGGCATGGCAGGGCCAGCTGGAGGGCTAAAGGGTGCTCTGACCTGCCTGCTTGCCGAGCTGGCCCTCTTAGGAGCGCAGATGTCCTCAGTGTTGGTGCCCAGGTGGCACTCACCCTCCCCCAGATAACAGGGCTCCTGTGGAGGACCCTGCCCCACCTGCTCTACTGGGGAGGGGTCACCAGCACCAGAGGCAGGCCCCGGGTCTCAGGAGGCATGGCCTGTCTAGCCCAGCCCCTCCTCCCAGCCACTGCACTGCTCCTCCTGTTGCAGGTGAGGAAACTGAGGCCCAAAGGCCCTGTGCCCATTGCTGGCCAGTGGGCTGGTAGGGGGACAGCAAGGCTTCCTAGGATACCAGGCAACCCCAGCAAGGCCCATGCAGAGCAGGATCCAGTGGGACCAGATGCCGACGAGACCCAGCCCCCACTTGGCCTGGGGCACCTGTGGGGAGGTGTCTGCAAGGCCCTGGGGAATGGGGAGCTGGTGCCAGGGCCTTGGGGCGGAGCCACTTCCCCAGAGCCACCCAGGCACCTCAGTGCCCAGCCCCCAGTGGGCACCCCCCCCACCCTCCCTGGGGAGGTGGGCGTGAGGGGGTGTGGTCCACCGGAGTGCAGGAGGCCAGGCGTGAGCAGTCACACAGCCGGGCAGCCCACCCGTTCCCCTGTCCGGTGGAGCAGCAGGCGAGGAGCCTCGCCTCGCCCTCTGCTCCACACCACCCTCCAGAGTGTGCTGTACATCCTGGAACCCGTGGGCGTCCCTGTAAACTAGTGTCCTCTTATGGGGGCTACCTAATTTACGTAAAGGGTATGTGCTCATGTGACCTTAATTCTCATCTCACTCAACATGGATTTTAGGATCTCTCTCTGCCACTGTATGCACACCTGGCTCACTGCTTCCAGCCACTCTGGAACATTCCAGGGCCTCCACACACCGCCCCCCTTACCGCCCCCTGGTGGCCGGCAGGGGCACTGCAGCCCAGCCCTCAGGATTCGATTCCATTGCCCCCAACCCCCAGGCTGTCCACAGTGGGACCCCAGCAGTACATTCCCCACGCCTCCCTTAGAGCCCTCGGACTCCACTTCTGTCCCTTGGGAGTAAAGCCGTCTCCCAGTGCTGGGACGTGCGGATCTCAGCTTCTCCGTCCAGCCCCTCGCTGGCCGTGGGGTGTCCATGAATTCTGCTCACTTCCTCACCACCCTTTGCTATTTGTCGCCGTTCCTGACATCAGACCCTCATCCGTGTCAGATATCCCGAACTGCCCACCAGTTGTGACCTGCCTACCCCATCACTGGGCCTCTCATTGAACGTGGGGTTGCATCAGATTTGAAGACAGCCGAGGCAACGTCTTCACTCCCGGGCCCTGTTCAGGTCGTCCACTCTCTTGAAGACTTCGTGCATCCTTTTGCCAGACAGATTCCCAGATGTTTCTGGGTTTTGTTGCCATGCTGAACGGTATCTTACTATGTATTCTGTTTTCTGGTGGGTTATTACTGGTGTTGAAAAACTATTGATTTTTATAGGCTTTATTCCACATCTGATGGGATCTGTATGAGTTTGCCGCCCACCCTGCTGGATCCTTACAGTATGCTCATTTGTCTGCGGGCCCATCAGCCCCCTATCCCAAGAGTCCTCCCCCTGAAAGCAGGGCCGGTGGTCTCTTCCCTGCAGGGCCCCCCACCACTGCTTGTCTCTTGCTCAGCTGACAGTGGCCTGGGGTGTCCCGAGCACTGCTGGGCTGGGGGAGGAGTGACGATACCCACATCTTCCAATCCTTGATCTGAAGGGGGTTTACTCATCCATTCCACAGGACCCCACCCAGGTCCTGCCCGGGTGGTCCAGCATGCGGGAAGCAGGGCCCCCACCTCCTAGATTTTGCATTCTGGTGTGGAAGGACAGCCAAACAGAGATCTGGGCTATAACGTCAGGGCCGTCGAGATCAATAACCCCAGGAGAAGAACGAGCAGGACCCCACATGGTGCATTAGGTGGCATTAAATCTCCATTAAACTTGCAGTAGACTCTTGGCACAAAAGCATCGTCAAGAAACTTGTCTCTGTACCTAGTTTTCCAAGAATTTGTATCCTGCATCGATGTCGAATGCTTCCTGCTTCGACCAATCATCTGATTTCTCACCCAAATACTTTGACACATTTTCCAATGTTAAACTGTCCTTACGTTTCCATCATGGCCAATTCCCCTTGGATCAAGTGGATATTATTTTTAAGATATTTTTATTTGAGTAGCTAATACTTAGGATTTTTGCATACATGTAATGAGTCTGTAATTTTCTTGTACTGCCCCAACATCTGGTTTTAGAACAAAATTGATCTTGGCTTCATGGAATGAGTAGAGTTGCTTTTCCTCTATTTAAAGTTTCTGGAAGAACTTACATTGGACAAGTTCACGGTGTCTTGAAAGTCCAGCATGATCACCTACGCCAGCACCTGCCCCAGGCATCACTGGGGATGATGGCAGAGGAGGAGGGGGGGAGCCTGCATCACTGTTTGCATTTACCTAAGTTATTGGTTTATCCAAGTTTTTTATTTCTACCTACACCAATCCTGGCATTTTATATTTTCCCAAAAACATACCCACTTTTCCAAGTTTTCAAAGTTATTGGTATATAGTTGTTTGTAGGCTTCCTTTTTGTCTTACTCTATTGTGTCTGTAGTTAATTATTCCTCCTTTTGTAATTGTTTCTTCATCTTGCTGGAGTTTTTTCTCGTGTTAGTCTTTAAAGAGGGAATTTTGTTAAATGTCCCATTATTCCCCGTTTGCTGAGTGTAAAGTCTATACATAAATATAAATGTATATATAAATGAATATAATCTGTGAAGACAGGCATATATATATATATATATATATATATATAGCATGTGTGTTGAAGGTTATTAAAATGCATTATTGCTTAACCCACTGGTTTTTGTAACAAGCACGTTAAACTCGGCAGTTACGATTCTTTGTTATATCCATCATTGCTTTGTGACTTTCTCAGCCTCTATTGTTAGGTGCATATATGTGTAGACAAATATTGATTAACAGTTGCTTATGATGCTTTTCACCCAGAAATATTAAAACCCCTAGCCCAGCTTTCTTGGTATGCTTTAGATGCTTGTATTTCTAGCCTTCAGGTGTGCCTCTTATAGTTAACATTCTGTTCAATCCTGTTTCACGTGGTCTAGGGATCTGGGTTTTGATCACCATTTGTAAACATTTACACTAGGATTTGTTCATCTATTTTCTTCTCCTCATGCTTTATTCTTCCTCCTTACCTGCCTTCCACTGGAGAGACGAAACATCCTCCAGATGGTTTAGAAGTTGAACACCCCGTCAGTATTCTGTGGTGGTCACGTCCACCTTACTACATCTGCACTTGGGTTTATGGCCTTGTCACTGTCGTAGCTCTTCACTGTGTCCCCGCACCAGCAGGTGACATCGCAGCAGTCTCCCTCCCGCCTCCAGCCCTCACGCAGGTGAGACTGTGCTCAGTTTCCAGTGTCGATTAATGTAAGCATTCGATTCTCTTACTGGATTGTATGGGGAACGTGGTGACCATTTCATGGCGGCCCCCGGGCTGCTTCCTCTTCCTGCTGGAGAACTTCCTTTGAGCGCATTTTCAAATCAGGTTTCTGTGTGGTAACCCACCCGGGCCTTGGAGACCCAAGAATAATGCTGACCTTGCTTTTTAGCGATAATTTAGCAGGACATAAAATTCAAGTTTCAAATTCTTCCTTCAATCCTGAAAACAGCAAATCACTGTCTTCCTGCCCCGAGTGTTTCTGTGTTAAAGTCTGAGGTCTCTCTGATGCCTGTTCTCTTTTTCTGAGCATTTTAGAATTTCTCTTTGCTGCTACACTCTTAAAGTTCTTTAGATTATGGCTTTTTTACTTTTATTTTTTTGGCACTGTGAGTCCTTCCAATCTGCGAGCATCTACCTTCTGATCTGAGAACTTCTTGTTCGTTGCTGCTTCGCGTCACTGGTTTTTTTCTTACTTTTCTGGGACTTCAATTCAACAGATGTTAAGACCTGTCTCACCCATTTCTGGCGGCCTTCCTTTTGTAATTTCACAGCCTCCCTTCTGCCCTGGGACAGCGTCCTGAGCTGGAAAACCCATTACTCAGCTGTGTCTGTGCCACCCACCCACGGGATGCTCCAATTTCTGCGTCCTCCACACTCTGCCTGCACCACAGGTCCTGCTCTAACCACTTCTTCCCACATCATGTCACCATCTGATCATCTCTTATTCCTTCCAGGATATTTATTATATTTACTCCAAAGTCTGAACATGGTGGCCCATTAATCTGGCTTCCTCTCACTAGTCGTCCATTTAAGGGGACGGGTTTACTAGAACCCTCCTTGTTTTGCCCCCTGAGATCCTTTGTCGTTGGAGGTATCAGCTAGCTGGGCTGGTGTTGGAGGGGAGGGGAGGCGGCTACAGCCCAGACTTGAAGTGTCCAGTGTGACAATTTGGGTCCAACACTCCCTACTGGCCACCTGGCCCTATGACGTTCTCCCCCCCTCACCATGTTTCTGCCCTGAAGATAGGGGAGACGTGGGGGTAGACGGCACCTAGGCTGCCCCCACACCACCCCTGCCCGTGGGCTGGCTCTCCTCCCCTCGAGACCATGCTTCCTCCATGCAGGCTGTGCTTCCTGGGTCTCGGGACATCTCGGGGCACCTGGCTGTGAGCTTGTTTTGTAGGTCCATCTGCCTCCACTTGGGGCAGCCCCTGTGTGCCCCTCTAGAGCGCCAGGATAAGCCCCAACTTTATTTTTGTGGCACCCCCATTCCCAGGGAGAGCAGGGGCTGATGGAGCCAGGTGCCTGCCTGGCTTCCCTGGTCAGGGGAGGTTCCTGACCAAGCACACTCATGCTGTCGTGCCCAGGAGGCCGCCACGGCGGAGCCCCAACAAAGCAGCAGACGCACAGGCCGCGAGGAAGCTGCCGCTCTGTTCTTAACTGACTGGGTTTCACAGGGCGCCGGAGCCCGTGCCCGGAGGCCCCGCAGGGCCCCACAGTCCCGGGTCAGGGCTTCCTGGGGCCAAGGAGGAGCCGGGCAGCCTTCCAGCCCTCAGGGCGCAGCAGGGCGTGTCCAGTGCCCATAAATACCTTTACATAAATACGGCCGGGCTACATTCCCAGGTAAACCGGCTGAGCTGCCGCAGTCAGGGGCCTAGCACCAGAAGAACCTGCTTGGGGGGCAGGGGCCCCATGCCTGCACCTGTAGCTGCACCCACAGCTGCCCTCAGTCCCGACCCAGGCCAGCGGGAGGGGTGGGCTTCCTCAGCACACGCGGGGTCCGGCCAGTGCAGCTGTGCTGCCCGAGGCCCAGTCCACTCGCCCAGGCTCTGCAGAGCTGGGCCATGCAAGGCCTCCCTCCTTGTGGCCGGATGACCCTCGGAGAGCAAGAGCTGCACGCTGTCCACGGCCCACAGAGACAAGGATGGGGCTGGAGTCCTGGCCCACAGGCGTCCCTCCCTGGTCATCATCAAAGTCTCTGGTGCCCTGGGCGGTCCTCGGGCGGCAGGCCTCAGCGCAGGCAGCCTCTAAGTTAGTGCTTCTCTGTCCCGTCCCCGAGCCGGGGCGCTGATCCATGAGAGGCTGAGGGCGAGGCTGCTGCACAGGGGAAAAGAGGGTCAGCCCCAGGGCAGGTGGAGAGCTTCGAAGTCACCAGAGCTCTGGGCTCACACTTCATGCTTCCCTCACTGCCCTTCTGGCTCCAGCCCAATGGAGGAGACACAGCCACCCCCTCCTCCCAGCTCCCACGCAGCCGCATCTCAGACGTGCAGATTCTGGAATGCCCACCGCCCTGTGGAGCCCAGATTCTGCCTATGTGCCCGGTCTCCAACCCTCCTCAGGCCCTCAGTCTGCTGCTAACAGACCAATGATGCCAACAACACCACCCTCCTGGAAACGTGGTGAGACCTCCCAGCCCCCTTACCTGGGCCCGGGGTTGGGGACAGGCTCTCGGGGAGCTGGGGGGGCCCACCTGAAGCAAGACAGACAGTAGCTCATACTAATGCCCTGGATCCTTAGCACCCACCACCAGACCATCCACTTAGGCCTGCAAGGACCCCCACTCCCACCCTGGAGAGCCTGCCCCCACTCCTATGCAAATGATGGGGCCTCCCCCTCAAATGAAAGCCCCAGCGCCGCCTGCCCAGGCAGAAGGGGGGCTGGGAGGCAGGGCTTTGGGAAGCATGAAGGCCTTCACTTGAGGCCAAGCTGTGTTCACTCCAGGGCACAGGGCAGCAAGGCCCTGCCTGTCTCCTTCCCACCCGGCCTCAGGCAGGGGAGGCCTCGGTCAGCAGCAGGGGTTGGGGCAGCTCAGGCAGGCATATCGCCAGCTCCACACCCCCCAGCTCGATGTCAAGGCGGCCCAGGGCATGGCCTGCGGTGCAGTACCACACCTGACCACCAGGTGCTGCCCAAGCACCAGCCCTGCAACTTCCACCTCCACCTCGCGGACCCCACTCCCTGTGGCAGGAGAGAGCCCTCCGCTAATGGCTCTTAACAGCTGGGGGCCAGGGCTGCCTTGGAGAGGCTTGAGAAGATGCGTGCACACACCACATCAAGCCTGTGTGTGGGGTCCTCAAGCCGAGGACCCCAGTTTGGAATCCGCATTCACAGCTCCCCCTTCACCCCATCTGCAAGGCCTGCCTGGCACAACCCTCAAGCCGGCCTCCTGCCTCCCTCTGCAGACATGACCCTCTCAGTGTGCACAGGTCCCTTCCCAACAGCAGGCTGGGTCTGGGGAGCTGACCAGGAGACACCAGAGGGGCCTGTGCACCCCCACACTGTGCCCGTGGACAGCATGTTCCCCCTGAGTCTCCAGGGCTGAGAGACCAAGGTGCTGCCATTGAAGCTTCCCTGACTATGCCTGTGGGTGCGTGTGGGCACATGTGTGCACTGGAGCACATGCATGCACTGGAGCACGCCCGTGCACTGGGGCACACGTATATGCTAGACCACACATGCACTGGCATGCACACGTATGCACTGGAGCATACATGCACTGGCATGCACACACTGAGGCACACATAGGTGTTAGCATGCACAGATGGAGCACACACAGGCACTGCTGCACACACATGCACACGTGTACTGTCATGCACTGGTCCATGTGCAGCCAAGGCAAGGAGCGGGTGGTGGTGGGGGCTGAGTCAGTGCCCACCTGCACTGGATCACCCAGCCCTGCCCATGCGGTCACGGCCCTCTGCGGTTTGAGCCCACCCTCACTGGGGCTGGAGAAGTGGGACTACTTTGTGCTGGCAGCATGGCCAAGCCCTGCCCCATGGTCCAGTGGCTGTAGGGTTCACATCTCGCCCACCAGAAGCCGTGTGGACACCATGGGTACCACGTGGGGATGGTGACATTAGCACAGGTCAGCCTGGCCCAGCCGACTCTGCGTGTGGGGTGGAGGGATGGGGAGAAGAGACAGGGCCTCGGCCAGGGGTGGGCCTGGGGGCACGGTGTCCTCCTTCCTCTCCCCTGGGAGCCTGACTCACCTTGCCGGCACGTGGGCCCTGTGTAGCCGTCCACACAGTGGCACTGCCCAGTGATGGGGTCACAATCAGCCCCACCCCCGCAGTCACAGCGCAGGGCACAGCCCGGCCCGAAGAGGCCCCCTCTGCAGTCTGCAGGCAGGAGAGGGCAAGAGATGTGCCTGAGTTCTATTTCTGTCTGGCCCAGCCAGGGAACCCCTGGCCTTCGGGCAACCCTCCGGGTGGGGGCATGTGGGAGCAAAAACATCGGGCCTCAGTTTCCCGGCCCCACGTGAGCCCTCACATGGGAAAGCGCCAGGCACTGGGCACCTGCCAAGGCCCCAGGCTGGCAAACGGGGACCTTGCAGTCAGGGGTGCTCCTCCCCAGGGCAAGATAGGCAAGACGTGTGTCCTGCAGCCCACGAAGAATGGCCCCTCCTATCTCCAGGCAGGCTGGCCAATCAGGGAGGTCTCCTTCCCACCTAACTGGGGCCTCTGCCTGTGAGTACAGCCCCCACCCCAGGAAGAGGTCACTGCAGAGACTCTGCGGGCAGCCAGAGGGCAGGGTGTGGCCCTGACTGACCGAAAGCAGGAGCTCCATGCTGGGCCCCTCGGAGCAGCTGCCCTGCAGAGGCAGGACAGGTGCAGGAGGGCACCGTGCCCGACCGGGGCTCAACCAATGCAAGGCAGACTGGCCATTGATGGAGACCCATGCCCATGCCCCCCTCAGTGGGACCCAAGACTCACCAAGGTCACAGGTGGCCCCCATGCGCCCTGGGGGACAAAGGCAGTGGCCGGTGATGGGGTCACAGGGCACCCCACTCTCACAGTCACACTGCTGGCGGCAGCCCTCTCCAAATGAGCCTGGCTCGCACCCTGGTGAGGACAGTGGGCTCAGCCTCTCCTCTTGCCCCTCACTTGGACTGGACAGGGCCAGGGCTCAGGTTGGGGCACGGAACACTCACCCCTCTCACAGAACTGGCCGTGGAAGCCGGCGGGGCAGAGGCACTGGCCGCTGATGGGGTGGCAGGGAGCTCCCTGCTGACACTCGCACGCCCCCTGGCAGCCAGCCCCGTGGAAGCCAGGAGGACAAACTGAGGAAGACCTGGGTCAGAGCTCCTGCCTCGGTTTGCCCAGAGCGAGCAAAGGCCGGGGTTCAGGGGCCCGAGCTCTCCCGTCACAGCAGGGAGCTTGTCTGCTCCCGTGTGACCCTGAGCAGGGGACCTGTGGCCTCAGAGCCCTGCTGTGAGCCAAAGTCAAGCCTTATCTCATGGGGCCCCCGTGGGGAGTGACATGGAAAGTGGCCGTCACTGTGTGAAGCCCAGGTGGGCCCGGATCCTCCCAGCAGGAAAAGCGGACGCGGGAGCAGGGGTCCCAAGCCCACCACTCACGGTGCTCGCAGGCCTGGCCGTAGAAGCCGGGGCGGCAGCGGCAGGCGCCCGTGGCGGGCTCACAGGTGCCGTTGTTGCGGCAGGAGCACTCCAGGCGGCAGGCGGCCCCGTAGCGCCCAGGGGGGCAGGCTGGGGAGAGAGCCCGGGGTCAGCCTCCTGCGGGAGAACCGGGCACGAAGGTGGCCCCTCGGGCACTAGCCTGACTCAGGGGCCCTAGGAGCCTCGCTCAGCCCCATGGCAGCCAAGGGACACCCAAGCCACCATTCCCCACCACCACCACTGAGGCAGGGTCCCTTTCCTGTGCAGATGCCGACCCTCCAGGCTGGCCCAGACACTCACCCAGCTCGCAGAGTGTCCCCATCCAGCCCAGGCCGCAGGAGCAGCTGCCGTTGGCAGGGTGGCACAAACCCCCATTTCTGCAGGAGCACACGTGCTCACAGCCCAAGCCAAACCGGTTCTGGGGACAGCCTGGGGGCAGAAGGTGGGTGCCACTCAGAGGGCTGGACACGCTCCAGGGACACATCCCATCAGGTCTGACATTCATTCAACAAACGATTCCTGGGGCATCTTGGGGCCAGTCTCTGTCCCCCAGACACACATGTGCCAGGGAACGACACCAACTGCATCCTGCCCAAACATCCATCCCATGTCAGCAAATGCCAGGTGAAGACATGGTCTGGCTGCAGCTGGGACCCCCAGGGTTTCTGATCCTTCGCTGTCAAGGGCTGAGAACTGAGGGGAATGTCACCAGCCCTTTGATGAGATGACAGAGGTGACCAGAGGGTGGCGGAGGGCTCAGACCTACCAGGGGGTGGGGGCCAGGCTAAGAGGTTTGGGGCATGGCTGTGGGGACAGGGCTCGCTATCAGGAGCACGAGCCCCACAACTGTCCCCTGGGGCCATCCCACACCCCCACCATGCGCTGTGCTCCAAGCCTCTCTCTACCTGGGGGGCGCACCCTGGGTCCAGTGGAAAGAGCCAGAAGGACCGAGGGGACACGAGTCAGGAGGCTGGCTCAGTTCTGAGACAAAGCACCTGCCTGATTCCTCCTGCCATAAGGGCTCTGGGTCGGGGCTCAGAGTGGGAACCTGCTAGCCCCAACCAGCCATGTGGGGGAACCAGTGGAGGCCATTGCTGTGAACGCGCTACCCAGGGCCCAGTTCTCCCTGTGACCCGCCTTGTGTCCCCATCATGCCCTGCCTGAGGTTGATGGAGTGACATCTACGAGGTGCGAGGACAGCCAGCGGGGTGGGCACTCACTGTGCTCGCAGTGGATGCCGGTCCTCCCTGCAGGGCAAGTGCAGGTGCCAGTCACGGGGTTGCAGGCCGCCCCCTGCCCACACTTGCACACGTGGGCACAGCTGGGGCCAAAGCGGCCCTGGGGACAAGCTGCAGGGAAGAAGACGGAGGGTGGCAGCCCCTGTCTGGGTCCCCTTCTCTCTCTGCGTGTCAACCCGAAGACTACAGGATGAGGCAGAGGGGGGACCCCTGTGTCTGGCCCAGACAGGGTGGAGGCTGCCTGCTCCCAAGTCCCCTGCCCACCCTGCCGTCTCCCTTCCACCTGCAGGCTCTGCTGGGGGCCGGGCCTGCTCCACAACTGCAACAGTGACTCACTGCGGCCTCCACCCCACCCCGCCAGCCCAGCCAGGATCCCAGACAGGCAGGAAGTCCCCACATGACTTAGGGAAAGGCCCTCTTCTGGGCAAGATGCCTGGCTGGCCTGCAGGGTGGTGCGCAAGCCCCTGGTGGGCACAACCAGTGAGGGGGGCATAGCACACAGCCGGGCAGAGTTGGCCAGCAGGGACACTGAGGTCACATCAACACCCCCCAGCTTGTGTGGGCTGAAGCTCAGGCCCCAGGTTGGGGTCAGGCCCAATGGGAGGGCTAGGGAGGTGGGTGGTCAGGGGGCTGTCATCTCCAGGCTGGCTGGTGGGCCCTGCCCACTGAGGTGCCGGGAGGAGCCACCCCTGCCATCACCCCGGCCACTCACCAAGGCTGCAGTCAGGCCCGAGGAACCCAGCAGGGCAGCGGCAGGCACCCGTGGCCGCATCACAGGAGCCACCATTGACACACCCACACAGCTGCTCACAGCCCGGCCCAAACCGCCCAGGAGGGCACCCTGCAAGGGAAGGGGCCAGCTGCCAGGAGCTGGGGGGCTGGGCTTGCCCCCCATGCACAGCCCGACATCCCCCTCCCATGACCTCAGGTGAGGGTCTTCCCAGGATGGCCCGGCAGGTGGCATGGGCAGCACTCACGCAGCCCGCAGCCAGTGCCGTGGAAGCCAGCAGCGCACACGCAGGCCCCCGAGGCCGGGTGGCAGGCTTGGTTCTTGCCGGGACACTGGCACTTCTGCCCACAGCTCTCCCCAAAGGTGCCAGGCGGGCAGGCTGGGGTGCAGGTAGGGGATCAGTGCTGGCCCGGCCCAGGAATGGCATCCTCCTGGAGTCGCCCCCGAGGCCCCCTCTTAGGGGAGGAGGTTTTAAGGCACAGCTCAGGGGTTCAGGCTGAGCCACCCCTTGCCCCAGGGTCCACCCAGTTCGGTCACCTACCCTGCTCACAGCCAGGCCCCGTGAAGCCTGGGGGACAGCGACACTCCCCAGAGATGTGGTGGCAGGCGGCTCCAGGCGGGCACTGGCAGCGCTGGGCACAGGCCTCTCCAAACCAGCCCCGTGGGCAGGCTGCAGGAAGGTGTGGGCTGGGGTGGCAGGAGCACTGGGGCCAGCACAGGCCCAGAGGGGTCACTGTGTAAAGGACCCACCCCCTCCCAGGAAGGTGGTTCCCTGGGTGCCAGTGGAGCTGGGGAGCTCACCATTCTCACACTGTGAGCCCCTCCATCCCGGCGGGCAGAGGCAGGACCCCGTGACGTGGTGGCAGGTAGCTCCCTGCCGGCAGGCACAGCGCTCCTTACAGCCAGTCCCAAACGTGCCCTCGGCACAGGCTGTGGGATGAGACAGGCTGAGCCCGCTCTAGACGGCTGGGCCAGACCAAACGCACGCCAGACCCTCAGGCCAGCTTCCTGGGCTCAGACCCCCCCGCAGAGGACCCCTGGCAGCTCAGAGAGCAGCCCCACCCCCTGTCTATCAACTGACCATGGCGGTGAGGCCCCTGCATCCTGGACTGAGGCTCAAGCCAAACCCTGATGGGCCCAGTAGGGCTGCCTGGCCTCCCCACACTGGCCTCTAGCCTGCCCACTCACAGCTCTGGCACTTGTCCCCCATCCAGCCGGCTGGGCAGACGCAGTGGCCCAGGCGCCGGTCACAGAGGCCACCGTTGACGCATCTGCAGCTGTGCTGGCAGTCGGCTCCGAAGTGCCCTGGGAGGCACTCTGCAGGGGCGGGCATGGGTGAGGGCCCCACCTCCTGGGGCAGGGCTGGCCCTCTGGGACCTAGGAGACCCCTGCCCGACATGTGCTTCCTGCACCCAGAGCCCCTAATCCCGAGTCCCTGGGAAGGAGAGGTGCCTGGGGTCTTCTCACGCTCCAGGCCTGTGGCCACACCACAGGACAGTGTCCCCCCCACACACACCGGGAAGTGGTCTTCGGCCACAGAGGGAGGAGGCTACACTGGGGCACATTGGGGTGCTGGCCCTGGCTCCCACAGACCCCAAGGTCCCTCCTCCCTCCTCCGCCTTCCCAGGGCTCACCCTTCTCACAGGCCAGGCCAGCCCAGCCCTCTGGGCAGGTGCAGTGGCCCGAGACAGGGTCACAGGTGCCCCCGTTCTGGCAGAGGCAGGAATGCTGGCAGTCCTCACCATACAGGCCTGCTGGGCAGGCTGCGGGACAGAGAGGGGAGCAACTTGCAGCAACCCGCCAACTAGACCCACGGGGACCGAAACCCTCCCTCCCCCCAGGAGAGCCAGCCATGGGGACTTGCGGGCTTTCCAGCCCACCCCAAAGCCAAGGTGGGACTTTGGGGGTGAGGACCTCCCCCAGGGCTGCCTCTAAGATGACCTGGACCCAAACCACCTGGACCCACCAACCCAGCCTTGGGGGCTCAGTGCCGAAGTGTATGGCCCTGGGTCCAAAGTGCCCCCTGTGCATAGCCCCACTGAGCTTATGTCCACTCAGCATCCCATGCCCATGTGACCCCGCACGGCCCAGCAAGCGGCAAGCAGTCCCTGGCCCCAGACTCCTGGGTGGGGCTTACCCTGCAGGCAGGTGGGGCCCGACCAGCCAGGGCCACAGCGGCACTGCCCGTGGACAGGGTCGCAGGAGGCCCCATTAAAGCAGGAGCAGACGTGGCTGCAGTTGTGCCCATAGCTGTGGGCTGGGCAGGCTGCAGGGGAGAGGGGCGCTCAGGGGCCTAGGGGGTGCACCTGGGGAGGGGCTGCAGCAGAGCTGGGCAGCTGGACAGACGCCCCCGGACTGCTGCGGTCCATCTGCCCTCCCTCTGGCCTGGACACACTCAAGGTGACTACAGACAGGGACCAACACACTGGCCTTTGTGGGCAAAGCAGCATCCCTGGGGTAGCCACCTGGCAGCTCTGGACACCCAGGAGAGGACCCGAGGAGTGAGTCTGGCACAGTGGGCCGGGGCCCCTCCCACAGCACCCAGAGCTGACAGGGGCCTCACGCACTCTGGGCACAGCGGGGGCCCCGGCGGCCGGCGGGGCAGAGGCAGGAGCCGCTCACGGCGTCACAGGGGGCTCCAGCGGTGCAATTGCAGGCACTGCGGCAGTCCACGCCGAAGAAGCCAGCGGGGCAGGCTGCAGGCAAGGGATGTGATGGGGACATGACCAGGGGTGACGGGACCCCATCTGCACTCCGGGCCACCCCAGCCTGGCCCCGGCCCACATTCTGGCTCACCACGCTCGCAGAAGGTTCCCCTCCAGCCGGCCGGGCAGGTGCAGGCCCCACTGACATGGTCACAGGCTGCCCCGTGCTCACACTGGCACCGCTGGCCACAGCCTGGCCCGAAGTAGCCCTGGGGACACTCTGAGACATGCAGCCCCGGCCCACCATCAGTCGAGGGACAGTGAGCATGACCCAGTCCTGCCCGGGCCCCCGCCATCCCAGCCGAGGCCTGGGACCGTGGGGCAGAGGCTCGTTCACAGACCACTCCCTACCCAAGGGGGGCTGGGCTTGCTCACATGCCCTGCTCCCCTCCCTGCCCAACTAGGAACCAAGCCCCAGGGCAGGTGGGGGCCCAGGTGGGACTTTTGGGGCTGCCTCTAGGATGACCTGTCCCAAGCCCACCCTGGACCCACCAGCCCAGCCGTGGGGGGATCACACACGGAAGGGCACCGCCCTCGGTCCTCAGCAGTCTCCGCCCTCCCCTCCTCTAGGAGCCAGGTGCCCTGGGGGGTGCAGCTAGCCCCACCTCTCCCTGCCCGGTGCTCCAGGTGGGCCTTACGTCGGCCCAGGTGTGTAGGAGGGAGGGGCCTGGGCCCAGGCTGGGGAGGGAGAGAGCGGTGAGCTCAGGCGAGGAGACCCTCTGCTTGTCTGGGGGACAGGAGGGCAAGCCTAGGTCCCCCAATGCTTGCATATGTGTGTGTGTGCATGTGCATGCACCTGTGTGCACCTGTGTGTGTGTGTGCACCTGTGTGTGCGTGAACCTGTGTGTGTGCACCTGTGTGTGTGTGTGCACCTGTGTGTGTGCGTGAACCTGTGTGTATGCACCTGTGTGTGTGTGTGCACCTGTGTGTGTGCGTGCACCTGTGTGTATGCACCTGTGTGTGTGCACCTGTGTGTGTGTGTGCACCTGTGTGTGCGTGCACCTGTGTGTGTGCACCTGTGTGTGTGTGTGTGCACCTGTGTGTGTGCGTGAACCTGTGTGTGTGTGCACCTGTGTGTATGCACCTGTGTGTGTGTGTGCACCTGTGTGTGTGCGTGAACCTGTGTGTGCGTGCACCTGTGTGTGCGTGAACCTGTGTGTATGCACCTGTGTGTGTGTGTGCACCTGTGTGTGTGTATGCGCCTGTGTGTGTGTGTGCACCTGTGTGTGTGTGTGCACCTGTGTGTGTGCGTGAACCTGTGTGTGTGTGCACCTGTGTGTATGCACCTGTGTGTGTGTGTGCACCTGTGTGTGTGCGTGAACCTGTGTGTGCGTGCACCTGTGTGTATGCACCTGTGTGTGTGTGTGCACGCACTTCTGTGTGTGTGCACCTGCATGTGTGCGCACATGTGTGCACACACGGCACATGGCTGTGGGCCAGGCCAGAACTCACGCTGCTCGCACTGTGGGCCCACGTAGCCGGCCTCACACAGACACAGGCCGCTGGCAGCATCACAGCTCCCGTGGCCTGTGCTACAGTTGCAGGTGTGGCTGCAGTCAGGTCCCCAGTGCCCACTGTCACAAGCTGCAACAGAGCCCGGGTCACCCTATGCAGGCCCAGCAGAGCCCAGGGGCACCACAGCCAGGCCGGGGGCATGGAGCCTCCTGCCGGCCCCCAGTGTCCCGGGTCCGGGGTGGAGACTTCTCTAGGGTGGGAGGGATGCTTGGACAAAGGGCCGCTTACCTCTCTGGCAGCTGAGGCCGGTCCACCCAGGGGCACAACTACAATGCCCAGTCGCCGGGTGGCAGTGCCCATCATTGGCACAGGAGCACCTCATCTGGCAGCCGGGCCCAAACCAGCCAGCGGGGCAGGCTGCAGGCGGAGGGCGGGTGAGTGCAGTCAGGCCAGGCACTGCCCGTGGGCCCGGGGAGCGCAGGCGGGGCGGAGGTGGGGCGGCACGCACTCACCGTCCTGGCAGCGGCTGCCCATGTAGCCGGGGCGGCACAGACAGGCTCCAGTCTCAGGCTCACAGGTGGCCCCGTGCTCACACGCCGGGCAGATCTCCTGGCAGCCGAGCCCCCAGCGGCCCTCAGGACAATCTAGACCCCACAGCTAGTCAGTCTCCCTGTGTGGCATGGCCCTGACCCCCCGTGCCATGGCCCAGGAGCAGGAACCACTCTTCCCATCTGAGCTAGCCCAGGGGAGGGACAGGGGCAGGCCATCAGAAGCCCCAGCCCCTCCTCAGGCTGCAGGGCGCCCACCTCGGGAAGAGCTCCTGTCCTAGGACGGCTCAACAGGCAGAATGGGGCTCCATCCGAGGGGCTGGGACACCCCACGCAGTCAACAGGAAGCCCAGGAGGGCAAAGCACAGGCCCTGGGAGTGCAGGGGGCTCTGCCAGCTGACCTGTCCCCATGGCTAACAGGGTCCCAGGGGGCCACTGTGTGAGCACGGCCACTCAGGGTAGCTGCAGACCACCCTGCCAGACCCAAGGGTGGTTCAGTATGGGCTCTTGGAGCTTCTGTGGAGGGGCCTGGGGTCTGCAGGGCTCCAGGCCAGGGGCCAGGGCTTCCCAAACACGGCCTAGGGCTGGGGTCCCCAAACATAGCCCATGGCTGGAGTCCCATCCCACAGGGAGGTGAGGGGGGCACCTCAGGACACAGCTGCCACTCACCTGCCCCACAGTCGTCCCCGGTCCTCCCAGGAGGGCACAGGCACTGCCCCGTGACCCGGTCGCAGGAGGCTCCCCAGCAGGAGCAGGAACCCGAGCAGTTCACGCCGAACGTCCCCCCCGGGCACTCTGCAGGAGGGAGCATGCAGCGCCTCAGCCACCCCCATGTGGAGCTGCTCTCCTCCCCTCAGGGCCCTTGGCACCTGCCCCTTGCCCCAGCAGGGTTGCTGGACACAGCCAGGTCCCTGGGTGACCAGGGCAGCCACAGGAATGGGCAGGGGACAGGGGATCCGGGGCAGGGTGGCTGGCCTGTGCTTGGTCGGCAGCCAGTGCTTGGGCTGACCATGTGTGAGGGAGCAGTGGTGAGGGGCGGCCTGGATGGGCAGGACCTAGGGACAGGCTGGGCCAGGGGCAGTCAGAGGGCAAGGGCGTGGCTGAAGCAGAATTCTGGGCATCCAGGACCCTGGAGAGCAGCCGGGAGCAGGTGGCAGGACAGGCTCTGCCCTCCTTCCTTCTACCCTGGTCAGCCTGGGGAACCCTCTGCTGGTCACCTTAGTGTCCTCTCCACTGCCGAGGAGTGACAGCATCCTGGGAACAGTCCCAGGGCAGGGCCTCATGAAAGAATGTAGGTGCCATGGAGCCTCACCGCCACCACGAGAAGGCCCGCAGTGGCTGCTCCGTGGCCTTGCAGAGCCCCGGGTGCTGGAAGCCCCTGAGCCCGTCCACACTCCTCAGCCTGCCCTGGCTGGACAGAAAGGCCCGGGGATGGAGAAGACCCCTGCCTGCTCCAGTGCCATTCGGCCCACCCCGAAGCTGCTGGAAGGAAAGCTCTCCCAGGCCCCCGAAGGTGTGCACGGCACCCATAGGGGCAGGCTGCAGGCCCATGCACCACGCCTGAAGACGCAGAGCCCACTGACCACAACACTCGGGGTGCTGGGAGCTGAGGACGCGTCCTGCCTAGGGGGGAGCATCAGCCAGATGGGGCGGGGACCCAGACCTGGGACCTTCCAGAGCCCAGAGAGGGGCTCGGGGACAGAGGACATACCCCGGGAACTCTTGTCATGAGGGCCCAGACCCCAGAGGCCCCCGCCCACACCCCAGCCCAGGGCACAGGCACATCGAGAGGACTGCAGGCGCAGCACACACGAACACACTAGACCATTGTGTGCGACTCAAGCGCACGCCCTATGCACTCACGTGCGGCACATTCACGTGCACTAGGTGCAAGTGTGGCCCCATGCAACGCGGCCCAGGGAAGGGCGGCTCTGCGGCACAGGGTGAAGCTGTCCCGCCTGGCCTCAGGGAGCCCCCTCCTCACTAAGTGGGGGCAGACGCCCGTTTGGGGCAGTAACACTTTCCAGAACCAACGACAGCGGGGGGCCCACCATTTCTATACCCATGTGCCATCTCCTGTGGCTCCTCCTTAGGGCTCCGGAGGCTTTTAAAGAAACAAGGAAAAGAATGAATGAGAAAATCAGCAGGGAAGGGTTGGGGGTCTCAGCAAACAGGCTGCGTGGGGCAGGCAGGATGTGGCTCTTCTGGGGAGAGGCCCCCTTGGGCGTGCAGGTGGCGGGGGAGGGCGAGCAGCACATATGTGTGTGTGTGAGTGTGAGTGTGTGTGCACTCACATGTGCGCGTGGGTGGGGGTGGTGTGGGGGGCGTGGGGAGAGAAGAGAGTCAGGAGGAGTCAGGGGAAGACCCAGCCCTGTCGTGTGGGTGTTACTCATTACGGAAAACAGATGTCCCCACAGGGCAGGTGGGGCTGGCGGGCTGGGCCAGCCTGGGTTCCAAGCCCCACACACACCCCTCCTGCACCAATGGGGCCTGAGAGCCCTCAACAGGAGCACTCCTGGGGTTTCCAGGACCACCATGCAGGAGGGACCTGGCCTGGGTGCAGAAGGAGACTCCGACCCTTTGGCTTGGGCTGGGGGTGGCCCCACGCCAGTCACACCCCAGACCCCCACGGCTCCCACTGCTCCGACTGATAAACCTGGACAATGCGTGCAACGCAAACCAAGGGAGGTCCCAACCCGCCTATGCCCTATCAGCGGGGGCCACAGCAGCCCTGTCACTCATGGTGAGGGCCTGTCCCCTCCAACTGCCCACGACATTCAAATGTGGGGCCCCCAGCCTCCAGCCCTGCCCACTGCTCTGTGCCCACTCATACTGCCCCCAGGCCTCGGCATCCATGTGGACAGCCTTCCATCACCACCCATGCCCAGTGCCGGCACCGCGAGCCCAGACTTCACTCTGAGCCACCACCACCAGAGGCAGCTGGCTTTGTCCAGCTCACTCAGGCCATCCAGAAGGGGCTCTGGCACCCCAGCATCAGCTCAGTATGTTCCCATGGAATGAATAGGTGAGCGAGTGAGTGAATGACTTCGGAGAGGCATCGACCCCTTCTCTGGGCCAGGCCCTGGGCACACACACCAGCTCCCACCTGAGCAGCCCTCTCAGGCACACAGGCACAGACAGCAGCTGCATCGCTGCTGGACCAGGACAGCGACACGGCAGGTAAAGGTGCCCCCCACCAGGCTGCAGGGCTGACTTGGCCTCCAGCTTGCAGCTTCCGGTGCCCAATGCCCATCATGAACCCCACGACCTGCACCCTACCCAGATCCTGGACACAGAGGCCATCACTCACCTTGGTCACAGTCCTTCCCGCGGTAGCCAGCCGGACACTGCTTCCCACACTCACCGCTGACGGGGTCACAGGCTGCGCCCAGAGGGCAGGCGCACGTCTGCCGGCACCCCAGCCCAAAGGAGCCCGGCTCACACTCTGCAGGGGGCGAGAAGAGAACGGCCTGCAGGGTTCAGCCGGCCCTGGGGCCCTCCCCCCACACACCCCTGCACTCACCGTCCTCGCACCGCTCGCCCCTGAAGCCGGCCTTGCAGGAGCAGCTGCCGTCCCTCCTATCACAGGCACGCGTGTTCCGCTGCTCACACCGGCACTCCTCCGAACAGCCCGGCCCGAAAGCCCACGGCGGGCAGGCTGCACCCACAGAACCGTGAGGGGGCCTGCGCCCTGCATGCCAGCCCTCCCCAGTCCCAGGGCCTTCTGCCCCCACCTCCTGAGCTGCATCCCCGGGCCCAGCACGGAGCCGGCACTGTCTGCCCAGCCACCGGTGCCCAGGAGACTGGGACACTGTGCCCCCCCTTACAGACGAGAAACAGGGTTTCAGTGAAGTGAAGGAATTTGCCCTGGGTCCCACCACTTCCCAGCGGGAAACCCTCAGGATCCGGGTTTCTCTGCTCAAAATAATCCTTTTATGAGGTGCTGCAGAGAGCTGCTGGGCTGGAGTCCGCTCCTCGTCATTCACCTTTTCTTCACCAGCCCACCGCCCCTCGCCTCCCGGCCTGTCCGTGGACTCCAGGGAGGGTTGACCCCACTGGGGCTCAAGACTCACCCTTGCTGCCAGGAAACTCCAAAGCCAAGATAAGCCCTACACCCCAGAAGCTTCCGGGGAAGGTCTGCCCCTGCCTCTGCCTGCAGCCCACCCATTGGCCCATTTGGGGCTGGGAAGCCCCAGGAGGCTGGGAACTGTCCACCCAGACACCCTAGAGGCCAGAGCAGCCCAGAGGATGTGGCTTTGAGTCCAGAGACCAGGGGTGGACCCCACATCCTAGCCAGGGAACTCACTGAGCCCCGTGTCCTCGTGTGCAAATGGCAAAGAGTCAACACATGCTGGACCGCGTGCAGGAAGGCACAAGGTGAGCACTCGGCCATGCTACAGGCCGTCCCTTCCACCCCCCGGACACAGGCAGCCAGCAGGCAGCAGGACTCACTCAGGTGGCAGAAGCGGCCGTAGAGCCCTGGGTCGCAGAGGCATGCCCCGTAGAGACGGTGGCACCGGCCCCTGTTGGCGCAGTGGCACTTCTTGCGGCAGTGCTTGCCATAGAAGCCCTTGGGGCAGCCTGCGGGAAGGCAGGGCCTCTTGAGCGCCCCCCGGACACGGCCCCCATGCCCTAGGAGATGCTCCAAGGGGCCCCAGTGCCCAGCACATGAGCCAGGGGTGGTCTGGGCCTCCGGGGCACAGCGGGAGGACTTTGGGGCCACCAGTAGCCTGAGGACCCTGCATCCCAGACAGGGAAGGGCCCAGGGGGTGGGCGTGGCATCAGGAGGGCAGGGCAGGCACAAGATGAGCCCCATGGACACAGCCGTCCACCCTGGCTGGGCTGTTCCACTCAGGGTCTGTGGCCTGGAAGGTGGCCAGGGCAGGAGGCCAAGCATGTCCTCAGCACACACGTGAGAGATGCACAAAGAGCTCGTCCAGATAGACTGAGTCTGACCCACACCTACAGCATCCTGACTCCTGTCCCTTGGTGTCCACCTAGCCCAACCTCCAGACCTCAAAGGAGGAAGGACACACAGCCTCAACTGGCCAGGGTCCCAGGCCCAACTCAGGCACCCAGGGCTGGGAAGGCCTTCTGGCTTTCCTTCTAGAAACGTCTCCCTCTGGTGCAGTCCTGCCCCAGTCCTGCCTACTGAAGGGCTGCAGGGGGCTGGATGGTGACCCCAAGGTATGTGAATGTCTCAAGGGTCTGGTGGGACCATCCTGGATTATCCAAGATGGCCTAAATCCCACAGGTGTCCTTGGAAGAGAAAGGAGAGGGAGGCTGGAGACAGGAAGAGACGGAGGCCATGGGAAGATGGAGGTAGAGACTGGAGGGTTGTGGCCACCAGCCCAGGATACCCGGAGTCTCAGAAACTAATACAGGGGCCCGAGGAGCCCTTCCACCCCTGAACTCTGGCCTGCCAGGCCTCTCTTGGGACTAACCTCCTCAAGCTCACCTGCACAGGTACCTCGTACCCACGGGACCCCAACTGAGACCCAGGTCTCGGGCAGCCACGCCACCTCACAAGCAGAAGCACTACAATGTGGGCCTTTATCCGCCAGGAGTCCCTCGGGTCTGTTCAGGGCCCGTCACACACACAAAGCTTCTAACAGGCAGCGGGTTCTCAGCCCTCAGCAGACCAGGAAGGGCAGGGATGCTGACCAAGCCGAGAAGGCTGGCCAGAGCGAGGACTGGACCTGGGACTTCAAACCCTGCTCTGCAGGGCTCACACGGGCCACCCAGAGGCACTGGGGACACGTTCCATGGACTGCTACCATCTACCAGCCAAGGCGGTAAGTTCTTGATAAGTTAGCTACATTCTCCAGGAAAAGAGGCAGAATTTTAAAGTTCTAAAGACTTAAACATGAGGCATTAGTCACCTGAGAAACTTATGCATGTGGACTTTCTAATTCCTCCAGAGATGCTGAAACTTCAGAGTTAGAAAGGACACTGGTGTCATCCCATGCAGCCACGGGCCGAGGTGCATCCCTTCTGAAAATCTCACTCAGACAACATATAGCTCTACTTGAATTCTTTCAGGAATGGGGAGCTCACTACCTCACAGGGGAAACCATTCCGAAAGTACTGTTTTTCTGTCAAGTCTTCACCACGGCTATAGTTTTGCTGTTAGTGCCATTGAGTCAATTCTGACTCCGAGCACCCCATGGAGAGCAAAGCGGAACCCCGCCCCATCTTTCTGTGCCATCCTCTCACCCTCGGTGCCTAGCACACAATGCTCTTTTATGCACCTTTGGCGCTATATCAGACAATGTTCTGCTTCTATTCACAGGGCTTTCCCGGCCAGTTTTTGGGGGAGTGGCCAGGTCCTTCTTCCTAGCCTGTTTTAGCCTGGAAGCTCCGCTGAAGCCTGTCCACCGTGGGGACCCTGCTGGTATTTGGAGCCTCAGTGGCAGAGCTTTCAGCATCACATGCAGCTACCACAGCGTGACAACCCACAGATGGAGGGTGTGGTTCCCTGACAGGGAAACGAGCTCGAACTTGGGCCACAGGGTGAGAGTCCCGAGTCCTAACCACTAGACCACCAGGCTTTAACGAGGCCCCAGGAGAATTAGCAAACAACGAACACTCCACGCCTCTCTGCTAAAGGGCCTCACCTGTGGTGCCCTCCCCTCCCACGGAAGGAAGGCACCAGGAGAAGCGGAGAGGGGAGCAGTGAGCTTGTGCCTCCTGCCTCCCCTCCACCCCAGGGACAATCCCGGGGGGACAGGAGGGACTGCACCCACCGTCCTCACAGTGGGCTCCGCTGACACCCGGAGGGCAGCGGCAGGCCCCCGTCATGGGGTCGCAGGTCCCGCCATTCTGACAGTTGCAGGAGAAGCTGCAGTTCTTGCCAAAGGTGTCTGCAGGGCATGCTGCAGGGGGTGACAGGGAAGCACAAGGGTCACCAGCCCGCAAAAGGACTCTGGGCCCAGAAGCCCCTCCAGAGACACCGAGACACCTGGGGTGTGAGCCTCCCGTGTCAGAAGCAACTGCCCAGAGCCACACCGGTGACTCGTGCCTGTGCCCCCACTACGCACAGGGCAGACATCACTAATCAACCACCACATCCTCCCTCTGAGCTGCGACACAGCCACCTTCTCAACCAGCACTTTCAACAGGCAGAGAGGTCACTGCGGCCCTAGGGACCAAACCGCCAGTACAGCCCTGGTCGGGGGTCATTGGGAGGGGAGCAGAACAGGCTCCAGACAGAGGCTGGGAGAGCACTTTCCAAATGCTCTCCAGCTACCAGTGTCGCGGAGTCCGGGGAAGTAGCTGCCCCATCTGGAACACAGGCACGACTGGCCACCCACCAGCCACTCTGCGCAACCCCCCATCATCTCAGTGAGCTGGAGGCTTGCTTATCACTGGACCAGCTGACGGTGACATCCGCGAGTGGAGACCCCCCGCCTCGCTGGTTCCCGGGGCCTCCAGGTGCCTGGAACCGAGCCTGGCACAGGGCGGGCAGTCAGCAGACTCCGAATGGAGTGAATGAAGGCCTGAACGGAGGGCCCCGCATGGACGCCCTGCCCAGGGCTAGCAGAGGAGAGAAAACAAATGGGCTCCCGCGCGTCTGGCTCATGGCCCCTCACCCCCACCCACAGCAGCCTCACTCTCATTGCAGACGAGCCCGGTCCAGCCCTCAGGGCAGTCGCAGCCTGGCAGGCCTGGGAGGCAGGTCCCTCCATTCCTGCAGTCGTCGCAGGTCAAGCTGCAGTCTTGGCCAAAGGCGTCATCCAGGCAGACTGGGGGCAGACCAGGAGGGGCTCAAAGCTGGACCCCTGGCCACCAACCCCACCAGGCTTCAGGCGCATCGAGGCTAGCTCAGGGCCTCAGGCCAGAGAAGGGGGCACAAGGGACGTCCTCAGCCCACGAAGGCCCCCAAGTGGGCGAGGTGGGGTGCAGGAGCTGGATGCCAGGGCCTGGGAGGGCCCTAGCCAGGAGCTTGGGGCCCCATCCAGCCCAGGCTCAGCCCTGGACGTGCTGTGCAAACTGAGCAAGCAGATTAACCTCTCTGAGCCTTGGTCAAACAAGGCCATCGAAGAGGTCCTTCTTCATGCCCAAGACTGCAGGGTGAGCAGCAGCCTGGCCCAAGGGGGCACTGGCTGTCTTCCCGGAGACCAGAAGCCACAGGGCTGGGCCCACTTCTCACCAAACTTCTCCGCCAGCGTGTGTTCACCCCGGGCCTCCGCCTCCTCCTCCTCAGCCCCCACGTAGTCGTCTTGGAAGAGATGGGGCAGCTCGTCCCGGAGCACCGCGATGTGCGGGAGGGGCCGCAAGAGGGGCAGCTGGCTGTCCAGGTCCACCTCAGGCATCTCCAGGGCTGGGCAGGGGCACAAAGGCCCCTGAACTCCTGCTGCCCACCTGCCTTCCCGGGACTGGAGTCCCCTGCCCCTGGCTACCCAGACGGAGCTCAGGGCCTGTGCCCCACCCCATGGGCCCTCAGCTATAGCCTCCACCACCTCTCCTCACCCTGGTCGCCAGAGGTCGTCCCAGCTGCACCCCTGACCCTAATTCTCAGGACAGAGAAGGCTCTGGGCCCTGAGGACCTGGCCCATGTCATGTCCTCCCCAGCTGTCCTGGCTCCTGCCCTGGCCATAGGGATCCTGAGCATGGGGGGGGTGGGGGTGGGGGGCACAGGCGCAGCTCTCTGCCCCTCTGGACACTGTCCTCAGTCCCAGGGACGATGTCCCTTCTCTCATCTGGGCAAAAGAGAAGCTGGACAACGGGGACCCCCGAGTAACACTCTGCCCTGGAGGATGCCCGTCCAGCCAGCCCCTTACCCCACCCTGCTGCCCCCAGCCTGACCCACTGAGGTGGGGTCCATATAGACGGGATGGTGGGTGCAGGGGCTCCGGGAACAGATGCCATGAAGGCAGGGGCATGGGGCACCGGGAGCCGGGGACCCCTGCGGGGACAGGGGGGGACTCACGGGTGCAGCCCCTGCGGTCCTCGTCCAGCCGGTAGCCAGCCTCGCAGGAGCACTGGAAGGAGCCAGCCAGGTTGGTGCAGTGGTGCTCACAGCTGCCACGGCCAGAGGCACACTCGTCCACATCTGCAGGCAAACGCGGGGCTGCTGTGGCCTATCCTCCGCAGGTCGGGGACGTGGGAGGCTCCTCCCACCCCGGCTCTGGCCACCAGACTGAGGCCTGGTGGACATGCCTGCTTGGCGATGCCCACGCTGCAGCCATCCTCCCGTCCCCAGGGTCAGAGTGAGGGTGGACACCCTGCCCAAGGGAGGCCGGCCCAGCCCCGGGAAAGTGACCTGTGACCACAGGTAGGGGAGCAGGAGGGCAGGTCCACATGCCCTGCAGACAGCAGGTGCTCAAGCAACGCCCAGAGGTAAAGCAGAGCAGCACCTGAAGCAACCCCGTGTCCCTCCTTGGGGTGGCCCTCTCCCCTGGCCACCCCAGCTGCCCCCCAGCCGGCTGGCACTCACCCTCACACCCGCAGCCATCGGTGCTGAGCCGGTAGCCAGCATAGCAGCCACACTCATACCCGCCGGGGCTGTTGGTGCAAACCTGCTGGCAGCACGGCGAGTCGGCACAGTCGTCCACATCTGCGGGCACACACCCGAGCCCGGCTGGCACCCAGGCGCCCACCTGCGCACACGCCCTGCCCACGCCCACCAGTACATGCACACTTGCACACAGTCCCACACACGGCCACACACGTGTGCATGTGCACCCACGTACGCTTCTGGTCCTGTACACAGACACAGAGAGGACAAACGTCACGGCCCCAAGGCCACCCCCTGCTGTGGGGGCCAGACGGGGCTGGAGGGTGGTGTGGGGTCCATGTTGGAGGCAGGGTCTCCCCAAGAAGAGAGGACTCTCGCACACCACAGCATTTCGGGTGCTCCTCTAAGCACATGGGGATTTAACTAAGTGACTGAGCAGAGCTGGAGGAGGCAGTGCTGATGGACAATGCGGTGTGCCTGGCGGGGCCTCAGTGGGGGCTCTCGCCAGGCCCACCCTCGGACCACACCCCTGGCCCAGGGCAGAGAGAGCAAGACTGGGGGCTTCCACGTCATGGCGTCAAACCAATCCACAGACTCGGGGCAGCAGCGGGTCCCTGGTTCGGGGGGATGGGGCAGTCTGGAAGGACCCGGCTCGCACCGATACAAGTCTTCTGGTCCTCGCCCAGCTCGTAGCCGCGGGGACAGGTACAGAGGGGCCCTGTGCTGCTGTGGCTGCAGCCGTGGGAGCAGCCGCCGTTGTCAGCCTCACAGCTGTTCACTATCTCCATCTCGATCCCTGTGATGAAATCCACCACCAGGATGTGGGACAGGGTCTGGGGTGACCCCTCCACCTAGCGTGGTCCTCCCCCACCCCAGCAGCCAGCCCGGGACCCCCAGGCCCACTCTGCTTGGAAACACAGAGCTCCTGGGCTAGGCAGGTTCTGGAACCTGTGCCCCGCTGCGGGCCCCCCATGCTCCCCTGCCCTCCCTGGACTCTCTATCCTCCCCTGACCTCCCCAGACCCCATCATCTTCCCCTGACCTCCTGGGACCCACTCGCAGCTCCCAGGCTAGCACTGCCCTTGGCCAAAGCAAGCTGGCAGTCCGTGGGAGACCGGGGAGTAGTGCTGCCACCCCCAGGCACCTCCATGCCCCATGGTGCCAATGCCTGCCCAGTGTCCACTCACGGTAGCACTGCCGGCCATCGGCACCCAGCTCATAGCCTGCGTGGCACACGCACTTAAAGGACCCATGAGTGTTGAGGCAGCTGTGGGCACACTGGGCCAGCCCCATGGCACATTCATCCACGTCTGGATGGGAGAGATCAAGGGGAGAGCTGTGGACCACTGGCCTGGGAGATGCGGCCCCCAGGGGTGGTGCCTGGGTGTGGAGGGGTCCTCACCAGAGGGTCAGGGCTCGGGCCCCCTGTGCCAAGAGGGGGCCACCCAGTGCCCTCTCCCACCTTCCCGTTCCATGGCTCCATGACTGGGGCCGGCCCTCTGAGCTGTGTTTTCATCCACAAGTTCGGGTGCAGAACCACACTCCCGCCCAGGCCGAGGAGGGCACAGCTGGAAGTCTGCTCTGGAGCCCCACCAGCTTGCACTCGGGCCCCGCCAGCAGCTTTGCCAACAGGCTCCTCCTCTCTGCACCCACGGTCCCTCAGCGGCGCCCACCCTACTCTCACCAAGCCGTGTCCAGGGCCTGGCCTTTCACCACCTGCCTCTGGGGACAGGGGGAAGAAGCACATGGCCGCTGACATCCAGGTGCGTTCCCACAGCTGCATGGCGCTGGCTGTCAGGACCTGAACCCTGGTGTCCCCGACCAGTGCTTCAGTCACATCCCCTAAGATTCCCTGGGATGAAGAAGTTGACCCTAAGCCCGTCTCCTGCTGAGCCCACCGAAGCCACCTGCACCCAGAGCGACAGGGGCGCCTTTCACTTTGGCAACGATTCCTAAAATGCTCCCTCCTGGTGTTGGTGACATGTGGGATCACTGGGCTTCTGCAGCCTGCAGGCCCCATCTCTCTGACCGCTGCCTGCCCTGGACACACCCCCATCTCCTTAGAGACTCGCCCAAGGGTGACAGCGATGCGCGCAGACCCCTCCCTGAGGCTGCTCATCCCAAGCTGTGTGTAACAGGAGTCGGGCACCAGAGAGTCCTGGGAGGGGTAACTAACAAACACGCACAGTCGCCCAGCAGACACCTTGCGGCCAAGGACACAGAAGCACATTCTAGAAAGTGGCACCCAATTGGGATCTGGGTGATTCTAATGTGCGTATTCACAAACAACCCGAAAAAATAACTGGAAGCCAACATGGGGATGTCATCCGGGCTCAGGGTGATGCTTCCTCAGCTCTTCTGTTCCCCTAATGAGCAGGTACTACTTAGATAATACAAGAAATATTCGAAAAGCAAAAAGGCCACCTGAGCTCTCCTGCTTGCTCCGGCTGAAATGAGGCTCAGGCTGGAAGCAGCTCATCAAGTGAGTTCCTGCCCCTCCTCCCCAGCCCCCTGCTGCCCAGCCGGGCCCCTGGCCCCCAGTAGAGGAGATGAGCCAGGGCATCACCCCAGGTCAGCCCTCTCGCACAAGCCGGTGCAGCAGGACCCGGTCCCTCCACAGCTGACCCTGGGGGTGGGGCCAGAGCATGGGCAGGGGCGTCTTACCTTCACAGGCCTTGCGGTCAGCCGCCAGCCGGTAGCCCGCGTGGCACTCACAGTGAGCGAGGCCCCGGAGAGCTTGGCACGTGTGCATGCAGCCGCCATTCCGGTCCGTGCACGGGTTTCTCCCTAAGGTCACAGATCCAGAGGAAGGGAGGCAAAGGGGAGAGGTCAGGGTGGGAGGCAGGGGACTCTGTGGACTCGGAGTGCCTGTCCCAGGGCCCCTCATGAGGCCCCCACCTGGCACTCTCGCCCCTCCTGCTCCTGTGGGTCACCCTCCTCGCAGGTGTGGGTGCCCCTGAGATCCCCCAAGAGGACTCAGAGAAGACAGCAGGGCGCCGGCCAGCTCCTCCTGCACCTGTTCTCCCAGTTGGAGCCGAGGTGCCCAGCTGGCCCCCAGGTCCATCACCCCTTGCCACTCTGCCCCCACTGCTGGCCTCAAGCCCACACTCACTCCTGGCTCGGGACCCAGGAGGCTAGGCGGGGGGACTCTCTCAGAACCTGCCCCACCCTGACCCCCCATTTCCATATCTCAGGGGGCCTCTGAGCCTGCTCCGCCTCCTCCATCAGCAAAGCCCCCTCTTTCTGTGACAGGCAGCCCCGAGACGCCAGGGTAATTTGAGAAATGGGGCCTGGCCTGCCTCCTCTGCCCAAGGGCCAGGGCCTGGGTCCCACACGCCTGAGCCAGCCCAGGGTGGGCCTTGGACCTGAGGGACCTGCCGGATGCCCTTCCTGTCTCTCCCATACCTGAGCTTCTTGCCCCCACAGATGTGCAACACCAGAGCACAGCCAAGGGGGCTCCCTCCCAACCCGCGCTGGGGGCTGGATGATGCCCCACCACCTCTCAGCAGCCCAGGGGCCTCATTGCCCATGGGCCCTCCTGCCAGCCCCAGCAGCCAAGGGAGGAGGCACGTCCTGCATGTGCCCTGGCTCCAGCTTCAGGGTCCCTGGAAAGACCTATGGGTCCAGAGAGGATGGGGCCCCAGGGCTGGTGGCATACTCACGGACACAGCGCCTGCCATCCTCCTGGAGCTGGAATGTGGGCCGGCACTGGCAGCGGTGCTGGGTCACCGTGAGCTGGACACAGTCGTGCTGGCAGCCGCCATTGCCCACGGCGCAGGAGTTGATGACTGAGGACACGGAGAAGAGCCCAGGTCAGCCCAGGAGGACGGGCAGGCCCAGAGCAGGGGATGACCCGGGACCACCTCCTACAGGAAGGCTCCAGGATCCTCCAGGCCACACTGGGCCCTTCCTCCTTTCCATCTCTGCCCTGGAAGCAGGGCTTTGAGAGGGCGACACTGTTGCTATTGGTCCACGGGCCTGGCTTTGCTTCCCGGCCCACACTCAGTGTAGCAGGACCATGGTCCGTCTCTGGATCCTCCAGCCCCAGCCTGCCCGAGGACAGGCATAGAGAGGCCTCGCAGAGCAGACTGCCCACCGCAATGGAAGCCCAACGCCACCCAGTACAGAATGCAAGACATCAGGGCCCCACTGAGAGCCAGGGCATCCAGGGCTCACATGCCAAGCAGGCTAGCAGGCTCGAGGAGATGGCAGGCCAGCAGGGGGTGGTGGAGGCCCAGACATTGCCCTATGTTGGTCATCAGGCCAGGGTGGACGGGTGGCATGGTCGGCCATCGTGGCCCAGAGGCCTGGCCCCCAGCTCCCAGTGGACCAGTGCAGTTCTGCCAACCCGGGCCCTGCCCCCTACTTGACCTCACACAGTCCCCACTCCTCCTGGTGGCCATGGGGAACAGTACTCAGTGAGACCTCAGAGCCAGGAACCAGCATCTCAGTCCCAGGAGGCAGGGTCCAGGCCTTCCCACTCAGGCCCCCACAGGATCAGGCCTTGTGGGTCAGGCTGGCTGAGTGGGTGCCCGTGTACCAGGTGGATGGGCTGGAGCCATGCCCGAGGAGGACGTGCTGGGTGAGGGTGGGCACCCCGGGTGGGTACTGGGCCTCCTGCAGCTCTGTGAGTCTGGTTGGGGCCTCGAGGTTAGGGAGGTAGTCGGCCCCTCCTCCGAAGCGAAGTGGCAAGAATGTGCTGTGTCTGTGCCCCAGGAGGCACGGCCGACCGCCCAGGCCTGGACCTGGGGCAAACCTGAGTCCCGTTACTCAAACACTGCAGCCACCACGGGACCAGGCTTCACCCCGAGATGCCACCCGTGTTGTCATCACAGACCCTGGGGGACCGCCGGCCTCGGCCCAACCTGCGGAGGCCGTTCACTGTCATTTTGTGTAGCAGCCAGGACCAGCACGCCTAGACCCTCAGGGAGCAGGAGCTCGGAGGCCAGCAGAGCTGGGAGCAGCCACAGCATCCACACACAGGGGACGTGAATGGCCTCAGGGCTCTGGGGAGGCCTCGGCCACGCTGTCTGCCAGAAGCAAAGCTTCCTTCAAAGCAAGTTTGTTTGAAAAAAGCCAAACACAGCACTCAGGTCACTGCCGCGTTTCCCCACGTGCAGCACGCGGGTGGGGAGCCGTGCTTAGGGTCCCCTCCTGGGGCCAAGCTAGCCCTGCAGGGGTGGGAGGATGCCCAGAGGTGGTTGTGACAGCTCTGTCTCCTGGCTCCACCCAGCCCTGCCACGTAGGGGGAGGAGCAGCAGAGACTCGAGGCCTGGGCTAAACTGAGGCAAGCAGGGCAGCCACCAACTCACGTCCCCGTCAGACTCTGAGCCCACTCTCCACCCACGTACACCAGGCTCCGACTCTGCACTGACCTCCAAGGTCCCGCCTGCCTCACCTGAGACAGCTCTGCTAAGCCACCACATCGCTCAGAGGCTCAGAGCACGACCTGAG
The DNA here is from genome assembly GCF_041296235.1 of Equus asinus. Taxonomy (NCBI): domain Eukaryota; kingdom Metazoa; phylum Chordata; class Mammalia; order Perissodactyla; family Equidae; genus Equus; species Equus asinus. The sequence continues at coordinate 111,803,259 of NC_091794.1, read as the reverse complement.
CTGGCCCCACTCCTGCGGCTCTGTTTGTGTTCCTGACACCCTCATCCCTGCTCAGGACTCCTAATAGGAACCAGAAGCCCTTCCTGGCGCGGCCAGCCAGGCACAGAGAGAGAGGCTTGGAGCCCGGGCAGGCAGGCCGGCTGGACAGGCACCGTGGCCACAAGGAGGACTTGGGGAGCTGTGCAGTGCTGAAAAGGAGCCATTCCAGATGGGCAGACCCCAGATGGGCCCTGGGACGATCCAGCACCAGGCCCACCGGGAGAGAAACCACAGACAGGTGGGCGCAGGTGGAGGGGGTATGGGCCCCCCATGCAGCCTCGCGCCCTCCCAAGTCCGTCTCTCATCGCTCTGCACAAATTCTACCATTCCAGATGCTCCCAAGCTGTGCACAGCAGGCGCCAAACCCAGCGTCGTCATGCACGTTGCGTGCCACGGATTCCCAGAAAGCTGAACGAGACAGATTTTCTTAAGCGCTGAGCTGTGTGGCTGAGGGGAGGGCCAGCCTCTGTGTGCCCAGTGCCCAGAGCTGGTGGTGAAGTTTCCAGGCCCCCAGGTCACTATGAGATCAGGCCATGAGACCCATGTCCCAGTGACCCCTTCCCTGGCAGTCATGCAAGTCAGGACCACGCTCAGACCTGAAGCAAAGCTGAGAGCACCCATTGAAAATGGGAGATTAGGGCTTCCACAGCCCCTAATGGCTTGAACGCTTGTGTCCCCCTAAAATTCAGCCCCCAACGTGTCTGCATTTGGAGGGGGGGGCTTTTATGGAGGTAATGAGGTTAAACGAGGTCATAAGGGTGGGGCCCTGATCCAACAGGACTTGTGTCCTTGTAGGAAAAGACACAAGATCTCTCGCTCCCCTCTCTCTTTCTCCCTCTGCCATATGAGGACACACAGAGAAGGCACCAGGAAAAAAGCTCTCAGGGGGAACCAAATTGGCTGGCACCACGGTCTGGAACTTCCAGTCTCTAGAACTGTGAGGAAATAAATGTCTGTTGTTTAAGCTAGCCAGCCTGTGGCATTTGTTACAGCCTCCTGAGCTGACTAAGACACCCTCACTCCCTAGTTTGCAAATCCCAGGACACGGGGCCTCAGCCAGGGGACTCGCGGGGTCTAACAGAGCTGGGCTGCAACTCCGCCTCCTCCCAGGAGCCTCAGGGGCAAGGCGTCCAGCACACCCAAGGGAACGGGGCCTTACCTGAGCAGACACTGGACCTTAGAAACAAACGTCCTACAGGGTGCAGGGCCTGCTTGTGCCAGTTTGTCCCCCATCCCAGAGGAGCAGGTGGCAGCACCTGAGACCCGGGCACAGATTCGGGGCAGCAGGTGCACCTGAGTGCCATGCAGGAAGTGGCAGGTGCCGGCTGTGGACAGCCGACTTTGAGGGCAGCTCTGCTGCAAGGCCCGGCATCCCAGCCCAGCACACCTGCCAGCCCGAGCCGGTCATCCAAGGGGCTGTGCTGGTGCCAGGCCAGCCAGAGGGAGGGCAAGCCTGTCAGCCATGGGCCAAGCCCACCAACCCACTCTGCTCCAGCCGCCAAACCCAACCAGGCAGTTTTGGGGCTGGCTTCACGAGGTTTTGCAATCACTGCCCTCAGGCTGGCTTGGTTTCTAGGTCCCAAGAGCTTCACACCATGTGTGGTCAGTGGCCACCCACTGCCTTTCCTTCTAGGAAGCCATCTGTTGGGGACAGGGCCAGGATGGCAGGTCAGGAAGAGGGTGGCCCGCCCGGCTCAGCCAGGAGGGGAAACTCACCTGGGCTCTGCCCACCCCCGGGTCCCCAGGCAGCTCATGGGTCACCTACTGCTCTGTCTTATGCCTCCTGCCCCATCCCCCACCCCCGGGATGGGGCTTCCGTGCTCCATGGGAGGCAAGATCAGCTTGCAGCCATGTAAGCAGCCATCCTTGCCCACGAGCCAGGGGCTGGCACTGGACCCCAACATCACAGACTGCACACCACCAACCGGCCCCCGCTCCTCAGTCCCAGCCCGAGAAAGCACCAAAGATAGGCCTTCAGCACAGCACAAGCGGGCACCCGGGACCAGGCTGTGCTGGCCGTCCTGCCCAGCACCTGCCCGCCTTGGGATGAGGCACTCAGAGGCGTGAACCCCAGGCTCTGCAGCAGCCCCTTGGCGCCCATCCCCATCCTTCACTCCTCCCCTGTCACCCAACCCCACACACGCCTCGGCTGGAATCCAGCTCCACCCTCCTTTCACACCCGACTCTAACCCCATGGCCCGCCTCCACGCGCGGCCCCAGTTAGCCCTCGCTTCCTCGTTGGGTTTCTGTGCCCAGCCCACAGTCTGCGGCCACCCCTGGCTATCCTGGCGGGGGGGAGGTGGGGGGCCATGCCACCACGTCCTGGGTGCTGGCAGGCTGCATTTTTGGGGTCCTGGTTTCAGGAAAAGCCCCCACTTCCCAGGGCAGACTCGCAGGATGGGGCCGCCCTCCCCTCTCCCCGTCCTGCTGCCTGTTTCCGTTCGAAGGGGATCAGGAAACAGTCAAGGAGCTGCATCTGCAGTCTTGCACACAAGTCTTGCTGTCTCCATCTCTCTGCGGCCTGTGGTTTTGGTACCCGCCCCATGCGCTGCCAGCAGCAGCCTCCAGGGGACCAAGTGGCCTCCCCAGGGTCTCCTCTCCAAGGAGTGGAGGGAATAGCGGGCTTGAGGGCCCTGTGCAGCCCCCACGGGGAGACCCAGGCCTGAGGGGAGTGTCTGTCCTGAGGCCACACATCACACCATGGCAGAGCCCTAAGGGAAGGAGTGGCTGGGGAGACCCTCCTCATGCTGTGGACACAGTCAGGCCCATCTGACTCCAGGGACAGGGGACATGGGAGAGGCAGCCAGGCCACCAGGGGCATGCATGCTGACAGCAGAGTCTTCCCCACCGCATCTGTCCAAAAGGCCCGACAGGCCTAAGGCGAGGGGAGGAGGATGGAGAGCCCCACTCTTCCAAGAGGCCAGTGCAGGGCATTGGCCTGGAAGGACCCCATGCTGCTTGACCCAGTGACATCCCGGTTCCTCAGACTGGCCCCGGGTGTGTTGCTCACCCTGGGGAACATGGGGAAGCAGCCATGTCCAAGGGCAGGGTCCAAAAGGGACTACTGGGCAGGTGCCACTGGCTCAGAGTGCCCAGTCGCCCAGAGGAGGAGGGCTCCCCAGCGCCATGTTGCAGACCCAGGAGCTGGTCTCCTCTGCAGGTTCACACACTGGTGCTCTGCAAGGTGCTGAAGAAAAGCAAGAATGACGTTCCTACACATGCCACCAGCCACTGCTCTGCAGGCCCCATTTTCCACAAGTAGGGGACAGACGGAGTCGGCTCTGTGCCCCTAGGGTGAGAAGCAGGGTGCACCAGCCCTGGGCCACCCCAGAGCCTGGGGGACACACCCAGGAGGGCCCTAGGGCACCCCAGGATGCCTGGCTGCTTCTGCCTCTCCTGGGGCCAGGCTGGCCAGGGGGTGGCCAGGGTGGGACACTAGGTGCTCAGGGGCCTTGGGGCCAATGGCAAAATCCTTCTTGCATATTCTCACTTTTAATAATTGAAACCTTTCCTGTTTTATTTCTCTAATTTCTTTTGCAAGGGAGGGATGAAAAAAGGCTGTGTTTTTCCTGTCCTCTCCCTGCCTCAGAAGCTAATTTGATGACTGCTTCAAGGCCTCCTTTGTGTGTTTTAAAGCACCCCCTCAAGCCTGCCTCCTTTGAGGACTTTCCAGATCCCTTAGGGCCCCATGATGTGGCACCACCCTGAAAGGTCCAGCACACAGGGCAATCCTGCCCTGTACCCTGGAAGGCTGTCACATCCCTGCGGGCACTTTCTCCACACCCAACCTCCAGCATGTTTATCATCCTCACACCAGGCGGCCAGGGGCAAGGAGGTGCCTGGGCCTGCTCCCTGCCTGCCTGCAAAGCTCCAGGAGAGCTCAAGCACCCCTCCCACAAGGGGACCCCAGCAGGCCCCGGGGAGGGTCCAGAGTGGCTGTGCCCCAGCTGTGCAGCCCGCCCCCCTGGCCTGTGTGGGCGAGGGGAAGGTACAGAGCGCATGGCTCCCAGACTGATTCTTCCTATAACATCTGCTGAGGCCCAGGGCAGTCTGGACTCAGAAGGTGCCACTGTGACCCTGGACAATGCACTGGCTCCTCCCACACCCTGCACGCTGGGAGTCCCAGAGAAGCAGGGAAGGCCCCACACCTCCCAGTGGCGGGAAGTTCAGCCCCACCCCCTCAGAGCCCCAGGAGAGTCCAGCAGCCTGTAGGGGCCGGGCAGTACCCTCCACCAGCCCCGAGTTGGAAGTCTGTCTTCCAGGATCTGAGATGCCCGGCCACCCTGACCCACCCCAGGCCAGCACGTCAGGTCCACTGTGGGCTGGGCAGGGCCAGGGCCAGGGGCAAGGCTGAGGGGCATCCCTCCCGGGCTTCCCGAAGCCAGCAGCTCAAGGCCACTACCAGTCCCTCCAAAACTCTGAAGGGCCCCCTCCCCTTCACATGCTGTTCACCCGTCCCCACCCAGCCCTCCTCCTTTCTGGCCTCTCAGTGAAGGCCACCAGCAGCACAGATGGGCGAGACTAGGGAGATGGGGAGGGGGTGTCCCAGGCCCCTCCCAGGGGCGTCAACTGCAAGAAGGGAGCACTGGGCACTCACAAGTCCCCACCTGGCCCCCCAGACCGGCCCCGAGGGACACCCTTCTCCAAAGAGAACCTGCCCCAGAGGAGAGGTGTGGGAAGGACACCTGGGACGCCTGGGGGACCAGAGAACCCCAAGGCCATAGTCCATGGCTATGGGCTCCAGGAGCTCCTCTCCCGCCCCAGGAGGCAGCAGCTGGGGGCTACACCCGCGTCGTATTTGTCTGAAGCACATCACAACATTCCTGCATCTGTTTCCACTTTCGGACCCAGAGAAACTTCACAGGCCAGTTGCCTCCTCCCGAGCGGCGGCCGGGACATGTGCGAGTGTGTGCAGGGAGGGCCCCCCCAGGGCTGGCAGGCCGCCCTGCCACATGGCAGCAAGGCATGCAGGAAGAAGGCGCTCAGAGCCCGCCCGGCCGCTCTGGATCCCCAGGGCAGAAGGAGAACCACTTCTACACAGCCTCCCAGACACAGTGGCCATCAGGGAGGGGTCAGTCTTGTGCCTCAGGCACCTGTGTCCAGAGCCAGCCAGGAGAGGGGCAAGGGAGGGTGAGGCGTGGACACTGACTGCCCAACACCAAAGCCCTGGCCTCTAGCCCCTCCACCCTTGGCTTCAGTGGCCACCTGGTGCTCTCCCCTTCTCTCCCCATAACTCTCCCCAGCAGGCAGGGGCAGGAGTCTGTGGCCACAGCGCCTCCACTGAGCCCATTTCTCACAGCAAAAAGACCCTGCAGAGGAACCAAGCGTTGGCATCCCACTTCTCAGTTACCCCTTCTCTGTTATCCCTGCCTGCCACAGCCCAATCCCCTAGTCCCTCGAAGCTGGGGTGGGGGGATTTGGGTCCAGGAAGCCCAGCTCTGCAGGCCAAGGGTGGTCTCACACTGTCCCTGCCCCAAGCCAGGCCTTCTGGCCAGCATCCCCCACCATCCAGTGAGCATCTGAGACTCCCCTGAGGTTGGGGACAGCACAACCAGGCCCGGGTCCCTGCTGACCCACCACCGCGGCTTTTGCTGCAGAGGACCCTCAATAGGATGGCGGCCCAGGGGCTCCTCCCCAAGTCATGAGAGGCCCCCCTCCCCCGCCGGGGAGATGGTCTTAGCACCCCAGCAGGATTCAGGTGTGGCTGCAGAGGGTGCTCAAGGTCACAGGGGCCCAGAATCACAGGGGCCAGCTCCGGCATGGCTCAGGACACCTTCTTTCACCTGCCTGAGCCTCCCCCATCAGAGTGAAGCTAGCAAGGCCCAAGGCAGGCCAGCCATCGGGCTCCATGCACACCACACTCAGCAGGATGGAGCTGCGACAACAGCAGCTGTCGCTGAGCCGGTAGGCTGCAGCAGGCCTCTCAGCCCAGGAGTGCAGGGACCAGGCCGAGGTCGGAGGAGGGGCGGCCACTCCCGAGGCTGCAGGGGCACTTACCCAGGCAGGTCCTGCCGTCTGCGTGGAGCCGGAAGCCAGGCCTGCACTCGCAGAGGTAGGAGCCTGGCGTGTTCACACACCTGTGCTGGCAGCCACCGTTGTGTACTTGGCACTCATCCACATCTAGGCAGGGACACAGGGCCGAGGATTAACAGCCAGTACCCTGTGTTAACACCACCTACTCTGTGGTGGCCCCAAGACCCCCAGCTCAGCCCCCTCACTGAGGACATTGCCCTCAGCCCAGATGCCAGGGCCCAGGAGGACACTCCACACCCGAGACCACGGGATGACCCGCACCTGCGCAGGACACGTGCTCCTCCCCCTGGCACCACGGCTCAGGCCACAGGAAAGTGACTAAAGGCCAGGGAGCTTCCCCAGGAGCTGAGCTGGGAGGTGCAGGGGCTGGAAAAACCTCCCCAGGGCTGGAGGCCCAGGGGGCTGACCCTCAGGAGGGTCACCTCCTGCTGCAGGGACGCAGAGATATCAAGAAGGTTCCGGCTGCCTCATCTCTCATCCCTCCCTCCAGGCCCACTTCCACCAACCTGGGCAGTGACTGAGGTGGACAAAACAGACCGGGAGGAAGGCAGGAGGCAGAGGCTGCCTCAGACATCTGTGTGCAAGGATAACGCCAGGAGGGACCTGACTGCCCAAGAGACACAGAGACAGAGTGGCCCTAGAGCGCCAGGCACAGGCACGTGTTCCTCAGGCCAGGCCACACCTTCAGACACCGGTCTCGCCAACCCGGTGGCCAGCTTCCCGGACCAGAGAAGAGGGGAGACAGATGGACAGATGCTCTTCGCTCATGAATGTCTACCAGCAGAGAGCCTGGGGCACTCGGGCACCGTGGCCTGGACAACAGGCCCTAACCGAGGACCGTGCCCCACAGGGGAGGGCTGTGTTCGGCTCAAAGTGACAGTGGAAGATTCCACTCCACATGGCTCCCCTGGGAGAAAACATGATTTCAAGGGGCAAGTCCTCGGCTGTGTGGGAAACGCAGCTATTGGGGGACGACACAGGGGCCGCACAGAGCTGATGTTTCTAATTCGGCTCAGCAATCCGGCAGGGCCACACCATCCACCACGACTCCACTCTCCAGTTCCCACCAGTGTCCCCATGAAAACGCCCCCCTCCAAGTCTCCTGTCCTAAAACTCCAGCCCTGAGCACACTTTTGAAGGGTGACAAGGCGGCACCAGGTGAGGCTCCTCCTGGCTGTCCCACGAGCCTGCCCGCCAGGCTCTACCTCCCACACATAGAGATCTTGCCACCAGTCCACACTCTGAGAATGCGCCTGGCATTCCAGAAATGACACCAAACTAACCCCAGGAGGCCAGGGTCTCTGGCTGGACCTCCAGGGCCATCTGATCCTTGCAGAAGCCACGTCCACTCTGGGGAGACCGCTGGGTCCCTCCCAAGCCCTGAGGCTGCCTCAGAGAAGAGGGACAGACAAGACCAAGAGCATCTCCTCACTTGCACCATGGGGACCTGTGGGCTGCCTCAGAACGAAGCCAGGATGGTAATCGGGGAGAAGCTTGAAGGCAAAGGGTTAACAACCCCCAACAGAGCCCCAAGAAGGCAGGGGGCAGAGCGCACCAGGGTGCAGGGGGGAGGGCTCAGGGCTCAGGGCCTTCCTATGGGAGATCAGCTGGGGGCTGGGGGCAGACCCACACCAGCTGGGAAGGGCAGGGCAGGGCAGGCGGGCAGCACCCACCTAAGGGGGCTCAGAGAAGAGACCCCTGGCTCTGAGATCCCCCTAAGGGTCCCTGATAGGTCAAGATGTGATGCATGGAGCACAGCCCCGGCATAGGGAGCTGCATCGTAAGGCCTTGGGGGAAGAGGTGGCACATGGGTGCTGTCTGAGGAGGAGGGCAGACCCACCAGGCCTCAGTGAGTCTAGAGTGGCCTTGCCTGGCTGGCAGACAAAGCAGGGAGAGGAGGACAGAGGGGCTGTCGTTCCAGCTCACCGATGTGCCTCCAACAGGGCCCCAGAGGCAGGCACTAAGCCAGCAGCCCAAGGGGACACTGGCTTCCGGAAACCAGCTCTCAGCTGGCGACTCAGCGTTTGCCCAGGGCTCTCTCCAGACACTCGGCTCAAGGAGGCGCTGACTCAGGGGCTCTGGACTCCAGAGGGCAGGATGCTCCTGAGCCCCTAGGACACCTGGCTGGGGGGCCGCATCCTCAAGCAGGACCCAGGTGAACCTGAGCATGATGTCCAGGACGTGGGGGAGCCCAGGAGAGCGTCTGCCCCTCGGGCCAGCCCCGCAGCCCTGAGGGCCACAAGGACACCAAACAGTCTGGGAAGAAGCAGGAATGGGACGCCGGAGCAGGGCACGGCCATTGGTCAGCAGGACCCTCCCACTGGACTGGCCCTGACAGCCAGCTCCTGCCCCTGGCACCACCACACACGTGACCTGTGCTCTCACCACCTTCTTGCCCAGTGATGGGAACACTTACACTCAGCCGCCCACCTTGGACCTGGCCTCTCTCAGAAGTCCCGATCCCACCTAAAACAGGCCCTCTCGGGAGGGGCCGGCATGCTGACCCCAGCCCCAAGCCCTTCCCACCCGTAGCTGCACTGCCTGGCGGTCAGGAGGCGGCGAGACTGGGTCCCTGACCAGCGGCACAGGCAGGGGGCAGGCGATGAGGCTCAGCCACAGCTTCCAGCGCCCGCTGTTGGTTGTTAGCAGGTCTGGATATGGGAACACATGGGGGCGGTTCAAGGCTGAAGGATCTGAGGCCTCCGCCTTCGCCTCTCTGGGCAGCGGAAGGCTGCTTGGAGGCGGGACATGTGGCCAGACGACCTCCTGCCGGGGTCCCCTCCAGCTCTGAGACTTAAGGCCCCTTTATTAGAAATGACTTACACTCAAAACAAGGCAAGATCGAGTTACCTAAACCTTGCCGGCCGGCTCCCAAGGCAGGCCACGTGGTGGCAGAACAGAGCTGTTCTCAGCCGGCTTCAACCCCCCCGCAGCTGCTGGCCCTGTGACCCAGGCCCTGGTAGCGGCCATGACCTGAGTAGCCACAGGCTCACTGGTCTTTAAAGAGAGTGTGGTCATCTGAATAATGGCCCCTCAAAGAGGTCCACATCCTACTCCCTGGAAGCTTACGCAGCAAAAGGGACTTTCCACGTAGGATTAAGGACCTTGAGAAGGGAGATTATCCTGGAGAAACAGGTGGTCCCAGTGTCATCACTGGGCCTTATCAGAGGGAAGCAGGAAGCTCAGAGAAAAAGAGATTTGAAGGTGCGGTGCTGCTGGCTTTGAAGATGGAGGAAAGGACCACAAGCCAAGGATGCTGGCCGCCTCAAAGCTGGAAAAGCAAGAAGTGGGCTCTCCCTCCAGAGCCTCCAGAAGGAACCAGCCCTGCCCACACCTGGCTGTTGGCCCATTTCAGCCTTCTGACCTCCAGAACTGTAAGGCGCTGTTGTAAGCCACTAAGGTTGGGGTCTTTGTTACAGCAGCCACAGGAACTGAACACAGAGCACATCACTGTTGTCTCTGAAGTCCTTTCCAGAGTCACGGGTCACAGAGGCTCAGAAACCCAGGTTCCCAAACGCTCACTCTGGCCAGACTGGCCTCCTGACTCCCACAGTGAGGTCAGCTGTGCCCTTTGGGGGGCTGGCTGCACTCCCTGGGTCCGTCAGGCAGGCCTGTCCTCATGCTGCACTGCCAATAGGCAGTGATCCCTGTGGGAGGACCAGCGCCCTGAGACAGCCTGAATGGTGGGTCCCCAACTGAGCATCGGCCGCTAGACTCTGAAACTACAGCAGAAAACATCGCTCTCCCAGACACCACAGAGAGGGCCTGGGCCCCACGGTGGTGTGGGCACCCCCAGGCTGAAAGGGAGCCGGGAGGCCACCTGCCCCTTTCAGGGTCAGCACTCAGCCCAGGGCAAACCCACTCAGCCCTCTCCAGCCCAAGGTCCAGCCTCCACAGCTCTGGTGCAGTGCCCCCCTGCACAGGGAGGAACCGTCAGAAAGCCCTGTGGCCCAGAACCCTGTGGGCTGCACCTATTTTAATGACCAGCCCGGTCAGGGTTCTGCAGGGAGGTCCCCATGGTCCTGTGGCTGCCATCAGCTGAGATGCGTGACGAGGGACTTGGGCAGCCTGGGGATGGGAACTGCCTCGTACACTGGCATATGGTGACACATCACTGTGCCAACACCAAGCCAGTTCCCCTGGGAGCCTGGCTGGACCTGTGGTGTCTGCTGAGGGGGGCAAAGGTGGTGGTTCGGGGAGCCCACCACAACCCTATTGGGAACCCGTGGGGTCTCCACCAACTGTCAGCCAGCCATACCAGCTCCTGGCCCAGGAGCGCACAGCCAGGGTCGAATCAGCTACCCTTTCGGAAACCACCCAAAATAAGCCCCTTCTGAAGCTCCCTCATACTTATGTGAAAACCTGAGCCCTCTGGTATTCTGCCGGAAAGCTCCACTCAGGTGATCAGGAAGTTCAGAGTCCTGCTTTCCCCCCAAATATGCCACAGGGTCCTCATCCCCGGACAGTGCACCCCATTATCCACAGGCCCGTCTCTCCCCTCTGAAAGCCCCAGCAGGCCCCAGAGCAGGGCGGGGGCTCCCGCTCCCCAAAACCCAGCCCTGCCCAGCCCAGGCCTCTGGACGCTGCACAGTCTCACAGCACTTGGTGCCACCAGTGGGGGAGTGACAGTGCTGGCCCAGCCTTGGCTGAGCCACCAAGTGGGAGGGCTGCCTACCCAGTGGGGACCAAGCTTGGGCCCCAGCTGGCCGAGTAACAAAGTCAGGGGAAGCAGGAGACTCTGCCATAGTCAAGGGCCTGCAGCTAGTGCTTTGTGGGCCCTCGGGGCATGAAGTGTGGCAGAGACTGGCCCAGAGGACAGCTGAGAAGGACCAATGTCTCCAAGGAGACCAGGTGCCCTGCACGGTGCCACATTCAGGGGCCTGGGAGGGTCTGGAGGGGAGCCGCTGCCAGGTGATCCAGGTGATGACTCGCTGGGAGCTGCACACCAGGCCCCATCTCACGCTCCTGAGGATGCCCCGCTCTAGGCTCCTCGGATCTCAAGGATGCTTAAAGGAGCTTCCTGCAAGGAGTCTGGCCCAGACTGGGTACCAGATCTGAATCGCAGGGAGGGGCAGGATGGACCCAGGACAGCGATGTATCCACTTTCCATAGGCTGCTGGGGTCCTCCCAGCTAACCCTGAAGCCCACTAGGCTGACCATGCTCCCATGGACTGGGGGCAGGTAGTAGGCAGAAAGGATGGTGCCTGCCACACTCAAGGGGTGCAGGGGCCTCTCTGGAGCTTGCCTTCTTGCTTGACCCACACAGCCGCCAGTGCTGTGAGGCAGGGCACCCCCTGTGCCCAGCAGCAAATGCAAGGGGATGTTTCTCTTCCCTTGGGTCAAGAAACCAATCTGCCGTCAGCAGCCCCCGCAGCCAGGCCCGAGAGGGGACGGGAATATGCGATGACTCAGAGCACATGAGCCCTGCCTCAGAGGCAGCGGCCGCCTGCCGGACACTGCCACGCCCGCTCCCTCCAGCCTCCGCGCTATGACCCGTCAGGACGCAATGGGCACAAACTTTAAAAAGAAGAAACAAAGGGAGCGCACAGTGGAGCAGGCTCCCGTCCCGCCCGCCCGCGCAGAGCCCAGCCGGCGCCCACCTGGCCTCCGGTCGCCAGCGCTCACGGGGTAGCCGGCCTGACCCAGGTGGCACGGGTAGCAGCCCCTCCAGAGGTAGCGGTAGTGTGTGCCCGCGACGCCCGCCAGGCCCCCCAGGAACCCGAGGCACCAGAGAGCGGCCAGCCCGCCGCGGCCCCGGGACGCCTCCATGGCGGGTCGGCCCAGCGGCCGGGCGGGCTCGGGCTCCCACTCCCGGCTCCGGGCGGGCGCGCACACCCGCCGCCCTGCTCGCCTCCGCTCGGCGCCGCCGGGAGCCGCTGCGGCCCGGCACGCCCCGCCCCTCGCCTTTATGTTCTCAGCTTTCCCTCCGCCCCCCGCAGGTAAAGGCCAAGTCCTCGGAGCCCGAGGGGCCGCCCCAACCCCGCCCCCGGCTCCACCCCCACGGGGCTGAGCTGGTCCCCGCGGGCGCCCGCCGACCCGCCCCGCGCATTCCAGCGCGCGCTCACGTACCGGGACACAGACACAGACCCAGACCCACGCACAAACACAGGCACCCCCACGCAGACACACATGCACAAACACAGACCCACCCGTGTGCAAACATGCAGACAAGACACACACAGAACCCTGCAGACATGCACAGGCACATACATACACATAGGCACACATGCACAAACGTGTGTTCCCAGCGCCAACACGGAAAACACACCAAAGTGGCAAAGGAGGCCACCCTGGCAACACCAGGGGCCTTCGTGGGGGCAGCTTGATGGGGTTGAGCTCTGCCAAGATTGGGGAGTGTGGGGAGCCAGAGGTACTTTGAGGCCAACCCACCAACGTGGAAATCCTGGAAGGGGAGCAGCTGCCTGTAGCCCCCCAGCCCAGTGTCCGGCACCAGCACTATCATGCCCTCCACTGGACCAGGGCTGGTACCTGGATGGAGCCTGGGCAAGGGGATCCCGGCACCCTACAGCAGGTGGGAGAGGGCCAGAGCGAAGGGAGGACTCGCTAGCAGGAGCAGTGAGCCCCAGGGGTCAGGCTGCCGAAGCCATGGACGTGCCTCCAACCCCAGACCCCTGGGCCCTGCTTTGCTCAGAGGCACAGCCTCAGTCCCCAGCTGTGTCTGAAGCAGGCCACCCCTGGCCTCCAAGTCTCGCCCACCCTGGAAAGGGCTCCCGCCCTGTCCTGCCCAGGGTCAGGGGTGGGAGGGGAGGGCAGAGCCCTGGAGCCCCTCAGCGAGGCCCCCGGCAGGGACGGGTCCCGTGGCCACTGAGCACCTGAAGTGCAGCGCGTCCTAAATCCAGACGTGCGCTAGGAGGAAAGCACGCACCGCCTTCTGGGCCTGGGTAAGAGGCGAACCACTGCCTGAACCCTTTTTATATTGACTACATGTGGAAATGATCATAGTTGGATACATTCTGTTAAATAAAATATATTATTAAAGTTGACTTCATCGATTTCTTTTTATCTTTTTATATGGCTTCGAGAAATCTTAAGACTACACATTTGGCCCTCATGTGTGGCTCACATTCTATTTCTATTAGACAGCACTGGTCTTCCCCATGCCAAGCCCCCAGCTCTGCTAGTAAGGGGCAATGCTGTGTGGCCCCAGGTGAGCCACGAACCTCTCTGTGCTCATATCTGTAACAAGGGATGATAATCACAGACCTGCCTCATATGGGGATTATGAGATGATGGGGAAAGTGCTTCACTGAGAGTCAGTAAGAGTCCATAAACGTCGGTGGCCAGGTCTGCATGCTCAACCCCCTGACCACAGAGGCCCTTTGCTCAGGCAGACACTTCCAGGCTGAGTAGTGAGACCCATGGCAGCATCCAGAGCAAAGTCCGGAGGGCCAGTATCCTGGGACCTGTCCATCTCCCTGCTCCGTGGCGGATGCAGCCATGGTCCTGAAGCCATCCTGGAAGCCAGCCAGGTCAGCCTGAGAAGAGTCATGGGACCTGAGGACTGTCCCTATCCCACAATAGCCATAACCCACGGACCCTCACTGCTCCCTCCCCAGGTCCAGCACCTCCCCACCCACAAGCTGGCTGGGGACCAGTCCTCTGGCCCTCTCATCTCACCTCAAAGCCGCCACTACCTTTTTGTATCCACCTGGACTCCAAGTCACATCCCAGCTGATCAGGGCTGATTCACTCCCACGACCTTCCCGGGGTGGGGGTGGGCTGCTTCGGGCCCCTGTCCCCAGCGACCGGCATGGGGCAGGGCTGGGGAAGAGCAGAGCACAGCCTGGAGGCAGCAGATGTCGGTCCTGACGCACAGAAGGGCTGCATGGCAGAAGCCCCAAGACCCTGCAGGGCCTCAGTTTCCTCATCTGTACAGTGGGCCAGATTAGGGCAGCTCAGGGGCCCATGGGCCTTAAGCTATGGGACACATGTGACTTGGGAAGGACAAATGGAGCCAGGAGTGTCCCCCGCTTCCATGCCCAGGGGGTCCAGGGAGCAGGAAGGCAGTCAATAAAAAAGCAACTGGAGTTTCCTGAAGCAAGAGGCTTTCCGAATGCTTTGTGACAAGTTTGGGCAAAGCAAACACCGTCTTTCTTGCCCTGGACACCTTCAAGAGCTACAAGAGGCCTCCTGACATCCCAGTCCAATGTCCCCCAAGGTCACACAGGACAGAGGGGGGCAGTCAAGGGGGGCCACGTCTGACTCTGACCCAAATCCTGTCTTCATCGGGCCACCTCGTCCAGGCTCCTCGAGATAAGGGGCCCCAGTGGGTGCCTGGTGGCTCCCTCTGAGTGGGCACCCAGAAAGTCCTGAGTGAGTTGGAGGCAGAGGCCCAGGAGGAGGAGGGGTGCCCGTGCAGGGGCAAATGGGGTTTCTCCTGCTCACCCACTGCCCCTCACCACGGGCATCCCTGGACTGTGAGCCAGAACCCAGTGCCGGGGCTCCCTCGGGCCGGGCCACACAGGGCCCTCAGATTCTGAGCTGGACCCTGGGCAACGCGTTTCTAGGCAGCTCTGGCTTTAGATGCTGGCTCCTACCATCCTGTCTGGGTGGCCTGGCTGTCCCGGAGTCCCAGCTTCCATAGCAGCCAAGATGCCTGTCCTTCCTCCTGCCTGATGGACAGTGAGCTCCTATGTATCTGTCAAGTGCCAACTCAGAGGTCACCTTCTCTGCAAAACCTCCCCAGCCGGCTCACCCCAGAGCCAGCCGTGGCCACCTCTGTGCTCGCCGGTGCCCGGCCCAGCCCTCTTCTCTGCTTACCCAGTCCTTCACTCACGCACTCATGCATTCATTCTTTTCGTTCAACAATGGCCTGTCTGCCCTCTCTGAACAGGACATGGTTCTGGGTGCAGTGATGTCTCCCCACCCAACTGAAGGTTACATTCAGGTCCTCAGAGCCCGGGACAACTCATGGTATGGATGAGCTCTGGCAGCACCTCCCTGAAGGACTGGGGGTGCCAACGGCTCTGGGCCTCCATCCTCACCAGGCCGGGCATGGGGACTGGGGCACGGCCATGGGGGCCCGCAGCCTGCCAAGTGCAGAATGCCACCGGCAGCCCAGACAGTGCTCACAGCCACGCCACTGCCCTCCCCACCCCCCTGCCCAGTGCCGCCGAGCGCATCTAGGCCTGTGGCTGTGGGGTCTGGAAGCTGTTTGGGAAATGCTTTCCCAATGCAGAAAGGCGGCTGGGCGGCTCTGCCCAGCGGAATGTCTGTGTGTCAGCAGAAGGAGCCGCCCCCCACCCGCGAGGCCGGCTCCAGCTTTCCTCTCCAAGCTGGGCGGACGCCGGGCTCCTCTGCCAGGACCCGGGCTGGGGCAAGGGCCCAATGCTGCCCCCTGAATGCCATGGCTCCCCCTTAGTGCTAGATCCGTCCCACCACAGGCCCCTGACACCAGGGCCTTAGGGCAGACCTGCCACGTTGCTGGGGGCCAGCAGGAACCAGAACACGGCCAAGCTGCAAAATCCACCCCCAACGTGGGGTGTCTGTTCCTCGGTGCTCACAAACACCTCCTCCTTGAAGTCCTCGCTGAGGCCTCTCAAGGCCCCACCTTGCTCTGCCTCAAGGTCCAGGACCTGATCACACGCTGCTAACCCACCGAGGCAGGCGCCCCGCAGGCCACCACGGCCTCTGAATGCAGAGCAGGTGCCAGGTGAAGTCTGGCTGGGCCTGGGAGCAGGAGACAGCTGCGGGCGTGGGGGCTGCCTGACACCGCCCCTCCAGGTTCCTAGGGGTCAAGGCACGAGCTGAGGAGGCCCTCCAATGGGACCTGGTGCAGCTTCTGAGGGCGGAACCCACGATCTGGACCCTGGTCCTTCCCATCTGGCCGGGGGACAGGGCGTTCCCAGGGCCCAAAGTCTCAGGAGGAACTGAACCCGCTGCAGGCAGGTGGAGGTGTGAGAGAGAGGAGTGGCCCTCGGAGAAGTCACTGCCCATGATCCCAAGACGCCTGGCCTGGAGGTGAAGGTCCACGGCACGGCTGGCCCAGGGTGGGGCGGCAGCAGCCCACCACCGACAGATACCCACGGTGTCCCCTGTGCCGGGCACTGCGCAGGGGCTGGGGCCAGGCCGTGCCCGCTCACAGGTGGACAGGTGGACCCAGATCGAGGCCGCGTGAGTGTGGAGCAACTGGCAGGAGGCGCAAGACTCCAGGCCTCGCCAGCACCTCCGCTAACTCCCCTCCCCTTCCCGCTGAAGTTGGGCGGGTCACGTGACTGATTTCAGGGCTGGGAGGGCAGAGGCCGAGTTGGAGGATGTTGAAGGCCAGGGGGAGCAGTGTGGGGTGTGGGTGCCACCCGGGAGCTTCAGAGGGACGAGGACTGTCAACAGACAGGCCAGTGATCAGCCAGCCCCTAAGAGGCCCCCCCAGGGGCAAGGGAGGTGCCAGAAGGCCACGCACCTCTCTGGCTTCCTTTCAATCTGCCTTAGGGTGCTCAAGGACTCTCAGCCCAAAAGCCCTCCTTGGCCACCTCTGGTCCCCCAGGTGACAAACACCCGGCCTGGCTGTTTGCACCCTTGATGTCCAGAGCCCAGCCTAGAGCAGGAGGTCAGTTTACAGTCTGGGGTCACACACAGTCCTCCCCCTCCATGCAGACGGAGTAGAACTGCCCCCAGATCGTCCCTTGCCCCCTCCACCAGGGCGGCCGCGGCTGCAGTTTATTTCAGGAGCCGAGCGCCAGCCTCGTGGTAAACCCATCACCCTCTCGCTCCTCACCCAGGCCAAAGGAAGGAAAATTGAAACCACGCTTGTTTCCGAGAGCCCAGCTGCCATTCCTGCCTGCGGCTGCCCCTGGCTGGGGCCAGGCGGAAATGGGCAGCCCCCTCCTCTTACACACATGGGCCCCCTGGGGGAGCTCAAGATGAAGCAGCCTCCATCACCCACGCCACCCGGGGAGGCGCCTGCTGCCGGCCAGACCCAGAGCCATGCCAGAGGCTGCCGCACGTGTGTATACGTGTATGTGTCTGTGACAAGGTCCTCTCGGCGGCTCTCTGTTGCCGGGACTCCCCTGCAGCCATGTGAAGGCCGGGTAAGGCCAGGTCCAGCCCCGGGAGAGCCTGCACCCTGGAATACTGACATGGGTCCCACCACGGGCACAGCCCCCAAGGCCTGGCTCTTACTAGGGGCATCGAGATGCCAGGGAGCAGCGACCAAAGAAAGGGTGCATGGATAGCCCCGGGGCTCAACCTGCACTCAGAGGAAAGGAGATGGTGAAGGCTGAGTGCTGGAGAGGCTTCCTGGAGGAGGTGGGCCTGGGTTGGCCTTTGGACAGATAGAGGGCAAAGGGCAGGATTCGTAGGCCGCCTTGTCAAAGGACATCTGGGCAGTGCAGGGTTGCTGGTGCAGAGGCAGGGAAGCCCGAGAAGGGGTGAATGCCAGGCAGGGAGTCTGGCTGAAGCCGTGTAACTGGCCCTGACCCGCAGCAGGCACCCAGCCGGCCAGAACGAACCGGCAAATTAACTGCCCAGGCACCCCCAACAGCCTGCTGGGCCCATCGGTCACCCCTCCTGTTGTCCTTTTCCCACCCAAAGGCCAAGCAGATCACAGGATTCTGAAGTCACAGGGGTGACAGCCTGATCCAGCCGGGTGCCCAGGGCCAGCCAATGTTGCCCTCCAAGGTGCCCAAACCTGAAGCTGGCAGAGCTAGCCATCAGCCCCTCCTATCTCTGACGCCCCCAGGCCGCCCGCGAGTCCTCAAGGCTACCTGCTGCACAGACTGAGCTTGGGGACAGCCTGCCATCCACATAAACACAGACAGGCAACTGCTAAGCCCACAGGACTCCCCAGCTCTGCCCAGGGGTCAGTCCCTGGCTCTGAGCGTCCACACCCTCCCCCTAAGGTCTTTACATGGAACACGCATTAGCCCTGAGGGTCTTATTATTACAGGCATCTCATTTCCTCGCCAGGAGGAAGGAAAAGCCCTTCCCCTCTGGATTCTAGTGCTACTGCCCACCCCACTCCCACCCCCAGCCCACACTCACGCCCCACCCCACGCCCAGAAGGGCTCTGGCCAGACCCTGGAGAGCAAGAAGCCATGAGGATCTGACCACGGGATTCTGGGGTTTGGTTGAGGACTGGGTGGGGTCCGCAGCTGCCCAGCAGGGTCGGGAGTAGCAGGGGGTGAGAGGGTGGGGGTGGAGGCCTGGCTCAGCTCCCCTTCTCAGGAAAGCCTGGAGAAGAGACAGATGGAGGCGTGGCGGGAAGGTGCAGCTACAGACAGGAGGGACAGAGATAAGAGGCAGCCAAGAGATACAGGCAGCAGGAGAATCCAATTAGGAGGCCGGACTCCGGTGGAAGGGGGCCCTCCAGGCGAGCACAAACACACGGGCAAGGGAACCATACCCAGTGGTGGATGAGAAGAATGGACAGGAAGAACTCTCTCACCCCGTCAGATGGGGAGGTGAGGCCTGCCCTTCCCGGGCAAGGCTAGGAGGAGGGCCGGCCGCCCGCCCGGCTGGGCCTGCACACGCCAGTCTCCGCGCCTCCAGCCCTGCCAGAAGCCGCACCCACACTTCCTCCCTCTGCTCCCTGAGTCTGAGGACTGCGGCCTCTGAGGGTCATACCTGTGCCAGGTCGGGGCTCAGGGGTGCGAGCCCAGCCCTTCCGGCTCCCACATCCAGCTCTGTCCCCTGCCCCTCTGCCGACACCTGCAGGTCCTGTGGCCAGCTGTCCTAGAGCTCAGCCAACTCGATGCCTGTAGGTTACAGATCTTGGGGTCTCCTCCCGGGAAACTGCCCAGTGCCCTGGGCTTCGGGGGGTCAGGGTAGGCCCATGGGGCAGGCCTCTGTCACTGGCTGGCTCTGACTGCTAACGCTGACGGCTATTACTTCTCCTGCCTTGGCCTTAACCAAGAACACACCTGCCAGAATCTGCTCCCCAGAGGCACAAAGGGAGCCAGAGTTGCGAAATGAAAGCTTTCGACTCTCACCACCTCTGACGGAGGAGGCCTCTGGCCGCAGGCGCCTCGGTGAAACCGTCGCTGTCCTGCCTCAAAGGACTGTGGTTCACAGTCAGATTTCCTCACCGTGTCCGGAGGACAGGCAGCCAGATGTTCTGGCTGGGCAGGCCCAGGTTCCGGCCCTCGCAGGAACGAGGCAGGGTCTTTGTGACAGGAATACCCAAGTGCATGCTGGGCTCCACAGCCCACAGTGTGCCATGAGCCTGCCAGGCCTCCTCTCCAGCCTCAGGCTCCACATCTATAAGGGCAGGCTGCTCAACAGATACACACCAAATGCCCACCACGTGCCAGGCACTGCCAGTGTGGACAGCGGGGAGTGAGCAAGCAGCCCCCTCCAGCTCCTAAGAAGCTGGCAGGCCAGAGGATAAGGGAGGGGACCCCCTGGATGGGGTCTGAGCGCTGGGCCCCTACCCCCAGAGCACGGCCCTGGGCTTCATCCCTCATGCCCGGCTCCCCCTGGTGTGTGACCCCAAATGCACTACCGCACCTTCTGGGCCTCCCACTCCACTTTATAAAATGAGGGACATAGGGCGGCCACGAGCACTGGGCAGCCCAGAGCAGGGGGCTGCAGCCCGGGCCTGGGCTGGCGTGCAGGCTGGACAGGGCGGGCAGCCTTCTTGAGGCCACCATAACAGTTGCTGCCACCCTTCCTGCTCTCCTGATTCAGCAAGAGCAGGGTTTCCCCCGCAAAATGCAAAAGTCCTTTCAGCACTAAGACCTCTCAAGAGACTCCCCTGGTGGGGGGAGTCCTGCCCTCAGGGGGACCTGGTGTTGCCCCCACAAAGGGGTCAGGGAAAGCCCCCCAACAAAGGGCCAACAGAAGTGCAGATGGGCCCCACGCTGGGCACCATGATGAGGGTCCATGGCATCTCCCCTTGACCCCCTGAAGGCTGGAGGACAGCACAGCTGGCCTGGGTCAGCCCACAGCCCTCCCAGCCCGGGCCAGAGCCCCGGAGACTTCGGAATCAAGGCCTGTCACTTCCCACATTCTTGCATCTCCCTCGGGATGGGGAGAACCTGGCAGTCTCCTCTCTCCAGCTAAGCGGGTGTGAGAGGGAAGCACTTGTCCGGACGCATCCCTCAGATGCTTTCCCAGACAGGCGACGGCGTAGAGCCCACGGTGACTGCATCCCTCGGATGCTTTCCCAGACAGGGGACGGCCTAGAGCCCATGGTGACTGCCGAGTGGGGCGGGGGCGGGCAGGCAAGGCCTCAGCGAGAGGCTCCTCCATGGCCCGTGCGATCCTGAGCACACGCACCTTGGAGCAGGTCCCCTTTGCTATGGAGAAGGGCGGCTTCCCAGCATGGGGGCAGCGAAACCGTCTGCTCAGCACAGACGTCAAAGCGGGGCTCACAGAGGTCGAGTGCAGGGACATGGTAACTATCTGCCAAGGCCTTGAGCCTCCACAGGCTCCTCACAGACACCCCATTGAAGACCCCAGCTCTTCCCTGGACCCCCTACAGCCAAGGAGCAGCTGAGAGGTAGGGGTAGACACCCACAGAAAGAGCCAGCCGTTCTCACGTTGGGCCGAGAAGGACTTCCGCCCAGAGAAAGCCGGCTTGCTGCCCAGCCCTGCCTGGCAGTCACCCGCAGCCCTTCTCCCAGGCCCTCCTTATCTCCTGGAAGGAAGGGGTCACTGAGGGTTGGGAACAGCAGGACGGTCTCAGCCCAGCGTGGGAAGGCAGGCCTGTGGGCCTCGACCCAGGAGGCCCCACCCCGAGCCTCACATCTCCCCATGGAGACACCCAGATTTTCTCCAACCACCAGCATTAATTTCTCCTTCAGAACAGGACTGAAAAATCCTCCCCAATCCAATGTCACTACAGTCTTCAGGCCAAACCGTCGGGCCTAACCAAGGTTTGGACCCATCTCACAGTGGGGGGCGTTTACAGGACTCAGCATCCCCACCAGCCCACAGCGGAGAGGACAGGGGAGGAGATGAGAGGGCCTCGGGCAGGGGTGGAGCATCGCCAAGGGGCCCCCAGGCCTGACGGAGGTCCTGGTCCCCACCATGGGCCTGGATGTCGGTCTCCCCTTCCCCAGCCTGGGGAGGGTCTTGGGTCTCTCCCACCCTGGGCCTGGATGTAGCCCCTCACAGTCCTGCAGACCTTGGTCTGGAGGAGGCAGTGAAGTTGGAGAGGAGGGCAGGTGCCCCAAGGCCAAGGCAGAGGATGGGTTCAGCTCCGGGGGGACAGGTCTTCTCTCCACCGCGGTTTCCCCTGAAGCTGGCCTGGGGGCTAGGAGCTTGCTACAGGCGCTGGGCCATGAGCCTCAAGGCATCTCCCCTGAGTCCTCTCCAATGCCCTAAGAGGCAAGAGAATTAGTCCCACTTTCCAGGTGAAGAGACTGAGGTTCAGAGTTACTCACCTAAGGGGCTGAGCTAAAGCTCATCCAGGGCCTTGCTGACAGCAAAGTGTGGCCCCAGAGTGGCCTCCCCAGAGGGGCTGACATGGAAAGCTGGGCAGTCCTGGATAGGAGCTCAGCGTCCTGGACTTTACGGAGGAACCCACATTTCTCCCCAGGGCCTGCAGCCTCCCTAAACCACAGGTCTGAGCCCACCTGCCCATGGGTCAGGGGAGGGTTGGCATTTGTCAGAGGCTGCGCCCTCCTTGGGAAGCTGGGGAAGCAGTAGGCACGCGGCCTCATCTGGGCACTGCGCCCGCCCCCGCCTCCCTGCGGAACAGAGTGCCCGGCTCCTGCTCCAGGACGGTCTCCCAGAACACAACAAACACACCGGCCTGGCGATGCCCCCGGATTGAGGGCCAAGGCGCCCTCCGCCAGGCTCCTGCACCAGCGTTCTGTTTTACAGCATCGAGTCATTACTCCGAGCGGTTTCTGGGCTCACCCACCATCAACTCGGCGTGCAGGCCCCACGTGTGAGCGAGCAGAGCCAGCCTTGCCTCCGCAGTAACATCTTGATTTCCTGTCGGCTCTGCTTGCACGTGGCCAGCCGGCGCCCCACGAGCCCTGCTCGCTTGCTGGAGCTGCAGTTTCAGGGGAGGCCGGCTGGCACGGAGACAGAGAAAACAGCAGGCGCTTGGCGCTCAGCAGAGCCCTCCCGGCCATGCGGTGACTCGGAGCCCCAGCCATCCCAAACACGCAGAGCTGGGGTCAGCAAACTCCCGGGGGGCCAGGGCTGGGGAAGGGGAGGGGTGGGGAGGAAGGGGTGGGTGCAGCGGGATGCAGAGTCGGAGGCTAATCTCTCCTGCCTGGCCTCCTCCCTGGTTATCTGTCCATACGCCTGCCCTCAGCCAACTCTGCCAGATGGTGACAACCTCACCCGTCCTTAGGGAGCCTCTGGCTGGAGGGACTCCAGCGCCTCCTAAGAAACACAGTCAGGCTGGGTTTGCTGACCCTGTGCTGGGCCCCGGCCGGCGGCTGAGTTGTGGTCTTACAGGACCTGCAGACATATCACTGGCCATGCCAGTGCTGACCTGGGGCCCAGAGCACATGACGGAAGACCCCCAGCTCTGGGGCAGCCCCAGCACGTCCCCCAGGGCCTGGTGCGAGCCCTTGACCTGAAAGACTAGGGGCCTCCCAGACATAGACCAGAGGTTGAGGCTGCAGACCCCACAGGCTGAGCAGGCTCTGGGGGCCAAGGACTGGACAAGGCAAGGGATGAGAAACCCAAGGCCCAGCCTCAACCTGGGAGGCCCCTGGACGGGAAGCCCCTCACATGGGAGACCCCGGATACAGAGGAAAAGGCCCAGAGAGGCCAGGCCTGCGAGGTCGGGCCGGTGCCAGCAGCAGACACTGGCAAGGACCAGGATCCTCCAGGGGCACCTTTGCTGTGTCAAAGCCCAGGAGAACCTCAGTGGAGGGGCACATGTCAGGGGCCACTCTGTCGTCTGTGTGGGCATCATCCCTGGATGCAGAGGCTGGGAGGCTGGGGTGGGGGCTGGTGCTCACGGGGAGCTGGCCCCGGGCCTGGTGTGTTCCCCAGGATGCATTCCCTACACCAATGCACTCACCCCCACTCTACAGGACACTAGCAGGAGAGCAGAGCGTTGGCAGCCGGGCCGCCCCCCTCACCCTGGGTCTGGGGAGGGGTACTCCTCCCTTCTCCCCAACTCCATCTGCACTGGGTATATCCTGAGGTGGGAGTATGGGCTTCGGCAGGTTCTGTCCCCCCGAGTAGGGCGCGTTTCACAGAGCGGGAAACCAAGGCCAAAGGCAGGAAGCGGGTGGGTGACGTGGGGCCATCTCCCCTTCTCACCGAGCCCTGCTCCTGAGCCCTCTCCCGGAGGCCAGGGCCCAGGTCCTGGGCGCGAGCTCTGGGTCACTGTGATATCTCTGCTGCACTGCTCCCCTCCCCTCCCCCTGCAGGAGCTCAGGGACACCACAGAACATCCAGGGCAGACTCGAGGCCCAGACACCCGGCCCAGTAGGCTGTGCCCCGCCCACGCCCTCTGATGGACCGATGGCTCACAGCTGGCCTCGGCACAGCTGGCCTCGGCACAGCTGGAGGCAGCGTTCTGCTCAGGAAAGGAAGTTCTGGGAGACGGGAGATGACAGTGATTGTCTGATACGGGGTGAGGAAAAGCAGATGCCCGCTGGCCAACACTGGCACTCGTTCTCGGCTCTCGGGAGGGCCAAGCAGCCCAGACCTGGCCCTGGGGGCAGGTGAGGGCGGACGACAGCACAGATGAAGGAGGCAGAGATGGGGGGATGGCGCGGGCCCCACCTTGGCCTCCCCTGCCTTCTCCTCGCCTCAACCCTAATCTGTTCCCCTCTCTCTCTCCCTCTCTCTTCTCTCTCAGGGGAATTTTCTTTCTGTTTGTTCGTGATTTTGCAGACAGCCTGTCAGTGATGGCAGGGCTGCGGTACAGGGAATGCCCAGAGCTTCCAGCCCCGGAGCCCCAGCAGGGCCTTGATGGAACAGGGTGCCCACTGGCGCCCCATTCATGCCCAGGCACATGCCCACCCTCCCTCTGTCGCTGGCCCTGCTGTCTGCACTTGGCACCACTGGCCGCCCACGCTCCCTCTCCAGCTGCAGCTCTGGGCCCACGACCTGCATCCCCCTGGGGCAGAGCCCCCTCATTCCCCCTGGATGGCCCCCAGGTGTCCCCCACCCATATGAGGTTCTCTGAGTCCCCCGAGGCTCATTTCAGGAGAGACGTGGGGCCTTCCTAACGGCATGGTGAGCGAGTGGGGTGGGGAGGACCCCGAGGAGCTGGACATCACCCAGAGCCCTGAGAGGCCCCCCTCACAGCAGGCTGGGGGGCTGGGGACCAGCCAGGGCAGGGAGGCCAAGGCTGGGTGGTGATGGCAGGCAGGCAGTGGGACTACCTCAGCAAGTCTGGCAGTGTCCCTACTGCTGATGGCTGGGGGCAGAAGCCCCCACAGCATTGCAGCATCAGCCCCCACAGCCCCCGCTGCCAGCACCACACCTGCTCACGTCTGAGGGGATGACACAGGTGAGTGGCGGGCCACTCGGGGACCTCCCTCCCAGCCATGGCCCAACCCCAGGCCTCAGATGGGTGAGGCTCAGGGCCCGCATGCCACAAGAGGACATTGTCCAGCAGAGACGGGCACATCCCACTCCTCCGGACAAGGCCCACGAGAGCGGAAACCGACGTGTGAACCCAGGAGCAGGGAGACACGCTACTGGCAGGGCCCCTCCCGCACCCAGGACAAGCTGGTCCTCCAACATTTGAGTGGGATTTTTCAGGAACGCCACTCGGGCACAGCTTGGCCCAGGAGTGGGCCCTGCTCCCTAAAAGGGGCCGCAGCTGTGTGTGTGAGCCCCGGAGAAGGGCTCTGTGTGTGTTTGGGTGCAGCTGTCGATTTGCCAGGCTTCCCAGCTTTGAGGCCAGGAGGACTCACACAGAGTTGCCCTCACAGCTGCCCAGCCCTGGCGGGGGCTCCCACACCTCTCCTTACACACTGGTCCATTGGGATCATGTGGCATGTGAGTCAGGCGGGGTACTGGGCTCCCGCAAGGAGGGTAGAGCAGGCTAGGAGACCCCGGACAGAGGCCAAGTCACTGAGCCACACTGCCCTGTCATTCATCTCTGCACATCCTTGGGCAGCTCCCTGGAAGGTCCCGAGCCGGTCGCAGGGTACAGGGGTGGCCACAGTCCCACGGGAAAGGCTGTGGCTGGAACCCTCCTCGGGACTGCTGGAATGCAACAGTCAGCCCAGGCCTGCTGAGGTTACCAACAGAATTTCCTGGGAATTCCTGGACAGTTACGCAGGGCGAAACGGAGGTCAGCTCAGACCAGGGGTCAGAGCCGGGGGGCCCAGGGGTCAGAGCTGGGGGGCCCAGGGTTTCCCTACCAGGCCTGGGGAGATAGCAAGAGGCCAGGCCTGGTGGGCAAGGAACGGGCTGGGTCTGAGGCTGCCCAGAAGCTCCGAGACCTCTACCGACATTCAGGCCGCTTGGCCGGGCAGCCAGGAGGGCATGCCATCAGACAGGCGGGGCTGGAGACCAAGCAAGCTCTCTCACAGTTGCTCACGGCAGGGTTCCCGGCCACCCAGGAATGGATGGCTGCCCATGATGTGAGCACCCCACCATGACCGCGCCTGACAGCAGGGTGAGAGGCGGCCACTGCAGCCCCAGGCAGCCCCCTCCACTCCCTGGCTGGGCTGAGCCTCTTGTGGCTCTGCACTGGGCCAGCCGCTCAGCACCTGTGTTAGCCCGCAGCTAAACTGGGCCTCCTTAGCGTGGGTACTGGGTCCCACTCGTCTCAGGGTCCCCATGTCCAGCCCAGGCCAGGCACGCAGAGGGCTGCAGGAGACCCTCAGTGAACACTGAGCAACTTCACTCATGAGCCCCCGGGAGAGAAGCAGAGGCGACGCCCACTCCCCAGGCAGTGGCTGCCAGACCGAGAGGAGGGCCCTGACCAGGGCCAGGGAGCGGCAGGGCAGACTCAGCAGCCTCCCCTCTGCGGAGCGCCCGCCGTGTAACCAGCTAGGGGCTCGGACACACTGACGTAAGCGACTCCACCATCCTGGGTAGTGGGCTGCATGGGGAGGGGGGGACCACGACGGGGGAAGGGCCCAGACACTGCGCTTCAGGCTCAAAGTTGCCTGCTCAGTGGGCCTGTTTACCCGCCACCCAGCACGCCCTCTCTCGAGGCGCCCTGTTTAATCCCACGTCACCCACAGACGAGCGAAAGACCGTGCACGCAGCACCCTCCGGAACGTGGGCCTCAGGGTAGGGAGTCTTCATCTTTTTGTGCATTGTTTTAACTCCAACACCCAGCACAAAGCCTCACACATGGCAGGTGTTCAAGTGCTCGTTGAATGAATTTGGAAGCATAGGTGCCCCGTGGGAGCCTCCTGGGTCCCTGGCAGTCAGGGGGGCGGGAGGGAAGCTTACTGCACACCCTAGATCCTGAAATGCAGCCACCTGTGGGTGTCGCCCATCAAGAACCAAAGCAAACAACAGACCCTTCAAGCTGGCGCCCCAGGGCTGGGGGGCAGCCCAAGGCTGAGGGGCAGCTGTGGATGCTGTGGGTACCAGCTGTGGGTACCCAGCCAGCATCGGGGGAGGGGACTGCCGCAGCCCAGCCTGGGCTGGAATCCAGGGGCTGGGCAGAGGCCATGTGGCCAGAGGGAGACCAGCGGCGTAAGGGCCTGGAGCTCCCTGCACAGGCCCAGGAAGGAGAGGCTCGGCTCCAGGAGCAGGTGAGGGCTCCTCCGCAATGCCCCCAGACTCCCTTCCTCCCCCAGGACCAGGTATTTAGGGCTCCAGGTCTGGATGTGGGACTGGGGCTGCCTGGGGGCTTCTGGGAGCAGATCCTGGGAAGTACTGGCTCACACTGATGTACAGCACAAACCTCACTGGTTGGCTGCTTCCAGAATGATCCATTGATTCACCAAGGACCCCAGTGTGCGGCATCCTGGAGCCAAATTCCAACGGGCTATTCCCTGAATCCCCCATTCCCCCCAGAAGCTGACCCAGCAGCTGGCCCCACAGGACTCCACTCCAGCTCTGGCCTGGCCTGTGCAGATCTGGAATTATACCTGGGTGATGCACCACCCAGGAAACCACCCAGGGGTCTGACCGCTCTTCCTGCTCCGGAAGCCAGTTGGGGGGGGGGGCCCTCTCGGAGCCCAGCAGCCTGAGCACCAGATAGTCCCCTCACTCCAGCTTGTCACAGGGGTGACCTGAGCACAGGCTGGGTCAGGAGGTTGAGGGCCAAGAGACAACTCCTAGCCTGGAGCCGGAGCTGGAGGCCCATCTGGCCACTGGTGGAGAGCGCTCTGCTCCAGAAAGCATCAGCAAGTGCTCATGAGGCAGGCACCCCGAAACCCTGACCCCTCATGTAACCGGCCACCTGGGGGAGGGCAGCGTTTCTAAGGATCCATCCAGGGAGAGTGGGCTCCTTCCTGGGGGAGGGGCGGGGGCACCGTCCCCATTTTCTGGAGGGAGGCTGCAGCATGGAGTTGCCTCTGGCCCCCAAGCCAGGCCCCCGTGTGGGATGTAGTGTGGGATGTAGATGCTGACTCACAAGGCTGGCCCTTGATCCTTCTCACCACCCCCCACCCCAGGGACCCCTGCCCTCAAAGCTGCAGGCGGTGGCAGAAGTCACACAGAGCGAGGGGCCAGGCTGAAGGGTGGTGAGGGGAAGGCTGGCTGCCCCAGCCCTCTCCTCCCTGGGAAGACTCTTCCATCAGCAGAAAGTAACATTTCCCTCAACAAGTTCAACAGAGTCAGCACGTGACCCAGAAATTCTACTCGTAGGCATCTGCCCCAAAGAACTGAAGACAGGGACTCAATGGGTACCCGTCCGAGAACACTCGCAGCAGTGCTACTCACCACGGCCCAAGGGTGGAAACAACCCAGCGTCCATCAGTGGACAAATGGATAACAAGTCGTGGTCCATCCACACAACGGACTACTCAGCCATTAAAAGAAATGAAGCACTGACACCGGGTACAGTGTGAATGAACCTCGGAAACACAATGCTGAGTGCAAGAAGCCAGCCACAAAAGGCCACATGTTGCGACTCCACTTATAGGAAATCTCAAGGACTGGCAAATCCACAGAGACAGCAGGGAGCTCAGTGGCGCCCGGGGCTGGGGTGAGGGAGGAGGGAATGGGAGCCACTGGTCAATGGGCACAGGGTCGCCTTTGGGCATGAAAATGTTTGGGGACTAGGCAAAGGCGGTGGCTGCACATGCTGTGAGCGTGCTAAAGGCCACTGAACTGCATACTGCAAAAGGGCCAATTTTATGTTATGTGAATTTCACCCCAATCTTTTTAAAAACATGAAGTATTCCTCACACTGGGTCCCACACTCCACTTCTCCAGGGTTTTGGTACAGAAGGAAGAGGGGCCCAGGCCTCGGCTCCTGGTTGGCTCTGGCACATCAGAGGGGCCCTCATTCAGGGGGCAGCATCTCTGCAAAGGCGCCAGGTAGCCAGCGGCCACCTGGTCCAGAGGAGGGCTCTGAAAACCCTGCCCCTTCAGCTGGCCCGGCGACCACAGGCTGCAGAGTGAGGAGCCCTCAGCATGCTGCCCCTTTCCCAAACCCAGGGGGCCGAGAGGGGGCCCATGCCCCCAGGGCCAGTGTGCCCACCCTGGAAGAGCTGGTCTCCATGAACCACCACCCCCCCATCCCCTCCCCCCTCCCTTCTACCAGCAGCCCGCATGCGACGATGGGGCTCTCAGGTCAGCCATGAGGTACCGAGGCGGGTGGAATGGGAGAGTCTGGCCCAGCCGGGGCTGGGTGGCCACTGTGGGCCTTGGATGGAGCATAGGCGAGGCGTACGGCTCCAGGCTCCCAGAGCCAGGCCTGGGTGGTCACATGGCCGGGCATGCCCCACACACTACCAGCCCCGGGGACCGTCCCTCCCCACAGTGAGACACCCTGGGGCTCCTCGAGGGTGGCCCCCACCTCCCTGCACACGGACAGAGCCTGTTTCCAAGGAGCACAAAGCTGGGGACGTAGCAGTCCCCGTCAGCAGGTCCAGCGCAGAGACCCCTTGGGGACAGGCTGCGTGCTTGGACCGCTCAGCCATCATTAATCACTCTGGAGTAGAGGCTGCTGGGAGTGACAGGGCCTCGGGGGGGCCTGGAAGGGATGGGATGTGGAGACACCACCCCTGCCCCGCTACTAAGGAGAGGCTCTGCCAAACACTGAGTCTGCAGTGCAGGGTCAGGCCAGGGTCGGCCGGGTCTGCACACGTCTGCAGGGCCTCCCTCAGGAGCAGATGCCATCAGGGTGACAGATGGAAACCTCCTTGGCCAGATGCGAGGTCAAGACAGGCAGGTTCCCAGGATGCAGGGCCTTGTCCCTCCCTCTTCCCCCACCCCCAACGGGACCCCGGCTGCCACGGGCCAGCTCTGAGCCAGGGGACCTGTACCACACTGGCCTGCCCAGGATTCACTGCCCCCTAACCCTCCCTATGTGCCCCCAGAGGGTGGCACACGGCTCTCTCAGCCATGCCTTCCCGCAGGAGAGGATGAGAGCTGGCCTAGGGGAGTGGGACAGGTGGCAGCACGCCAGCCACAAACTAGCTGGGCAGTGGGTTTCCCACCAGGAAACCAGCCACAGGGCATCACCCTGCCCGAGCCCACCCTCTGGGAACCCAGCCTTTACCCTCTGTCGCTTCCCAATCCACACAAGAGGCAGGACCCTGAGAGGCAGTCTCCCAACATGGAGGAGAGACCGTGCGTTCTGACCAGACTGACGGGGCTCTGAGCTGGGCGTTTCTGTGGCCTGCCAGCTGGACCCCAACTACACCCTGCCAGACTCCACACCATGAGCCTCCTGCAGACAAACTCAGCTGCCCCTGTGGCCAGGGTAGACAAGCCCCTCTGGTCCAAGGGCGGCAGGGGCAGTGAGAAAGCACAGCCACCCTCCAAGGGTCGGGGGAGGCCAGCCCCCAGGCTAACCATCAGGGCCTCAGAGCCAGGCTGCCTCTCACCTGCCCAGGGAGTCCTGCCTCCCACCTGCTCTGTCTCCTCCTCCTCTTTTTTCCGACTCCCCGACTCCCAACCTCAGCATGGGGAACCCCTGACCCCCTTCCCGGGACCCCGGCCTGCTCCTGCCCCCTCCCCAGGCTGCCCTGAGTGACCTGGTGACCCCTGGAACTATACTTGCTGGTGAGAGGGCTCTGCTCATCAGCCCTGTGTCCCTGAGCATGCCAAGTCCCTTCCTGGGAGTCTGTAGGAGGAGGCGGGGGAGAGGGCACAGGGCAGACAGGGACTCCATTACCCACCCGCGATGAAGGAGAGCTGATGAGGATGAGGAGGGCTCACCCTGCAGAACGGAAGCTGAGACACCCAAAGGGAGGCCGCCCCAAGCCCACCAGGCAGGGGAGACAGCCGAGCCTTAGCTCACCCGGTCTGTGGGGACGGTTAGCCCTCATCCCTGTTGCCCACCCAGCCTTGGGCTACCTGTCAGGAGCCAGGATTTATGAGGTCCTGCCTGCCGAGGAGGCCAAGAATCCTGCCTTCCTGCAGCCAGGTGTCACCTAGACAGGCCAGGGCTGCTCCCTGATCTCAGCCGAGAGGGTGACGAAAACCAGCTGGACCGGAGCTGGCCAAACAGAGCCCTGGAGACAGAGGTGGAGGAGCTGCAGAATGGGAGGAGGGTGGCTAGCTTCATGTTTGGACTTCACAAAGGGCCCGTTGCTTCAAGGGGCTTGGGAAGGTACCCCCCTGTGGAGGGGTGGGCAGCCCCTCACCCCCATGCCCACTGAAGGACAGGAGGTCCGGCATCTGGGAAGAGGGGTGCCCGGGAGCATCCCCACAGCCAGCTCGCCAGACGACACCAACGTGCGGCACCTCCCCCTGGGCAGGAGGCACAGCTGGTGCCTACACATCTCCCCAGGAATGCTCCACTCCCAGAGCCCAGCCGGCCCCTCCTTCCCTTGGGGGCAGCGGGACGGGGGGCTCCCTGTGCGAGCCTGCTCTGTGGGCCGACATGCCTGCTCGGCACCCCAGCAGGGAAAGGTTTGGGCCTGCCTCAGGAGCCCGCTCAGGGCGGGGCTGAGCACTGGCACCCCACCCCACGCACACTACTGCATGCCGTGGCTGGGGGTTCCAGCCCCTGCAACAGATAAGACAAGGCCCCTGTGGGGGCTCTCAGCCAGCCTTGGGAGCAGATGCCACGGGGGCCACACGAAGTGGTGACAAAACATGTGACACTGGGCTGGGAGCATCGCCAGTCACCCACGGAGAGAAAGTGGCTCCAGCAGTGACCAGGCTGGGAAGGCGGGGCATCGAGGTTGCAGGCCTCAGACTTCTGGCTGGGTCAGGGCAGGGCTGCAGGAGGGGCCGTTGGCTTTCACCCAAAGGAGCAGGAATTATCACCCAAAGTCATGCAAGGGGCCCAGGGTATCCCAGAGGTAGTTATCTAGTGTCCTGGTGCTGCTGCAACCAGGTACCACAAACTTGGTGGCTGAAACAACAGAAATTTTTCCTCTTACAGTTCTGGAGACCAGAAGCGCAAAATCTGCATCACTGGGCTGAAACCAAGGTGTCACTAGGGCCACGCTCCCTCTGGCGGCTCTGGGCCTCTTCTGGGAGCCAGCATTCCCGGGCTTGTGGCTGCATCACTCCTACCCCCGCCCCCTCAGGCTTGGACAGCAGTGCAGGAAGGGGGGAACCCCAGAGTGTGCTCCTCCTATCTCCGGGACATTTCCCATGAAAGCCAGTGCTCAGACGTCCTGAGACCGAAAGAGGCCTCCCTCCACCCCCCAACCCCTCCGTCCACGCCCCCATGCCTCCCTCTGCACATCCACGCCTCCCTCCACCCCCGCCACCCCTCTGTCCCTCCGCGCCCCCACTGCACTCAGAGGAAGATGGGTGAGGCATGCCCAAAAGCAGGGGTGGGGTCCCCTGGGCACGGAACCAGGCTGGCTTGGCCTCTTGGCCGCTGGGTGGACGTGACCCATTGCACACATCCTCTGGGCCTCAGTTTCCTCATCTCTAAACCAGGGAGAAGAAGGCACACGCAGGAGGACAGCTGGGGGATCAAGGGACTCCGTGGAGAGCAATGAGCCCCGTCAGTGTTCACTTCCATTTGGGACAGAAATAGAAGCCTGAAGCAGCACAGCCCCAGGGCCCAGCCTGGGACCCAGGCCCACAACAGCCGGCACCCAGTCCCCAACCATTCTCCGTGGAAGCGTGGCCTGTCAGGACAACGCTGAGGCCCCGCAGGGCCGCACAGAGCCCTCTCCGTGTCCTCCACCGGCATTCTCCCAGCCGCAGGCCTGGCACCCGCCTCAGCTTGTCCCAGGAGTTCCCGGACCACATTCCCTCCCAGGGACCCAGGCCAAGGCTGAGCTTCCTGGCTCCCAGGGAAGCATCTGCCAGGTGGGGCAAGGACTGGGGCTGGCAGACAAAGGCTGACCCAGCCCTGCCTCTGGCCAAGGAAACAATTATGGTGGAGGATCTGCCGGCATACTTCTGAATATCTATCAAAGAGAGAATTGCCTGAGACAAGCCCCCAGTTCTAAAAGCTGTCCCACCCCTGCCTGGGGGCAGGGTATTGGCTGCCAAGCCTTGTGTTGGCTGCCAGGCCCTGTGGGGGCCTACCACAACTGCCTTCGTGTCCAGTCCACCCCCCCGCAGGACGTCTGGGAACAGCCAGAGCAGCCTCTGTGGCCACTGGAGCCCCTCTGCCAGGCGGGCTCAACCTGTCACAGAGGGAGTGGACGGCCTTGACCCGGACACTGCGTGACTTGGCTGTGCTGATGAGCCATCTCGTGGGTCCACGTTCAGCCCCCCAGCCCCGCGAGGAGTTCCCAGGATGGGGAGTGGGGCAGGGCGGCCCACGGGGAAACTGGAGCTCCGTGTGTGAAGCCAGAAGGCCAGTTTCCAGACTGTACTCCATGACCTTGGTCCAAAGAGACCCCTATAAGCTCCCCGGGGCAGAAAAAGTCACACACATTTTATGAGGTTGTCATGGTAACTGGCACGTCCAAAACTGTTTGCTGGATGGAATTAAATTCGCATGGTTTCTTCCTCCCAGAGCCAGAGCAAGCTGGAGAGAGAGAAATTCCTGTAAAGAAAAGGCACCCGCAGACTCCGATCAGATGCTCACACATGAGGCTTCCTGTCGGCAGTTCAGGGTCGGTTAGGGAGGAGGCACGTCCCCCACAGAACAGCCTGCAGTCCCTATGACAACCAAGATGACCACCTGCGATACAGGGAACACACAAGACCACACAGTCGGTGGCGGGCGCATGTCAACTATCGTCCACATGGTTCACTTTGGAGAACAGCAGAGGCCCAGGAAGCATCACACCAGGATAATAAAGTGCTGTCCCCACTGGGCAGACGCGCTCATGGGTAAGAACCTCACAGAACACCAGGCCTGCTGGCGTGCAGGCGAGACCGCGATCATTCTTCTGTTTTCCCATATTTAGTTACTCTGACAGGCAGGCAGAATAACAGCCCCCAAAGATGTCCACGTCCTCATGCCCGGTCCCCGACACGGCAACTGGAATTGGGGTTGCTACTCAGCTGACCTTACGACAGGGGGGTGTCCTGGACGATCTGTGTGGGTCCAGTGTAATCTCGGGGTCCACAAGGGGAGCAGGGAGGCAGAGAGAGAGTCAGAGTCCGAGAGAGAAGTGACGATGTGAGAAACAGGCTCAGAGAGACGTTGCCGTGTTGGCTGTGACGATGGAGGAGATGCCACGAGCCACGGAACAAGACACCTCGAAAGCTGGGCAAGAGGGAGCAGAGTCTCGCCAGGAGCCTCCAGAAGGAGCAGCCCCACGGCCCGGCTCTGGCCTGGGCGACCCATGTGGGACTTAGGACCCCAGCTCAGGGAGAGAATAAGTATGTGTTGTTTTAAGCCACTAAGTTTGTGGCAATTTGTCATGGCAGAAAAAGAAAAATAAACATGGTTATTAGGCTTGTTGTCGCTCTTAGTGCCGGGGAGTCGATCTGACTCCTAGCAACCCCGTGTGCAGCAGAGCAGAGCCCTGCCCAGTCTTTCTGCGCCATCCTCACACCTCCCGGGGCTGTATCAGACAAGGCTCCACTTCTATTCACAGGGTTTTCATGGCCAATTTTTTCGGAAGTGGGTGGCCAGGTCCTTCTTCCTAGTCGGTCTAGTCTGGAAGCTCCGCTGAAGCCTGTCCACCAGGGGTGACCCTGCTGGTATTGGAAATCCTGGTGGCATAGCTCTCAGCAACACAGCAACACGCAGCTGCCACAGTGTGACAAGCGACAGATGGTGGTGTGGTTCCCTGACCAGGAAATGAACCCAGGCCGCAGTGGTGAGAGCTCCGAATCTTAACCACTAGAGCACCTTTAAAGTTGGGAAAAGGAAACCCAAAACCCACTTCCTTAGAGAAGAGCTCTTTGAGCTGTTCCCTGCTGCAACTTGTCCCTGGCCTCCAGGGCCGGCAGGAGGGTGCCCCACCGGGCTGCACTGGCCCGGGGAGGGGCCCCTGCACTGAGGGGGAGCCGCTCTCTAAGCAAGCCTGGGTGCCAGGCCCCCGGCCCACCTCGCTGGGCAGTTCTCTCTCTCCTGCAGGTCAGAAGTCCCGCCAGCCTGGGGCAGCCAGAACATTCCAAGGTAATTCCTGTCAGACCCCACCCCAGCGCAGGCCAGAGGGAGCCGGGCGAGGGGTCCACTCGTCACTCATTCCCTCCCACAGCAGATGTCTACGGAGTGCCGGCAGACGCCCGGCCCCTGTGCAAGGAAATGCTGCCTCTGCTCTCCACGGGCTCCCGAGTCAGACGGGGAGAGGAAAACTCACAGGACGGGGAGGGGGAGCCTGAGAAGTTCATGCAGAGCGTGGGTGATCAGGGGAGCATCAGGGAGGCCTCCTGGAAGAGGCGTCCCAGGGCTGAAGCTGCTCAGACAGGCTCAGAGGAAGCCATCTGTCCCTCCAAGGAGGTGTTGCTGGGACAGGGGCGCCAGGTGGCAATGGCCATGCTTCCAGGGTTCCAAGGACAGACGTTGAACACCAAGCCCCATCTCAAGTGCTCCTGATAGCCTGCCGTCTAAAGGAATCCCGTAGATCCTTCTGCAAGGAAGACAACTTGGTGGTGCAACCATCCTCCCCCACTGCCCCGGGGGTTCAGGATTTACCGTCTGGCTTTGCTAAAGTGAGGCTTTCTCGTTTGGCCCTTCAGCTGTGTCTGAAGGACACCCATTTCCTGTCCATCCTCACCTGGACAGCAACCAAGCTGCGCTGGTCCAATGTCACCCCTTGGTGACAGCTCCAGGAACTGCCTAACCGGCTCCCTTCCTTTCTTCCCTGGAGCCTGGGGGGGGGGGGGGGCGGCGCAGTGGGGGTCGCCTTGCAACAGAAGGGACCCCTCACACCACGTGCTCAGAGGCTGCACGTGGACAACACTGGGAATCTCGATGCTTGACCACTCAAATACCAACTTCCAAACATTTGTAACAATGACATTTAGGAACTAAATGGCTTCTGGGCCGGGGATAGACAGAGAGGCTGAAACCATGGAGCCCACCCTCAGGAGAGGCACACTAAGCAATAGGCCAAGAAAACAGCAGAAAGCAAGGAGGCCGACCCTGAGCCCGGGAGTAGGGGGCCCTCAGGCCGGGTCAGCCAAGGCCACTCCCGAAGGATAAGAAGGCTGGGCTTTTGTTTAGTTTTCTTTTGTTTCGAATTAATAGATTTTATTTTTAGAGCACTTTTAGCTTTCTGGAAAAATTGAGCAGAAAGTAGAGAGTCCCATGTGCTCCCTCCCCCAACACACACACCCTCCTTCATTCCTAACAGCCTGCTACATTTCTGCTACATTTGTTACAAAGGAGGGGCCAATCCTGAGAAAGACGCAGCGTTGTCAACCACAGCCCAGTTTACAGAGGCTCACTCTCCGGGTTGCATGTTCCACGCTCTGTGGCTTTGACAAACGCATGACGACATGTATGCACCACTGCAGTGTCATCCGGAGTACTTTCACTGCCCTAAAAATCCTCCCACTCACCTGCTCACCCCTCCCACCCCCAACCCCCGGCATCTCCATGGTTTTGCCTTTTCCAGAATGTCATGTGGTTGGACGCACGCAGTACACAGCCTTTTCAGAGGGGCTTCCTCCACTTAGCAATGTGTTGAAGGAGGCTGAGCTGTTCCCGTGGTTTTCCCAGAGGAAAGCTCAAGGAGGCAGGGACAGCTCCCCATGTTTAGGGGTTCCTTGCCAGGGCCAGAAGAGGCTGGCTCATCAACCCCCCCAGCATTTGTGGTTTCCAGGGCAACCATGGAAACCAAGAGTGGGTCGCCTAGAAATGGTCAGACAGGCCTCACCCACTCTGGATTTCCAGAGTCACCCGGCAGTCTCCCAGGAGAAGGTCACAGGGACAGGCTGCAAGTGGGGTGCTGGGCTCTCCCTGCCCCCGGCTCTCCCATGCTTGGGTGCACACTATTTAGAACCCAGAGGCTCCGCAGGGCAGGGGTCAGCTCTTGGCCCCTCTGTACCCCCCGGGCAGGCACAGAGGTGGCGGAGGTCAAGTAAAGCTGCGAGTTTTTACAAAGCATCTGCTGACTTGTCTCCAGCAGGCAAGGGTGCCATGAAGGAAGAGGCCGTGCCTGGCTGGAGCCAGCCTGCAGAATGGGACACAGGCACTGTCCCATCGGCAGAGGCTCTGACTAGAAGATGGCAGAAGGAGATTCAGGCTTCAAGCAGAGCTTTTGGGAACCCGTGAAGGGAGGGGGTGCTCCCCGCTCAGCCGAGGCACAAGGGCTAAGCAGAGACTCTCGGCGGCCAGTCCAGCCCATGAGGCCCGAGATGGGGTGGAGGGTCAGGCATCACGGAAGTTCAGGCAAAGTCAGCGGGGGGCCCTGAAGGTTCCCAAGAAGGACCCCAGCGGGCAGTGGGCGCGAAGGCGTCATTAATGGCATTTAAGGAAGTGGAACCACCTGGGGCAGGACCAAAAGGACTCCCTCACCTCTGCTACCAGCCCAGAACCCAAGAGCTCCAACACCTGGCATGTGGCAGTGAGTAAGAGCCACTGTGGTGACAGCCTCTGTCAGGGCCAAAATCCACTGAGGACTCGGAGGCCCTTCACACGGAGCCCCAACAGCCGCCAGGTGACCCGCTGCCCGTTTAGAGATGGACACCCTGGGCCCAGAGACCCTGGGGTAACCCGGTCCCATGAAAACGCACCGTTCCCATCCTACGCCCAGCGTGTGCCCACAGAAACAGGCCTCCTCTAGAAATGTTGAAGCAGCGGAAGGAAAAACGGATATGGGAGAAGACACTGCTCAGGCAAGTGCGTCCGGGCCACGCCTGGGGCCGAAGCTGCCTTCCCGACGTCGGGCAGTTTCTCTGTTTACTCTGAAAGTTATCGGGTTTGGTCTGTTTATACAAATCAGCCTCCAAAAATGTGGGAATGGGACTTTTTTTTCCATTTATTTCCCAGAAAACAAGACAAAATGTAAAAGGCCCAGAAGAGAGCCAAGAACATTCCTTGGTTCCCCAAACATCCAGGTCTCCACTCCCGCCCCCCCGGGGCCGAGCTCCTGGGATGGTTCTTTGGCAGTGCAGCCCGGCTGCAGCCTGGAGGCCAGTGCCCGGCTTTGAGTGGCCCCCACGGCAGGGGGTGAGGCTTAGGAAGGGCTGGGGTGGGCCGAGCCATGCACACTCTCAGCCCTCTGCTCTGTGTGTGCATGAGTGTGCACAAGTGTATGTGTGTGCACTCAT
The DNA here is from genome assembly GCF_041296235.1 of Equus asinus. Taxonomy (NCBI): domain Eukaryota; kingdom Metazoa; phylum Chordata; class Mammalia; order Perissodactyla; family Equidae; genus Equus; species Equus asinus. The sequence continues at coordinate 111,765,615 of NC_091794.1, read as the reverse complement.
GTGTGAGCGTGCATGTGTGTTCACGTGGATGCATGTGTGTGCCTTTCTCTCTCTGTGCCAAGAACCTGGACTTCTAGGCTCACGTGGGGACCACTCAGAGCCATTCTAATCCCCCAAATAGTCAAGACCTGAACGGTACAACCCAGAGCGCTTGCAGGGCCCCGACACACAGCATCCACCCTCTGGTCTGGATGACAGGATGTGACACCTCTCTTTTTCTCTTGCTCAGTCTCTAGGCCAAGATCAGCGAGAATTGGGGGCTCAGCACTCCTCTATTATTTCCTGAAGCAGAGCTCAGAGCCCAGGCCAGGATGGGGCTGGGGCCTCACTGGGAGCCCACCCACACTGGGGTGAGAGCACTTAGCCAGGCTCCGACACCTTGCCGGATGCCCAGCTGTCCCCTCACACCTCCCTGGTGGGCGCATCCCCCCTGGGCTGGACATGTTTGAGCCTCTGGTCAGCCAAGCACCTCCCCCTCCGGGAGCCCCTCGGCCAGACCCACCCCTGACCAGGACACGAGGCAGGGTGGCAGCATCCCACCCCCTGGCTGGCTCCTGAGGGTGAGGTTACAGTGGAGGCGAGGAGGTGCTCCTCCCAGGATGCACCCTTGGGCGGGCAGCTTGCTCTCCCCAAGAGCTCCTGGGACATGGCTGGAAGAGCTCCCCAAAGAGGCATCCCTCTGCCCACGCAGGGACCTCTGCTGTCCTCTGGTCTGGCTCTCACCCACACCCCTTCTTAGCCTACACAAGAGCCACTTCCCCAGAGGCCTCCTGCTCTGCTGACCAGCTCAGCCCCCTGCCCAGCCTGGGAAGGGAGCCCAGCCCAGGCCTTAGGCACACACATATGTCACCTGTGCCTCCGTAGGTGGCCTGTCCACCTGCCCAAACCCTCAGCACTATCCTCACTGCCCTCTAGATTCACGCCTGTCTCTCTGTAGGTCACTTAAGGCCACAAGGGCAGGTCCATGCGTCCCAGGGTTGAGCCCCACTCTTGGTGCCAACAGGCACCCCAGACCTATGGGCTTGGACAGATGGACAGATAGACGGACAGTTTTAGGAAAGTGCAGAGGAGCAAAGAGCCACCCCACAGATCGGCTGCCCCACCCCCAGACCAGGCCAGGCCCAGGCTACAGGTCCCCTTCCACAGCCCACATCGCACCTCTGGCAGTGGGATGCCCGCCTCCCAGGGACTTCGTGCGGCAGCCCCAGTCGCACCTGGCACATAGGGAAGGCCGGCACGTACCTGTGGAAAGATGCTGGCAGAAAGAAGGAAATGATGTGGTGATGATCACTTCGTTTGGGATCCGGATTGGGTATGAGCTCCACATTTTGTGCAAAGAGCCCTCCCCTAGCTCCCCAGACAGCCCGAGGAGGAGAAGTGAGGCTGACGCCCAGATGTCAGCATGCAAGAGGCCCTCGAGGGTCGGCCAGTGCAGCCCCCACTCTACAGATGGACACAGACCGGAGGGAAGCTGGTGCAGCCACCTGAGCGTCCAGATGCTCCAGCCCTGTGGTGTCTGCACGTCTGGGAAGGGGGGCTGTGGCCTTGCCCAGGCATGTGCCCAAATGCCCTGAGAGACCACAGCCCCCGACTCCCCAGGGCACCAGGCAAAACCCCGTGGCCAGAGGACACCTCCCTGCCAGGCCTGCCCCTCCTGGCACAGAAGCCTCAAGAGAAGCTCCACGTTCCTGCTGGCCTGCTCCTGGCCTGGTCTTCCTGATTCCAGCAAAGCCACCACTATCTACCCCATTAGTCCAACCAGACCCTGGGAGCTGCCTCTTTCCCTTATCCCCCACCAGGGGCCCATCAGCAAGTATGCCCACCCTCCCCGCACTGGTACCCACAGCCATCATCCTCTCCCCACCACGCTGGCTCCGTCTCTCTGCCCTGGCCTGACGGCACCCTGGCCACCAGCCCGGCCCCAGCACAGCCACAGTGGCTCCCTGGACTTCCGGCCTCAGCACCTCAGCAGTGTCCTAAAGCACAAGTCTGCTGCCCGTCCCAACCTAAAACTCGCGGTAGTCCTGAGAGAAGCAAACACTCCACAAACACCGAGCGACAGACGCCAAATAAACCTCTGGCTGTGACCTGCCACACTCAGTGACCTGGCCCTCCGCCTCCCTGTGCCGGCTGTGTCCACGCCCCAAACCCGCCGCAGGTCTTCACACATGTGTCCACCGCATCTACTTAAGTCCTGGGAGGCGCCGCCATCCCCACTGATGCAGCCCCCACGTCCAGTCACGCTCTACCCGCTCCTGATGGGCTCCTCATGTCATTATCTTTGCTTCCTGCCGCCTGCCCCACCAGCACGCAGGCCTCGAGGGCAGTGGTTCTGTTTGGATTCCAAGCCCAGGGCCTGGCACACGGTGGATGAATGAATGAATGGAGTGAATGAACGAATGGGGTGTGCCCCCAGGCCGGCCTCCCCTTCCCCATTCTCGCCCTGGGACCCCCTTGTCGGGGTCTCATCCTCTTTCCCACTTGTGTCCCTCAGGCCTCAGCAGCTGTCAGATGTGACACCAAGCGTCACCGGGCTGGGCTGGCACCAGGAGTGGGTGAAGACTGCAGGAAGCCTGGCGCTCTGTCCCCGCATTCACAGTGACCTTCCATCCCAGGCAGCCTGGGCGCCTGCTCTGGCCTCTCGTCGCCACCAGGGGGCGCCGGTGCCCGCCCTGAAGACAGGCAGGACAGTGGGTGGCCCTCCGCTGGGGCAGGAGCCCCTTCCAGGAGGGGTCCCTGAGCCCCAACCCGCCCTGTGGCTGTTCTAGCATCTTCCTGCAGCCCGGGGACAGCTGTGGAAGGACAGGGAGGGCTGAGGGCACCATCAGCTGGCCCTGGGCTGAGAGGCTGGGGGCCCGTAGTCCTCGGGAGGGGAGGCTCTTGAGCCCCGTTTGCCTGGGGCCCCCATGTTCCCAGCCAGCCCCTTACCTTCCTTCCCCATCCTGGACCCTCTAGGGGCTCCCAGCACCAGGACCACTCTCAGAGCCCGGCACCAACCAAGGGCCCGAGGGCAGGCGAGTGCCCTGCACTGAGAAGGGCAGGGACAAAGCCATGCCTCGGGTGGACAACGTCTGCCTGGTGTGGGGTGAAGCCCCGTGGACACTGCTCGGTGTGTGGGGCCAGCTGCCCCCGCCCATCCCACCATGACTGTGCCCTGGGCCTCGGGGACAGCACCTTCCTGGCGGGAAGCCTACCCCACCCAGCACCTTCAGATCCCCCATGTCATTCACTCGTTCATCCATTCATTCATTCATTCACACAGCGCAGAGAGAGCCCAGCTTGGTGCTTGTCTTCCTGGAGCACACAGGGAGGGGCCCTGGGCAGACCCGCCCTCTCTAAAGGCCACAGTTCAGTCTGTAAAAGGAGGGGCTGGGATCCAACAGCATCCTTCAGCCACCTTTGACCTGGGGCCTGGTCTGCCCCGGCAGAAGTACCATCCCACAGCATCTGGGGGAAACCAAATCCCCACCTACCTGGGGAGACGCCTCTGCTCTGGGACAGCCAGGCAGGGAAGCTGTCTGAGGTATGGGGCCCAGCTGCCCACTTCCTGGAGCCCTGGCTTCAGAAATAGACAGGGGAGCCAGGTGGGGTAACTTCGTCTGTGTGCCACACCCCCACCCGGGCCCTCCCTGGGGCCTTGGCCTGGCCGAGGCTCTCAAACAAGGAGACGGGACCACGTTCACTCAAGGATGAGCAGGTGCCCACGCTACTGCAGAAGACAGCTCTGCCCAGGATCGGCCCCCACCTCCCGATGCCATCCACCTGACTTCTGCCCGCCCCTAAGGGAGCAGGTGTGTCTGTGGTCTCCAAAGGCTAGGGGAGGTGGCCAGCCTCAAGGCTCCCAGGATACAGGGGCCACACTGCCCAAGACCCTCCTGGCATGGTCCTCAGAAGCTCCCCAGCTGGACACGGTGTCCAGGATGAGCCCTCTGCCTCCTGGGGGTGATGGCAGGGCTCGGCTGCATGATGGCCAGCACTTCCCAACCCGCCAGGACAGCCCTCCTAGTCCCTGGGGGCATAATCACACCAGCCTCATGCAACAAAACCATGATCATGGCTAGCTCTCGGCCTCAGGGACAGAAAGACAGGGTCAAGACCTGCCCTCATTGACCACTCACCCCACCTGCCAAGCTCTGGGTCTCACTCTGTGGCCTGTTGGCCCCTCGAGCCATGATGTACTGACCTCAGAGACCCCGCAGCCTATCCAGGAGGGTCAGGGGGCAGGAGGAGAGTGATGGGCCGGGGTCCCTGTTTGGGTCCCCCATCCTGGAAGCCTGCGGCACTCAGGGCTCTTCCTAATGGCTCTGGGTTTATGGTCTAGCAGGTAGATCCCGGGGCTGGCTGGGCCAGGGTGGGGCGTCCTCTGGCCACAAGCTGCAGAAAGGGTCAGAAAGCCTGGCACCTCCCCCTCACACGGGAATCCAGACAGCTCAGCCGACTCTGTGCGTGTTCCCTGAAGACAGGAGATGGGAGGGTCTGGGGGGCTGTGAGCAGAGAGGTCGGCACGGCCTGCAGCCCCCCCTGTGCCCACACCTGCCCCTGCAGCTCAGCCGAGCAACAACCAGACCACTCAGCCCAGCCCTGCCGGGGTCCCCCAGAAGCAGGACAGGTGGGAAGACGGCCTCTTGGCCCTGAACACTGCCCTTCATAAACCTCAGTGCCCCCATCTGCAAAGCTGGGGTGGGAGCCTGTGTCGAGGAGCTAGAGGACCCCAGAGGAAAGTGCAAGCACTCAGCAGAGCGCCACACTCACCAGGGCTCCCCAGTCCCATAGCTCTGGCAGGGGGTCTAGAGGGCAGCGACCCCGCATGCAGCTCCACTCAGGGTCAGGCTGTGTGAGCTCCCAATGAGCCGGCCACGCTCCCAGCAGGGGCTCCAGAGAAGGGCCCTTGCATGGGTCAGGAGCTGGCACTGGGCACTAAGTCCCATGTGGGTACCGGCCATGTCGTCTATGCCACCTCCTCCCCAGGACAACCTCCTGCCCTCCCATGAGCCCTTGTCACCTGAGGGCACCCAGAGATGTCCACTCGAGGGGGGAGCAGCTTGACCACCCTTGGCCCACCAGCCCTGGGAGCTGGTGTCTGTCCTGGATCCAGCCCAGAGCCAGCTTGAATCTCCCTGTCCCCAGCCTGCCTTGTTCTCGGACAGCCCTTGAGAGGGGCAAGTCCAGCCAGAGAGGGCTGGGGGTGGGCAGGCCAGCGCGGGACACAAGCACCCAGACTCTAAAGTAGTGGCGCTCGGGTATGAGCTCGCCCCATGGGGAGGAGGCAGGAAGGAAGGGGCTGTGCAGGGGGCTCCCCAGCAGGTCAGGGCAGCCAGGAGCTCTGATGCTGAACCCACCCCAGCTGTCCCCTTGGTGCACGCAGCGACTGATGCTGGGAGGGAGGCCCTGACTTCCAGGCGGGCAGATCTGAGACCCCAGGCACCGGGTCCAGAAGCCCCAGGAAGAACAGAAAGGCCTGTGACTCACAGTCCCGCAGAACACTGGCCCTGTGACAGGCCCTCGAGGGCAGCCAGCACTGGACAGAACCGTCCGCCCTGCGCACCTCCCAGGATGCAGCCGGAGCACAAACGGAAAAGTCCTATCCCCTCTGTGCAGGACGGCGACTGTCAGGGGACACGGTGTGGAGCGCGCTGGCCTGATGATCAAGCCATGCCGTCCTCAGTAGGTCTGCTGCCAGACCTCGCCCTTCCTTTCCTCTGAGCAGAAAGGGCACTGCCTGCCCTTTGGAAGGGAGCCTACAGATGACCAGCACAAAGCCAGCCCAAGGCAAGGCCAAGGCCACGCTGGGAGGCGTCAGGCTGCCCAGGGAGCTGAGATGAGCAGGGGGCTCCCCTTCTGTCTGTGGGGGCACTGAGCCCGGGCTGGGCGAGGGACGGACTCCGCGGGTGGGAACCGGGGCTTAGCACAGAAATGTCCACTGTCCTGGAACCTTCTCAATTGCCTGTTAAATGGAGGGACCACAGGACTGCCCTCTGCCCCGGGGGCCCATGGGCCCACACGTGCCAACACAAACTGCCTTTTCCTAAGGAAGGTCAAGGGTCCCCACGTCAGGGTGGCCACACCCACCAGGGAGAGCACGGATGTGCACAGGTACACACAGATGTGTGGGATGCCTGTGCCCTGGCCCGCTCCAGGAACTGGCCTGTGCTCCCTCCTGGCCATCCAGGTCGGCTCTGCAGAGTCCCAACACACAGCAGGACCGGCAGCAGCATGGGGCTCCATGGGGAGGCGGACTCGGCCCTCCTGAGACCTCTGACCACAGGGCTGGCCGCGGGGGGATCCCACTGTGGAAGGCTGACCCACAGGCCCATCCTGCTCTGACCTCCCGGCTGCACCTGGCTCCCAGCAGGGCAGCTGTGGGCCAAGGAGACAGACCTGGGCAGCAGTTCCCGCACAGCCAGCAGGAGGCCAGCCCAGCAGGTCAGCGACACCCTCCGGCTGTACCTCCTCCTCCGCGGGAACTGCCCTGTTATCAGCTGGCCTGGCTCCGCGTGACGTTGCCCAGACCCCGGTTCAACCCGGGCGCAGAGGGCCTGGCCCTGCTCTGGAATGCCTGGAGCCGCCAAGACCCGAGAGCAGATTCCGGAACGCCGATGCCAGCTCCCTCGCTTGCAGACCCCTCATTAATTATCCCACTGGGAGGGGAAGACAGACACGGGCCCCAGGAATCCGGAAAACGGGCAATCAGCACATTTCCTGGAACTTGCTCCTGAACAGCTACGGCTCCGGGCGGCTGGCACTCAGCGGGCACAGCGGGGTGGAGTGGACACAAGACTGAGATGCCCGTCCAGGAGCCCAGAAAGCAGCCAGGGCCCTGGGGCTCACCCAGAGCTGTCTGCCTGCCACCCCAGCCCTCCCTCCACAAGGTCTCAGGGCACTGCCAGCAGGAGACAGGGACCCCAAGTGCTGAGGAGGCTGACCTAGCCCCCAAGCGGGTTCCTGACAGCAGGACCGCCCCAGGCAGCAAGTCTCCAGGAATTTAGACCCAGCAGGCTCTGCAGCTGGCTGCATTTTATTGACTCATTAATGTGCTCATCCCGCCAGGGCGCAGGGGTGAGAGGTGAGCCCTGCCACGGAGGCTCCCATGGTGGGGGCAGATTCCTGGGGTGATGAGAAGGGGCCCAACACAGTGGGGCCCTGGGCAGTGGTCCTGGATACCCCAGGGGGTCCCCAGGAGGCAGCCCCTTTGGAAGCAGGCTGGTGGGTCCACCCAGATGGGGGGAAGAAGGTTGGAGGGCTCAGGCGGCTCAGGTGGCTCCAGCTCCCTATGTGAGTTCCCTTCTACAAACACAGTGTCTCAAGGGCAGGGCCAGTGGCGTGCACTGTGAGGGTCTCTTCCAAGTGCAGGGACCCCTACACACTGCACTGCCCTCCCTGGCCCTCTCCAGCCACCTCTGCTGCCCCCATGCCCCGACCCAGCTGCCTATCCTTCAGCCCTCCTGGTGTGGGATTCCCCACCTCGCCCCCCTGCAGGGCCATGAGCACCCAGGGCAGACACTCAACTTATCGAGCCTCCTGGGCTGGGGCACTGCCCTCTGCTCCTCTCCACTGGTGAAGAAAGCCTGAGCCAGCAAGGGTCTCAAGGACCAGAGGGTGGAGGAGGGCGTGCAAGAGCACCTCTGTGCAGTGCAGGTCTCCAAGGGCCGGGGACCAGGCGGCCTCAGCCATCACTGCCACCCGACTCGGCTTGGCCCAGCTATTCCTCTGCCCAGAATAGGAAGCGCCAAGCCATCAACTGTGGCCAGCCGGGGACTGTAAAATGAGGCACTGCAGCTGCTTGGTGAGTGGGCAGCTGTCTGGCTCCACTTGGCCCAGTGGGCTGCCTGGAGAAGGTCCCCTCGGCCCAAACACACCTGGGGGAGCTCCTGTACCCACACTTTGTCAGGTCCGAGGCAGTGATGATCTGGGGACCCACACTGGGTACTCGGGCTGCACGGGTCCTCTAGAATCCATCCAGGCTCCCCCACCCCAGCAGGGGCCTCCAGGAGCATCCAGCCCCACCCTGTGGGTCAAGGGGCTGTCTGCCACCAGTGAGCCCATCACTGACCTCACAAATCAGGGACTGACAGGCTCAGTGGCCCCATCTGTAAAATGGGACAAGCACCCAGCCCCCGGGCACACGCCAGGATGCCCCTTTGGTCCAGAGAAGAGCATTTCACCGGGAGAGTCTGGGGCAGCTTCCTGGGAGGGCAGGGGCACACAGTGTGGCCAAAGCAGGGGAAGGCAAATTGGCAGGGTCCTTTCAGGAGACCACCAGGAGGGCGAGGCAGGGCCTCTAGCCTGGGGCAGTCCCAGGGAGGCGTGGGGGCAGGTGGGGTGAGCTCACAGACCCCCCCATGCCCTAGAGGATCTGTCTCTTAGTTTCTCCTGTCGTAATTATGTCATTAGAAGCCCACCCCATCTCAGAAGCCAGCCCTGGGAGAGGCCCATTGTGCAGGGAGCCGGCCTGGAAAGACACAGTCCTTCCAACAGACAGAGGCGCCTTTGTGGGTGTTGTGGAGTGGGACGAACCTGGTAATTAGCCGACTCACTGGGGGAACATGAATGCCCTTCCCAGAGTCAGCCGCTTTGAGAGACGGGCTGGGACTCTGAGTGCGGGCCGTCCCCAGGCTGTCCTGGAGCAGCCTGCCTGCAGACGCGCTGCCCTGCAGGGACCCAGCCTGAGTGCAGGAAGGACCTGGAGCAGCCACTCCTGTCCCAGCCGACTGTCACGCCAGGAGGGACCAAGGCCAGAGGGCATAGTCAAAGCCACCCACACCCTCCACTCAACCCACAGGCAGCAAGAGCCACCAGGCAGACGCCCAGCACCAGCTCCCACAGGGAAGCAGAGCTCGCTGGAGGTTCCGAGAACTGTCCCCAAAGGAGGGGTTGAGGGCAGCCAAATGGGGCATGTGGGGAGAAGCCAAAGGCTACAGCCACTCTGTCCACTCTGGCGGGGAGCAGAGCAGAGCAGAGCAGAGCGGGGCGAGGGGCCACCGCGGGGAGAGGAGAGCCACGCACAGCAAGCTGCTGGGTCACGGGGTTTCCCATTACCCAGAAACTGCACCAAGTGCCTCAAAGGCTGGACCCTGAGGGCAGTTCAGGCTGGGGGCCACAGTGAGGAGGCACGTCCCCACCTGGGTGAACGGGGTCAGGTGCTCAGGAAGGACGCACTCCAACCCCTGAGGTCGGAAGCCAGCTGACCTCGTGCTGACAGCCAGCATGGCCCTCAAATGGCCCTGCCACCACGCTAAGGTGGCTGAGACACTCCAGCCCTAAAGGGGAAAGCGAAAACCTTCTGCTTGGCCAGGCCCAGAGGCTGATGCCGAGAACGGCACGGGGAGCCTAGGACCACAGCCAAGGATGCAGGTCAGAGGCAGGTCAGGACAGGTTAACCCCAGACCACACCCACAGGACGGAGTTGAGCTGCCTCCTGAGGGAATCAGGCTAGGTTAGGGGCATTGGGGCTGCAGGCCTCAGAACAGTGACCCCGTGGCAGGTGGCAGGACTGCAGGGGTGCTGGGACGTGGCCTCAGCTGGCCCGTTCAGCTCCAGCACCCACCAGGATGGTGCCCTCAGTGCAGACAAGACGGAGGGAGGCTGTGGAAGGAAACGTCCGTGCCCCAGAGCCCCGGCCTTCCCGGAGCCTCCCCCGTGGGTGGGATGGGCTGGCCAGCCCCTCCGTTCCCACCCCTCACCGAGGGCCAGACTCCAGGAGCACAGCAGCTCCCAGGCCTGGTCACGGCAGGTGGCCAACAGCAGCCCCCCTGGGGCCAGCGGTCAGACTCCCACCCTCGGACACAGTGGGCAGCACTGAAGGGTGGCCTGGAAGGGCCGCTTCCTCTCCATTAATCAATTATCCCAATTTAGAAACAGAGTCGCCCTTGAGCCAAGGCTGGGGGTTCAGGACCCGCCCAGCCTGCCTCCTGCCCCCACGCCCCCACCCTGCTCTGCTTCCTGGTGTAGCCGCCATGGATCCCACAGCCACCTCCAGCCCACTCCCAGGGACCCCCATCTGCCAGCTTCCTGCCCAGGTGGGGAAACTGAGGCTCCTTCCAAAGACAGGCACCCGAGGGAGCCTGGGTGTGGAGGCTCCAGGGGGGACCACTGACGTCTCTCCCTGCTGGGCTGGGGAGGAGGCGGGGGCAGGCCACAGCAGGTCCCCAGGGGCACCTGCCAGGCCAGCCCCAGGCCAGCCCTCCTGGTTCCAGATCTTTCCAACGGGCTCAGAGAGGGAAGCTTCGGATCCGGATTCCAGGCTGAACCTTCTCCTGCGGTCCCCCGCAGCCCCTCCGGGCCAAACTGCTTTACTCCCTCCTCTCTGCTCCTGTGCCCCTGCCTTTCTCCCCTCTGGAAAGCCCACCCTGACTCACCTGAACCTCCCCGAACCTTCCACGGCCCACAGGCCCACCTCCTCCAGGAAGCCCTCTGGACCACCAGACCTCTGCTGGGCAGCACTGACGCCTGGTCCTCTGCTGGACCAAGGAGCCTTCCCAGAACTGCCTCAGAGACCCATCCAACACGCCCGTTTTACAGGTAAGGAAACTGAGGCCCAGAGGAGACCCAGAGGCAAAGCTTCTTGGACCAAGGAGGTACTGGAAGTGACCCAGGCCTCAGTTCTCAGGGACTGCTCTTGTCCCCTAGGCCATGAGAAATGACTAGTGGTCATTCTGTCACGATTTATTGCACAAAGAAAGCCATATTAAGCAGTTAGTGTTCCTAAGCACACGTTTTTCTTGCCTGTTTTTCCTTAAAGATTCAACCCCAGGGGCCAGGCAGAGCACACGTCACCAGCAGACATGGCTGGGGGCGTCCTCCCGCGCTCCGTCTGGCAGCACACGCAGTGTGATCTGGGTGTAAAGGGAGGATGAAGCCTATTCTTGGCTGGTGAGAACCGTTCCTGGTCAGTCTGATGGAAATGATGCTCCAGCAGGACCCCCGGAGTCCAATAAGGATCAGGGGCTCCCCAGGGTCCACCTCCCTGCTCCACTGAGCAGCAGTCCTGCGGGGTGTCCCAATCCCAGGACACCCCAAGGGAGAGGCCACGTGGGAGCCACACCTCACGGAAGCTCAGGCATGCTGTGTGCACAGTTAGCCCAAGAACAAGGGCCAATCCTGGCCACCCTGTCATCCACTCCTCACACCCTCACATGAGTCCAACAGACCAGGCCACTGGGGAGAAAACGTCACCACCATCCTGTGGTCCTTCCCCACCAGGGCGCTCCGTGCCTCACCTGCGTTGACACCTGTGACCTGTACGGACCTGCTAGTTTATACCCCCTAACAGAAGGGGAAACTGGGGTTCAGTACATTATCCTGGTCCCACAGGCACATCTGGATGGCACGGAAGCCCGCCCTGGACAAACGGCGCCCAGGCCTTGACTGTACCGAGGGCCCCAGGCCAGCCCCCACCCCCACCTCAGCCCGGCTGGCACAGGCCCCCTTTGTGCTCCTGCTGCTTCCGCAGAAAGCCTTCCAGTCGAGGTGGGAGGCGCGAGGTGGGTCAAAGCTGAGCCACCGTGGGGGGGGGGGGCCAAGCGTGCAGAGGGAGGGGCTTTTCCGAGGGGCACGCCCCTCTGCTCTCCACAGTCAGCCCTGCAGGGTCCCTTTCTCCCTCCCTGACTCTTATTCAAACAAAAGAATTTGAGGGAACCAAAAAATACGGCTTCTATTTTCAAAACTGGAATCAATCACAATTGGGGAGTTAGTTAAATATTCCCAACCGTGCTGGAGCTCAGGTCTTTGGTGTCCAAACCAGGTGGAGGACGGACAGGAAGGTGCTGGAGAGCTTCGGGCGTGAGCAGGACAGGGGCTGCCCCTGCAGGCGGGACTGCCCTCACACCTCGCCTTGCACACCAGTCCTGCACACCCAGTCCTGCATACCAGCCCTGCACACTTAGCCTTGCACAATTAGCCCTCATGCCCAGCCCTGCACACCTATGTCTGCACACCCAGCCCTCACATCCAGCTTGCATGCCCAGCTCTGTATACCCAGCCCTGCACACTCAGCCCTGCACACCAAGCTCTGCATATCCAGCCCTGCACACTCTGCTTGCACACCCAGCTCTGCATATCCAGCTCTGCACACTCAGCCTTTCTTCCAGGAGAGAGTGCCCCAGGAAGAGGCCAGGCAGCCACTCTCCAGCTGTATCTACTGCTCCCTGAAGGTCGCATCTGCTCCCCGAGCAGCCACTCTCCCAGGAAGCCCCAACCCTGCAGGGCTGAGGGTGGTCACATGCCCAATTCTCCGGGTGCAGATGCTCCTGCCTGCCCTGCCTGGGAGTCAACGCAGGGTGGGGACCTGGGGATCTATCTCTCTCTCCCCCGAAGTAGATCTCAACTGGGCTCTACCCTGACCAAGGCCAGACACTGTACCCAGACAGCACGTGGCCAGAAGGTTCCAAGTGCTCACTGGGAGAGACTGAGCTTCCAGCCCCAGCTCTGCTGAGTGGGCAGCAACTGCCAGGCCTCCCTGGCGCTAGTTTCCTCTTCCACAAGAGGATGAAGTGAGGATGCGACGAGGTGATGCAGGCAGAGCATCAGCTTCCCGGCCCTCCTCCCGCCCCGAGAGGCCATCCCCATGGTGAGCAAGGAGAGCCGGGGCTGCTTTGGAGGCAAAGCCAAGCCCGAAGCCAAAGTTACAAGAGGCTGGTGGGCACAGAGCACATAAGCGCAGCCCCACCCCACCTGGAGTACCCAAGTGTGGATCTGAGCCCACTCTGGTACCTAGGAGGCTAAGGGCCAGGTTCCCGTGGAAGGGGGTGCCGGCCCGTGAGGCTCAGTCGGGCGCCTGGACAGAGCAGCAGGCTAGAAGGTGCGGAGAGGGGAGTTGATGGTCGACAGAAAGCTGGGTAGAGCAGGAGGGGACTAGAGGAAGACCGGCCCTGATGGGCAAGGGCAGATTTCCCTGGCTGCTTCCCAGATGACGTGACCCAGGACAGGCCACACTGCAGAGTCACAGCCTCCCTACCTCCCCAAGCAGGGGAGCAGGGACCACAGCAGGGTCTGTTGCTGCTGACGATCAAGTCACAAGCCATCCCAGCACCTTCCCAAAGGCAGCTCAAGCCTGGACTACCCTCCCACCCCACCCACACAGCCGTGATACTCCCAACGAAACTGAAGGCAAGCCGTGTGCACTTCTCAAAGGTTAGAGGAATGAGACGGAATGTCCTTGAAGCATTTCTGCACACCCACCTGGGGTCATAATTACAGAGGCGAGAAGAGGCGAGGCATGACAGCTGGGCCCCTCCATCCTGGCCTGGACCCCAGCCTGCATGGGAGTGGGGTGGGGTCACCTCTGGTCACCCCACAGAGGAGCTCCGGGTCTGAAACCACAAGGAGAGCTGGCTGAGGCTTGGAGCCAGGGCGGCACAGGGCTCAGGGCAGGGATGCCCAGCCCCTGGAGGGGCCCTTTCATCTGAGCACCACAGTGGCCTCACTGCATGGCCCGGGCAGCAGACCTCCCAGCCGCCCAGAGCCCAGGAAGCAGTCGGCTTGCAGAGCTGGCTCTTCAAAGAACCTTCCAGCTAACAGAGGACATTCGGTAAGCGATCAGAGTCACCTCAACAGCCAGCCTTTCCAACAACTGCCAGCACCCCTGGCTATGAGCACCCATCTCAGAACTCTGGGGCCCAGAACCTCCCAGGACCCTTGCCCTCAGCCCAGCGCTCACACGTGTGCTCACACAGGGAACAGCGAGAGGGCAGGGGTCCCCTCTACAAACAGGGGACCCCCTATTGCCTGATTTCCTGATTTCCTTCTGGTCACCCGCTGGGCATCAGGGAGCGTGGCAGCGCGTCCCAGGATGTAAGCCCGGCATCCACCTGGAAGAAGCCCCAGCTGCTCACCAGCAGCAAGTCCAAGGCGCCAGAAACCATCTGGGAGTATTTCATTTCAAGGGTGGCCGCGGCTCTGCGCCCTGTCCCAGCAGGGCCCTGCGGGCTCCGTGTGCAACGAAGGGACTCTGAACAAAGCCCTGAGGAGCTCTCATGCCACCCCAACCCACCACTCACGGAAATGAGGATGCAGGACTGCAGGGGTTCTTGTGACAATTTTCATGCATTTGCATGCACCTTTCTTTCCAAAAATTCTTTGAGCCCACGCGCCTGCTCTGAGCCTGTCCCCACCCGCCACCCGCGGCATCATCAACATCTCCCCGCAGGACGGAGTGTACGGGGCTTGATTTTTACCATGTGTCAGGCTTCCAGTTTACAGATGCACCAAGGTTTATGCAACCAATCGCCCCAGGTGGGACCCAGGATGTCCCCCATCTTTCAACATTAAGGACATGAGAGCCTCCAGCAAGCAGGAGTACAGCTCGGAGACCCATGGGACCGGCTGCTTCCCAGCCTGCCCCGCGACCCCAGCCGGACCCTGCTGTCTCTGCGCCTACTGTCCCCATCCACAGAGGCAGGATTGGATGGTGGTCACTCAGATTATGGGGTACAGAGGCATCTGCCTAGGAAAGGGAACTCAGGGCCACTCCCTCCTCCCAACCACCTCAGATGGGCTGCAGGGAGCAGGGTGAGGGGATTGAGAATGCCTGTCCATGCAGGGACTGCCCCTGCACAGCTGTGCCTCCCCCCCCTCCGCCCATAGCCAGGGCCTCGGTGCCTGGAGGGGGCTCCACTCACCATACTGGCAGCGGGGGCCCTGGAAGCCTTGGGGACAGTGGCACAGTTGGGCTGAGCCAGGAACACAGCGGCCACCGTTAAAACAGAGGCCAACGCTGCATTTGGCTGTGGAGAGAGGAGAAAAGGCACATGAGGAGGTGCAGAGCCTGGCCAGGACACGAAGTCCCTGGGGACCTCCCCACCCCCACCCACTGGGTTAATCTCCCCATAAGCGGAGGCCTTGGGCCTGGATGGGACCCAGACCCTCAACACAGAGAGGAAAGCCCCTCCGCCCGCTGCACCTTGAATGCACTTTGAGGGCTGAGCCCCCAACCCCGGCAGGCAGCCCCAACCTCCCTCAGGTCACTGCCCCAGCTCTGCTGTCCTGGGCCACACACTGCCCCACCCTCACTGGAACCTGAACACCCCAACTCATTTCAGTTGGATGTGAGAGTTCCAGGGTATTTTCTGGAGGCAAGGACGGAGTGGGGGGTGGGGCCTGTGGAAGGAGGGTGGGGAGTGCGGGGGGCAGGGGAACAGCCCATGGCTGAAAGGGGGGCTGAGAGCTTGGCTAAGGACCCTCTCCAGCCCCTGCAAGACCCTGATGGTGGAAACTCTCAGGCTGGTCCCACGCCAAGGACGGGTAATGCCAGCCCAAGCCAGCAGGCCCTGGGGAGGGGAGGAGGGGGGATCCTGGGCTGGAGGTCAGGGCTGGGAAGAGCTGCCTCCTCCACTCTCCAGAGGACACTGCCTGCTCCCAGACCTCCCCACCCCAGCCCTCTGGGCCCACAGAGGCCGCCCACCCATGCCGTGGGTGGGTGCTAATGAGCCCCACCCTCCCAACAGGAGGCCACTAGTGTGGGTGGAGGAGGCTGCAGCTGGCCCAGGTCGGGGGCTCCAGGTGGGGAAGGACAGGTCCTTGAGGCTTGGCAGGCAGCTCCCCTGCGGCCTGACAGTCCCAAACTGCCCACTGTCCCCCATCACAGCAAGTACCCCAACTCCGGCTAGACCAAGTACCTCCTGGGGGGGCTTCCGCACCAATTTTCTCGGCCCTGTAGCCACCATCCTCACACCCCCACGTGCAGGAGGGCCAGGCCAGGCAGGTGGGCTGTACCCTCACCCCCGTGACCCCAACGACCCAGGCCTGAGTCCAGAGGCTTCAGGGGTTCTCACTGGGTGAGGGGACACTCTGAACAGTGACCTGCTCCCCCAGAGCTCCCGAGCCTGGTGCAACTCGTGGGTTCAGCGAGCTTAAATGTCACTGACGGCATTGCCAGCAGGAGCAGGGAGAGGAGCTCCAGACAGCCCCTGGGGGAGGGATGCTGGCCAGGCACATGAGTCCAAGCAGCGCTCTGGACCAGGTGCTGTGCCTGATGAGGAAACCGAGGCTCAGAGACATGCTGCACGTGGCCCCTGGCCACACAGCCAGTGAGGAGGGACCAGGTCCCAGGACTCTCCCACTTAGCATCTGGGGTCAGGAGGACCCGGCCCAGCCCAGGGAGAAACAGGTCCTGTTCAGGATGCATCTTCCTCCTCTACGTCCCATAACCCCAGTCTTGGAGGGATTCCCCCCTCAGGCCACCCTGCAGAGGTCCCAGCTGGCGCTTATTCATGCCCGGCAAACGCAGGCCCCACTGGCTTCCTCCTGCCTGCCCACACCTGCAGCTGGAGGATATGAGCGAAATGGGGTGGGAGTGGGGGCTGGGGGACAAAGTGGGTGCCACAGAGGGGTGGTGAGGAAGCACATAGTGATCCTGGAGACCACACTCATGCAGCATCAATATCCCAAGTGCTGAGGGTCTGAAACCTATTGACCCCTGCACTTCTCTTGAGGGAGAGAGGCCAGCTGTGTTTATTTTTCACATCTTAAGAAGGACTTCATTGTCCCGGAGACCTCCAGCCCCAAACCGCCAAGACGGGCCACGCCTGGGGTGGGGAGAAGGCACCCAGCCTGGAAGCCCACCCCCTGGACTGTGACCCCCAGGGCCCTCTCAGGTCCTGCCCACGTTAAGGACCAGCCTGGGGCCCCAGCTGCCAGCGCTCTGCCTTGCGTCCGCTTCTGATTTTGGTTTCAGAGCTCAGGAGAAAGCAGCCCCGGCAGCCTGTTCCCGCTCCCCTGGGCGGGCGCTCTGCCTGAAGCCTGTGGCTCCTCCATCCCCCAGGCTGGCCCGGCCCTCCCGGATGTCAGGTGCCCTCTCTGGAACCTGTGCCCACAGTGGTCACTCGCCCCTCATCCCACACCCTGCTCCATCACCCCCCAGACTAATCCTAAACAGAGGAAAGGAAACGAGCTCTGAAAAGCCCTATCAAGACCTCGACTCCTACTGTCCCCATGCAACATCCCCGGTGGTCTGGGCTGAAGACCCCATCTCTCGAGGTAAGTCGAGCCAAATCCCTCCCCTGGAGCAGGCAGCGACAAGCACATGGGCCAGGGGACCCCTTGTCTGTCCTGTGTCCCAGACAGACATCCCTCATCCATCGCCACCCTAGGCTGACACAGCTATGAGATCGCTGGACAGACCCCGGACGAGCCCATTGGACCAGTGTCTACAGAGAGACGGCTCTGTCATTTCTGAGCACGCAGTCAATGTAAACAGTGTCACCATCACCCAGAGGCTCGGGCCAGATGCCCAGGAGCCACCCTCACGGGCACTCGACAGCTCACACCGTGTCCAGCGCACAGTCAGGCCAATGGGTTCTACCCCCGCTGTACCTCGAGCACACCATCTCCCTCCATCTCCACACCGGTCAGAGCCGCCACATCGCTCCCCACAGATGCCTTGTAGCTGGCCCTGGCTTTTGCTCCTGTTTACCCACTTTCTCTACCCGCAGCCCTCAAGATATTTTACAACAGGAATCGGACGATGGCAATGGTGGAAAACCCTTTGGTGGCTTCCCACTGACTTGGCACAAAGCCCCCTGACCGCCCGTCAGACCCTGCCCAGCTCTCGGCTGCTGTCTGCCTGGATATCTTCTCTCTTCCCGAGATGTCACTTCCTCAGGGAGTCTTCCTAATCCCCAAATCAGCACTGTGGTACCCTGCAGTCTCCCACCATAGGGCCTCTCCACCGCACCCAAGCAGTTAACCGGGGCGACAGCTTATCTCCCTGGCCATGGCTCCCCAAGGGCAGGCACCAACTCCACCTTGCTCACCGTCGTGCTCCTCGCGCCACCGACACCTGGAAGGTGCTTGATAAGTTTTTTTGAATGAATGAGCAAACGAACAAGACAACTAATGGCAGGCAGAGCTGGAAGTGGACAAGGTATTTGTCGAGAAGCCTTAGGGGGAAGGACAGGAGCTCAGGATTCAAGACAGAGGGATGCAAACGGCAGCACAGCCAGAGATGGGAAAAAAGAAAAGGTTTCACAACAGAGATGCACAAAGCTATGCCCCAAACCCAGAAGGGGTGCTCCTGGTGGCTCCGAGGCTCGTGGGATGCTGGAAAGACAAGGACACCACAGACAGAGCCCGGGACCAGGGCCAGGGGTGGCACGGAGTGGTGCTGGGCACGTTCCACACGTGGCAGGAGTGGAGCTCGGGGCAGGACAGAGCACCGCCACAAAGGGACAGGGCCCCCCGCAGGGCACCCAGGGGTCCAGCCCTGCAGGACCCCACCCCTCAGGCCTGGCAGCACCACGGGGATCTGCCTCTCGTGTCAGAAGGATGTGGCAGTGGTCAGGGACCCCAGGGCAGCGGTCAGCAGCAGAGCCCACCCCTTCCCCTATCACTAAAACCAGCAAACAACGGTGGTGTCTCTCTCCAGGGCACAGCACAGACCAGATGGCGGTGGCACGTTGTCTCCGCCACAAGGACAAGCCCCCAAAAAAAGCCCCCAACAGGCGAGGAGAGAGACCCACAGTCAGAAGGCGGAAGAGCTCGCTCTGAGGAAACGGAGCTCAGGGGCATGAGCCCACGGCTCTAGAGAGCGTTGGGTCTCCTCCGAGGCAGAGGGCGGGCACCGTGTAATGAAGAGAGAGGGGCGGACAGCAGGAAGACCAGGGGACTCCTGGAGACCAGACTGTAAAACTCACAAACTGTCAAACTCACCACATGCTGTCCAACGGGGGCCACGGGGCTTCACAAAACAATGTAGAGGTTTCTAAGTAACGAATTGGTTTTATACTTACTATTAGTTAATTTAAAAAAAACAATGAATCTTACAAGCACCTACTGTGTGCCAGGGCCAAGGCAGGAGTTCTGCTTGGGGACTGTCCCTTGTGGCTGTCAGCTTGGCCGAGACGGCACTCACAGGCCCTTGGGCCCCAGAAGGAACCATCCGAACCCACAAGTGTGAGAAATGCAAGTTCAGGTGCAGGTGACCTGGGGCCACGGTGCCCACGTGCAGGCGGAGGGCAGGCCTGAGCTAGGGCGAGACACTCACAGCTGAAGAAGGCCCCCAGTAACTGCCACCTCAAACCCTGACTGGCTCCCCACCGCCCCAGAGGCTTCAGCAGGGCGAGGGCGCTTGGGTTTGTAGACATGTGTTCAAGTTCCAGTTCTGACACTTATCAGTTGGTTAGAAACTTGGGCTACGCTCCCTTACAGGCCATTTGCACACATCAAACTCGGTATTCTCAACGACCCTTCGCACTGTCCCTGTCACCTCCAACGATCACCTGAACCTGGAGAAGCACACCCCATCTGCAGAGCCCACTTCCAGGGCCGCACGGGTCTCCCTGCCCACGATGCAGAACATCTCTCCCTAGTGTACAGACTGAGAGCCGGAGGCACGGGGATGGTGACCATCACCCAACCGTCCCAGCTTTGGGGTGAGGCTGGGCGGGTCTGCCCACATTCCTAGAATCAATGGCTTGGAGGGCCCTGAGGGGTGTCCAGACCCGAGGGTGCTCTTGGCCGGGCCCGGGTGCAGGACGGCAGCTTTGGGGAGCACGGTGGCAGGGTGAGGGCAGCACGTCTAGACATTTTCTGCGGCATCTTAACAGCCACTGTCTGTTACGGAGAAAGGCCAGAAACATCTGCATGGCTGGACCTCCAATGAACCCGCTACGAGTGGCTGGAGCAGCGCCCAGCACAATGCCCCGTCCAGGACGGGCTGACTATAGAAACCCCCTCCTCTCCAAGGGCTTGGCTTTCGCTAGTTTGGACCCCAGGCCACTTCCCTGGAACTGCTGCCCGGCCGGGCCGCCGGTTCCTTCTCTTCTCTCCCCTGAGCAGCCATCTGGTGGAAAGTTGGAGCGAGCCCAGGCGGGCAGGTGTGATCCAGGCTGACCAGTTTCTCCCAGTCTGCTAAGCCACCCACCCACCACAGGCTGTGAACACAGGGCCGAGGTTGCCAAATGTGCACAGGGAAGAAACGTGGGGCCTTCTCAAAGCCAGCCCTGAGAGTGAGCAGTCGCCTGCATCCCCCGGCACCTCCACCACGGTGGCCCAGAGACCACGCAGGGCAGGCTGGTTCAGCACGAGAGCCCACGAGGACTCAGCGCTGCGGCTCAGGCGTGGTTCTCATCTCATGGCTGAGGGTGCTGGGCAGCGTTTCCTAAGCCTCGCCCAAGCCACTGATAAGAGCTGCCTGTGAGCAGGTAGGCGTGGGAAGCGCAGTGCCCACCTCACGGCCAGGAGTGGCTAAGGAAGGGAAGCCACTTCCTTGGGAACCCAAGGCCCCTCGAGGCCGTGAGCCCCTCCTGCCTTGTCCCTCTGTCCCTGTTCCTGCCACCCAAACCTGCTGGCCCACGACTCAACGCTGGCTGGGGGCTAGGAGCCCCAACCACATGTCCTGACCTCAACCTCCCCCAACCCAGACCCTTGCCACAGGGGAGTCAGTTCAGCTCCACGCTGGACACTGAGGCTCCAAGCTCCCAGAGAAGGGCCAAGGCCTCCAGGCCAGCCCCCTGTGCCATGTGCCGACACCAGCGCCCACCACACAGGTGGGTCCCGGGAGACAGGTGGGTGGACAGACTCTCTCTGCCCAGAGTCAGGCCCAGCTCCCAAAGCTGCTGCATGGCAGCAAGTCTGGGACACAAGCTGGCCACATGGGTTTGGGAGATCGTGTCCTGTCAATAAGAGAGGTGGCAGAGCAAGGGGACCTGATGATGATGACAGAAGCCCACTGCCCACTCCAGGCCAGCATCCATCCCAGGCTGTGAGCCCCTGAGAGCAGACGGGAGCAGGGCAGCATATCTCTGCCTACTCCCCCTCCTCCCTGACCCCCACCATGCCAGCCCCCAAAGGTGGTCGGCAGGCCAGGGGCCATGCACCTGAAACCTTCCAGAAGGGCTGGACCTGGACTGCCAGCTCCACCTGGCACTAGGATTGCTCCAGGTGGTAGTGGCATCTCTGTGTCTCATCACCTGTGCTCCCCACTACACCGGAGCCCCCGGGAGAGGCTCGGGGTCCTGTCACGGTGAATCAGCAGGGCCCCCTAAGGGACCAGAACCCAACTGACCATCAGTAATTCCTGGCCATATCGATGAGTGAAACTCCCCCACCCTCTGCTAAGGTCATGAAGTAAGTCCCAGGACCATGTCTGAGATAGCAACGACACAGAGCTCCACGTGGGTCTCAGCCGGAGGCCGGGGCTCAGTGGGCAGGCTGTCGGCCACCGCCCCGCCCCTGCCCCCCACCAGGCGTCCTGAGGACTCCAAAGCCTCCACATGGGCTCCACGTGCCCTGCAGCGGGACTGTGACTGTGAGTATGAGCACACATATGAGCGAGCGCACATATGTGGGTATGGACACACTTGTGCAAGTGTGAGAACGTACATACATGTGTGAATGAACATGAACCTACATGCACAGGTGTGTGAGCATGAGCACATGCATGCAAGTGCGCATGCGTGATTGAACACGTGTGAGCGAGCATATGTGAGTGTGAGCATGTGTGTTTGAATGGACCCAGGCACATGTGCATGTGTGTGGACACATATGTGTGAGGCTGTGAGTGTGGAAGCTTGTCTGGGTGGACAGCAGGTCCCATGCAGGAGCGGCATGGGTGTGCAAACGTGGGCACCAGGCCATGCTAGTCTGCATGTGACTCCACAGCTTGGAGAGACCCGGGGGGTCAGGGCTCAGCAGAACAACATGCCCCACCCCCGGCAACTGCGTGGGCATTTGTGTCCACACCGAGGACCGGAGAGCCGAGATGCTGGCCCTGCAAATTCCCACGCTGGGCGTGGGGCTGACGGGTGTCCAGAACGGAAAAGGAAAAGCGAACGGCAGAGGCAGGAAAGCAGAGGGCGGCCCTCCCTGGGGTCTCACGGCGGCCTTCCTGCCACTCCAACCAGCAGCCCAGAGCCACAGGATCACAGAGGAGGGAAGAGAGACCGGCATGGCTCACCTCCCAGCAGCGGACGCTGGACACAGGGGCACCAAGCCCAGGCCCTGCCCCAGGGGCCCCTGACCATAAGTACCAAGGCCAAAGGCACGTTAGCACCCAGACCCAGGGCTGCATCCAGCGGTCTGGGCTCCCATCCCCTCGGCCAAGCCCACTTGGGCAGGGGGCAATGGCACAGCCCCTCCTGGGTTCCTGCAGCAACAGACCATGTCAATCCCCCAGACGGGCTGGCATCCCCCGGGCAGCAGGAAGGCAGGAGTCAGTGAGGGGCAGGGACAGCCTGTGGAGAAAACTCTGGGTCACCACAGTCAGTGTCCTCCCAGGGCGCAGTGACCTCTGAGGGTCTCCTCCAGAGTCATGGGCCAGGCCGCCCCCAGCCACCCAGGGCACACACAGGGGGTCTGGAGGCCTCCAAGGTCCTGGGACCCCAAACTTCTCGGAGGCACAGCAAGGGCAGAGACTCCCAGACCCAGCGGCCACTCCATCAGCAAATCCAGAATCCCGCCACTTCTCACCCCCACGCCCCGACCACCCTGGGCCGAGTCCGCCACCTCTCCCCTGGGCCATCGTGAGCTCCTGGCCATCCTGCTCTGGCCTCTGCCCTGCACAGCAGACCGTGTCCCCCCTCCGCTCAAACCCTGCACCGGCTTCCCATCCTTACAAGAGCCCCAGGACCTGCCCCCTTGTGATGGGTTGAATCATGTCCCCCAAAGATTCATGTCCACCCAGGACCTCAGAAAGTGACTTGTTTGGAAATAGGGTCTTTGCAGGTGTGACTAAGGTAAGGACTGAGTTCACACTGCATGGGGATCAGCCCCAAATCCAATGAAGTCCTTATGAGAGAGAAAAGGACACAGACACACAGGAAGACGGCGGCCACGTGAAGACAGAGCAGAGACTGGAGTGACGCAGCCACAAGCCCAGGAACGCCGAGGACCGCCAGCAGCCGCCAGCAGCCAGAAGATGCAAGGGCTCCTCCCCCAGGGCTCCCAGACGCTCGCAGTCCTGCCGAGGCCTCGACTTCAGATGTCTGGCCTCCGGAACCGTGAGAGAGTAAATGCGAGTTTATTCAAGGCCCATATGAGCAAGGCCCACTGCTCACGTCACAAGGACCATCCATGCCCCAGACAGAGGGTCGTCCCAGACCCCCATCCAAGCCAGCAGCCCCTCCCTGGGCCCCTTCCCGCCTCGTTGCGCCCTGGAGCATTTTTCACACACCTGCTGCCACAGAACCGCTTGCTTGCTTTCCTGAGTGTTGCCTGCCATAGGACATGAGTTCACTGAGAACAGGGCTGGAGCCAGTCTCTGCCCTTGCCACCCTCGCGCACCAACCACAGCGCAGGGCCGCCACAAATGTTCGTCAAGTGGATGGCCCGTGTCAGCACTTCCCAGCAAATGCTTCAGGGGCACTTTTATTATTCTGACTTTGGTGCTTCTTTTCCTTCCTTTCTTTTGAAAGAAAGAATTAGTTTGGAAAACACTACATAGTCTGTCTCAGGAATCCACAGTGCCTGTTAGCATATTAAAGGCTCTCAGAAGTCCTGCAAAAACAGAACCTGCTTAACCGTGCTTTGCTCAGAGCTCCCTGGACCACAGAATCCCCTTCCCAGAGCTCTTCACATCCCACAGAGCTGGTGTGGCTCCTGTCACCTCCTCAGGCTGTGCCCCTCCATCCTGTGGCCTCCTCGGATGGACTGAGCCCAGCCAACATGGAGAGAGTTCGAGACCAGAGCTGCAGACGGTGTTCCTGGCACCTCACCCCTGGGGGCATCCACCTCAGGGTCTGCATGCTGAGGGTCTGGGCGGCACAGCTACTCCAGGCCTGGCACGTCTGTGCAGTCAGGGTCCCCCCCTTCAATGAGGGGAAGCCAGGACCCAGGGCAACTAGAGCTGAAACATGAGGAAGCTCCAGGCAAAATGCGTCACCCGAGTGTCACTGATAGGCATGGAATTCAGAGAATCACTGAGCAGGGAGACGGGGCCTCCACAGCAGAAGGGGTCAGAGCCCAGCTGCCCCCCGGGCGCACGTGTGCGGGGCCACGCGGATCCTGGGGAAGCCCCTGGTCATCAGGCAGCACCGCCCCGCCCAGCCAGCACTTCTTCTCTTCGGTCACGGCCTGGTCACAGTGCTGCTAAGTGGGTCTTGGAGAAGTCCCAGCAGCGTTCGGAGCTTCCTGCCATTGTCTCGCCCAGGCACTGCGCCTTCTCCTCAGTCCTACACACACACCCCAGGGCCCTGACACTGCCCCGCACGAAGCTGCATCTCCCAGGTGTGCAGGTGCCTTCCCCAGCCGCCCACACTCCTCCTGCCCGGGGCTCCCGTCAGCTCCCTCACACCCCAGGCCCCACCTGGCTGGCCTCGCCTGCCCGTCCTCACAGCGATGCCCCAGTTGGCTCTGTGCTCCCCATCACACCCTTGTCACATCAGAATCTGCCAGCAGCCAGCCTCCTCATCAGACCTGAGCTCCCCAGGGGCAGGCAGTGAATACTCACGGCTTGGTGGCAGCTGAGCAAAAGCCAAACGAATGAAGGAGTGCAAGAATGAATGAATGAATGAACAAACCAATGCACACGTGCCCACACCCCTCCCACCCGTGAGAACCCCCACCCCGTCTCCTGCACGCACTGGTGACCCAGACACTGGGGGACAAGCAAGGTCCCAAGAGGCCAGATCACAGGGCTTTTCCTGGATCATTAAAACAAACAGATAAAAGCCAAAAACATAAATCAGTAAATCCTGACCTAAAAATGATTTTTTAAAAACAAACAACCAAGAAAGCCAAAGCTTCAAGTTCAGGATACACATGGGGACCCTGTCCTGTGTCTCCGGCGGATGTGACAACCTGGACCTCCCGGGCCTGGCCCCGCATTTCCCCACCACCTCAGCCTGGCCCCAGCCCATTTCCCTCAGCCCCGCGAGGCTCAGGCTGCCCTGTGGAGGGTCCCAGCCGAGACCCCTCCCCAAGCTGAGGAACTTGAAGTGCTTCTGCCCTTCTGGGGCCCCACCTCCCAGTGAGCAGTGTGGCCTGGCCCCCCGCTGCATCCCTTCCCCTGCCGGCCCACCAGGCCAGGCATAAGAAGGCAGAGCTGTGGGATAGGCCCGGAGCTCACACAGAGCTAGACTGGGGATGAAACGCTGTCACAACCCTGGCCCTGTGGACCTGTCCCAATTTGAGCCCCAAATTCCCAAGAAGCCAGCACTCAGGCCTCAAATCCGAAGTAGGGAGAGGTCAACCTGGCCTCCCAGGGTGGGGCTGGGCCTTGGCCCTGCACTTCCCTCACCTGACCCTGGAACGGTTGCTCCAAGACACAGGTGAAACCAAGGATGACCGGACACCAGCTCAGGGGTGCAGGAAGAGACAATAATCACGGGGACGCTGCCGTGCAAACCTGGACCTGCCCCCCGGCTCCCTCCCCCAGCCCATGAGGGGCGCGCACACCCCCCACTCTGAGCCTGCACTGCACTTGTGCACCCATGTCCCTTTCTGGGTGTGAGAGGCCACGCTCCCCACCGTGAACCCCAGGGGTGGCAGGCCTAGGCCCCACTCCCTCTGCTCGCCCATTATTGGTTCACCAGTTACTGGAGCCACCTCTGGGAGGCCTGAGGAGCCCCACCTCAGAGCAGGAACCCGGGGGACCTCAGTTTTGATGTCCGCCTTGCACCCCCATTCAACAGACCCCTTTATTTTCCCAGATGCCAGAAGCAGAGACCGTCTCCCATCAGCCACTGCAATCACAGCGCCAGGGAGAAGGCCGCTGTCGGGGCCTGGCCACCTCGCTGAGGGCCCAGCTGGCCGGCACCCAGCCCCGGCGCCTCTCCTGCCCGCACCGGAGGCCCCTGAGCAGCTTCCTTCTATTGCGTCCTCCAACTCCCTTCCTGGAGAGAATTGTTCATTTCCTCTCCTGGGAAAACATTGCCACATCCTTTTCTTTCCCCTCTTCCCGCTGGAGTTGGCATGAGGACGTCTCTGGACCCTGTTTATGGGCCCCTTCATTTTCTGTGTGAGGAGGGACCCAGGGGCCATGAGGACCGCTGTGTCCAGTTCCCGTCCCAGCCACAGAACGACCCACCCACACTTAGCCCCCGACTCAGGGGAGCCCTGACCCCAGCCACTCCCCACAGCCCAGCCCCATCCCTCACCTCACGTCACCAGATGCCACGTCACTGTTCCAGGGGAGGCCAGACCTCTGGGCCGATCTCTCCAGGGAAGAGATGCTGACTACTCTTACCCAGTCAGCCTCACCTGCCAGTCCCCTGTTCCCACAGCCTCCCACCTGTGCCCATGCCCACTTGCAGGCCCACCTGTGCCCACACCCACCCACCTGTGCTCACAGCCTCCTGTCCCCACAGCCACCTGCAGGCCCACCTGTGCCCACACCCACAGGCCAGCTTCCCAAACAGCTGCTGCAGCTGGACTCCACTGCCGTGAGCCCTGTTCCTTTATGAAGCAGAGGCCTCACAGCCACCCGCTAGGATCAGACAAGTCACTTCCAGCCCCAGCCCGCTTCTCAGGGCCTCAGCCTCTTTGTCTATAAAAGAGGTTGCTGGTGCCCCCCTGGGGTTGGGTTGTCATGTGCGGTGTGGTGCCGCTCGTATGTGCTGATACTCAGGGGTCCCCCTCTCTCTCTGAGGGAGGCAGCGGCTGACTCCACTCAGTAGATGGGAAGACTGGGCCCAGGGTGCCAGCAAGTGGGAGGCGGGACAGGAGTCGCGCGTGCCCACAGAGGTCAAGGGCCCACTGCCCAGCACCAGACCTTTCTGGGAACAAAGCAGGCAGAAGGATCCCGAAAGCAGGGGCATGGGCATGGCCAGGCAGGTGGTCCAGGGGTCACACCCCCTAACACCCACCCTGAGCCAGGCTCAGAGTCGCCTGAGCCCACGGACACCAACTCGTGGCCCACAGCCACCCTCAAACCCCTTCCTGATGCCAGGCTCTCAGGCGCCAGCAGCCAGCCCCAGACCCTCCAGCTCAGAGCCCCCACAGCCCAAGCTTGCTCTTTCTGCAGCTCCTGCCAGCATCAGCGCCGGGGGAATCCACCGTTCCTTCTGTCAGTGTCTCGTTCTAACAGCCTGTGGCGACAGAGTGGCTGAATGAGAGGCCCTGGATGTCGCTCACGCTGCTGGGAGCAGTCGCACGAGCGGGGAAACGCAGGGCCTGCATCCCACCGCAGCCGGAGGAACCCGGTCCCTTAGACACGGCCTCTGCCAAGGGCCGATGTAGTGTCTGCAGAGTGGCAGGCGAGACAGCGGGAGGGCACTCACGGGAGAGGCAGCCCCGGTCGCCAGGCTGCTGGCTCCACCCTGGGCAGCACCTGAACACGGTCTGGGCCTCCATGGTGTACACCTGCCTGTAGCTTGTGTAGTACACGGTTCTAGAAAAGAAAGAGAGAAGGGAAGTGTTGACCATGGAGAGCCCAGCGCTCTTGCCACACCGCCTCCCCAAGACTGCGTCTCCAAGCGTCCCCACTTCACAGCTGAGCAGGTGGAGGCTTGGAGGCAGGTAGAAGGTCTATGACCCTAGGCCGGGCCACACCCGCGTGGACGAGGGGCCAGCAGGGGGGTGCACGGCCATCCGGGAGCCAGCAACAGTGGCCTCGTGCCGTGCTCTGCCAGAGAACACGCTGCCCCGCCCCCACCCCACCCCCACTCAGCTGGGTCACGCTGCCCTGGGTTCTGGCTGCACCCCCGACCGCAGGGCTCCTACACCCCAGCTCCTCTTCAGGTGTCCACAAGGACAGGACTGGACAAATGGACGTGTGGGGGCAGGAGGGAGGGAGAGGGACAGAGAGTGGAGTCACCCAAGGAGAGGAAGGGGACACCCCTGGGGCCACCCTGTAGCCTCCAGACACAGCAACCTCCCCCCCCCCACTGCAGTCTGTAGGAACAGAGACCGACAGCGGCCAACAGCTGCTGGGTCAAGAGCCCTTGAGCCCCTGGGATGCCCAGAGGGCCTGGGCTCCCGTCTCCAGGGAACAAACACACCCTGGCGTGCAGAGGCTCAGCTCTCGGGCCACCCTGGGGACCCAGACCCCATAGACAAACAAGGGCCACTGCCCGGAAGCGTGAGTGTGTGCACACTGCACAGGGCGCCTCGGGAGGGCTGTGCAAAACCCGCCTTGGCAGGACATGAAACCACTTGCCTGGACAGAAACTGACCGCAGCAGCGGACAGGATTTGGCAGAGCGGAGAGTGTTTGGGCCTTCCACCGTAAATATTTATCCCTCTCCCGGGGCTACGTGCTGCTCCCTTCGGGCACCCGGAAGACGGGGCCCACCGGCCCATCGGCCACCCCTGTGTCCTCGAAAGTTAGAGATCCCTGGAGAGATCTGGTCAGCCTGTGCCTCCACGGCCCTCAAGAAAGCTGACCCCTCATTCCCCTGCAGCTCACATGGGACACAGCTCACACGGGACAGCTCACATGGGACACAGCTCACATGGGACATGGCACATGGGACACAACTCACATGGGACACGGCACATGGGATACAGCTCACATGGGAGACAGCTCACACGGGACAGCTCATGGGACACAGCTCACACGGGACAGCTCACATGGGACACAGCTCACCTGGGACATGGCACATGGGATAGAGCTCACATGGGAGACAGCTCACATGGGACAGCTCACATGGGATACAGTTCACACGGGACATCGCACATGGGATAGCTCACACGGGACAGCTCACATAGGACACAGCTCACATGGGACGACTCACATAGGACAGTTCACATGGGATACAGCTCACACGGGACAGCTCACACAGGACACAGCTCACATGGGACAGCTCACATAGGACACAGCTCACACGGGATACAGCTCACAGGGACAGGTCACACGGGACACCTCACATGGGACACAGCTCACACAGGACACAGCTCACACGGAACACAACTCACATGAGACAGCTCATCCAGGACACCTCACATGGGACACAGCTCACATGGGACACAGCTCAGACGGACAGCTCACACAGGACACCTCACATGGGACACAGCTCACATGGGACACAGCTCACGTGAACACAGCTCACATGGGACAGCTCACATGGGACACAGCTCACATGGGACACAGCTCACATGAACACAGCTCACATGGGACAGCTCACACGGGACACAGCTCCCATGGGACACAGCTCAAATGGGACAGCTCACATGGCATACAGTTCACACGGGACAGCTCACACAGGACAGCTCACATAGGACACCTCACACAGGATAGCACATGAGTTACAGCTCACATGGGATACAGCTCACGTGGGATACAGCTCACACGGGACAGCTCACATAGGACAGCTCACAGGGGACACAGCACACACAGGACACACCTCACACAGGAAACAGCTCATGTGGGACACACCTCACATGGGATACACCTCATGCCGGACACACCTCACACGGGACACAGCTCCCACAGGAAACAGTTCACACAGGCTCCCAGGCGCCACCGCAGACCTGGCTCATGGCAGGTCCACGGTCAACAGTGGCTATCAGGCTGGTGCCCGACCCTCCACCTTCTGTGGCCACCTCCGAGCCCAAGCCACAGCATGGTGGGCTCTCAGGAGGCCCTCAGGGGAGGGGTACTGTGTGTGCTCGGTGCTCCGGCCGTGACCTCCCCCCCCCCCTCCCTCCCTGCTCTCTTCCTTTGCGTGGACCACAGCCCCAGAGGGCAGCAGGCCCCTGATGCAGCCTGGGCAGCCCCCCTGCCTGGGGTGGCCTTGCATGCTGGCGGGTTTATCGGGGAAATGCTCCTGATACACTAGGAGCAGGGGGGACATGGATGAAGGAGGGCTGGACGCTGGTCTGGCAGATGGGGAAGGGAGGGTGGGGGCTCAGGGTCAGCTTCACGGGGAAGCTGCAGCCTCTGTGGGCTGGTGAAGGATGAACAGGAGCAGGTCAGCAAGAGGTCATCCTCGGCGCCGGCCACAGCCTAGACAGCTGTTGGAGGGACCCCCGGACGAGGCATTTGGGAACCTCCCACGGCCGGCTCGGTGGGCTCAGTCATGGGCGTCACGGAAGGGAATACGACACGTTAACGGTGCCCAGGGCCCTCCAGAAGGGAAGTGAGGCTGGGTCCTCCCAAACACTGGGTGCTGGGTCCAGGAGACCCCACAGGCCACCTGACCGCCCATGGGCACAGAGGTGGCGAGACGGCTCCCACTCACCTTGAGCGAAGGGGTACCTCGGCTATGTCCCTGAGCCGGGCAAACCAGACGGCTACCCGTCCACCCAGCTGCCCCCAGCCCCGCCAGTGAAGCAAACTGCCCCCGCCAATCCCCGAGTGGGACCACCGTGTTTTGGGGAGGGAGGCTCCCAGGCCCCTCGAGCCGGGCCATGCGAGGAGAGGATCCCCAAACCCACTTTGTGCACAGGCCCCTCCTGAGCCTTCCCAGGAGACCCTGACACAGAGCACAGACCCCCAGGCACGCAGCATGGCAGAGAGCCTGTGGCCCTGCCCGCACATGGCCGGGCAGCATGGCCCCCTGACAGTTGGACTCGCCCTGCCAGATACCCCGCCAGGACGCTGCAGGCACTCCGCCACTTTGGAAATCCTACTCCTGCCCTGCCCAGGCCAGCCTGGAGACTGGCGACGAGAATCGCCTGACCGCCACCACGGGGGCTTCCCCAGTGCAGCCACCACCACACTCGCCAGTCCTGGGTCCACAGGGCTTCTAGCTGCTTCCAAAGCAGTACCCTTTCACCAGGAGCTGCGGAGGAGGATGCAAAGGACGGGACCTGAGTCCCGTTTTGTAAACACACACACATCCTCGAGAGCGTGGAGGCTGGAGGACAGGCTGCAGCATGTGCCTCTGGGGGAAGCATGAGAGAGCTTTCTTCTTTTTGCCCAGGTGTCTCCACCTCAGCTTCCGGACATTCGGGGGGCCCTTCACGGCTGCGGGGCCAGCCTGCGTGCCCAGGAACTCGAGCACTCCTTCTCTGGCTCCAGCAGCCTGTCCTCCCAGCTACCCTACACAACCCAAACTCTCCAGACACTCTAGGGTCCTCGGGGTCAAGGACCACCATTAGAGCTCCGCTGCACCTTCTCTCTCATGAACACGTATGTATCGTACAGCAAACCCACGTTCAAAATGAAAGCTACACCCCCCATGGGGCAAACCAGCCGCCCTGGGGCTCCCGGGTCAGACACAGCAGGTTCACGCCCCACACAGACAACACCACGCAGGCAACTTCCCAAAGACCTCGCCGAGAGGCTGGATACCACACCTATCCGAGGACACAGCCCCATATTCCCTCATCCAAACCAGAGCTGCCCCAGCTGAGCCCCCTCCACCATCCAGCTTCGCACCCAGGCAGAGTCCAGGACCCGCATCTATAAGAAGAGGAGAGGTATGCAAAGGCACACCCTGCGTTTGATTTTGAAATAAAATCTTGAGCAATAAAAGGTTTTGCACGGGCTTGGGAACGAGGCCCAGGGTGAGGCAGCAGCCATCTCCAGCCAGGGACTCAGCAGGCTGGGCGCCCATGTCTCACCTGCTTGAGTGACCAGCACCCTCCCTGCAGGGCCCCAGTCGGCCCCATGGGGTCCTCCCCCGCAGAGACTCCCTTTCCGAAGGGTATTCCTTCTCCCCAAAGGGTCTCCACCTCCCCCACAGGGCCCCCAATCCCCCTCAGAGCCCCTCCTCCCTGCAGAGTGCCCCCCAGCCCACCAAGGCCCGGGTGCCCGCGCAGCAGGAATGCTACAGTCTGGGAATTGGCACTGTGGCAGCCTCACCCCAAGGGGCCTGTGAGAGGTCTTGACCTCAGATGAGGGGTTCAGGGGGCTGCAGGTGGCCCTGAGACCAGGACAGCCCCCGCCCTGGCCACCTCGCTCCTGGGTAGTCAATGCTGCTCTTGGTGTGAGCAGTGACCCCACTCCCATGAGGGACCTCAGGACCACAGCACATACCTCCGCTCGTGGCCAACACACCACACCTGCCGCCCACAGCCCGGCTTCCACACGGGCACTGTTTGGCTGAAGGCCCGCACACAGGGCTGGCGGCGGCCCACCAGGGTCAGCTCCTGCTCAGCACACACATGGGGCCTGGGACAGAGGACAGACAGTCAGCACCCCGACTACCAACAGCTGGCAGGCAGCAGTCCCCCTGCATGCCTGCTCTCAAGTGTCCAGTCATCCGGAGCGGGGTCCAGACCCCAGGCCAGTCCCCACGGCAGGATGCCCAGCCAGATGCCCACCCCAGGCCTGCACGGGGGCTCAAAAGGAAAAGAAACAATGACCACAGGGCCACATCTGAGCATTCCCCCACACATGGGCCACATGCTGCCCATAGCATCGCTCCAATCCTCCCAAGACCCTGACTGGTTGATACCACTGCCCCCTTGAAAAGGGAACTGGGGGTCAGCGGGAACAGCAACAACGTTGACCCTGAGTCTGTCTGATGGCACTCCTAGGTTCTCTCTGCCCCACCATCCCGGCCTCAGAGATGTCCCCCGAGCTGGGCATGCTGGGGCACGCAGCTAAGTGGGAGCTTGCTCCTGGCAGGACAAGCAGAGCAGCAAGGTGTGGAAGAGACGGGAGTATCCAGGCAGCGTGGAGTGGGGGCATGCGGGGCAGGGGCACTGCCGGCTCCCAGTGACCACCATCCCTGCAACTTCAGGGGTTCCCCAGCCCTCCTGAGCCCCGACAGGTGAACGTGTGGACAACGAACATGCCCGCTCGGGAAGGAAGCGGTGGTGAGTGGGACAATGAAGAAGGGGCCCACCCTGCTCCGGAAGGTGAGGGGAGAGGCATCCTGGAGACAGGCCAAGCAAGATGTCCAGAGCTCGGCCCGCCCCTCGCCTGCCCTGATTCAGGGACCGGGTGGTCCCCACAGAGGCAAACTTCAGGAGAGATGGCAAGGCTTCACTGCTCCATGGGGTTTTTGAGCCGGCCAGATTCCACAGGGCCTCCGAGAAAGAGGGTCCGGCCCAGAGCAAGGCGCCTCCTCCTGCATGAGCCAAGCTCTAGGCTCGCGCCTCAGATGAGTCTGCCTTCCAAGCTGGGGGCACAGCAGGCCTGGAAAATGGGGCACAGGCCCCTCCCCAACTCCCACCTGAGGTCCCCACTCTGCCAGGCCACATCGGCCCAGCCCACAGCCCCTGTACCTAAAATCATCTGGCCTCATTTCCACCCTCCCACCCCACGCCAGGCAGGGACTTCATCATCCTGACAAGGCCCCAATGTCCATGGCTGGTCTGCTGGTCTGGCTGGTCCTCCCAGGCTCAGCACTCGGAGACTCTGGCCTGCCCTGGCCCAAGGCCGGCCACAGGCATGCACACCCACATACATGCACACACACATGCACTCACAAGCATGGGTGCACATACATGCAAGTACATGCACACAAATGCACGTGCATACATACACACTCACAAGCATGCGCACACACACATCCTTGCCCTCTGGCTCCAGGTGGCTCTGCCCACGGGAGGACCAGCAGGAGATGGGGGGGCGAGAGGAGAGAGAAGCTGGGTACTTGTCCTTTCTCGCTCCCCTCCTGCCACGGGTGGTTGGGCAGGGGCTGCACACCTCACCCCAGGCCACAGCACCCTTGGGTGCCCCACCTGCAGCTGCAGCTCCCTGGATTCCAGGGAATGGGCCCTCCATGTCCTTCACCTCAGCGATGGAATTGCCTTCCCATGGCTGCCACCCGAGACACCCTCTCTGACCTCGCCCTTCGCCCAGGGAGCAGAGTGCCATGCAGTGGGGAGTCCCCAGCTGCCTCTCCTGGGAGCTCATCAGAAATGCAAATTCTCTGGGCGCCTGGACCCACTGACTCAGAAGCTGGGGAGGCGGGCATCCCACTGTAACGAGCCCTCTGGGGGATACTGAGGCACACTCATGTGTGAGATCCACTAGCCCAGCAGCTCGCAGCACGGACCCTGCTGCCAGGCGGCCTGGGCTTGGACCTCAGCTCCCATGCACATCGAGGAGACTCGCGAGCTGCAGCATGTCTCCGCACCTCGGTTCCTCGCTGGACGATGAGGACTCAGCCCTGACCTCGCAGGCTGTCGTGGGGGTTAAATGAGCCAGTTCAGAAGGCTCCTGACAGCCATGTGGGTGTGAGCTGGTATCGCTACCGATGCTGGCGCACGCGGGCAGCAAACGACTGCTTCTCTATTCAGGGAAAACAGTGCCATTTGCAAACTGAAATCAGCCCAAATGAACTGCTACAGGTGTTGCATCACTTTTGTTCCAAATTCTTTTGCCCACACCTGTGCCTCGCAAGGCAAATACCTACTCTCAGCACTCCCAGTCAAGAGTGGAAGGGAGCGGGCCTCTGAGCTTCCTGGCAGCAGGCCCCAGCCTGACCCTGAAACAGCCCCCGTGCTGTGGGTGGCCATCATGAGTGGCTCCGTCATCCTCTGAGGATGGAGGTGACACTGAGGAGAGCAGTTACAAGCTTTAGAACCAACAACCCAGGCTTGGGGCCTGCTGCGCAGTCTGAGGAAAGTCACTGGCCCTCTCTGAGCCTCTTTCAGCATCTGTAAAGAGGGTGCAATGGCAGCAAGTGCCTCTACAGCTCCTGTGCTCTTGAGATGAGACTGCATGTCTGGAACCTGGCACGGACCCTGGCTCAGAGGAAGGCCCTGTGTTTCTGGGTCCCAGGGTCCCACATGCCCTGGGATGTCACCACCATGCCCTCCTGCCAACCCCAGCTCAGCACACAGGATGCAGCACTGGGGCCTCAGGGAGGTGACGTCACAGAGCGCAGGGGTCCTTAGGGGCGCCAGGGGCTGCAGGGGGAGCTGGGGCAGTGGTCTGGCCACGGGTCAGCAGGAGGAGGGGCAGGCCATGCAGAGCTTGGAAAGTCAGGACGAGGCAGGAGACTACAAAGTGAACACAGCTCCATCGGAGAGGGCTCATCGCAGCCACGGGGCCATCCACTCCCAGACAGAGCACGGCTCCTGGAGGCTGGCGGGCTTTGCCTAGAGCTGGGGGTGAGGGTGGGCACGACATGCATCTTTCCAGGTGGGTGTTCCAGGCCCCTGGGCTTCAGGGTGAGGCAGTTAGGCTGAGAAAACTAGGGACGGCCAACCTGGCCCAAGCAGGGATGGTCGGCTGCACACACCCCCGTGTCCAGGAGGCCGCGCTGCCAAGGAGCGTCTCCATCACGCCTGTGCTCCCGGGCTCCCGTCTGTACCCCCACAGCTGGCCTCTGAACGTGCATCCCCTGGCCTGGGTGCAGCGGGTATGTGGGGAAGCTTCTCGCTCTGGGCTTGGGTGAGCCCAGTTCCAGCCCCAGGGCCTGAGAGTGTCATGACCCCTGGGGTCCCTCCCACTAGACAACTGGACAGTAAGTGCAACGTCACCACGTGTGCAGCGCCAAACACAGGGCCTGGCGTGCAGCAGCTGGCGACGCATGCGCACTATGTCCCCTTCCGCCAGGAGAGGCGGGGAGGCAGGGCCCCAAAGGGGAGGCTCCCAATAGCTGCCCACGGTTCCCTGAAAGTATAATTCAGCCTTCTGACTCCTGCCTGCTGGGCAGGGGGCTTCCAAACGGCCCGAGGAAGGCTCAGCCTGGCAAATGGGGCCGTTCCAGCCCTCAGGGCCAGTGGGTCCAAGAGCTACCTCCAGGTGGGGACTTGAGCTTGGGGGACCATCTCTCCCTGGATGGGAGGGGTCGATATAACTAGCTGACTCTGAAGCACTGGCCGTTTTCCTGGCGCAGCTGCCCAGAGCAGACTCCAGTCCCGGGGAAGCAGAGTCCTGGAGCGGATGTCTCCTCCGAGCTGTGCAGCCCCAGACCACGGCTGGCCAGGGCCCCAGTGTGTGTGCACATCACCTCCCCGTCCCCAGACTCTGCTCCCACAGCCCAGCCAGCAGCCTTGGGCCAGCCCTGCATGCAGTCAGCAGTCATTCCAGGCCCAGGAAGAAAGGCAAGCCATTCTTCCACGGCAGCAGAAATTCAGTTTAGAGGCATAAATAAGAGTTGGATGTTTTGAATCTGGTCACATTTGGCCTATGGGAGCCAAAGAACCAGCCACTTCGTTCTCCACAACCCAGCGGAGAAACGGCTCCAGGGTCCAGCAGAAGAGCCTTCCCCTTACCTCGCTGAACCAGCGGCACCCATGGGGCAAACTGTATGTCGGGGCATGTGCCAGGTGCTTACAAGACCCGCGTGGGCAGCAGGGAGCTCAGTGGGAGTGGGGCGGTCTGAGGATAGAAGCTCCAAGTGGCTACACCCCAGGGCCAAGAAAGAGGGACAGAGGCCCCTAGAGAGGCAGCCACCTCTGCGAGTGGGAGGTTCCCCAAGGAGGAGGAGGAGGAGCAGTGGGTGGAGCCTTGAAAGAGCCCAGGATTTGAAGAGCAGGGAGGAGGGAGGGAGAGGCGGCTTTGGGAAAAGCATGAAGCAGGGAGAGACAGACCTCTCATGTGGCCACTAGCTGCTGGGTGGAAAGGCTTTCCCCAGCCTGGCCAGGGGCCTCCCGGAGCCCCAGGTGAGCAGGCAGACATCACAGAAACGGGCTCTGGCTCCCCTCCCGGGGCTCAGGGACGGGAGTCCAGGAAGAGCGATCAGCAGTCTGCACCATGCACAGGGCAGGAGGCCCCCTCTTGAGAGCGGAGCACTCTGTCCTCATTGGCAGAGCAGCTGCCCACCCAGCCAGCAACCTGGAGTTCCAAGAAGCTTGGGTGTCTGGATGTCCCTGGCCAACCAGGTAAAAAGCTGGCACACTGAGCAGCCGACCGCCACCAGGATAATCCCGTCGGAGGCTGGAGATTTCCCTGGACAAACTAAGCTCCCTGGGACGGATCACAGGAAAGAGGAATGTCCGGCAGAAGTCACGTGGAGAGTAGCGACCTAGCCACTCACATTCCTGGATGCACAGGCTCCCAGAGCCTGCTCCCAGGGTGAGGGTCCTGGGGGCATGGACTGACCCCTCCCCAGCTCTGCCTGGAAGCCTGTCCTCTCCATCCTCCATGGCCAGGTGCACCAGGCCCTCCAGGAGGCCCTAACCCGGGCCAGGCCAGGGCTGCCCCCCGCCCCCCTGCAGCCCCTCGACAACCTTTCCAAGCTCTGCAGGCCCCAGGCCCAGCCCCCTGCAGAAGCACGGCCCTCCTGCTCTTCTTCCAGACTGGCTCACCACGGCACCAGTGTTCCTTTGAGGCCAACAAAGGATCGATTTGCTGTTTAAAAGAGACCGCTAAACGGCCCGTTGGGGAATCATCTTTCAAAATTAAATGCATCTCGGCTGGCTCCCTGACCCTCTCTTCCTGCCCATTCTGGTACTGAATTCCTTCTGTCTCTCAGCCCCAAAGCACACGTGTTTAACACACAAACCAACTCCCGGGCGGCCCCCTGTCTGGGCACAACCCGCCCCTGCACAGGCCCCCCAGGCCCCAGGAGACAGGCTTTGGGAGGAAGTGGGAACTGACTGCTTCCTTTCTT
Organism: Equus asinus; assembly: GCF_041296235.1. Taxonomy (NCBI): domain Eukaryota; kingdom Metazoa; phylum Chordata; class Mammalia; order Perissodactyla; family Equidae; genus Equus; species Equus asinus. The sequence continues at coordinate 111,728,342 of NC_091794.1, read as the reverse complement.
CCTTCTCCAAGCTGGGCTCCCTGGCCAGACCCTGCCCGGCAAGGAAGGACTCAGATTCCCTCACGTCGGGTGCAGAGCGCAGCATCTGCCTGAGTGTACAAACCCACATTGCAGACTTGAGAGAGAAGAGGAAGGGGAAGGGGAGAGGCGGGATGGCCCTGCCACGGAAGCGCCCCCAGACCCAACCCCGGAAACTTGTCTCTTAACCTCCCCCTCCCCAGTTACGGCAGAACCACTGTTCTCAGAGCTCCAGGGACAAAGCCGACCAGGGACCGGGGTCTCTCCGAGCCCTCCCGCTCCCGCTACTCACATGCTGGGCTGCAGGCGGAGCAGGGCGCTGGCGCCCGCTGGCACGGCAGGGAGGAGCAGCACCAGGGTCAGGGCCACCGCGCGCCCCGCCGCCCTCGCCTCCGGAAGGAAAGGCATCGTGCCCGCGGCCCCGCGCCGGGTCCCTCCTCCGGTCCCTAGCTCACAGGCAGCCCGGGGGGTTCGCAGAGCCGCCGCCTCCACGCGCACCATGACCCCGGGGTACGCACGGGGCGCAGCCGCAGGTGTCCGCGCGGGGTCTGCAGAGCCCGAGGACGCTGCAGGTGCGGAGGTTCCGGCTTCCCGCCCGCGCCCCTGGGGCAGCGCGGAGACCTGCCCCCCGCGGGCGAGCCCTGTGCGCGCCGAGCCGCGCGCCCGAGAGGCCGGCCCGCCTTCGCCACGCCCCCGGCCGAGACCCCAGCCCCGACCCCGCCCACGGCCCGTCCCCGCCCACCACGGCCGCGCCACGCCCCCGGCCCGCCCGGCCCGCCCAGACCCCTAGCCCTAGCCCGGCGCCTCCAGTCTTCCAGTCCCCCCCAGGCCCGCTCCAGTCCTCAACCGGTCACCAGCGCCCCCAGTCCCCCCTCCCCAGGCCGGCGCATCCCCTTCTCTCTGCCCACTCCCCTCAGGCTGCAAGTCCCAGGTCCCATGCGATCTGAGAGACCAACCCCGGAGGGACGGAGCGCCAAGGGGCACGCCCCTTACCCCCTGCAAAGGCAGTTTTCCGCGGACCCCGGACCCCAGAGGCCCGCGCTTGAGAGCAGCCCTCAGCCCTTCGTCCCTCTTAAGTACCCTGGGGAACCGGCCTCGCCTTGTCCTCCTTGCGGATGCTCCTTCCACCATCCCCTCTGGCACCCTGTCCCCTCCTGCACCCGGCGAGCCCTCCCTGTGCCTCTGAGCACTCCCACTTGGCACCTACGTTCGTGGTCACCGACCGCCCTCAGGGCATTTTTATCCCTATTCTGCTCAGAGCGTTCTTGGCCGATGGCCTGGGGTTGGGGGCACCCACCTAGTCACCTGAAGCTGTGTGGAGGGCAAGCCCCCGCCAGGCCCAGCTACAGAGGCCCACAGATGATCAGCCTCACTTGCAACGCCTTCCAGGGCCTCTTCCTTGGGACTTTCCTCCTCCAACGCTTCGTGGGGTCTGAGTGACCTGGAAGGCTGAAGAACCCCCACCCTCACACAGAGCATTGGCTGGAGGGGCTTGGGAGGCGGAGACCCCCAGCTGTCCAGAAGCAATGGAGATACAATAGTGCCCCCCATCTACCTGAGTCCTGCACACCACCTGGAGGGTTACAGTCATCCTAATTGGGGGGGGGGGTGTCCTGTCAGGTCTGCCGGCTGCCACTGTACTGTACAGATGGGGAACCTGAGGTCAGGGGGCAGCACCCCCAAGTCACCCAGCTTGTAAACTGCAGATCTGGGAATCGAACGCAGGGTTCTGGCTGTGGGGACCTTTGCTAAACCCCCTACTCTGTTGCCTGTAAATCAGAGAAGACCACTCAAGTGCAGACAGTAGACAAATGTCCGGCAAGTCTGATTGCCCCATGGCAGGGAGGGCATCTCAGTCAGCACGGGCTGTGTAACAAACACTGCAGACCAGGAGGTTTAAACAACAGACGTTTGTTTTCTTGCTGTTCTGGAGGCGGGAAGTCCAAGATCAAGGTGCTGGTGGTGGGGTGGCTGGTGAGCCCACTTCCTGGTTTGCAGAGGGTCCAGCCCCTCCCTGTGTCCTTGCAAGGTCAGGGAGACAGAGAGAGAGCACGAGCAAGCTCTGGGGTCCCTTCCTCTTCTTATAAAGCTCCAGCCCTAGAGGATCAGGGCCTCACCGCCTGACCTCATTTAACCTTCATCACCTCCTTCAAGGCCCCTCCAAATACAGTCACATTTGGGGTTAGGGCTGCAAGATGTGGATTTGGGGAGACACAGTTCAGTCCACAGCAGGGTGATTTCACTGTCTTCTGAAACCCCAAATACAGGCTGGCACCTGCTTGCTGATACCCCAAACGTGACCCTTGTGTGCCTGCTGGGCTCCCAGTCTTACTCCTCAGCCCCTCGCTGGGATCACAGCAGCAGGGCTGACCCACGCCTGGGTTCCCGGCCACACTCTCCCAGGCTCCCTGACACCTCGTCCTCCAAAGACAGGCTCTGAGTGCCCCACACTCCTGGGGTGCTGTATCCACAGTCCTGGGGTACAAGTAGGCATTTGTGAACCCCAAGAGCTTCCCAGCAGGTCCACCCATTTCTCCGTCTTTACAGCTTACCCTTCTCTTCTGGACCTGCCCGATAAGTGCGTGTTGAATGACTGAGTGAACACCTTTAAGATGTCACCAGCCTCTCCTCTGAATTCCATCCTGCCCCCAGACAGTGGAGTGAGGGTGACTCATGGTTTCATAAAATTCCCCAGTTTCTCAGAGGAAGAAGGAAAGAATTTGGGTGGATCCATGTTTGGTGGGGCCTGAAATATATAAAATTGGGGGGCCCTCTTTAAGAAAAGCAATGTAAATAAAAGTTATTTTGCTAATTGTACAAAAATACATGACCCGGTGCACACATTCCAGTCCCCTCCTGCCCCCAACTTGGAAGGGCCCCTGAAGTGCCCACCCACCCCACTGTCCAGGGCATCTCGTACAGGCACCAAGGGGACAGCCCTCAGGCAAGTGCCAGGTGGGCAGGCAGGTAGGAAAAGGGTGTGCTCTTCTTGCTGGAAGTCCCTTTGCTCGGCCACCTGCCCTTCCCCAGGAATCCACTCGGTAGGTCTGTGGCCACCCCCAGACAGAGCCGACATTCCTGGGTGTAGGTGTGGAGGAATGAATCCGCAGCACAGAGCTCCCCTCTCAAAGCAAAGCCACCCTCACGCAGGCCGTCCGGCCTCCCTGATGCTGCCCCCAGCACGCCCGCCCGTCTCCTCTGCCCAGTCTGAAACTTGAGAGGGGGGCAATGGGTAAGCATCTGATGGTTCGAATCCTACTGTGTTTTCTGCACAGATGACCAATGTGCCACAAGAGGGATGCTTAGACTTTATACGTGAAACAAGTAATCGAGCTGCACGTATGTGTTTAGTGCTCTCTCATAAGCGGATTTCACTCAAGGAAGTTTTCTTTTAGGGTCACCAAACCAAACAGATGACACACAGTAAATATCCCCTAAGAATTATCTATCTCTGTCCATTTTCGAAATAAAGGGACAGTGTGTGAGACGCTGCAGACATTTTCCTGGTCTGTACTTTCAGTTTTAATACAGTTGACGATGCTTCCAGATGATATGTTTCTAATTTTGTGTACTCAAACGTATAGTTTTGTTTTTTAGTTTAAACAGTTTTTTTTTAAAAGAAAGTATGGTTTTTCACTCTGCTGTTTCTTCCATTGCTTAGAAATAAGCAGTTAGTGTAGACAGATCATGAATATGTTCTTTCTTCACTGACTTTTTGTATGCGTTTATTCCACATGGGATTTACCCTGCTCTGTGCCGGAAGGCAGGACTCTCACTAGTTGTCCACTTGTGCCGGTGCCACCTGGCCAGCCTGCTTCCACCCACGTGACACAGCATCTCAACTGGACAAATTGCAAATAGGATCTGCCTGTGGGCACTTCCACTGACTCTGGCGCCACCTCCAAGTGGCTTCACCATCTGCCCTGCAGCCCGCAATGAGACAGGTGCGCCATGGTCGTCCTTCCAGAAGCTGCTGCTGACAGGCGTAGGTGACTGCATGGAGCACCTCCCTGTCCCTGCTTTACATTCCCCCGCACACGACACTAGTAATTCCCGCCCGTCATTCTTTCAAATGGACTTTGGAGTCCCTTTATGCAGTTCCTTCAAAGCTGCACTGGACATTTTGTTGGAATTGCACTAAACGTATACGTTAATGCCAGCAGAACCGACGTCTTCACAGTAATCCAACCTTGAGAAGGGCAAGAGTTATCGTGGGAAGATTCACCCTCTGGCAGGGGAGAAGAGGCTGGCAGCCCGCACTGTGGGGCGCTGCCCCTGCTGTAGGGCTGGAGAAGTGAAGCCCTTGGGCCCCACGCTGTGCTCACAAGCCTCTGTATATCCAAGGCATCAGACTCCCCTTGAGTCGAACTGGAGCTCAGGAGGGAGTGTTGCCCACCTCGGGTCTCAGGTCCCAGCCCAAATTCCCATCCCGGAAGCCTTTGCCAACCTGTAGCATGACGTCCCCCTTCCACCTTGGGATTCGCTGACTCGACTTCGCAGGTACAGACACCGTCTGCTCATCACCATCCCTTGTGTTGGTGGGTGTGTGACACCCGACGGAAGGCAACCCTCTCGGGCCAGAAAGAGAGCCCTGCTCAGCAGGCACCAGCGAGGAAGCCAGGCGTTGACAGCAGCCCCACCTCAGGCCTGGCAGACACTCACTAGCCCGCTGGTGACACCCCAGTGGCCTCTCCGGGCTCTCACGTGGAACTGGGCCTGGTGTGGAGCCTCCCCAAGCAGAGGTGGGAGAGAGCACCGTTCCCTTTCACATCAGGCAAACACAGCAAGGTGTGGGGAAAAGCATTTTTAAAAGACGCTGCTTTTCAATATTTTTGTCTCATTCTCTGCGGGAAACAATAAAGATGGCCTCTGGTCCAAAGAAAAATAACATGGGGAGGAGGGAGAGCCCCCCACAGCCGGGCTGGTCGTTTCCATACAAACGGCTTCCTCCCGCCGGCCCAGAGCCACCCGCTGCTCCTCTCCTGTGGTCCACTCGCATCCCTGGAGGGAGGGAAGACAGGGCCCCACGGAGAGGGCTCCACACAGCCTCTCAAGCTCCCGCACCCCCTTGTCGGCTGTCCAAGAGGAGAATCTCCGTCTGGGCTGAGGTTTTACAGACACTCTCCTGAGAGCAAGCAGGCAAATGAAGTAGCGCCAAAGGCATTTTCAGGCCCTCGGATGAGAGGCCCGCGTGCAGGGGGTCCCAGGGGTCTGTGCTCTGTACCAGAGAGGCAGCCTCTGCCGGTGTCCACAGACAGGCCCCCCGGGGGCTGCCTGTGAATCAGCATCACTTCTGATTGGAGCCAGAGGTGGAGGAACCTCCAGACCAGCAAAGTCTGGCATCTGAAACGCTACACCTGACGTTCTGCCAATTCAGTAGGAAGTCCTTGGGTAGCCCCAGAAAAGAAACCAAAGTCAAGGAAGCGGTCTACACAAACTTAAGGCAGGCCATGTGACGGGCCCCCAAGCTCAGTGGGTAGGATGGAGATTCGGAGCAGATGCCTGGGTCAGGGTTCCTCTGCTGACCAGCTGTGCCGCCCTGGACCAGGCGGGGTGCCTTTCTGTGCCTTGGTCCGCATGGATGAAACAGAAACAGCAGGGCAGCATCTCAGAAGCTGGTTCCCGCTCAGCTTCTGACCCGCCAGGCCTGTTGGGCTGGGTCAACATGCACAGCTGCTGTTTGGAAAGCAGACAGGCCTGGCCCGCACGCCCTCGCAGGCTCTCCTCCTCACTCATCCCTGCCCTTACCCGGGGCCGGGGCAGCATCGAGAAGGGTGTTTTAGATCACCTGCCAACACCAAGAGCAGAAACCTTCACCCATTCACATGACAGTGCCAGGTGATGGGGTCCAGCAGTGCAGTGGGGTGAACTGTGTCCCCGAAAAAGAGAGGTCCAAGTCCTAACCCCCAGTCCCTGAGAATGTGACTGGATTTGGAAACAGGGTCTTTGTAGATGTGCTTAAGGATGTTGGGATGAGGTCATCCAGAATTTAGGGTGGGCCCTAAAGCCAATGACAGGTGTCCTTATAGGAGGAAAGAGAGGGGCCAGCCCGGTGGCACAGCGGTTAAGTTTGCAGGTACTGCTTTGGCAGCCCAGGGTTTGCTGGTTTGGATCCTGGGTGCGGACATGGCACCACTTGGCAAGCCATGTAGTGGTAGGTGTCCCATGTATAAAGTAGAGGAAGATGGGCACGGATGTTAGCTCAGGGCCAGTCTTCCTCAGCAAAAAGAGGATTGGTGGCAGGTGTTAGCTCAGGGCTAATCTTCCTCAAAAAAAAAAGAAAACGAGGAAAGAGATGGAGATTTGAGACATACAGAGACACACGGAGAAGGCACACGGCCACACAGAGGCAGAGACCGGGCAATGCTTCTACAAGCCAAGAAACACGGGAGACTGCGGCGACCACCGGAAGCTGAGAGAGGCACCCACGGCCCTCCCTCAGAGCCTCTGGGGGGAGCCAGCCCTGCCCCACCTGGATCTCAGGCTTCAGCCTCCAGACTGTGAAAGAACAGATTTGTGTTGTTTTAGCCACTGAGGCTGTGGTCATTTCTTACGGCAGCCACAGGAAATTCATACAAGCTGTGACGACGCAGACCAGTGCCTGCCCTAGGGGAGCCCCCCCCCCAGAGAGGAGACGGACATGCACGGGGAGCCCAACAGACCCCTCCTGCCGGGGCGTCTCAGCAGCACGTGTCCGCGGGACAGACAGAGGCTCCTCCTGAAGCTGAGTCTGTGGACAGAACTTTGTTGCTGGACACGCTTTTGGCGGTGCAGCCCTTGCACTTCTCAGGAACGAGGCAATAGGCGTCTCCTTGTCCCTCACCTGCCATGCCGTCCGGAACAGAACCAACACCCCAGTCTCAGGCAACGCTCTTTCCAAGATCTCCTGGCCCCTAAACCTAACCTGCTGTTCCCCAGTGTCCTCCTGGCTCTCGCTTGCCGTGGTGTCAGACCTTCATGTGGTGGCTATAGCTCTCAACAGAGTAGGATGTGATGAAAGTTGCCAAGGAAACCACTTGGCCTTTCGAAACTGCAGAGAACTCTGTCCCATCCTAACTCTCCATATCCTGCTCTTGAGCCTTAAAGCCAAGACCTTCGGAAGCCTGTCCTCTTGATCCCGAAGGCCAACATCCCCATCTGCCAGGAAGGGTGTTTCTTTGTCGAAGTTGCCCCTACCTCTGTTGTGACCTGCCAAAGTCAAAGGTCGAGGGCAGTGTCTACCATACACTACACAGCCACTCTTAGTTGCGTCTCTAGGGGCCACAACAGCTGCCAAGCACTGTTCAGCTTTGGACGCAGCCCTGGGACCAGCTGACTGCACAGCTTGATTCCTTCAAGGAGGAAGAGGCTTCGCCCAGAAGGCAACTATCTCTGGAAGGTAAGCTCGGCCCACAGACCCCGCAAATGGGGATGTTCTCTGGGCGGCACATTACCCTCCAACCTGGGGGCCCTGGCCCCCGGAGCACCCTGCAGCTCTGAAGTCCCACCCTTGGGGCTCTCTCTGGCACATGCCTGGACCCACCACACCCCAGACCCCTACTTCCACCAGAGACAGATGTCAAAGGTGGGACCCATTGATTCTGTAAATTGCTGAACCACAGCATCTGGAAGTTAGGATAAGGAATCCACACTTCCCAGCTGAGACTTGGCATCTTCTGCAGGAAGAGAAGATAAATAATGACTTCATCTCCGGCTTAAGTACACACAGCACTGTGCACTGTGCTCCAATTTGGAGGTCCCGTGTGGGTGACTCTGCCACCTGCTGATGGGAGTGGGAACAACCTTTCAAAAGCCCCAGGAAAGAAGTGTCTCAAACACAGGGGGACCCAGCTCAGGGAAACTTCACAGCCAGACCCGTCGCGAGCCATCTTCCCTACCCTATGACCAAGGCGTGTGTATGGAGAGCAACGATTTCCATTTGAAACTTCTCATTGTTTGCACATATATTACCCATCTGTTAAGGGGAGGATTGTGTCCCCAAAAAGACATGCTCAAGTTCTAACCCCCAGTATCGATGAATGTGGCCTTATTTGGAGATGGAGTCTTTGTAGAGGTAATCAGGCTAAGATGAGGGCATGAGGGTAGACCCTGGCCCAACACGACTGGTGACCTTATAAGAAGAGGAGACAGAGACAAGGAGAAGACAGCCATGTGATGACAAAGGCAGGGATTGGGCTGATGCAGCCACAAGCCAAGGAACGCCAAGGATGGCCTGCAGCCACCAGAACCTGGAGGAGGCAAGGAAGGACTCTTCCCCAGAGCCTTGAGAGAGCATGGCCCTGGAGACACCTTGATCTTGGACTTCTGGCCTCCAGAACTGTGAAACACCAAATTTCTGTTGTTTGAAGCCCCCAGTTTGTGGTACTTTGGTATGGCAGCCCCAGGACATGAATATAGCATCAAATGCTGTGTATTGTCTAATACACACACAGTCATCTCCCTTATCACTTCTCAAATTTATGGACCTACAGCTTATACCCCACATCCACTGAAGGCCCTGAAACCTGGGTCAGCATCTCACTGTCATGCCTACTCCTGCCAACATCTTGGGGACCTCAGGACCCATTCATCTACTAGTCCTGGGCCTCCGCTTGCCCAGAGTTCTTTATCCCATTCACTGAGGCATCCACAATGCTCTCTCTCTCTCTGTGATATTTCCAATTCCAGTACCCCACTCACAGACCACAGCTTCTAGATATCCAGGTCTTTCCACCCTACAGCCATTCACTCCACCCAAGTCTCTGCTCTTCATCCCTCCATACTCTCCTAGTCACTAGTTCCTGTTAGATCTGCTGCCATCTCTAGCCAGATGGGAAGTCTGTAGTCAAGGTCCACCATGTTGACAATGTTGGGAGACACTCCTACACGTTCTGTTGGACGTGCCAGGAACACCATGCCCTGACACTTTTTCCTGGACCATTTCTCAGGCTTACGTTTGCAGAGAGAAATCTTGAGAGCGTAGGTAACATCTGTCTCTGGGACAAGGACCAAGCTTGCCCAAAGGCCTGGGTTCCTGCCCTGTGTGCAGCACCCATGTAGGCACAGTGGCATCACCCCTGTGGGAATTGCGGCTCCGGGAACCAGCACACCATGCTGATGGCTGTCCATTGGTTTTCCTGTGCATAAGAAGGTCTTTCATTTGTGACCCAGAGGTCTTGTGTCTTCTGCCAGCATCCGTGGAACTGTAGGAGGCCAGCCTGTTACCTGGAAAGTGGGGCAAAATTCCTGACCCCTCACAGTTCTTGGCAAATATTCCCTCACAGGATCTTGGCCTCTCCTTTCTCCTTTATCTCTAACCACAGCCACCCAGCAAACCCCCAGTCTAGACCAGTCCAGTTACTGGTTTCTCCCACTCCCACCAGCTGCTGGGTGGAAGGCTCCACTGCAAACCTCTCCAAGGTTTCCAGGCTGCTCAGTGATCCCCCCCTCCCCCGCCCCTACTCAGCTCCCTTGCTCATCACCACTCTTCCAAGCCACCTAGCTTTACCAAAATTGCCAGCTCCATCCCCGCCCCCATGAAGAAAATAGATGTCCTGAGACCTCCTCAATGCCCCCTCCCGCTGCATCCCCACCCTCACCTGTCCATACCAGCCTCACCTGTCCACGCCACCCTCACCTGTCCATACCAGCCTCACCTATCCATGCCACCCTCACCTGTCCATATCAGCCTCACCTGTCCACACCAGTCTCCTCTCTCTCCATCTTGTCCCCTGGCAGAGGGTGTCCTCCTTCCGTGAGCTAACACTGAGCCCTGGGCTCTAGGCTCTGGTTTGCCAGCCCCGCCAGGATCTGGTTCCATTAATTGGGCCCTTGTCCTCCTGCATCTTCAACTTCATTTTTGTCATTCACTCCACAGACACCCACTGAGCATCTCAAGGAGCCTGGCTGGGCAGGGGTATAAACACTGACTGAGGGCTAGTTCAGGCGGATCCTCTCTCTCTACGTATTAGCGCATTTAAGCCTTGTGACAACCTGTGAGCTGGGTTTTATCGTCCCAATTTCTAGACACGGAAAGGGAAGCCGGAAGGTTAAGTAACCCCTTCAAGGTCAGCCACAGCTACGCAAGGATGAGCCGGAGCTGAGACCCAGAGCAGGCTGGGCCCTCAGGGACTGGTAGTCCTGTGAAAATGACTCGGGGCCTCTTCCACCTCACCACTGCTACCACCTCCCGGAACCTCCTCCGGAGCACCAATGTCTCTGCTGTTGGCTTTCTACCCTTCCACCCTCAGCCTTGACCCCTGAACCTCGGTTCCCCTTCTCACCCCCTCCCCAGCTCGCTGAGATGACCCTGATCAAGGTCACCAGGAAGTCCTGCTGTCAAAGGAAACGCTGCCTTCTCCCTGGTTCTCACGTTCGAGCATGTGTAAGTGTACTGTTTGCTGGTGACATGAAGCAAGCGGGGAGTGTGTCAGTGGAGGACGGGCTCTCTCCCCACGCCCCTCCTGGGAGCCCCAGCACAGGGAGCAGGGGCGGCTGCTGAGCACTGGCTCTGGGCTGAAGAAGGTCCCAGCTCTTTGTTGATGTGCCACGTTCACAAAGTGACCATCTCTCTGGGACTGTTTCCTCCTCGGTAAAGGGGGTCAGTATTGCCTCCCACCATGCACGTGTGTTTGGAGCAAAGGTAATATTTTCAACACATGTGGCACTTGGCAGAGGCTCAACGGCCAGCATCAACAACCGTGGACACCGAGATGGTTCTAACAGGGGCCAGGCAGGGTGCCGTGCACATCACAGGTATTAACGCATTTAATCCTCCCAGCAGCCACTGGAAGTAGGAACTATCACTATCTACACTTGCCATAAAAGGAAACTGAGGCACAGAGAGCTTAAGCATCCAAGTCTACCTGGGCAGGAGTAGAGCAGCCGGATTCAAGCGCAGGCAGTCGGGCTCCTGAGTGCGCACCCAGCTGCCACCATGGATGGGCTGCTGGCTCTGCGCCGACTCCTCGCCAGGCCGAAGGGAGACTCAGGAGAGGGCTCAGTGGGCACCTCAAGCTCAAGCGCTCAGGCCGCCCCTCGGGGGCCTGATTCAGGCCCACCTGGCAGCGAGTGAGCAGAGCACACTCAGCCCGGGCTTGGCTGCCTGCAAAGAGGGGCTCCCCGGCCCACAGAGGCAGCAGTCCCCATCCCCCGAGCAGGCCGGGGGTCTAGAAGCACTCTGCTACCTGTATTTGCACAGTCACTTAGCACTCTTCAAGTTTTTTGTTTTTCCAGGAAGCAAGTGCAGAGCTATTTCAGCATCTGTGGTATTTCGGCGCCTCCCATTTCTGCTGATGTTGACATCTGAGTAGCAAGTGGCTGTTGAGGACCTACCGAGCCACAGCATTCTCCCTCGAGGCGGGTCCCGGGGAACAAAAGGCCAGGCCACCTTGAACCCTTCACAAACTGTGAGAGCGCCTAAGTCTGCACAACTCAGGAGAGATTTTGCTAACTGGCACAGCTGTGCCAGCCGTGAGGCTGCAGGCACGTGACCAGAACTCTCCAAACCTGTTTCTTCAACAGTAGCAAGTACACGATAGCGTGCTTACATCCCTGGGCTGTTGCGAAATTCAAAGAACTATGGAAGTGTTTATAAACCCAAAGCGCCAATCACATGCAAGGGACTAGTTCCATCAAACTTCCCCAACAAGTGGTGCACACAGACACGCACACCCCAAAAGGACCCAGCACACAGAGTGAACTAGATACAGGACACACACACACACAGCAGAATGACCCAGCATACACGGAGCAGATTATATATGATGCGGGCTTGGTGAGCCAAGGAGTCGAAAGAAAGATTTTTGGACTCTCAAGGTCTGGTGGTAGTGCTCCTTTATTCAGAGAATAGCATGGGGACAGGACCCGTGGGCAGTGAAGGGCTGTAGGCATGGGGACAGGACCCCTGGGCAGTGAAGGGCTGCAGGCATGGGGACAGGACCCGTGGGCAGTGAAGGGCTGCAGGCATGGGGACAGGACCCGTGGGCAGTGAAGGGCTGCAGGCATGGGGACAGGACCCCTGGGCAGTGAAGGGCTGCAGGCATGGGGACAGGACCCCTGGGCAGTGAAGGGCTGCAGGCATGGGGACAGGACCCCTGGGCAGTGAAGGGCTGCAGGCATGGGGACAGCACCCCAGGGCAGTGAAGGGCTGCAATGTCTTGAGGGTAGGGCTAATTTTATAAGGCATGGGTACGTGACTTATTTTCTACTAGACAAAGGAAAGACGATGTAAAAAATCATTAAATGGTATCAGTGCAGGTGGGGTCTGGTTATTGCATGGCCGTATAACTTTAGACATGAATCGGGTCGTATAGATCTGCATGTAGGCCAGGACGCCTTGGGCTTCTCTTCCTGGGGCAGCCTTGATCCACATCAATATATAGGACACAGACACACACACAGTGGAATGACCCAGCACACATGGAGCGGATTATATACAGGGCACACACACGGCAGAATGTCCCGATACACACAGATCGGATTATTACATGAGAGCAAAGAACAAAACAGTGAGGGAGTCGTGGTAAATTCAATGTCTCCTGGGGAGGGTGGTCTTAAACCCGGTGTTGGAGCATGGACACACTAGGGGTGAGGCAAGAAGGAGCTCTGGGTGGGGAGCGTAAGGGGGTGGTGTGAGTAGAGGCAGCAGAAGTCCGAAGTGACCAACTGGGTGAGGATCACAGGTGCTTACATTTGGGAGGAACTGTAAACTGTCATGGATGCACAGCCCTTGGGTTCCCAGGATGACAGTGCAAAGGGGATGGCGATGAGAGGGGCCTGTGGGGGCCAAGACCAGCAAGCTGAGGCCCCGTGGCAGGGATGGCAGACGCCCAGCGTGGCGCTAGCTCCTGGAGATCACTCACAGGGAGAACAGAAGCAATTCTAGTGCCCCCAAGACAAGAGCAGGGCCCGGAGACCTGACCAGAATGAATCCTGGCTCAGCCCTTGATGGAGTGATTGGGCAGGAGACCCCGCCCGGTGTCTGCGCGTCCCCTTCCTTGAAACAGGGGTCCTGGGAGCGACGCTTCCAGGGCGCAGTGAGGGCTCCCGGGACGCGGGCATTTAGCACAGCCCTGGGCCCGCCCTGGCTGCTCCACCCCTGAAGGCACCGGCCCCAGGAGAGTGCCCTGCCTCGCGGCGGCTCCTCCGATCCTGGAAGCCCGTGCGGCCTCTGCCTTCGAGGGGACACTTCCGCGCGAAGCCCCGACCCCTCCAGGCTGAGGGCCGCGCCCAGGGAGAGGTCACCCCGGGGTCGTGGTCCGCGTCCAGGGACCGTCACCCCGGGGCGGGTATCCGCGTCCATGGGGCGGTCACCTCGGGGCTAGGGTCCGCATCCAGGGGGTCGAGACCCCTTCTCGGATGTCCGCCGCACCTCAGCAGGGACTGAAGAACAGAGGGACGTGGACGCCGTGTCGGAGGTCGGGGGTCCAGGCCGCCGCGCGCGGGAGGTGCGAGCATCCTGTTTAGCGGGCGAAGGGTCGCTCGGCTCCTGACACCCCTTCCCGCGGACCCTCCGCGTCTCCCTGGCACCCAGCCTCGTCCCCGCACCTTCCGTCCCGTAAACAGGAAGTGGGCGTGCGCGCGGCGTGCGCTTCCTGCGCGGCGAAGGGCGGGAGCTATTGTGAACGGCGGCGAGCGGGGCCAATCGCGGAAGACGGCTGGGGAACAGCCAATCGCGAGGGCCGGCGGGCGGGGGCGGGGCCCAAGGCGGGGCTGGCGAGGCGGAGCCAATCGCGGCGGCTGCGAGGCGGGGCGGGGCCGGGCGGCGACGAAGGCGACAGCGGCCGTGTCGGGTCCAAGTCCGGGGTCGGGGTCTGCGGCTGGCGCAGCGATGCTGCAGCTACGGGACTCGGTGGACTCGGCGGGCACGAGCCCCACGGCGCTGCTGGCGGCCGGCGAGGAGGTCGGGGCGGGCGGCGACGGCGGTGCGGGCGCGGGGCGGCCCGGGGCGGGCACGCCGCTGCGACAGACGCTGTGGCCGCTCAGCGTCCACGACCCCACGCGCCGCGCCCGCGTCAAGGAGTACTTCGTGTTCCGGGTGAGGCTGGGGGCGGGGGGTGAGCGGAGGGGAAGGGGAGTGGGACAGACGGGGACGGGGAGGGGGACAGACGGGGAGGGACGCAGAGTGACCTCTGCCCTCGACCCCGCAGCCGGGCACCATCGAGCAGGCGGTGGAGGAGATCCGCATGGTTGTCCGGCCCGTGGAGGACGGCGACATCCAGGGGGTGTGGCTGCTGACCGAGTAAGCGGGGCGCGCGTCCTGCGGGGGGGAGGGCGACCCTGGCCCTGAGGCCCTGATCGCTCGCTGGCGCGGGGGTGACCCATCTCGTTCGCGGGCAGGGTTGATCACTGGAACAACGAGAAGGAGCGGCTGGTGCTCATCACCGACCAGGCGCTGCTCATCTGCAAATATGACTTCATCAGCCTGCAGTGCCAGCGGGTGGTCCGGATAGCCCTAAATGCCGTGGACACCATCTCCTACGGAGAGTTCCAGTTCCCCCCGAAATCGCTCAACAAGTGAGTGTTCAGCAGAGAGCCCAGCAGCAGAGCCTGGTAGCCGGCCTGTCTAAAGCCAGCCCCCAGGGGCTCTTGTGTCTGCCCTTAGAGAGAAACATGATGCCTTAGCTTCATAATCAATAGTTTCTTAGAGTGGAAGTGACTTGTGGGCAGCGGGTGCCTTGTAAGGAATCCTGGCACAAAGCGTAGCTGTTAGGCTTGTAGTCAGATGAATTCCAGATATACTGAAGTAGACCTGACGCTGGCAGTTCACCTCGGTCACATGGAGCCCTGCTCTGGTTAGTTTCTAAAAGAAAGAAGTAACAGTCGCTTTAATTGGCAGATATCCCTGAGGGTTAACTTTGAAGATGTTTAAAGCCTAACTTTCAAGAGCTGATCTTCATGCTTTAGGGGAATTTTCTGAAATAGGAGAAACCTAGATATCAGTATAGTCAATTAAACAGTAAATTTTAGAGTTTTGGTCTAGAGATTTGAATAGGGAATTCAGGAGGCTAAGATGAGCTAAAAATTTTAACCAACAATAAAACATTCAGGAAAAAGGACTTAAAGTTATAAAACTGTCACTCATTTAGTTATCCTGTGTATAATATGTTCCTATTACCTCTTTTACTAATTGTGTGAAAATGAAGTTTAGTTTAACCAAATCAGTATATTCCGTTTGTCATGTTTAACAGTACTTAGAGCAGTTGTTGCTGGAGACTGCTGATACTGCTGAAGCCCACAAGCCCTTTTCTGTTGTGAAAGGTCGTAGGTCTTTAGCCACGGAACAGCTTGTTAACATCATACTCCGTGGGTGCCCAGGCTGGCGTGGGAGCGCTGTGGCCTGCTCTGGGGTCTGGCTCATGTCTTCTAACTCCACAGGCGAGAAGGTTTTGGGATTCGCATTCAGTGGGACAAGCAGAGCCGCCCTTCCTTCATAAACAGATGGAACCCCTGGTCTAGCAATGTGCCCTACACCACCTTCATAGAGCACCCGATGGCCGGTGTGGATGAGAAGACGACCTCTCTGTGCCAAGTAAGGCAGGCCGTGACAGCAGCGCTGCGCAGTGGTGACAGAAACATAGGCCTGCACTGCCCAGTAGGGTGGGCACATGTGTCTGTTGAGCACTTGAACTGTGGCTAGTGAAACTGAGAAAATAAACTTTTAATTTTTAAAACTTTTAGTTACCTTAGATTTAAATAGCCCTGTGTGGTTAGTGGTTACTGGTCAGCATAGCTCTATAACGTGGCCCCTTGCAGCCATGATTGTCTTGCAGAAGGGCCCAGAAGGGCTTCAGGGTGACCCCAGCTTGTGCTAGAGCCAGGCAGTCCACATGCTCACCAGGAGAGGAGGCCTCCGGGCCAGTCATGAGCACGGCGCTGGGGCCTGGTGGTGGCTTCCCCACTTGCTCACTAGTCTGGTGGTGGTGGTGAGGACTAGGTAGGTCACTACGGCAAACCCAAGGCCTGCAGGGAGCAAGGATCTGCGTGCACTGCCTGCTGCCCGTCACTGTGTGCAGAGGGGAGAGGTGACGTTTCTAGAGAGCCACAGCGAGGAGGGGAGCTGAGGGCCACCAGGCCATGGCTGGAAGGCTGGGAGGGCTGACACGGATGAGTGGGGTCTTTCTTTGTATGCATCGCTGATTAAGCTCCATGTCTTCTCTCTTTAAAGTTGGAAAGCTTCAAAGCTCTGTTAATTCAAGCTGTCAAAAAAGCCCAGAAAGAGAGTCCCTTGCCGGGACAGGCCAACGGCGTGCTGGTCCTGGAGCGCCCCCTCCTCATCGAGACCTACGTGGGCCTGATGTCCTTCATCAACAACGAGGCCAAGCTGGGCTACTCCATGAGCAGAGGCAGAATTGGCTTTTAGACACGCACCCGGGGAGCTCCTCCTGGAGAAGGCCAGGCAGCCGCGGGGCTCCAGGGTCCGACTGGGGCAGCTCTGCGGCCGCTGCAGGCTCGGCCGCTTACCTTTAGGGATCTGAGTGCGATTAGAATAGTCAGGTGAATTATATTCCTCAACATCCAGCTGATGTGAGCTACAGACAAAAGCAAAATGCGTGTAGCTGTCACCGTGCTGGCTGGTGTCCCATTGTCCAGGACTTCTCGTGTTCTTCCTGGAGTGTCTCCATGTGGCTTCTCGTGGTCCTTCCCACCCCAGCCTTGCAGCATGTTAATAAACGTCGTGATTCCACCAGAACACACCTGTTAGCACTTCAGCTGTGTAGTTTCTTACATCCGGGGAGGACCTCATACCCCAGTGCCTGTAGTTGCAAATATGTTTACACTTGGTGTCAAATTTTGTATTTTGAAATTTAATCCTTTTTTTTTAAAGCTAAATAGAAAAGAAGCCAGCAGACTGGTGAAGTAAGCAAGAGCCAGTCTGCCTCGTCAGCTCCGGAATGAACAGTTGCTTTTGTGTTAAATATGTTTGACCTAAAGTCACACTTTTTCTAAAATTAATCTATATTATGTTAATACTTATGGCATCTTTCCCAGGCTGAAAAAGGTTTGCAGAAAATCACTTTAGGACAGTTCATTAATTTGAGACAGTCACCTTGATAGTTCTTTGCACACAGTTTTGACAACTATATGTATTCTAAGTTTGTATTGTCATATTCGTATTTAAAAAGGGAACTGCGTGGTTTGCTTTTAAAGAATGCACTTTAAAGGAAGCATCTTAGATTCTCATGAAGCAGCTGACACCCGCCTTGGTTACCACAGCTCTCCGTAGAAACAGCTGTATCAGAGCCTCGCCCTGGACGTGCCTGGGCCGCCACACGCCCGGCGCATTTCCACGTGGGGGCCCACGGCCGCGCCCCTGCACCCAGCCACAGCTACCTGGTTTGACTGGAAGCATCTGTTGATCAACCCGAGATGCTGGCTCGTGGGTTTCTTCCTCCTTTACAACTCTGGTGGGTGCAGCTCTAACTGGCATGGATGTGGTCTGAGTGCAGCAGCCTGTCCCAGTCGAAGGGCTGCCTCAGCCCCGCCTGGGCCTTGAGCCTCTGCTTTTTGTCTTGTAGTAAAGACATTAGAATCGAATGGTGGTGTTTCTTTCTTGAAATTGTAATTATTAAAGTAGGTGCAATCACCAAGAAAGTTCCCTCTTAAATGAGTGTATTTTAAAGCTTTAACTGTTTCTGTAATAGCTTTGTAAACCTGTCAGCTTGCTGTGCACGTACAGTCATGAGGATTCCAAGTGACTTACCCTGTACAGCTCTCTTTACAAAACACACCAGACAAGGTTTAGAGACGGCTGGAATCGTTCTGGGCAGCCAGCCAGGGTGGAGACACTACAACCAACTCAGCAGGTCGGGGACCCGACCCCGACCCTGCTGCCCCCTCTGTGGCACCACCTTCATGGCGCCTGGGCTCCCCGCCACACCCCAGAGCAGGCCCACGTGAAGCCCAAGCTGCGCTCCGGAAACCCTCAGTGACTGGCCGCTCTGGAGCGAGCGTGGGGGGTCGGAGGGCGCCGGCTGCTTGGGCCAGTCATGTTCCCCAAGACAGCGAATAAACTTAAACTAACCTAGAAGGGCTTCCGGTGACCCAAACCTTTCAAGAAAACAAGACTAGCTATTTTATGAATTACTGAATATTTATTTTAAGTAACAAAAATTACAGTTTTGTACCATATCTATTTACAAAAAAGCCTTGCTGTAAAAAAATAAAAGTAAATCATTTCACGTGGACCACCACGGCTGGAGAACTTGCCCCAGAGAAGCTCCATTCCTCCCCTGCTGACACGGCCGAGGGGTCCTGCGTCCATCTCACACAGGCCGCTTACGCACAGGTCCGACCTGTGGCCGCCCAGCTGTCTGACGGCTGCACAGACCCCGCCTCAGTCTCCAGGAAACACAGGCAGAAGTGGTCCTTGCTGAGGAGGGCCAGGGAGTCCCCATTTAAATGCCAGCACAGAGAAAGCACCTGAAAGTCACCTGGAGAAAGACAGGCGGCCAGAGGGTCAAGAGTGGGAGATGTGAGGGTCCCCTGGCCAGCGAAGCCCCAAATCCCATGGGCGTGTGGGTGGGCCCAGAGTGACCTAGCTAGAGCCCCAAAGCCACCTCAGCTCGGGTGGGCCTCTGCCCAGCCTATAAAGCGTAGAGCAGCAGGCCCTGTGTCAGCTGTGCACATTGGGGCCTGGCCTTGAGGTTCACCCAGAGGCTGAGGTGACTTTCACTCTATGTTCCAGACAGTGCTTCGAACGAGCCATGGTGTGTGTCTGCTGAAAGACGCTCGTTTGCTAGGGTTCCACCGAGGGGGCAGTGCTCACCTTCCCCGGGCACCTGCACCGACACGCAGCCTGCCGGCGACCACAGGTACACCTTGCTGCCTCCCGTGCAGATGGCCAGCCGCGGCTGCTGCGGGTCCCACTGGAAGGAGCGCACTGGGGACAGCTGCTCCAGCACCACGAAGAGCCTCAGCTTTTGTATGTCCCAGATCCAGATGGCGTTCGGGACATTGTCTGAGGATGGAGGACGCAGACAGGCCTGGGGCTCGTCACTCCTCGCTGCCTGTTTCAGCCCCCGCCCCCTTGGGGTCTACTGCTGAAGACGGACTGAGGAGGCAGACCACGGGGCATGTGGCGCAGCACTGGCCTCTGCACCAGGCTCTGTGGTGGACCTTGGTGCTCCAGTGTCTGCCAGGGGTGGACCGTCCCTACCTTAGATTTTTGGCCACACACACGTTTTGGGGTTTTTTTTATACCCTTTAAAAATGTAAAAATCCTTCTTATATAAACCAGGCCCACAGCTGCAGCTGGGCCTGGAGCCCTGTTTACTGCACACAGAGGAAGAAGAGCAGAGAGGCGGGGCACAGAGGTGGAACGGGGACCCGCTGCTGCTCTGACAAAGATGCAGCCCGACTGCTCTGCGGAGCCACCGTGACAGAACGTCCGCCGGCAGCAGGAGGACGGGAGGCCATGCGGAGGGCCGTCACCTGATCCTCCTCTCAGCCCGTCTGCATGCCTGGGCACCCAAGGAAACTGAGTGGACACAACACAGCATGGGCCCTCGGCCACTGACCGTTCCTCGTCGCCAGGAAGTAGCTGTTGGGACTGAAGGCCAGTGCTCCTATGCCAATTTTAGGGTTCGCTCTGTCAGCAACAGGTTTCAAAGTCTGTAAGGCAACTGGCACCGAGGCGATCTCGTCTAGAATATCAAAAGGGAGGAGACTCCGTCACAGTCTCAGCACAGGGCCCGCATGTCTAAGACCCATCATGGTCTGGGATCCGGCCCCACGGCCGGGAAGAGAGCCGCTACCCTCGTCTGCTCAGTTCAGATGGCAGGAAAAGACGACTTGACACTAAAAGCATTGGGGCAAAATTTTATCGAAAAAAGGGCTTAATGGGAACCTGGCTGTAGTGGTCAGAGGCCCACTGTAGGCCCCCTCACCGCCACGCCCTGCCCGTGGGGCACGCCCTGCAGCCTCAGGAGCACAGTGGCGCCGGGCCAGCAGGGAAGGGGTAGGGACGCTCCAGAACCACCTGCCCCAGCTACGGTCTCAGCAGCGCAAACACCCTGGCATTTCTCGTCTTCTCTCCACTTCTGGCATCTATTTACAATCTGCTTCAATCTCACCTTCAATATTCTGTTTTTAGACTTTTCAGATGTAGAAAAAGCCTCATAGAGCACAGAGGATTTCTAGGGCAGTGAGGATGCTCCGTGTGGTGTTAGTGATACAAAAGTGTCAACACAGGGTCATTGGCTGTAACAAATGTCCCATCTGTGGGGATGATGACAGTTGGGGTGGGTGTGAGTGTGTCAGGGCAGGGGGCATGTGGGAACTCTCTGTACCTTCCACTCAATTTTGTTGTAAACCTAAAACTGCTCTAAAAAAAATAAAGTCTTGGGGCCAGCCCCGTGGCACGGTGGTTAAGTTCTGCACGCTCTGCTTCAGTGGCCTGGGTTCACAGGTTCACATCCTGGGCAAGGACCTACACCACTTGTCAGCCATGCTGTGGCACCGTCCCACATATAAAGTAGAGGAAGCTGGGTGCAGATGTTAGCTCAGGGCGAATCTTCCTCAGCAAAAAAAATATAAAAAATATAAAGTCTTAAAAGAGAATAAAAACATTATAAAACCCAAAGCAGCAGGTTGTAAAATGACAATGATAAAGCTCACATAAGTAGACGCACTTCCTGTGTCCAGGGCACTCCCTGTCCCTGTGTGTTTACTGAGCCCTGTGACAGGCAGGCAACCTTCTAAGACCTCATGGCTGTTCCTACATTTCTTCTCTCTTAAAGCTCATTTGATGCCCTAATTATGCCCCTTTTACAGGCGAGGAAACTGAAGCATGAGTAAGCTGCCACACGGCCAGGATCCAGAACCAGCTCCGAGCTCCCTTTACCACTGCCTGCCTCCTGACCCCTTCTGGCTCATCCACGGAAATTTTATCATTCATTAAAAAATCTGGCCCTCAGAGCACGAGCTGTCAGCTGGATTTCCAGAGCTTGTGTTCAATCCACAAAAACAGTGCCCGGGGGGTCCCTAACTGATGGGGTAAGAAAGACTCTGACTATGAGCATCACCAGGAAGGAGAAACGAATTGAAAAAAAAAAAAAGACCATGTGAAATCTACCTGGACAAAGAGGACTCTATTTCATAAAAAAAAGAAAAGGAAAACCAGCAAATGCCCGCCCTCGGTTGCTCACATTTGCTCTCCGTGCTGGCGAGGGGGCTGGCCGCTGCTCTGGGCGGAGGGAAGGCAAGGCTGCCCAGTGCCAGGCGTGGGCTCTTCTCGGCTTCCTTATACACCACCTGGAAGACACGACAGGCCCCGCCACCACTCAGGACCGGCCGCGAGCGCTCGGTGACAGCAAGGCCTAGCCTGAACACAAGGAGCTGCCGTTGCTGGTAGGGGACGAGGAACCGTGGCCCCCACGTACGGCTCCTCATGGGCATTCTCAGTGTGGCCCCACCCCCAGGCCTGCTCCCTAAGAAAGGAGGACGACGTCTGGTAGCTGTACGTTTACACACCGCCCACCCTCCCATCACGCGGCCAGTCCCTAGGCCAGTGAGCACGTCAGTGGTGACAAGTGACAGAGACAGGCCCAGGGAATGAGGGGGCATCTGTGACCTGAAGCCTGACAGGCAAAAGGTGAGCTGCCCAGGCTGGGTCAAAGGCTGGCAGGCCACACCAAGGCATTGAGAAAGGGCCATCATCTGCCCTACGTCTTTAGAACACTCTCGGGCTGTGGGTGGAAGGGGCTGGAGCAAACCCTTCAAGGCCAGTGGGGTCAGCCCCCGCTACTCCTGCGATTCTATCCCTTGCTCGCCTGTGCCTCTGCTGGTCCTCCAGTCACCATAAGTGGACCCTATCTGACTCACAGACCCCAGATGCCCACTGGGCCCCTCCCCTCCTCTGCCCTTACTCAAACATCACAGCTCCCAGGCCACCTGCCCTCAGACCCTTCTCGCAGCCCCACTGCATGTGCTTGCTCTCCTCACCCAACCTGCCATGTCCTTGACTCAGGTCTCATCTGTGGGCAAACTCACCAACGCTGGGGTATCTGTCTGCATCCCTACTGTCCCCCCGAGGCTGGGGTTTCTGTCCATGTCCCTGCTGTCCCCCTGAGGCTGGGGTTTCTGTGTCCCTGCTGTCCCCCCGAGGCCGGAGTTTGTGTCCCTGCTGTCCCCCCGAGGCCGGGGTTTCTGTGTCCCTGCTGTCCCCCCGAGGCCGGAGTTTCTGTGTGCCTGCTGTCCCTCTGAGGCCGGGGTTTCTGCGTCCCTGCTGTCCCCCCGAGGCCAGGGTTTCTGTGTCCATGCTGTCTCCCCGAGGCTGGGGTTTCCGTCCATGTCTCTGTTGTCCCCCTGAGGCTGGGGTTTCTGTCTGCATCCCTGCTGTCCCCCAGCACTGGGACCAGCTCCTGCTGAGTGAAGGGATGCACACACCCAGCTCAGGGCCTTTGCACTTCCTGTTCCCACTGCCTGAAATACTCTTCGCCGGATCCTGCATCACTGCCTCCCGGCATCTGCCCCAGTGACCCCTCCAAGGGCAGCTGTCCCTGCCCGTCCCAGGGAGACACCCAGCCCCACCCCCACTCCCCAGGGTCAGGGGTCTGTCTGCTCTTTCCCACCATGGCCCAGAGCACAGTGCCCAGCCTGGCCACAGATACTCAGTGCCTCCAGGCAGGAGACCCTAGTTACTGTGCAGAGGCAGGAGCAGATCGGAGAATGAGCCCTCTGGGGAGGGGTGTGAAGGGGCAGGGCAAGGACACGGCATCTGATCCTTCAGGAAAGCAAAGGCCACGGGCAGAGTCCGACACAGGAAGTGTCACAGTGACAGGCTCATGGTGCTAGAGGCGCCTGGGTCACAGCAAGCAGCTTTCTACCTCCTTCCCCAAACATCCAACAGAAACACAGTCCAGACTTACTATTTTGGGATTAGTAATGGTTGCAGGATGCTCGAAGTCTGTGATCATTTTCCAAGTCACATGATTAAGGATGCGCACCTGAGGAGAGACCGTGCAGGTGAGAGCCGCCCTGGCCAGCGCTGGGCTGTGGGGTCTCTCTGCGTGCACTGCTGTTGCTCACCTTCCCATCATAGCTCCCGACTGCCAGGAACTGACTGCTGGGGCTCCAGGCCACGGACTTGATGCCCAGGGACCACTCGTAAGCACAGTACGCTGACAAGAGCCGGCCGTCCAAGGAGTACAGCAGAACCTTATACTGTAGGTGAGACATTCCAATTGGTGTGACAGGTCAGTTAACCTGGGGTGGGTAAGTGGCACAGCCCCGCCAGAGCGAGTGGGCCTCGGAGAGACAACGCAGAGTCGAGGAGGCACAGCGCCCTCCCCCGGTCGGGGACGGGGACGGGAGCTGGATGGGAGACGTGACTGAAGAGTGACAACGTTGTGGGAGAGGGGGAACCAGGGTGTGACGCTAATGACTTGCAGATGAAAGCTCTTCAAGTCAACACCTGAGAGCGAGCGTTCCATCCCGCAGCACAGAGCCTCAGACACACACAGGCAACGGGCTTCAGAGAGAAAGGGGCGGCTGGCTCCTTCCTCATACCTCCAGGCAGGTGTCCCACACCGCCAGCACACAGCCGTTCGGGGCCCATTCAATGCCGGCCAGGTCCTGGGTGTCTGTATCAAAGTGCTGCAAAGGGAGGTGGAGAACAGATCAAACCAAGATACTGTCTTTAACAAACATACATTTATCTTATAATTGATGTTCCTAAACGTTTAGCATCTAACTTCCCCATATAGAAATGGACAAAAACGTCCACAACTCTATCCTTCTCTGCCGTTAAAATACTGCTGAGTGCTGAGGAGGCTCAGGGCCCGCCCGCCCCCCGGTGGAGCCGGTGCCCGGCAGTCCTGGGCCTGGGCCCGCGCCTGGAGTCTGGTTGAAACGCAGCTCACGCTGAGGCCCTGCCCGACACACCACTCTCCTCTTTCCTTTTCTTGCCTAAGTCTCACCCCTTTAAGACCCAGCTCAGATAAGACCCTTCCAGGACGCTCTCCTGCCCTGGGTTGACGAGGCTTCTTCTGCGCTCTGACAGCATTCGGAGATTTCTCTGCCTCAGCCCTGTGTCTCAGTGTTGCCCCGCCTTCAGACGGGAACCCGGCCAGGGCAGGGCGCGGTGCCCAGGCCCTCGGCACCTTGAAGTCTTGCCCAGCGCAGGCACTGGGTCAGCGCTACATACAAGTTCTCTCCTCCCAACATACGAGACAAACGCAAATACCAGGAAACTGAGAAGAAAAGGAAAGTGGCTCGCATCTGAGGGCACAGTAACTTTGAATTGACTTGAAGTTACACGCAACCCCCTTGCCCTCTGGAAATACGAAATCACGTTGCTCTACGCTATACTGAAGACCCCTTGGACTCCTAGAGCACACTGCTCCTGCAGTCCCTCCCCACTGAACAGGGCGCCTTCACTGCCAGGTGGGAGAGGATGTCTCACCCGCAGGAGCTGCCAGTCGCTGCACACAAAGACGCTCACGTAGTCTTTACAGTCCCGTCTCTCAGCCAGCGCCATGTAGCGGCCATCCCTGGTAAAGGTTATTCCTGCCGGGAAGAGGACAGGCCCAGACGTCGAGAAGCAGCCAAATGGGAGGAAGCACACTGCTCATTTTGCAGGAAAAACAAGAACAAGAAAGCAGCGGTCCAAAGAAGGGGACACACAGGGACCAGCCCGGTGGTGTAGTAGTTAAGTTTGTGCGCTCTGCTTCGGCAGCCCAGGGTTCACCGGTTCAGATCCTGGGTGTGGACCCACTCACTGCTCATCAAGCCAGGCTGTGGCGGCCTCCCACATGGCACAACCGTAAGGATTTACAACTAGGATATATCATGTACTGGGGCTTTGGGGAGAAAAACAAGAAAACAAAAAAAGGGGACACAGGACCCAGGACACAAGACCACGTGTTTCCCTAGACAAGGAATGCATGTGTTCCCACGGGAGGAAACACAGCGAGTGCGGCCTGCACCATGGGGTGGCTGGGCTCCCACACTCACACGTCCACGATTTGCCAGGGATGTGTGAAAGATACAGTAACCTGATCCCTGATGAGTCACAAAAGAGAAGTGAAAAACGCAGCACCTCAAGGAGCAGAGCGTCAGGTTCCTCGAAGGGCAGCGGCAGGGGAGACAGCTCCTCACTGCCCTTCTTACTTTTACTTTTGAATTTAATTACTTGGAAGAAGTAAATCTAACGTAAGACTCGGAAATACCCTTTCACTTCTTTCTTTTACTTTTGAATTTAATTACTTGGAAGAAGTAAATTTAACATAAGGTTTGGAAATACCCTTTGGTTGAAATGTATATTTTCCAGTTTCATATTAGCTTAAAATGCCCTCGGCCACATTTTATACTTCCTGAGTCAAAAGAACACCTGCATGATGTAACTGTTGTTTCCACTCAAGAAATGTGTCTGTCGGGGGCGGCCCAGTGGCGCAGCGCTTAAGTGCGCACATTCTGCTTCTCGGAGGCCTGGGGTGCACTGGTTCGGATCCCGGCACCACTCGGTAAAAGCCCTGCTGTGGTAGGCGTCCCATGTATAAAGCAGAGGAAGATGAGCATGGATGTTAGGTCAGGGCCAGTCTTCCTCGGCAAAAAGAGGAAGATTGGTGGTAGCTCAGGGCTGATCTTCCTCAAAAAAAAAAAATGAAAGAAATGTGTCTGTCATCTGGAGGGACACTAACATTCAAACTATAAAAATAAATGTACAATTGTACTTCATTCAAACGCAAGTTTGCTGATGGCAACAAAATAATGGGAAAAACATTCAAATCAAGTCATGCTTTGTTCGTTTGTTAAATGAAAGGTCCATCACTGCAACCTCATGATTCAAGAGTGGACGTCGGCTAGCTCTCAGGGGTCCAATTAAATTGGGCAGTGGCGCTGCGTCCCCTCTCCCAGACGGCTCAGAGGATACTTGTCACTTCTCCCCCCTCTGGGACGTCCAGGTGGGACAGGTGACTGTTTCCCCTCCACAGAGATGGCAGAGTGAGTTAACAGAAGCCTTCGGGATTTCGAGTTCAGAATTCAGTGCAGGAGGTGGGGTCCCGGGACAGACGTCACCTGCAGGGATCTGAATCCAGGTCCTCACCGGGTGCAGGGGCTCCAGGAAAGCCCCGCCTCCTCCACGTCCTTTAGACCCTCTCTAGTACCCGTGATTGTGTCAAGGGGAGTCACACGTGGAAACACCGACAGACGAAGGATGAGGGGGCTGCGACGGGCTTTAAGATCATCGGGGGAGGGTAGAGCAAAGAGTGGCTGTCAGCTGACACACTGTTGAGGCTACTTCTGCCTGTGTTTGAAATTTCCCAGGATAAAAGATCAAGAAAACCCCAAAACAACTATAAAGAAATGGCTTTCGAGTAGCTTTGATTGACTCACCCTGCTGACAAGCTTTAGGATATTTGATGTAAGAGACGGATTTTGTGCACAAGGACCAGACAGTTATCCGCAGCTGTCAGGGAAAAAAGGGAGAAGAGAAGGGAAACGGCACACATTAGCATTTTCAGAGAGAGCTGCTGCAGGAGGAGCCGTCCAGCTGCAGGGCGTCTCCGCGGCGGCCACACCCACAGCTACTGGGGCTCAACTCCGCGCTCTCGGGGTCTTGTTTGCATTCTGCAACACTACTTGAGTGACACAAAGTTAAATATAAGGGCATTTTAGTGCACGAACAGTTTTCATATTACAGTAAACCTAGCAAGTTATGCAGTGAGAGAAACATCCTCCTGCAGGAAAGCCACGCAGGCTGCCTGCAGGGCTCCCGCGCAGCCGAGTCCGCTCCGAGTCGCGGTGGTCCCTCCCCTGCGGGCGCGTCCGGAAACGCAGGCGCAGGAGGGCAGCCTCGCTGTGCCGCTGCCCCTGCAGCCCAGGTGGGCGCGCCGCCCTCCTCCCTCCCCGTGCCTCACACAGGGGGCTGAGGGCTGACCGGCGCGCACACGAGGCCGGAAAAGACGGCGTCCTGACGAGGGACCAGGGCGAGCCCGCCCGGCGGACACGGACACGGACTGTGCTCAGGAGCAAGCACCCGGGCCCGGGCCTCCCGCCGCCCCCGCGCCCCGAGGCCCGCCGCGCACCCGCCGCCATCTGCACGCGATCCGGAGGTGCACGACCGGCCCCGACCCCCTGCGGGGCCCCTGAGCGAATAACCAGCCCCGACCGCAATTTCCCAAAATTTGCTTCTGAGAGCCGTCTGCACGCCCCTCCCGCCGGCTGCGGCGGCGCTTCCCGCTCCAAGGGTCCGCCAGGCGCACGGACACCGCGCGCCCCCGGCGCCCGCAGAGACCGCCCCTCCGGCCCGGGAGCGGAGCCGGACCCCGCGCCGGGCGGGCTTCCCGGGCCGCGGGGTGGGGGGAGCGGAGCGCGGGTCCGCACGTGTACCCCGGGGGGATTCCTGCAAACGGGGCCATCTGTGTTCAGTTTGGGAGGATAAGCAGTGAGTTAACTGCATTTCCCCCACATCGCCTTTCTCGGAAGAGGAAAGTACCTCGGCTGTCCCACTCCTCTCCGACCGCCGGCGCGCACCGCACCGAGGCCGCCGCTCCGGGCCGCGCTCCCGGGCGCAGAGGGCGCAGCGCGGCTGCCGCTGCACCGGCTCGATTCCCACGTCTGTCCTTCCGCGGGGACGGCGGCCCAGGGCGCCCGAGGCCCCGCCCAGGAGCGCGGCCACTCTGGGGACGGCGCCTGCTTCCCTGGGACCCCGGCGTCTCGGGTGACGGAGAAGAAGCGCGCAACTCCCACCCCGCCGCTCCGGGCCTTAAACCCCACCTGTGACCCTGCGACCACCGGGTCTGGCGGCCTCCTGCTGACCTTCCAGGTGTCCCTGTCGGTCACACCTGCCCTCAGGGCGGCCCTGCTGATCGGATGAGGAGCCGACAGCAGGCAGAATGCCTCGTACATTCCCCAAAACACATTGGGGTTTTCAAGAAACAGCGTCCGCGCCTTGTGCAGACAGGACCAGCGCTGGGAGGATTCTGACGGCAGAAAAACGCACAGACAGCCCTTCAAGCCTCATCTTTACCCTCCATCCCCCGTAAAAAACAAAAATTAAAAAAAAAAGGTCTAAAAAACCAAAAAACCAACAACTGTTTATAGCTTTAAAAATCCAATAGGAACAAAAGAGTTAGTTAATAGACACCCCCGCCAACTCTGCTAAGGGCCGCAGCACAGCCGGGGAAGCAGCTCCGGGCCGCCGGCCTCCAGCTCACCGCACAACACGAACCCAGGGGGGCCGAGGGCTCCTGGGGCTGACCGCACCCCACCTCCATCCGCACTCCCACACGCCCCCCACCCCACATCCTTGGTCAAAGGCAGGCACAACCCTGCACAGCCAAGGCGTTCTGCTCACAGGGGATGAACCCACAGGCCTGCCGCGTAGGATTTCAGTCCTGTCCAACTCTCTTCACAAGGGTCGGTCTTTCAGGAGGACTTCACTGTATCTTTCCTGGTCATATTGCACTTCCAAGCATTTCCACATTTAGGTGTACACCGAAATGCTCATTGCAAGAGAACATTCACTTCTGAAATGAGTTAATTTTCTCATCTCCTTTTCCATAATACTTTCAAGTTTTCTTGACATAAGAAATAAGCACATTTTTATTACTATATCATTTGCTGCTGGCAAACTGGAAAACCCTAGTACCAAAGCAAAAATACTCAAAATAACCTTTTCCAACTGAGAAATTGTTTGGAAAATTAACATAAACACAGCAAATTGATGGCAGCTCATCTGAGTTCTTCGTAAGAGAAATGCTGTGTTTCCCTATTTTGTTACAAGTGGGATATGCTGAGAGAGCAAATACCTCCGTGTTCAGATGTGTAACCCTGAGGGACATTCCAGAGCCAAACACGGCTCTTCTCTTGCACCAGTGCAACTAGTCAAGAGCTGATAAAACAAAACTTACAATTTAGGAATAAATTTTATAAAATATGTGCAAGACCTATGCAACAAAAACATTGCTTAGAAAAATTCAAAAAGACTTAAATAAACAGAAAAATATCCCATGTTCATGGATCCACAGACTCAGTCTTGTTAAGATGGCAGTCGTCCCCAAATTGGTCTATAGAGTCAATGCAATCTCAATTTAAAAATCTTAGCAGGATATTTTTTTTAAAGAAATTGACAAATTTATTCTAAAATTGATATGGAAATGAAATGGACCCAAAAATGGCCAAAATGACTTTGAAAAAGGACAAAATTGGAAAACTCACACTGATTTTGGTTTGCAGACTTCCTAGAGTAATGAGGAGAGTGTAGCACTGATACAAAGACAGATCAAGGGAACAGGACGACGTCCAGAAATAGACCCACACACGCACAGGGCAAAGTGGAAAAAGGACAGAAATGCAGAATAGGTCACACCTCTGAACTGAGGAGTTAAAGCCAGAAATTCTGGAAGAAACAGAAGAGACTCTGTGTGCTCTTGGGTGGGTGGGGAATTCTTTAAATACAAAACGCACAAATCATGGAAGAAAAAAATGGATCATTAGACTCCATCAAAATGAAAACCTTCTGCTCTTTAAGACAAACTGTTAACAAAATGAAAAGCAAGCCGTAGACCAGGAGAAAATATCTGCCAAACCTGCACCTGACAGAAGACTTGTAACCAGAATATCCCTCTAAACACCTGACAGCTCAATCATGCAACAAACAACCTAATAAAGAAATGGACAGAAGATATCGTTACAAGAGAAATAATAGGCCAAAAATGGAGTCATTTGCCCCACGACAGCAAACCAAGCCTTGACTGCAGTTTCAACCTCCCCCAGGAATGTGACCTTTCTAACAGTCAATCTGAAACTTCCTGATCAGCACCAGTGAGGTCATCTGCATGATGAAACTCTGTGGTCCTTTCCCCCTAAAAGACATCTGGCCTGAAACAATCCTTTCTTTTCTTCTGCTAATGAATAACTTCCTTGCCCCTTCTGCCTATAAAAACCTTCTATTTTGTACAACTCCTGGAGAGCCCTTCTATTTGCTGGATGGGATGGTGCCCAATTCATGAATCATTTAATAAAGCCAATGACACGTTCGAATTTACTCAGTCGCATTTTGTTTTTTAACAATATAAAGTCAAAAGTTATATGATGGCAAGCGCACAAAAGATGCTTGACATCATTAGTCATAAGGAAAATGTAAATTAAAACCACAATGTAACACCATTACATAGTGGATTGACTAACAGAAGAAAGGCTGTCATCACAAGTGTTCTCGAGAAGGTGGAGCAACTGGAGCTCTCACGCGCTGGGGGGAATGCAGAATGGCAGAGCCACTTTAGGAGCCAGTGGGCAGTTTCTTAAAATGTTAACCCCCCTCCAGCAATCCTACCCCAGGTATTTACCCCAGAGAAATGGAAACACATGTCCACAGATAGACTCACATGCAGATATTCTTAACAGCTCTGTTCATAATACCCTCACACTGCAAACAGCTTGTGT
This sequence comes from Equus asinus, assembly GCF_041296235.1. Classification (NCBI taxonomy): domain Eukaryota; kingdom Metazoa; phylum Chordata; class Mammalia; order Perissodactyla; family Equidae; genus Equus; species Equus asinus. Next base: position 111,697,952 of record NC_091794.1, on the reverse strand, counting down.
GCAGATTAAAAAACGTGGTCTACCCATGCGAGGGAGATACTCAGCTATAGGGAACCAGCTGCCGATTCTCATGACAACACAGATGAATCTCAAAAACAGCATGATGCCAAGGACAGAAGCCAAATGCAGAACTCTGCATGCCATGTGGTTCCATTTATATGGAATTCTTAAAGGTAACACTATAGCGACAGGAAGCTGGTCAGTGTTGTCTGGGGCCAGAGGTGAGGAGAGGAACTGACTACAGCGTACGAGGTGCCCACTCCGGTGACGTAAATGGTCTCAGTCTTTACCGTGGTGGTGGTTATATTCATCACAAACCACAGAACTGCACCCTGAAAGGGGGTGAATCTTATAAGATGTTTTAATTGGATTTATTGAGATATAGGAAAAAGGTTTTAAATTTGGGTGTATTTTTTTAAGCCAACCACAGGTGATTTACAACATATATATTAAAAGTTACAGATATGAAGAGGCTGAAAGTAAAGGGAGAGGAAAAGATATGCCATAAAAAGCCTAATCAAGGAAGGATGGGATTGCTATGCTAACATCCAATGAAACAGATTTCCCAATAAAAAGAACAAGACATGGAGAAGAACAGTTTATAATAAAAGGGCCAATTCAGCACAAAAATCTAACAGTTCTAAATTGGTACACAGCTAATAACACAGCCCCAAAAATACATCAAAGAGAGTGACATCAGCATCATGGTGGAGTGAGTTGTTCCCTTTGTCTCCCTTCTAAGTTACAACTAAATGGACATGCATTAACCAGCAGAGGGTCCCCTACACAGCACAATAGGGTGCCTCAGAGATCCACGCAGCCATGCATCTGAAGGAGGGTGGACTGGGCCCCTGGGAAGCAGTGGAACTCGATGAGCGCACCCCGACCCCTCCCCGGCAGCAGCGATGCAGGCAGCGGGTCCTCACGCAGCGGCTGGAGCAACTGTAAGAGGAGGCAGGGGCAGCCTGCACACAAACACTTCTGGAGTGGTGGCCCGGCCTGCAGGAGGGATCTGCTGTGGCACAGTGGCCCCGCCCATAGGAGTGCTCCCTGCTGAGTGGTGGCAGCTCAGCCCCACCAAAGGAGCCCTGCCCACCAAGCACAACAGCTCAGCCAAACCGCCTGCCAAGGAAGAGCTGGCCTCTGCGTGAAAGAAGGCGCCCCTCCCCTCCCACCTAGCGCAGCAGCTGAGCCAGTCCCTTGCTGAGCGCAGCAGTCCCACTTGCAGGACAGCGACTGGCCGGCAGAGCACAGAGGCCACACCTGCGTGTGCACGCGTGACCCACCAAGCAGCTGCGGCCAGCATGCAAACGCAGAGCAGCCGTACCTGCACAACTTCCAGCAGACAGGGCAGGATCAGAAACACAGCTCCTGCCCCCACCCCAGCAGTAGCAGGTGGAACCGAAACCTGATCCTACTACAAACATGCTAGCAAAGGGTCAGTTCATCGAACACCATGAAGAATGACAGTAACAATTCAGAGCAGGAGGAAAATGACAAGTCTCCAGAAACCAATCCTGAACTCACAGAAATTTACAATCTAAACGACAGAGAATTCAAAACACTTGTCACAAAGAAACTCAATGAGTTACAAGAAAACTCAGAAAGACAGTTCAATGAGCTCAGGAATAAAACTTATGAGTGGAAGGACTATTTCACCAAAGAGATTGAAGCTCTAAAAAAATAAAAACAGAAATTCTGGATAAGAAGAACACAATTAATGAGATAAAAAATAATCTAGAATCCAAAAAAAATAGAGCTGATTCTATGGAGGACAGAATTAGTGATTTAGAGGATAGAAATCTAGAAATGCTTCAGGTAGAGAAGAAGGGAGAATTAAGGTTTTAAAAAAATGAAGAAATTCTTTGAGAACTATCCAACTCAATTAGGAAAAGCAACATAAGGATTATAGGTATTCCAGAAGGGGAGGAGAGGGAAAAAGGAGCAGAGAGCTTGTCCGAAGAAATTACAGCTGAGAACTTCCCAAACCTGGGGAAAGAATCGGACTTACAAGTATGCGAAGCCAATAGAACTCCTAATTACATCAATCCAAAAAGACCTTCTCCAAGGCATATAATATTAAAACTGCCAAAAATCAAGGACAAAGGAAGAATATTAAGGGTAGCAAGGCAGATGAAAATAACCTACAAAAGAACCCCTATCAGGCTTTCAGAGGACTTCTCAGCAGAAATCCTACATGCTAGGAGAGAACGGAATGATGTATTCGAAATAGTGAAAGACAAAAACTTTCAGCCAAGAATACTCAGTCCAGCGAAGCTACGCTTCCGATATGATGGAGTAATAAAAGGTTTCCAAGATAAACAAAAGCTGATGGAGTTCATCACCACTGGGCCACAACATTACAAGAAACATTGAAAGAAGCCCTCCCATCTGAAACTAAAAAGCAAAGGTTTACAAAACCTTGAGCAAGGAGATAAATAGACAGGATCAGAAGATTTCAGCTCTACATCAGAATAGGTTAGTAAACACTTAATTATAACATAAAAGACAGAGGCAAGGAAAGTATCAAAAGTAACTATAAACACTTGAATTTAGTCACAAACTCACAACACAGAAAAGAACAATTTGTAACAACAATAACTCAGAAGGGGAAGAGGAAAAGGATAGAACCTGCTTAGGCTAATGGAGAAAAGAGGCTATGAGAAAATGGACTATTTCATCTATGAGATCTTTTATATAAACCTCATGGTAACCACTAAAGAAAAAATCATAAATAAAGAGAAAACTGAGAAAACCATCACAGAAAACCACCAAACTGAAATGGCAGTCAGAAACACAAGGGAAAAGAAATAGTGGAAATGTAGAACCACCAGGAAACAAGAGATAAAAGGGCAGTATTAAGCCCTCATGTATCAATAATCACTCTAAATGTCAATGGATTGAATTCTTCAATCAAAAGACACAGAGTGGCTGAATGGATTAAAAAACAAGACCCAACAATATACTGCCCCCAGGAAACACATCTCAGATCTAAAGACAAACAGAGGCTCAGAGTGAAGGGATGGAAGGTGATACTCCAAGCAAATGGCAAGCAAAAGAAAGCAGGTGTTGCCATACTTATATCAGACAGAGGAGATTTCAAGATAAAAACGTCAATGAGAGACAAAGAGGGTCAGTATATAATGATAAAAGGGACAAACACTTATGAATATGTATGCACCTAACAGTGGAGCACCAAAGTATATAAAATCACTACTAACAAATCTAAAGGAAGAAAGTGACAGCAACAAATAATAGTAGGGGACCTCAACACGCCACCTACATCAATGGATAGGTCATCCAGACAGAGAGTCAACAAGGAAACAGTAGCCCTAAATGAAATACTATACCAGACGGACTTAATAGACATATATGGAACAATCCATCCAAAACCAGCAGAATACACATTTTCTCAAGTGCACATGGAACATTCTCAAAGACAGACCACATGCTGGGAAACAAAGCAAGCCTCAATACATTTAAGAAGACTGAAATCATATGAGGCATCTTTTCCACCCACAATGCTAAGAAACTAGAAATCAACTACAAGAAAAAGGCTGGGAAAGTTACAAACATGTGGTGACTAAACAACATGCTACTGAACAACAACTGGATCAATGAAGAAATCAAAGGAGAAATAAAAAACCACTTGGAGACAAATGAAAATGAAAACACAACACACCAACTCTTAGGGGATGCAGCAAAAGCAGTACTAAGAGGGAAATTTATAGCAACACAGGCCTACCCCAACAAATAAGAAAAATCTCAACTAAGTAACCTTAAACTACACCTAACAGAATTAGAAAAAGAAGGAAAAGAAAATCCCAAAGTCAGCAGAAGGAGGGAAATAATAAAAATCAGAGCAGAAATAAATGAAATAGAGACTAAAAAACCCAGAAACAATCAATGAAACTAAGAGCTGCTTCTTTAAGAAGATAAACAAAATTGATAAACCCTTAGCCAGACTCACTAAGAAAAAAAGAGAGAAGCTCAAATAAATAAAATTAAAAATGAAAGAGGAGAAACTACAACAAATACAAAGGATTATAAGAAAATGCTATAAAAACTATATGCCAACAAATTGGACAACCTAGAAGAAATGAATATTCTTAGAGTCACACAACCTCCCAAAATTGACTCAAGAAGAAATAGAGAATGTGAATAGACCAGTAAAGAGATTGAAACAGTAATCAAAACCTCCCAAAAAAACAAAAGTCCAGGACCAGATGGCTTCTCAGGAGAATCCTACCAAACATTCAAAGAAGATTTAATACCTATCCTTCTCAAACTATTCCAAAAAGTTGAAGAAGACAGATTGAAGAAGACAGAACACTTCCTAACTCATTCTATGAGGCCAACATCACCCTGACACCAAAACCAGACAAGGACAACACAAAGAAGGAAAATTACAGGCCAGTATTGCTGATGAACATAGATGCAAAAATCCTTAACAAAATACTGACAAATCTGATACAACAATACATTAAAAGGATCATACACCACTATCAAGTGGGGTTTATACCAGGGACACAGGGATGGTTCAACATCTGCATATCAATCAATGTGATACACCACATCAACAAAATGAGGAATAAAAATCACATGATCATCTCAATAGATGCTGAGAAAGCATTTGATGAGATCCAACATCCATTTACAATAAAAACTCTCATAAAATAGGTATAGAAAGAAAGTATCTCAACATAATAAAACCCATATATGACAAACCCACAGCCAACATCACACTCAGTGGGGAAAAACTGAAAGCCATCCCTCTGAGAACAGGAACAAGACAAGGGTGCCCACTCTCACCATTCCTGTTCAACACAGTACTGGAGGTTTTGGCCAGAGCAATTAGGCAAGAAAAAGAAATACAAGGAATCCAAATTGGAAAGAAAAAAGTAAAACTCTATTTGCGGACAATATGACTCTATATATAGAAAACTCTAAAGAATCCAGCAGAAAGCTACTAGAAATAATCAACAACTACAGCAAAGTTTCAGGGTACAAAATCAACTTTCAAAAATGAGTTGCATTTCTATACGCTAATAAGAAACTAGCAAACAGAGAAGTCAAGAACATAATACCACTTACAATCACAAGAAAAAGAATAAAATATCTAGGAATAAATTTAACCAAGGAGGTGAAAGACCTATACACTGAAAACTATAAAACATTATTGAAAGAAATCAAAGAATACATAAAGAAACAGAAAGATATTCCATGCTCTGATTAGAGGAATAAACATAGTTAAAATGTCCACATTACCTAAAGCAATCTACAGATTCAATGCAATCCCAATTAGAATCCCAATGACATTCTTCACGGAAATAGAACAAAGAATCCTAAAATTTACAGGGAACAACAAAAGACTCTGAATAGCCAAAGCAATCCTGAGAAACAAGAACAAAGCTGGAGATATCACAATCCCTGACTTCAAAATATACTACAAAGCTATAGTAATCAAATCAGCACAGTAATAGCACAAAAACAGACACACAGATCACTGGAACAGAATCAAAAGTCCAGAAATAAAAACACACATCTATGGACAGCTAATCTTCGACAAAGGAGCCAACAACATACAATGGAGAAAGGAAAGTCTCTTCAATAAATGGCGCTGGGAAAACTGGACAGCCACATGCAAAAGAATGATGTAGACCTCTGTCTTACACTGTACACAAAAATTAACTCAAAATGGATCAAAGACTTGAAGGTAAGACATGAAACCATAAAACTCCTACAAGAAAATATAGGCAGTATGCTCTTTGACATCGATCTTAGCAGCATCTTTTCGAATACCATGTCTTCTCAGGTAAGGGAAACAAAAGAAAAAATAGACAAATGGGACTACGTTAAAGTAAAAAGCTTCCGCAAGGCAAAGGAAATCCCGAATAAAACAAAAAGACAACCCACCAACTAGGAGAAAATATTTGCAAATCATATATCTGACAAGGGGTTAATTTCCAAAATATATAAAGAACTCATACAACTCAACAACAAAAAGACAAAAAACCTGATCAAAAAATATGATATACAGATGGCCAACAGACACATGAAAAGATGTTCAACATCACTAATTATTAGGGAAATGCAAATCAAAACTACAATGAGATATCACCTCACACCCATCAGAATGGCTACAATTAACAAGACAAGAAATAACAGGTGTTGGAGAGGATGTGGAGAGAAGGGAGCTCTCATACTCTGCTGGTGGGAGTGCAAACTGGTGCAGCCACTATGGAAACCAGCATGGAGACTTCTCAAAAAATTAAACATAGAAATACCATATAACCCAGCTATCCTACTACTGGGTTTGATCCAAAGAACATTAAATAAACAATACAAAGATTTCTATGCACCCCTATGTTCACTGAAGCATTATTCACAATAGTCAAGATGTGGAAACAACTCAAGTGCCCATCAATTGATGAATGGATAAAGAAGATGTGATATATATATACAACGGACTACTACTCAGCCATAAAAAAGACAAAATCATTCCATTTGCAACAACATGGACGGACCTTGAGGATATTATGTTAAGTGAAATAAGCCAGACAGAGAAAGACAAACACTGTATGATTTCACTCATATGTGGAAGATAAACAAACACGTGGATAAAGAGAACAGATTAGTGGTTACCAGAGGGGAAGGGTGTTGAGGGGTGGGTGAAAGGGGTAAAGGGGCACATAGGTATGGTGACATAAAAACTAGACTATTGCTGGTGAGCATAATGCAGTCTATACAGAAACTGATAATATAATAATGTACACCTGAAATTACACAATGTTATAAACCAATATGACCTCAATAAAATTTTTTAAAAAATTAAAAAACTGGCAGACCACCAGGGCAACGAAGAGGGACCAGCCCTGTTAGATCCTAACATAGAAGAAAACCCCGCTAATGTAAGCAGAGTGGTATCAGTGGACCTGCAATGGAACAGAACGAAAAACCAGAAATGATACTGTCAGTATAAAGAAGTTTAGCTCTTGATACAGGTGGTAAAGATGGATTTTACCAACAAATGTTGTTGAGAATAGATAAAAATTGACTCCTACCTCACACCACACACCATTATAAACTCCACATGAACCTACTAAAAAATTTCAACTGTGTGTGCGTGTGTGTGTGTGTAAAACAAGACAGGAAAGCACTCAAGCTACTAATAATTAGGGAAATGAAAATTAAGACCAAATGCAACACACTGTTTCTACTGGAGTGGCAATCACTTTAAAATCCTGACACATACGCCCTCTCCTATAACCAGGCAATCCCCCCAGGTCACATCCCGGGAGGTCATCTCGAGGTGGGTGTTAGGAGACACGCAAAATACATTCTTGGTAACGTGGGTCATAACAACACAAATGCCCAGCAGCAGTAGAATGGCTAAGTAAATCGAGGCCTGATTTTTCTTACAAGGAATGAAGGACCAGCCATACCTTCAACATGCAAGAATCTCAAAAATAATGTCGGAGAGAGAAAGAAACCCCAGAGAACACATACAGCACAGTTCATCTAAGTAAACCTTCAACAAACCCACACCAAATGGTACAGCGTCTACACACACACACTAGACCCTCAAGAAAAGGAAGGAGGGCCCGGCCCTGTGGCCAAGTGGTTGCGCTCGCACACCACTGCAGCGGCCCAGGGTTTCGCTGGTTCGGATCCTGGGCGCAGACATGGCACCACTCATCAAGTCACGCTGAGGCGGCGTCCCACATGCCACAAGTGGAAGGACCCACAACTAAAAATATCCGACTATGTACTGGGGGGCTTTGGGGAAAAAATGGAAAAATTTTTTTAGAAGTCTTTAAAAAAAAAAGGCAATGCCTTTAACAAAAAAAAAAAAAAAAAAGGAAGGAGATGATGAACACAGGCAGGATAAGGGGCCCTCTGGCTGCGGCCTGACGGGGAGCATGCTATTACTCACCGAACCGTGTCCAAAGGGCACACGGTTTCTCTTCCACGTTGACATACGGGGGACAGGAACTCCATGCCATGTGTCCATCCAGAGGGTGGAATTTGGTCCGAAGAATTATACACACCAAGACTGTTAGTAGAGGCTATATGAAAAGCTCAAATTACCTCTGAACCCTGATTGTAAGCACCTTTCAAACGCCGACACGTACAGTGCTAAGAAACCAGGCAGCCCTTTGCTGCCGGCCTCGCTCCCCAACAGCCTCTTAGCAGACGTCAGATTAAAGATGTTTGAATATCGCAGCAGCAAACATGTGAAGCCACACAGCTGTCTGAAGCAGTTAATTTAGCCATCCTCTCACAGGTGGACACAGAATTTATCCCTGGCGATGACAACTTGGAAAAGCCGAGTGAGATCCTGGCGGAGAACAAACAGTGGCCCCAGTCATGCGCACACGCTGTCACCTATGCAGAGTCTGCGGCCCCCTGAGCCTGGGGTGAGGCTACGGCAAGGCATCCGGCAGCCCAGACCGCGGAACACGCTCAGCGGATTTAGGCCCAAACGCTGGGTTATAATACCCCCTCAAAAAAGCACATTATTAAAGCAATTCACGCATTTTTCTATATTTAAAAAAAACACTGCTGACACCAAAGATCTTATACCAAAACACCTTATATACGCCAAACTCCCTAATTTGATATATTTATGAGATATACTCATACTATGCAAGCTATCTCAGATTTCAAACGTTCATCTTCGCACTCAGAGCCCCAGTGCAGTGCCGGTGGGCCGGGCCAGCCCAGCGTTCAAAGGACCAATGAATGAAGTGGTTATCGACATCCACAGATCAGATGTCTTACAGGAAAGATTTAAATTAGCTCATATTGAAGTTCATTTTCCATTGTTGAATTAAAGGAACTCTTTAATTCCTTAAAAATGTAATTTAAGATTCTTTTTAGAAACCTGCTTTATTTTTCTTTAAAACTGGGCAAAAAAGTTATATAACACCACTGATGCGCTCATAATGCTTGATGACTTAAAATACACCTCCTTCTCCATAAATCACCCGATTTCATGCTCTCAAGCCATTTCAGGAGGAGGAGTGTAAGGAGGCATCCTCGTTTGATTAACGGGGCTTCACACTTACGTGGAATTCAGTCGTGTTGAGAATGTGGCGCCCATCTGGGCTCCAACAAGAAGCCACCAGCCCAGCTGAACCCTCGTCTATTCTGCAGTGCCATTCTGGCTGTTCCAGCGACCACACCTAGACTCAGGAGAGAAACGCAGATCACAAACTAGTCATGCACTAATTAAGCTTAAAAACAACTGGATGTCAGGGCTGGCCAGGTAGTGCAGTGGTTAAGTTCACACACTCCGCTTCAGTGGCCTGGGGTTCACAGGTTTGGATCCCAGGTGCTGACCTAGCACCACTCATTAAGCCACGCTGTGGCAGGTGTCCCACATACAAAATAGAGGAAGATGGGCACGGATGTTAGCTCAGGGCCAGTCTTCCTCACACACACACAAAAAAAACCCCAAAAAACACAACTGGATGAAAACTGCAGAGGCAAAGCACAGGGTATCTTTCAAAACCTTTCACTGTTACGAAGCGCTGGTTCTAGTTTGCACCAACATATAAGCCATACCTCCTGGTGATTTCACTTTGTTGTAGTTTTAAACAGTTTACTCACTTTGCCATCCCTCAGCCCTGACTGAGCTCAGCTTAGGTCTGCAAGCAAACACCACTTCTTAGCGCTTCCCCACACGCGTGCTTCCAAGCAGCTAGACGGCCATCTGTAACACTTCGGGGATGAGTTATAGCTGCTTACAGATTAAGAATATTTAAGTGTTTTCTGGTTTTAAAAGTACTTAAACTACTAGAGAACTACTATAATTTTAGAAGAAAACTAGCTTTGAGCTGCACTGCACGGCCTTGTTTTCCAAACTAGAAGGGCACAGGAAAAGACCATTCCGTCCAGGCTGGGACCTTGGGCAGGCTCCTTGGCTCTGCCCCTGCGGGCACCGTACCTGCACTAGCCCTCGTTTATACATGGCACACAGGATGAAGAGCGAGTCGGCCGACCACTCGATGTGCTGGATCTGGTCCAGGCAGGTGTACAGCTGAAGGATCTGAAGGGTGTTCACGTCCCGGACCACTAACCGATACTGGACACAGGAAGCCTACAAATGGAAAAGACAGCCCTGATGCTCTGCTCTCTCCAGGAAGGTGGCTTTCAGGAAGTCAATGCCCCCCATTCAGGAACTGTTTCCTTCTCTCCTTTCAACATGCTTTCTATCTAGATGGTCTCATGTTTATCATCAATTATATAGCCCATTCCAAAAATGGGTTAATTAAAAGATAAAGTTGAAATATACAAACTGGGTATTAAAACTGCTATATTCCAGTATTAAGTGTTATTTTAAAGCTCTGCTTGAGTCATTTTCCCCTCTAATCATATGTTAAAAACGAAACTTAAGTAGGAAATAGCACTGGGAGAAAGTTCTTATGTGAACTAACCAAACTCTCGCCTAGTTTTATCACTTGCAGACAATTTATGAGGAGTAAGAATTGAGGCCTCACATGCTGACAAGAATGACTACAGAAGCCAGAGTTCCCTTTGTACAAGGCCGAACTCTGAGCCAAACCAACAGAAAGTCAATATATGTGTTTTAACTTGTGCAAATGTAAGGACGCTTCATAATTGCTCATTTACCTACCATGAGATAATAGAAAATATATATTGGCCTCTGCTCCTGGGTGCTGACACAGGTCTCCTGGAACCCGTGCAATTTCCTGGGTGACAGGAGCATCTCTTGGTCTAATGAGGTGACTCTGGGTAGGCTCCTGGATGGGGCTGGTCACCAGAAAGACCAAGCCATAACTAGAAGCTTGGAATTTTCAGGCCCACTCCCCATTCTCTTGAGAAGGGCTGAAAATGAAGTTAATAACTGATCACACCTATGTGAGGAAGGCTCCTAAAACCCCAACAGTACGGGGTTCAGAGAGCTTCCAGGCTGGCAACACATCCACACCGGGAGAGTGATGCACCCCAGTTCCACGGGGACAGAAACGCCTGCCCTTGGGACCCTCCCAGTCCTGGCCCTATGCATCTCTTCATCTGGCTCTTCACCAGCATCCTTAATCACACCCTTTAATAAAGTGGTAAATGTAAGCGTTTCCCTGAGTTCTGTGAGCTGCTCTAACAAATTAACTGAGCGCGAGGAGGGGGGTGTGGGAACCCCTGATTTTTAGCCAAGTTGGAGGTGGCCTGGGGATCCCATATTGAGCACCTGAAGTGAGGGGGGTAGCCTTGTGGGACTGAGCCCTTAACCTGCGGGATCTGACACAATCTCCAAGCGGACGGTGTCAGAATTGAGTTAATTTGTAGGACACCCAGCTAGGGTCATGGATAATTACTTGGTGTGGGGGAAAACTCCCCCACATTTGGTGTCAGAAGTGTTGTGAGCATGGTAGCAGTGTGAGCAAAGGAGACTCAAGGGAGGGAAAAACGGGTGGATCTTCTTACATACCTACATTAACATACTGACTATGAAAGTGTTTGAGAGATGCTGTTTTCTTAAAAACACGGTTCATGTCCATATTTGTCAATAATATCCATATCTAAGCAAATAATTTCTATGTTTGAATGTACTTAGCTACTGATTGTTAATTATATTAGTTTTAAAATCAAAAACTGATTTTTATATGTTAATTGCTTCTTTTTGGTACTTTTCAAGGTCAAACTAGATTATTAGTTTGTGTTTTATGGATTTCCATTAAATCAAAGCCACATAAGTTTTCCATAGAAAAGGCGGAGAGGGAGGGCGACTGCAGATTAGAACAAACATGTGTCACGAGGCTGATTTTTTCACACCACAGCTTTGAAAACTGCTCAGTTACAACGAATTCCTTATGAAGTGGAACATTTGTATCAACACCTGGAAAAACCACTTCAAATCTGTTGCGAGATATTAAAAATGGCAACACGGACCTACTTCCTTCAGTATTTAGGATAGAGCTTCGAAGAACACGATTCCAGCAACATTATTACCAAGTGTTCACAATATCGACCAGTGTAAAAAGCAAAAAAGTACCAAAATTAAGCAAGGAAATATAACCTTTCTCTTTATAATTTGCTGGAATTTTCACAAATGACTTTTAAAAAACTAATTTGGGGGGGGCACTTTGAAAAATACACCAAGGTTTTTCGGGATGCCATTTAAACTAAAGATATTTTGCATTTTGCAGCTGAATACATTTTATGTGATTTAGAATAACACTTTCATAAAAATAAGCAGACACATAACTTGAGTTATATTTTCAAAGACCAAGAACAAAAAGAATATTAATAAAGGCTGAAACTGAAAAAGAACCATGAAGCATCAGTCAGTTAATAGACAGCAAAAGAAACTAAGTACACTTTTTATAATGCATCATTTTTTTTTCCTGAATGGCTTCCCAATGCCAATCATCTCCCACCCACCGCATCCCCTCCCCCAGATTCTGAGGATAAACACTGGTTATATTGGCATATTTCAAAACTTCAGTTTTGTGTGCAGGCTAGCTCAGCGATTTAAGCAGCATTCTGCCACCCATGGAAGGAACAGCCCAAATCCCCGGAGTGCGGACAACTCTCTTTATCTAGAGATAGAACGCTACTTATTTAAACCATTTATATGGCACCTGCTAGACACCGGGGAAAACGGCTGAAAAAGACGACAGAGACTAGCTACACCATTGCACCAGTTTACAGCCAATAGAATCATGTACTTGCCTTTTTGTGACAAAACAACAACGAGCTGATATCTCCTGTGTCCTCAAGTGTGTGAAGACGGCAATGCTTTTGCTTGCCTTTGACAGATGTAAACCCAGGTGCAGGGAGGCTGGTACCTGTCCGGGTCACCTGTCTGCGGCCCGTGCCTGAGTCCCCTGCCCGGGTCCTCTGTCTGCAGCATCTGCCCAGGTCACCCGTCTGCGGCACCTGCCCGGGGAACCGGCCCAGGTCCCGTGCCCAGGTCTCCTGACCGAGCTGCCTGCACCCCGGGCCCCGCGGCCGCCCGCTGCTCCCCGACCCGGGGTCCCCGCGGAGGACCCGCCCTCGGCCCAGGCTCCGCGGGCGCTCACCAGGTACTTGCCGTCCGGGGAGAACTTGCAGAGCAGGCCGGAGAGCTTGAACACCTCGGAGAAGTTCATGGCGGCCGCCGGACCTCGCGCCCGGGACCCCAAGCCCGCAGCCCCGCGCCCCTGCACTGTGCGCCGAGCCGGGACCGCCGCAACCGCCGCCTCCGCGGCCGGAAGTGATGGAAGGCGGGAAGCGCACCGGAGCCTATCAGGGCTCCGGACGACCGCGCGGCATTGTGGGGCTTGTAGTTCGCGCTAAAGGAACCGCCCCGGTTCTTCCGACGCGGGATTCCGCGATGCTGGAGGGTGGGAGGCCTCCGGGTCCGGTCCAGATGGGTTGCTAAGGAAAGGCAGGAGGGGCGCTGAAATTGAATTTCAGATAAACAACGAATCCTTTCTAGGATAAATGTGTTCCCAAATACTGCATGGGGCATATTTATGCTAGAGAACTACATGCTTATCTGAAATTTAAATGTAACTGGGCGTCCTGTGTACTTATGTTTATATATGTATTTATACTTATATGTAAATATATTCACACATAAATATGTAATAGTTTATATACATATGTTATATTTTATACATGGTGTATAAATAAATACTCGTTTGCGTTTGTTTTTTGGCTAAACCGGGCAGCCTGCCTGCAGCGAGACCCTCCCTCACTCTCGGAGCTGCTGGCATCTGGGGGAGAACGAATCCGACCCTCACTCCGCGGGGAGAGCGCCTGGGTCGCGCGCACCCGCCGGTTCCTCGCCGCGTTCGTCTGCGCTCAGACCCGCGCGGAGTCGAGGGACCTCGCTGGGGCCCGGACCCGGCGCGCAGCCGCAGCCTGCCCTCGGCTCGGATGGCAGAGAGCACCTGCGTCCGCGCTGGCTTTGCCCATTGTGCTGTCTTCCCAGCGCGTGCCGGTCCTCTCGCCCACTCAGGACCCGTAGTCCTCTTCCTCAGCCAGCCGCCTTCCCCACGCCCCCGCTGGGCCCCCCAGAGCCTCTGCAGCCCACGAGATCGCGCGGACCCGGACACCCGCGCCGGACCCTGAGTTCTGAGAGCAGAGACCAGGCCTGGGTCCTCCTCGCTTCTCCGCGCGCCCAGCCCCAGGCCTGCTCCCTGAGGACGCCCGCCAACTTCCCAGAACCAAGGGGTAGGGGATGGGTGCACCCGTACTGCTCAGCAGTGCCGGCCTTTTCTGTCCCTGGGCAGATCAAATCCTGTGTGTGATTCGTCTCTGTGTCTCCACCTCCCGAGCCTCGCAAACAGTAGGTGAGCAATAAAGGTGTGTAGAAGGCTGCCAGGCGCGCTGGGTGAGGTGTGGATTCCGTGCGGCCAGAGAACCCGGTCTGCACCAGCCGGTTCGCGCGCGGTTCCGTGGGGACACTGACTCGAAGGTCCCCCTAGTCTGGGGGCATCGGTTCGGAGGCAGATAACGGGTCCCCTGAGCAGGAGAAGGCAGCGCACCACAGGTCCCCGTCGCCAAGAGCCGCTCGAAACTCATCCTGTGTCGGATTCTTCAGCCGAGGCCCTGCGTATGGGGTGGGTGCCCTGGAAGACCCCGCCTGCCCTACGGGGTTAGGGGGATGGCCCATGGAGCTGCAAGTGTCGCGGGCCCGAAGGAAGCCTCGGCCTCAGGCTGGTCTCTGTGCGTGGAGAGCAATTTTTAGTGCTCGACACACGTGTCGCCGCAGACACCCGCGCGTACCTGCGAAAACGCGGAACAGAATCCAGCACCCGGGGCCAGGAGGCGGTGCTGGGGGAGGGAGTAGGGTGCGGGCTGCGACCCGGGAGTGTTTGTGTCCCGAGTTCTCCCTCGAGGCCTTCGGGCACAACCTCCGCCCTGGAAGAGAGCGGGCTGGGGCCGAGAGAATCGCGCCCGGAGGGTCCCCGCCGATCCGCAATGCTGGGCGGGGTCGGGGCGCGACCGTGACCTCAGCTCCTCCTTCTGGGCCGGCCGAGGAGTCCCGCTGGAGCCACCTGGACGCGAACGGCTCCATCTCACTCTCGGTCCTGGGGCTGCGACCCTTATCCCGGTCCCCCGTAGGCCACAGCCAGTGCGGACACTGCAGACCAGGATGGCAGCGCCACTACCATACGCGGCGCTTCTGCTGCCCTTCGGATTCCAAGCGCCCGGCGCGCGGAGTGGCCCAGCGCCGGTGGGGGTGGAGGGCATAGGACTGGGTGACGGGGAAGATGGGGCGTCTGGGGGAAAGGAAGGCGTCGGGACGCGGAGTCTGCATCTCCGACCCCCACCCCCACCCCCGCTCCCGCGCGCCCTTGCCCGCGCCCCCGAGTCGGCTGAAGGTCGCAGTCTTGTCTCGACAGTAGGACGGCCTCGCCGGGGCTCGGCAGGGGCGACGCGCGCCAAAAGACGGCGGGAAGGAAGCGGGGCGGAGCGCGCCGGCGACCCCGACTCGGACGCGGCCAGCTGCGGGGGCGGAGCGCCGGGCGGCAACCTTGGTCCCGGCCTGGCCCCGCCGCCCCGCGCTCCTCCCGCCACGCCTGAGCGGCCCGCGCTGCCTTCCCGCCCAGCGGGCTGCGGAAGGCGCTAACGCCCGCGGCCGCCCCCTTCCCCGCGGCGCCTCCCCGCCCCGCGGCCATATAACCCGCCTCGGGCCCCGCCGCCCGCCCTACCTTCCGGCCCGCGGCCGCCCAGGCGCAGCCGCCTCGCGGCCCGCGCCTGCCGCGCGCCCACGAAGGGGTTACGCGGCGAAGCTGGGGCCAGCGCCCGGCCGGCTCGGGCATCGATGCCCGGGGCTCCGACGGCACCAGGTAGGCAGCGCGGGGGCCCGGCGCGACGAGGGCCTAGGCGGGGCTGGGTTCCGCCTGCGGGGGCCGGAGTCCAGGGCAGCAGGCGCACGAGCTTGCGGCCCCGAAACGGAGAGGGGAGGCGGTGCACGAGCTGGGAGAGTGGGTGACATGAGGTCTACCCTGGAGCCAGACAG
Source organism: Equus asinus (assembly GCF_041296235.1). NCBI lineage: Eukaryota > Metazoa > Chordata > Mammalia > Perissodactyla > Equidae > Equus > Equus asinus. The sequence continues at coordinate 111,681,970 of NC_091794.1, read as the reverse complement.
GCTACTGGAACGTGGCGTGGGGGACAGGGAGCCGGCCCAAGTTGAGCCGAGGAGGAGATGCGGGGTCCTGCCCAGCCGTGCGGCGGCCTCAGGGGCCTGGAGCGGCCTTACTGGGGTTCCCAGAGGCCCTTCCTTCCACGAACCCCTCCCCACCCCAGCTTCCGAGGAACGGTTCGGAATGTGATCCCGGGAGAGGGTCTTGGGGTGCAGATGCGGGTGGAAGTTGAGAGAAGCGTTTGTCGCTGAGGAGCTCCTCCCCGCCACGGCCAACTTGCTCTGCACCCGTGAGGGCTGTACCAATCCGGAGGCATTAGCCCCCCACCCTGGCAAGGCTGCGTGAGACCCAGGTCCTCCCCTGCGCCAGGAGAACTGGGCGGGACCACTAAGCTGGACCCATGAGGTCGGTTACTAAGGAGCTAGGTTCCAGAGGTGGCTGGGAGTTGCTTGGCCAGGGGCCTGTCTCCCTGGTCTGTTTCAGGTAGAGGAACGAGGAGGCAAAGTCAGACTCTTTCCTGCTCTCTTCCCGCCTGGCTCTCCTTGCCTTGCTGCCACAATCCTTTCAGCCTTTGGACTGGGGGCAGCTATTATTACCTCCTTACTCAGCTTGTATTTTTGTCTGGTCCCTCAGCAGATATGCACAAAGTATGCACATGTCTACATAAATAGATGGGTGACAGGTAGACTACTGTCAACCAGCAACGGGGTTAACTTCTGACCAGAGGTCAGTTGGTCCAAATGCACTGTGGTCTGTTTAGTAAATAGCTGAAGATTTGGGAGCCATTAGCGCAATGGTTTTGTTTTGTTTTGTTTTGTTTGCTGTCATTGTTGCTGTTTCTTTGTTTAGCCCTAATAATTAGCTTTCGGGGAAAATGAGTAAACTGAAATAAAATGCATTGCCCCTTTGATATTTACCAAGAGCCCAGCCACCTATCTTTTGATTTACTCATGAAAAGATGAAAAAGCATTACATCGAGAACGGAAGGGCAGAGTGTCTGAAATTTTGCAACATATGAATTTATGGACTATGCATGTAATTTAAAAAATAAGATAAACAATTGGGCACCAGAAGCTGAAAAAGTAACCTCCTCATCAGTCTGTCAGGGCTGCCCGAGGTGAGCTCCAGGGAGACCTGGCTATGGGTGCTTGTGGGATGACCACAGGATGCTCAGCCCCATCTTGTGGTCCTCCTGGTGAAGGCTCTGGAGCCCGGGGCGGCTGTCTTCAAACTCTGAAGGGCGCCCCGTGGAAAAGGCAGTCTAGAGCAGTGATTAATGGGGTAGATTGGAAGTCAGAATGCTGGAGTTCAAATCTCCTCTTCTCCGCTGACTAGGCATGGACCTCGAGCAAGCTACTTACCCACTCTGAGCCTCAGTTTACCCATCTGTAAAGAAGGGCAATGAGAGTCCCTGACCCAGAGAGTTGGAAGAACAGTAAACAAAATGCCATATCTAAAGTGCTCAGAACAGTGCCTGGCACCCACTAAGTGGCCCGAAAGTGATGGCTGCTGGTCCCAGGTGCTGCTCCAGAGTCCAGAACCAGGAGCCATGACGGAGAGGGCGGGGGGAAGTGCAGTTCCCTGGTAGCCAGCAGGTCTCCCCAGGTGGAATGGAATGGCTGGTGGCGAGGCAGGAATGTGCCGAGGCTCAGGCGGAGCTGATGGTGTTTGTCAGGGGTACTGTAGCAAGGAGGCCTCAGTTTAGTACTTATTTATAGAGTATGCCACACCCACATCCAAGAATGGATTTATAATGTTGAACACATGCAAACGACACAGCTAAAACAGAGATGAAAAGGAGAGGCCAGGGCCTTAGCTGAATAATTCATACGTTTATTTTTCCCATAGCCTTCACAACAGCCCACTGAAGTAGGTGGTATAATTATGCCCATTTACAGATGGAGAGACTGAGCTTTCAATAGGTTATGCAACTTGCCCAGGGTTGCCCAGGTGCAAAGTGCAGGAGTGGACGCTCCGATGCAGATGGTAAAGCCAGACCAGAGCTGCTGGACAGTCCTCTTGCCATCGCCTGGCGTAAATACAGACACAGTCCCCAGACCGCCCCCCACCCCAGTACCAAGGAACGTCCAGGCTGGAAGGGCTCTTCAAGACCACCTAAGCCAGAAGTGTGGAATTCAGGGGTACTTATTTCAGCATTTCCCTTCAGTTATGAAGGTGGGCACCAAACTGCGGCAGTTTTAGCAGTACCTGACTCTCTTCCCAATAGGAATCACTGGTATTTTCGTTGTGCATGACAGTTGCTGCAGAACTTTCAGAATTTCATTGTGCTTGTCACCAGGTTGAAACGATGAGTTGTCAGACCTGCTACAAGAGGCTAGTTAGTGCATAAATAAAGAAGCAGATGCGTTACTCTGTCACAAGGTAGCTTTGAAACTGTTACGATAACTGTGTCAGTTTCCTGGGCCTGCCAGTAATGAATGACCACAAACTACATCGCTTAAAAGAGCAGAAACTTACTCTCTCACAGGCTGGAGGCTGGAAGTCCCAGACAAAGGTGTGGGCGCCGTGGTTCCCTTTGGAGGTGCTGAGGGAGGGTCCCTCCGGTGCCTCTCTCCCAGCTTCTGGTGGCTGCAGGCGATCCTTGGTGTTCCTTGGCTTGTAGACACATCACCCCATCTCTGCCTCCGTGTTCACATGGACTTCTCTCTGTGTCTCTGTGTCGTCTCCTTTTCTGTCTCTTATAAGGATGCTTGTCATTGGGTTTAGGGCCCGCTCTAATCCAGGATAATCTCACCCTTAGATCTTTGTCTTATACATCTGCAAAGGCCCTAATTCCAAATAAGGTCATGTTCTGAGGTTCTGGGTGGACATATCATTTTGGGGGGGGGGTGCCATTCAACCCACTAGAATAACCATAATTCAATATAATTGGTTTCCTTTGTAATCTTTTGTATTTTGCTTTATGCATTTGGGATATTCCTCTGAGAAGGGGTCCACGACCTTCCCCAGGCTTTCAGAGAGTCATGGCACAAAAGGTGGAGAAGCTTGGTCTAAGCCACATCCCTCTTTTCTGGAAGAGGAGCGGGAGACACCCTTGCCCTGTTCCAAGCACGGCTGAGGGTGGGGGGAGATTCCTCGCTCAGCTCACTGCCTCTTCCCAGCCCCATCGCGCCTGGCCCCCACGTTCACAGCCTCTGCATCCTGCAAGACAGGCTGCTCCCAAACTCCAGCATCCCTTTCCTTGGGGACCTTTTGAGCCACCACAGCTCCCAGAGTTCAGGAGAGAGAGCAGACAAGTGGAGGGGCTGTCGGTGCTGTAGAGGTGCTTAGTTATGGGCGGGGACTTCAGCCCGGGCTGCAGGGCTGCAGGGGTCAGAGGAGGCACCCCTGAGGGAGCGAGGGAGCAGGGCAGAGAGGGAACAGCAATCAGGAGACACCAAGCAGCAGGAAGGGCTCTGCTGGGGACAGAGAGAGATGAGGCCACTAAAGGCAGGTGTCAGGCCCCGGAGTGGACACCAGGGCCGGGCACTCGAGGGTCAGTGGCTGGGACCCTCTGTGGGCCTTAGAGATGGAATCAGATTCCCCAAAGAGCAAGCCCTAGGATGGAAGCAGCGGAGTTGCCCCAGGATAGACCTGGGAGGGTGCAGGCGTGGGGGCTTCGCAGCAAGAGCAGCGCGGTCCTGGTGCTCCCAGCTCCCCGCCCCTTCTGTTCTCCCCTCTGTGTTTTGGGTGCAAGCATGAGTTATTACGATGACAGTAGACATTCGTACGTGCCGCCTCTGATGTACCTGCTTACAGATCAGTGCTTCTGGGTGTTTACCCCCACTTAGAGGTGGGCACCCAAGCCAGAAAGTTCAGACAATGTGACTAAGATCAGAGGCAGGCATCAGTCTGGCTGCCCGCGCCCGGCACACCGGGGCAGAGCGCACAGCAGGCAGGGCCCTGGGCTGGTGGTCCAGATCCTGGCTCCTCCACAGCCTTGGCAAGTCCCAGGCTCTTCATCCTTACGGAGGGAGTTGTGGGCCCACCCGTCTGCCTCCTATGTTGTAGAACCCATGCCCGTGAGCTCCCTCTGAGTGGCCCGTGGGGATGCACCTGAGAACCCTCGAGGGCAGACGCAAGGTGCCCAGGAAAGGCTGGTGCAGCCCATTCCTCTCCAACAGGCAGGTACGAGCACCTGGACGTCACCCATCCTGCCCTCCCGACAGCCAGGGTGCAGGGGCCCCGAGCAGGCAGGGCCAGGCAGGGTGACCTGGGCAGCCCAGGCGTCTCTCCTTTGTGATCCTGCTCAGGGTGGCTGCTTGGGGGAGGGACCCGTCCCGATGTGTCCCTGCCCAGCGCCAGCTGGCGAATCACTCCCTGAGGCCCTGGGTGCCTGTGGGGAGGGGGCAGGGGCCTCTAATTGTTCACCTGCTGCTCTGAGTGCCAGGCCCTGGGGGCTGGCACTTGGGGGAGGCTCTGGCTAATTGGGTAGGTGGCTTCTCCTGGGGGCAGCGATGCCTGGGTTGCAGTGGGTCCTTCAAAGTGGGCAGGGAAGATACCCCCAGCCCTCCCGCCCGATTTCCTGGAATGTTAGAGGTGACTTCTGAGCTACGTTTTCTCCATTGGGCTGAAACACGGGAGCAAGACTCAGGGGTTTCTCTTTTGCAGCCTCCTGGCCTCGTGGGGCTCGCCTGGGCGGTACCCACCTGCCAGACAGAGGCTGTTCCTGCGCCCTCGGGCACTTCTTGGCTCCTTGGGGCTGTCGGGGGCACAAGCCAGTGTGGGGATGAGAAGGGCAGCCCGAGTTCCAGTGAGGGTCCTGCCTTCCTGCGAAGTGATGTGGGGGTGTGGTGGCTTGAAGAGTCTCTGGCGGCCCCGGGGAGGGGTCTCACGCAGCAGCCCCCCATGGGTGCCCTCGGGGCTACCAGAGGGAGAGGTGGACTAAACAAATCAAATTGCCCCCCGGTCACCAGGCTGCCAGTCTCTCTGAGCTCCTCGGTCAGTCGTTTGCACTATGCGCAATGCAAATTCGGAGTCAGTTCCCAGAATTACAGACCCAGGGCTGCTAGTCTTTAGTATGCAAATCCGAGCAGGAACTCCCAGGTATTTCAGGAGCTGCGATCGGGATGCGCTGATCAAACCCTTCTCGATCTCCTTTTTACTTTCACATTCTCTGCTTCCCGCAGTCAGTCGATGACTACCGACAAAACCCTCGTAATTAAGAGTCTCCTGTCAATTTTTTTCTTTCGGAGTAAGGCATGCTCCAACTTGCTTCTGGGTTCTTAATTTTTGATCAGAGACGCTCCTTGACTAATTACTTGGCAGTAATGAGGGAGGAGAAATCAAGTTGTGAAAGTTTCCCTGAGCTTTTAGAGTGAAGCTGCAAATTAAAAAATGAGGTATTGGTAAACAGGATGCTAATTGGATTAATATGAAAATAATGAATTCTGATAAAAATAGCAAAATTGACAATTGGAAGATTGAGGTCAAGATAATTCCAAGAACACCACCGAATCTTCATCTGGTTGACGTGGTTTTTAAAAGTATTGGGATAATAGAAAGAGGCAGTTCGCTAGAGTAAAACGTGCAGGCTAAGTAATTTTCGGAAAACGCATTTTGAAACGAGACCGACTTGGTGTGCGCTGAATGTGTGTAAATCGTTCGTAATCCTGGCAGGCTGTTTGTTCAGAGTTTCGAGACAATCTGACCCAGTGTCATTTTGAGTGAGCAACAGAACCTGAGGTCACCGACTTCTTCTTTCTTTTCTCTGTTGTAGTCAAACTCCTCCGTTTCCTTACCTCCCGACAAATCCCCTTCTCAATCGACGTGATGGCAGCTGTACCCTGGGGACGGGAGCCGAGGTCTGGGGATGGCCCGGGTGGGAGCAAGACCTGCTTTGCCCTCTCGGAACCTTTTTGCACACTTTGACTTTTGTGCCGTTCGATGGCGTTTCGTTGACGAGAATCCTCGGAGGGAGAAGGTCGCAGAAGTCGCCGCGGTAGGGTGGTCGACTTGAGAATCAGCCAGAAGTGGGCTCCAGGCCACCCCAGATCTGCCACTTATCTGCGTGGTCTTTCCAAGCTTGGCTTTTGTAAGATCAGGGGAAAACAACACCTTGCTGTGAGGAGAAGGTGCTGGAAGGCAGAGAGCTCTGCACACGGGGGTCCCAGGGAGCGGCCCCACTGCCCGCATCCCGCTCTCCTGGAGCTGGACCATGGGGCTCATCAGGACTTACAAAGAGTCCATGGTGCCTCTCAAAGGGGACGTGCTTTGCCCTACCTTATGGTCCACCACCCCCTATCCCATACCCCTGGGCTCCTGATGTTTCAGAATTCAGATTTTAAAAAAATTTTATTTTAGAAAAGTAACACAGTACCTGAATCCTATATTTTATACACCACCAAGGGGTCTGACAGAAACACCCACCATCAAGCTCATCCTTGTTTCTGCAACAACACACACGGATATTTACCCTCACTGGAATGAGGACCATGAAGAGCCTTGCGTGCCCCCGAGAGGAGTCAGCCCCAATTGTACAGAAAGACTGGTTTTCTGGGCTTTTAGGATAAGTGACTTATTCTCTCTGTGCCTCAGTTTCCTCATCTGCAAAATGGAGATAATAGTTTTTCTCCTGGAGTTGATGTGATCATTGGATGATTAATCTATGTAAAATGCTTAAAATGGTGGCCTGGTGCATAGTAAGCCATTCCTTAGGTATAAAACATTCGCTGTGTGTTCCCTGAGATGTGTCTGCTGTTTGACTTCCAAACGTGTTTTTGGGAACTTGTCGTTGTGCAAGGAGAGGCTACTGGTAAATACTGAAGATGGAGGGAGCAAAGGCAAGGAAGGATAATCCACCAATGAAAGATCGGATGCGAGGATGTCTTAACTGTCCCCTCTGTGGCCCTTCCCCACCTGCCCACCTCACCTGCCCTTGGCTGTAAGCCAGGCTGACCTCTGACCTCTGAGAGGCGTGTTCCCTGGTTGACTGAGCAGGACTGGGGCTGCCCCAGGAAGCCCATCAGCCTCCGAGATGACTAAGTGTTGACCGTTCATCGCACAATCTGCGCACCAGTGTGAAGCAGGGGTTTCTGCTTAGAGGCCCAGAGCGGCTTTAGCTGAACCCCTGCACAGAGAGCTCACAGACGTGTCTTTGAATGAAGGACATTTAGAGAAGGCAAAATAATGGCTCCCCAAAGGCATCCACATCCTCATCCCCAGAGCCTATGGCTGTCTTATTTCACATGGTGAAAAGGACTGTGATTCAGTCAAGGACCTTGACAGAGCGATGATCCTGGAGTGGCTGGTGGGCCCAATGTCATCACAAAGGTCCTTATAAGAGGGAGGCAGGAGGGTCGGAGTCAGAGAGACCTGAGGTGGACGCAGGGGCGGAGCCGTGCGCTTTGTAGATGGGACAAGGGGCTGCCAGCCGAGGAATGTGGTGGCCTCCAGATGCTAGAAAAGGCAAGGGAGTCGATGTCGTCCCAGAGCCTCTAGAAGGAACAAGCCTGCCAACACCTTGAATTCAGCCCCGCAAGACTCATTTCGGACTTCTGACCTCCGGAACTGTAAGAGAACGAAGTTGTGTTTTTCAGCTGCCACGCGGTCCTCTGTTACAGCAGTGACAGGAAACTAGGACAAGGCTCGTGTCTGCGTGGTCGGCCATTCAGCTCTCATCCTGATGGAGACAAGCAGAGGCCTCGCCTTGTGGCTCACACCTGGGCCTCCCAGTTCAAACCCGGGCAAGCGTGTCTTCAGAAGCTTTCTAACCGTGTCTTACGGTGAATGCCCCACCCAGAGCTGCTGGCCCTTTTTTGTGTCAACTGCTCTTTGGCCAGAGGTCTGGCTGCCATCATCAGTCAAGGGCCACCCGCCCACCTTTTGTCTCTGACAGGTTGTCAGAGGCTGTGCTGGGGAAGTTTGGGGCTGTGTCTCCACCATCCCAGCTTCGAAACCCAGACACCAGCCTCCCTGAGCTCAGGCCTTTCCTCTCTCTGTGGGGGAGGGGGAGCTGCCAGGGGGTCACCCCCACAGGAGCCCAGGATGGTGAGCTGCGTCCATCTAAGCTTGGGAATGGGCAGTGGGGACCCCTCCCAGAGTCACCTGGCTTCAATGGGGGACCACCTCCCAGAGGCTCGGGTCCCCGGACCTGCCTGCTGCAGCCACAGCTGCCTGAGGATGGCTTGGCAGTGCCAGGGTGGGGGCGGGGGCACCCACAGCATCCCACTGCCTTCTTTGCCTCTTTTCCAAGGGTGAGGAAACACTTACCTCCCAGCACCGCACACTCACTGTGCAGTCATAACGCCTCACACCTGCATGTGTGCATTGTCACCTTCATGCACACCATACAGGTGCATGTGCACCTGCCATCCCCCACCAACACCCCCCCACACTGGTGCAGCCTCATTCCACGCACGCACACACGGACCACACACAGACACGGGCTGCCCTGCAGAGACAGGTCTGCTTTCCCTGGGAGTCGGGGACCCCAAAGCTGCTTCTTGACACTTTCACAGCCACAGAGCGAGAGCCACTTTCCCCAGGTGACCGGCCCAGACGCTGGCCTCGCCCTGCCTGCCCCAGGGAGTCGAGGGGCAAGCGCCAGATGTCCCTGCCAGCATCCCTCAGAAGCGTGTGTGTGTGTGACATCCCTGAGGGGCGAGGGGTTCAGCTCCAGTGATGGCAGCATCCGGTGGGGGATGTCATCCTGCAAAGCATCTCGCTTCCCAAGGGTTTCTTCTCAATCGCTCCCAGGAGAGGTTGGAACCACCGCAAATGGTGTTTCCCAAACTTGTGTTGTGTGCACTGCATTAGTTTTCTATCGCTGCTGTAACAAATCACCACTGATTTAGTGGCTTAAAACAACATAGATTTATTTTCTTATAGCTCTGGAGGCCGGATGGCTGAAGTGACACTCACCAGAGTGAAGTCCAGGTGCTGGCGGGGCTGCTCCGTCTGCACGCTCCAGGGGAGAATCCATTTCTTGCCTTTTCCGGCTTCTGGAGGGGCCTCATTCCTTGGCTTGTGGCCCCATCCTCCCTCTGCAAAGCCAGCAGCACCGCACCTCTCTCCTCCCTGACCTCCTGCCTCCCTCTCTGAGGGTGCCTGTGGATAAGCCGGGATGCTCCCATCTCCAGATCCTTAATTCCATCTGCAATGTCCCTTTCGCCGTGTCCACGCGGAGCTCTCAGTGCAGCTGCCATGCTGGGGGAAGGAAGGGACAGTGCACGCTGACACAGACTCGTCTCCCAAATCTGGAGGGCCCTCCTCAAAGTCCTTCTGACCAGCAGTTAAAACAGGGGCCTGGAAACTCCGCAGGTGGTATTATGGCTGCAGATTTCATAGGATTATCTGAACTTGCTCCGTGTGTGTGTGTGTGTGTGTGTGTGTGTGTGTGTGTGTGTGTGTTAGACCAAAAACAATTGACTATCAGCAATTTCTTGATTGGACCTAATGTTGCAGAAGATGGGTTCTTTTCTGTTAGGAACACCTGCTCACATACGGCACGTGAAATTATATAATCTGTAGAATTTGCTACAGCCAGAGGGCAGACTGATGTTGAGGCCGGGCAACAGATTCGTGGGTTCATTGCCCCGTTTTCTCTACTTCTGTGTGTGTGTGGACATTTCTACAATGAGGAGTGCAAGAGAAGCGTGCGAACACAGGTGGAGACAGGGGCACCAATCCCGGCTCCCCGCCTCCTGCTCTGGCTCCCTGTGAGCGGGGACCTGTGCGAGTCAGTGTGCGGAGGGCCCGGCTCAGACTGAGCGCAGGCTGGGCCCACCAGCACCAGGGCTCCCAGCCACGCTCCGCCCCGGCCTGCCCCAGGCTTCAAGCCGCTACGCTGCTGCTTCCGCGGCTCCAATGTCATCGCCTAGGAGACCGGACGCTGCTGCCACCGCGGCCACCACCAGCCTGCGGAGCCACAAGCGGAGGGCCTCCCAGCTGCCTCCCCTCCGCACCGACCCTGAGGTAGGCTCAGGTTCAGCCTGGCCCTCAGCTTTCAGGCTCAAGCGCACGGTCCTGTCACTGCCCTCTGTGCATCGGCTCCTCAGGGCCACCCCAGGTGCAGAGCTCCCTCCCCACTGCCTCCTCTCGGGCGCCTGGGCACGGGGTGTGCTGGGGGCAGGGGCACAGTCAGGTGGGCTGGTGGCCAGGCCAGTGAGAGGAGGCTGTGCTGGGGTCCCGGTCTGGGTTCCCCTGGTGGGAGGATGGAGCTGCTGCTGCGGGGCACTCTGGAGTGCCAGCCGGCGGGGTGACTAGCATGGCCCCGGGGCAGGGGGTCAGACTGGGCAGGGGCAGAAGCCACTCCAGTGCTGCCATCTCCATCCCTTGGACCGCTGGGAACTCTCCACTTCCTGCCAAGGAGGCATGGAGCAGCGCAGCTGCCACGGCCCTGCCCCGGCCGGCACTTCCAGGGGCTTGCCTGGCTGGGGGCCAGCCCACAACCCGCCAGCTTTCCCGGAACCTGCCCTGGCACTCAGCAGGCTGCCTCCAAGACATCACTGAGACCTGGGCAGCTGGAGTCCAGCTCCTCTGCCTGGGCCACCTGCCACTGCTTCGGCTTATGTGGCTGGACCCCTGAGGCCAGGGAATCCTCAGGGTTGCCTCAAACTTGAGGGAAGGGCTTGGAGTGGGCGATTCACTGTGATGAGGTCAGAGTGTGTGTGCTTGTGTATGTGTGCATGTGTGAGTGCACATGTGCAGGAGTGTGCGTTGCACACGTGCGTGTAGGAGTGTACTGTGTGCATGCATGCACACACGTGTAGGAGTATGCACGTATGAGCACACTGTGTGCATGTATGGTGCACGCACATGTGCAGGAGTGTGCATTGCACACGTGCGTGTAGGAGTGTACTGTGTGCATGCATGCACACACGTGTAGGAGTATGCACGTATGAGCACACTGTGTGCATGTATGATGCACGCACGTGTGCAGGAGTGTGCGTGTGTGCATGCCGTTGGTGGTGGTGAGAGGGTGAGTGGGGAACCTGAGTGACCGGCTCTCCTCCCCTTGTGATGCTGGTCAAGATGCGGCCCTCAGGGAGCCCGAGGAGAGCGGAGGGGCGAGGACTCACCGAGCGATGCCTAACTCGCAGATGTGTGTGTGGTCCCAGCAGTTACACAGGAAGCCACACTGTGTGCCCCTGAGACACCCAGGGAGCCTGCTAGATGCTTTCATACAGATCCACCCTGGTGGGAGGAGTCACCACCCCTGATCTTCAGACGGGAGGATGGAGGCCCCCAAATGTGCACACGGCTGGTCTGTGGCTGAAGGCGCCTGAAGTCGAAAGTGCATTAACTAGCGTGAGTTGGCTTGCAAGGGGGTCCCAGGGCAGGATGCACGTCCTCATCCCTTCCTGGCTCTCCTGCATCCCCAGCTCCATCCCTTTGGCCCATGGACCCGACCTCACCTGACCCCCAAGGCCTGCCTCACTGACCTCCGGCCTCTGGGTTCACCAGAGGGTGACCTTCCCCACAAAAATCCCACTGTGACCTTCCAGGAGCCGAACCGCTCCTCCCTGCCCTCAGCCCACAGGCTCAGGTCATGGGCCTTCCTGTGGTCGAAACCTCGGGGGGCCCTGTCCACTCTCCAGCGCTATTCCTGTCCCCTCCTGACCTGAAGAGCTGTCCAGGGCCTTCCTCAGCTGAGCTCCACTCCATTGGTGCCCCCCCACCCCTCGTCCCCCAAGCTCTCCATCAGCTTGTGAGACCCACTAATGACAAACCGCCATGGGCCTTCAAGTACTCTTGGACTGACCCTGGCCCATACCCTTTTAGGGTGCCCTTCAAACTCGGGGGTGAAGCCTGGTTTGCTTGTCTGTCCCCCAGGGGAAGGGGCTTCCCAGAGGATGGGGCTGCCTCGTGGGAAAGGGTTAGGTGGAACCCAACCAGAGTAGACTGAAACCCAGCCTTGGTACTTTCGAGCTGTGTGGCCCCAGACAAGTGGCCCGCCCTCTCTGTGCTTCTGTAAGGACATCTAGAGAGTAGAGACCCGGCAGTGCCTTCCTCCTGGGGTTGATTTGAGGATTGAGAGCAATCACTGCAGAGGATTCCAGGCTGGGGCTGGCACAGAGTGTTTGGGAACAACCGTCCAGGGCATGCTTGAAGGAGCACAAGAACTTGTCTAGGGGGAGAGAAGATTCCGGAGGACCGAGCAGGCACCTCCAACCATGGCGCGCTGGCATGTAGAAGGAGTGACATGTCCAGCATGAGGCCTTGGGACAGAAGGGGGCCTGGGAGGCAGGATTGGAGGAGACGGACAGAAAGAGCAGGGGTGCCTGGCAGCCTGGCGGGCGAGGGGTGGCATCTGGTCACGTGAGGCTCCATGGCAGTCCCCTTCCAGGTGGTCCCTGAGGTCGTGGCTCCTCCAGTGAGGGCAGCTATCTGCCCTGCCTGGGCCCGTGCCAGTCCCCTAAACACATGGTGTTGGTCCCACTTGTTCTGCATGTGCCTTGTTCCCAGAGAGCCCACTGGAGGGGCAGTGCTCTGCAGAGGAACGCGGCATGGGGGCAGGTTTTAGTCGAGCAGTACAGGAGTGAGCCCGGCAGGGTCTGGTGGGAGGGCAGTCCGGCACGCACGGCCCCGAGGCCAGCTTGGCGCTCCTTCAGCGGAGTGCCAGTAAGGCTGGAGAGTCACAAACTGCCGGAGAGGCGGGAGATGTGGAGAGCGAGCGGGCCCTGGGGGCTTCCCGGGCCAGAAAAACTCCTCTGACTCAGTTCTGGCTGAGATAAGAGCCGAAGGGTCCAGAGGGATGGGGGACATGGTCCCACCTATGTCCCTCGCTGTGTTGGGAACATCAAGCGAAGCAGAAGCAGGGGGACCAGCAAAGAGGCTGCTGCAGTCACGTAGGGGGACCTGAGGGGCCTGGGACCCGCGTGGCCCTGCGTTGGGAGCACAGGGTTCTAGATAGATGTGGAGGGTGGGGTTGGATGTGGGCAGTGTGACAGAGGAGTCCAGGTTGACCAAGCTGCCATCCACTCCTCAGCCCTCACCCGACATGCACCCGAGCAGGAGGCTCAAACTCAGTAGCCACTCTGACCACAAGCTTCTCTTTGTCTCCAGCCTCAAGAGACTCCCAGCCCTGTAGCCGCCCCTCCTCCCGGGTGGGTCCCCTTCCTGTCCCCCATGCTGGTCTGAACCTGCGTCACCAACACCCACACCTCTGCTCCCACCCCCCAGCTGGGGGCTCCACCCCCTCCTCCAACAGGTGGCTGGTTCTGCTGTGGAAACGCCCCGCCATGGTACAGGGGGCTCATGGCATGTCACATCTCCAGCTCAGGGGTGTAGTGTCAGCCACCCTTGACCTGTCCCTGCTCTGTCCCCTTCCTGGGCCTAGGACCCCCACACACACCAGCATTACGCCCCTGCCCCCCCCCACTGCCCCCTTCTTAGAGGAAGTTTACCCCCTCAGGCCCCTCATGCCTCTGACTCCCCCTTGAACTCACCTGCTCCCCATTTCCTCCAGGCCCCATCTCCCACCCTGCGGCAGGGGCTTGGGTCAGGACCTCTCTTCCGCTCGACCTCCCCTCCTAGTGTCAGCCTCTGGAGCCCGAGCAGGTGTAAGTTATTTCGCCTCCGGCGGCGGGTTATCTACCGCCCACCTTGGCCGGCTCCCGGATGGCGCACTGGGTTTCCACTGCAATGGGGTGTTGGTTCTACTCATTTTGAAGGTGCCTCGTTCCTGAGGAGGCCAGTGATGGGGAGGCCTCTGCAAATGAACAGGGACAGGGCAGCGACCAGACCCGACCTCTCTGCCGTCTGCCCTGCCCTCCGCCCGCCTTGGGACCAGGCCGGGTTGATTCTTCCTCCATGCTCCCACCTGATGCTAAGAACGTCAAGCATGCGACCCTCTCCTGCTGATGGAGCTCCTACTATGTGCCTGTATCCACGCCCTGCTCAGGGCTTTTGCTTTTTCCATGCATCGTGGGAAACAGGCTCAGAACGGGCAAGCCCCCTGTCCAGGGTCACACAGCTGCAGAGCAGCAGAGGGGCCCAGGCGTGTGCTGAGCAGGGCAGAGCAGGAAACCGAGGGACAGGCACCGTGTGTATTGGCATGACCTGCATACTGGGGCGGGGGGAGGAAGACTGTGGGCAGGTCAGCGGACGGCAGAGTGGGCCCCGGATGTGGGTAGGGCCTCGAAGAAAGAGAGGGGCAAGGGACTTCCCAGCCAGGGGCGTGGTTGGCCATGCGGGTGGGAATGCAGGCTGGGGCGCCTCCTTTGCTCGCCTGTGGGAGGACAAGCTGGGGTTAGGAGCAAGGACGCCGGAGCCTGACTGCTGGGTTTGACTCACCGCCCGACCAGCTGTGTGCCCTTGGTGGGGTGACATAACTGCTCTGCGAACGTTTCCACGTGAGCCATGCTCCTCACTGGCCGTCACGGGGGTGGCAAGGCTTCGGTGTCTCTTTGTTCCCGGTGGCTGCCCGCGTGCTGCTCTACCAGGAGCCGGTCTGCGGCAACCCTCTCCCAGCAGAGACCTGTGGGAACCCCAGGCCCTGCCGCACTGTGAAGCTCGGTTAACGTTTTTTGCTTCCAGAAGTGCGTGAAGCCCACGTGGCCTCAGGGCTGCCACCGGTCTCCCTGCCTCACGTGGGTGCTAAGCCAACCTTTAGATTCAAACAGAAACTGCTGGCACCCTCGCAGTGCTCCAGATGGGGCCCGGGCGCTGAGGGAGGCCACCCCGTCCCTGGCCTGGCTGTGGGAAGGCCCCGTGTGCCGAGGCGGAGGCCGGTGGCTGTGAAGGGGGCTGGAGTACAGGGTAAGAGGCTGCTGGGGCTAGAAGCAGCGGGGCTGGGGGATTCCTGGGGCCGCACCCAGAGTCTGCCCCACCGCCTGCCGACAGGCCCTGGCCCAGGAGGGAGAGAGGGCAGCTTAATCGGGCACCTCCAGCTGTTTTCATATTTCACAAGTGCACCCTGCCCCAGGGTGGGGAGGCTAAATTCGTCCCTGAGTGCAGTGCTTGGTCTCGCTGGAGCAGGGCCGAGGGGGAGCAGGGAGCCATCCCCAGGTGACATAAGGCTCTTAGCTGGGCCCTCCTTGCCAGGCCCTGCAGGACCTGCTCTTTCTGCAAGAGGTCCAGGGCGCAGTGCTGGCCGGCCCTGGCTGAGGGTCTTGTCCTGACCTCACCCCGCCCCACCCCACCCTGCTTGGCGAGCGGGGACAGAGGGCGGCCCAGCGCTCCTGTGGCCACGTGGTCCAGGCCGCCAGCGGGAGGGGTGGGCGAAGATGGCCACGGCCCTCGCTCCCTGAGGAGCCTGTGTCCTGGCCTTCATTCCAGGTGGGACCCCTGGCCGGCCCCACCCTGCCGGGCGAGAGCGGCCCCTGTTCTGGGGGTGGCTGGGCCAGCAGAGGCCTCTCCTTACTGAGGGCCCTGGAAGGCTGGGCTCTGGGTGTCCTGCTGGAATCGGGCTGGGCGGTGGCCAGCCCTCGGAGGAACGCCATTTTCTAGCTGGGCTGCCTGCTTCCCTTCCCCCCCGTGTGACAGCCGTGTGACGGCCGCCTGACACTTCTGCCCAGGTAGGGGGACTTCTGGGCACTGGGCCATCCTGCAGTCCCCTGGAGACGGCACCTCGGGGGTGGTTGGAAGGGGCCCGGGAGGCCTGGGCATCCGGCCTACAATGGTCTGGGTTTAGCCTTCATGTCAGGTTTCAGCCCATCCAGCTTTCCTGAAATAAAAAGTAGAATAAACGGTGGGAAGGGAACCACTGGCACAACCGCCGTGTGACTAAGAATAATGGAGACGGATCACTGGGGTGTGGGGTGGCACGTGGAGGTCTTGGGTCTTTTCTTTGCTGAACTGAAGGAAAGCCAGTGTCCCAAAGTTGGGTGTGCTCTCCACGTTGTCCGTCCCTGCGCTCAGGCCAAATGTCGTCGCCCTGCCTAGGGGCTCTGTGGGGGGCAGTAGGAGCCCCTGTGACCAGGGCCCTGGCAGGTGGGAGGGGCTGTCCCCACAGACCAGGTGCCACTTCTGGGGGCACACAGGGACCTCAATTTACGGGAACTGGTTTTGGAGCTCTGGGCAGGGGCGGGCGGAGGGGCCAGGGGACAGGAGGGCGCTGCAATCCTGCCCGACCAACAGGGCTGTCCATGCAGGCCACACAGCTGGAGGGTCTGTGCTCTGCCGCCTGCCAGGTGATGTGGCAGGATGAGGGGGAGCCCTGACTCGGGGTCAGGTGGGCCGATGACCGCCTAGAGCAGGCCGAGTCTGGGCGGGCCTGGAAGGAGAAGGTGGGGACGGGGGGCAGGCTGAGCACAGAGGCAGCTCCCAGCTGGGGTACAGGGGGACAGAGAGGACACAGGACAGCGCAGGGGGTCCAGGGGAGGCTGGAAGCCCTGGAAGACAAGGTCGGCGGAGGGTTGGGCGGAGCGCATGAAGGATGAGCTTCAGGTCCCTCAGGGCCTTTGACTCCCACCGGCCTAGAGCAGAGGGGACCACGCAGGGTCAGGTCCCAGCCAGGACCCTTGGTATCTTGGGGTGAGTTCCCCAGGCCTCTGAGCCACCTGCTCATCCCCGACCTGGGCTGGTGGTTGATACGTGACCAGTGGTGTGAGAGCCAGGAGGCCCTGCCCGGGGCTCGGCCAGCACCAGCACCAGCCTGAAGAAGCAGCACAGCTCAGAGGTCCCCTGCGGCATTCGACCTCTGGTCTAGAACGTTCTCTGCTGTAGGGGCTGCAGTGCATCATAGGATGTTGAGCAGCGTCCCATCCCCCATCAGCAGTAACAATTGAAAATGTCGGCAGATGTGGCCCATGGCCCCACCTGGAAACCGTTGGGTGGAACCCGTGAGTCACACCGAGAAGTCAGTGAGGCGTAGAGTTGAGTCTCCCTCAAGGGAGCTTGGGCCGAGGGCTCGGAGCTGTACCGCTCGCCCGCCCCCAGCCTGAGCTCTGCGGGTCCTGGGCCCCGGGGCACTGCGGGCGGGGAGGGCCTGTTGGGCTGCAGACCCCATCCCAGGCCCAGCTGCCAGCACCGGGGCCCTCTCTGTCCCTCCTGAGTCACAAATATTTGGGGAAATTCCTTTTTTCAGAGAGCCTCCTTTCCATTGCGAACATGGGTCCAAATTTAAAATGCAGCTCGTTGGGGAAATTGGATAGAATTTACAGAAGGTGGTTTTGGAGTTCCTTTTTGTGTCGCCTCTGTAATCCTTGGCCAAAATGCAGCTGATGGGTGATGTCCCTGCCCTGGAGGGAAGAGGACCCATGGGGCCCCAGGGGTCCGGATGAGGGGCTGAGTCTCTGCACAGCACCGTCTTTGGTGAACATCAGCATTTCCTCTTCCTCATGCCCCGAGCTCCTGCTAAGCTGGCAGGTGCTCCCTGATGCCTGCAGGGACCAGGTCTGCTGCTCTGTCACTCGTGACTCGTGGCTTTGGGGGACCTGGGTTCGGTGCAACCAGCTCTTGAGAGTTTCCCAGGGAAGCTGGAATCCCGCAGTGCGTGGCTTCCTGGTTCAAGTCCCACAGTACCCTCTAGGCGGCTTTCTGGACCCTTGTTTTGCTCATGAAGGACCTGAGTGGAAGCCACTAGTGGAGGCTGATGGCCGTCCTCAGGTGGGCAGCTGAAGGGGCCCCACGTGGTGGGCGAGGTCAGTCTGTGTGATGCTCTGCGCCCCCCAGGGGTGCACCTCATGGTGAGTCCTCCCCGGATGCTGGTTAAAGATGCAGATGCCTGGGTCCCCAAAATGGAGCCCCTCAGGGTGGGGCCCTGGAATACCCATCTGACTGGTGTTTCTGCAGCTGGAGACCTGCTGCCGAAGTCTGGGGGTGAGCTTGGGAGGCGCATGTCCTTGCCCAGAGGAAGCCCCTTCCCGGCCCCATGCAGGCCTGCCTCCCCCTGCGGCACCCGGAGCTGCTCCTGGTGGTCGCAGCTAGGTATGTGTGCGTGGCCGTCCGTGTGCGTGGCTGAGTGTGGCCGTGGGACGGGCAGGGATGCTCAGACAGGAAGGGACGCCTTTCTTAGTTTGAGGTTCCGTGGGAAGGACGGGTGTGACGTAAGAAGACAAACGGGAGTGAAAAGTGATGTCCCCTTAAACGTACGGCTGATGCCCAGGTTCAGCACTTGGTCAGAGCCGCAATTCACTGACGAGCTGCCTGCGGGCCCTGCACGGAGGGGCGCCTGTCCACGTTCCTGCACCGACCCCGCGTGCTGAGCACTTGCACTGAGCCCGCCTCAGCTGGGGCCAGCGGGGTGCGGTCGGGCGAGCGCCTGCTGTCTCTGTCTCTGTCTCTGTCTACTTCTCTCTCTGTCTCTCCGTCTCTCTCCTTAGAGTCTGGGGGAGATGATTCTCAGGGGCAGATAATGAGCAAGGTGTTGTTGGAGAGCCATAGGAGGTAGGAGAAAGTGGGACAGGTTGTAGGCTGGATGCCGGGACGGCCTCTGGGAAGGGGCCTTCGGGGCCTGGGGCAAGGGGACGTGTCTGCAGCCGAGGAGCGAGGAGCGAGGAGGGAGGAGCGAGGAGCATGGTGTAGAGGTTTGGGGCTGGAGGAGCCCCTGGGGGCCGAGGGGGCGGGGGTGGTCTCCAGCCCAGGGCCTGGAGGCCACAGTCAGGCAGCTGGGGCTTCCCCCGAGCTTGGGGCACGGCCTGCTGGGGCTTTAGCCTGGGAGGTGACAGGTCTGAGGTCCTGCGGGGCCAGGGTAGAGGCAGGGAGAGCCTGGGCCGGGCGCCAGGTGGTGGGTGAGCAGTGGACCAGGAGCCCCGGGTTTGGCGGTGTATTTGGGGGCAGAAGTAGCAGGACCTGCTGATGGCCTTGGAGTTTGGTGGCCCCAGCCCGCCCATCCTCCCTGCCCTCGCCAGGGCCCCGGGGACTCTGTGTCACCTAGCTTTGTGCGCTGCACTTACTGCCTTCCAGGGAGGCTGAGGCGTCTCCGTCTGCCCGTTCTGGCGGTGAGCGCCAGGGGGGACCCCTGCTCCCTCTCTCTGCTTCCCCAGAGGGCCGGCCCTGCAGGCCTCTCCCCGAGCCACAGCCAGCCTGGCGGGGTGCAGGGCCTCTGAGACCAGCAGCCCGGGGGAAGCAGGGGAGTATGTGGAAGCGGGAGGCGCTAATTGAGGCCCTCGCCTCCCACCTCCCAGCTGTTCCTGTGGGAGGCCCTGCGGGAACCGGGGAGGAGAGGGGGCATCGGGCCCTCAGCCCCCCGGGAGATTCCCGGTGCTGACTGTCTCCTCAAATGCTGGGTGGTGGTCAGCGCTTCATTCCTTCGTATTCTGTTGCATGGGCTGACTACGATGTGTGTGTCCATTGTTCCCTGGTGCACCTTTGGGCCGTTCCCACCTTTTGGCTATTGTGAATGGTGCTGCCACGAAAGAGACAGGATCTTGTCATTCACTTGCTGTATGATGTTAGCCAGGTTGTTTTCCATCTCTGGACTTAGATAGTCCATCAGCAAAATGAAGGGGGTGGATTAAACGGCCCGGCCTATTGAGTCTCGTGTTGGCACACCCTGACCACCCCAATAAGCGGCCCTGACTGACGCCTGCTCACCCAAAAAGAACCAGCCATGGGGAACGCGTGAGGACAGGTGTCTGCCCAGCCAGGCAGCCCGTGCTATTCTGCTTCTTACCAAGTTCACCCCATTCTGAATTACCAAGTGGCCAGCTCCATGCCCAACACTCGGCTCCACTGGGTTTTGCACAGCCCAGCCCATGATGGGAGTGACCTCCCTAGCACAGGAGGTATGCAAGTGAACACTGGCCAGCGCCTTGTTAGAACCCTTGTGGATTGTGTTGGGGTGGCAGCAACTAAGTTAATTTCCAATTCTGAGAAAACCATTTAGTCATTCCTGCACTTGTAGCTGCGCTGTGTGACCCCAGCAGGTCACTTAACCTCTCTGAGCCTCAGTCTTCTGAAAAGTGAGTGGAGTGGTCTATGAGCCTGCAAGAGAATTGGTTTGTGGTGAGTGCTTTCTAAGCTGCTTGTCTCAGGCCATCCTCGCTTGGCCCCACCTTTGCCCTTGGGCCTCCCTTCGCCCATACCCTGCCCAGCTCCTGCGGTGGCCCTCCCGGCTCGAGCCACTGCTCCAGGGATGGGCGGCATGGCACGTGGCGGCCCCGGGAGAGTGTCACAGGCCTCTGTCAGTGCCGGCCTGCCTGGGGAGAAACAAAGCGACAGATTGCGGGCGCGCCCTCCCTCCCCGACAGCCGTGGGCAGGTCCAGGCCTGCCCGCTTGGGCACTGCCAGGCGGTGGCCAAGCTGATTCCCACAGCCTTGCGCCAAGGACGCGGAGGCGGGCCCAGGGGAGACGTCACCTCCGCCTGCATGGGGCAGTGGTCTCCCTGGCCCTCCCTCCACGGTGGGACGGCCTGGTCACTGCCCCCGAGCCTGGATCAGAAGCCAGGCTTGCCGTCTGCAAGGCCTGCTCCTGCCCACCCACCAGGGCCTCAGTTTCCCGCCTGGGAACCGGCAGGATGAAATGAGGGGGCGCATGAAGGGCGAGCGCCTGCCGGTGCTCCGGGATGTCCCCACATGGTCATCGGGGGTCGGCCCTGCCCGCCCCCCGGGATGCTGGAGGAGCACGGAGCACCCCTTCCCAAAGCACTCATGTTGCCCTTTCCTCCTGGCAGAGCCAGCTGCCGCCGGGCCGGGTGTGGGGAAGATGTCCCAGTCCACCGCCACCGACGAGGGGGCCACGTTCGAGCACCTCTGGAGCTCTCTGTGAGTATTTCCTCTGAGCAGCCCAGGCTGGCCTTGGGCTAGCCTCGGCCACCTCACCTGCCCAGCTCAGGGGCAGGGGTAGGCGAGAGGGGTAGGCAGGGGGAGCTGCTGCCTTGGGCCTTCCCCTGGGGACCCGGGGCCCAAAGTCTGAGCTGTTTCCACTGGCCAGCCTTCCAGAGGGCCAGGGCCCAGGACAGGTCCAGGGGCCAGAGCCCATGTGTGGCCACAACTCCCTGGTGCTCACCCAGCCCTGGAGAATCCAGCAGAGGAGGAGGGGGAGGCGGGAGGATGTGGGAGCTGAGGGTCAGCAGGAAGGGGCAGAGGAGACAAAGGACCCAAGGACTCCTTGGGGGCAGGAGAGGTAGGCCCCCACAGGAGCCATGGCCCCACCCCGAGCTCTGGGCCAGGGCAGCCTGGGGCTGACGGCTCTGTCCCCTCTTCCCAGGGAGCCAGACAGCACCTACTTTGACCTTCCCCAGTCGAGCCGGGGGAGCCGTGAGGTGGTGGGTGGCACAGAGGCCAGCATGGATGTCTTCCACCTGCAGGGCATGACCACATCTGTCATGGTAAGTGGGGCTGCCGTTTGCGGAGGACTCAGGGTGGAGGCAGTAAATGTGGACTGTCCTGTCTTGGGACTCCACAGAAGCAGAAACAGGGTCTCAGATGTACAGCTTCCTCTGTGGGTTTTGTCTGGACATTTCAAATTGCAAAGTAGAAAATGTATCGGCTCGTGGATTCAGGCATCTCTGGATCCAGGTATAGGAAGGCCTTTAGGCATGGCTGGATCTAGGTGTTCCAGTGGCTGCCTCTCTGTCTTTTCCCCATGGTGGCTTTGTCTTAGGCACCCTCTCCTTTTGTGGTGAAGGGTAAAGGCTCCACCAGCACCTCCCTCCCAGTGGGGCTGGACCCCTCATTGGTCTGAATGTGGTCATGTGCCCATCTCTGAGCCTCTGATCAGCCTGGGTCCCCTGGAACAGGGTCAGGATGGAATGGAGTGGAGTGGGCTCTGTGCACCACAGGGACTGAGTCATGCGGAAGACGGCCCCAAAGGAAGATCAAGATGCTGTTCCCAGAAGGAGGGGACTGGATGGGGGCATGCAGGGGCAATTGAGGCCCCCGACACCCTGCCAGCCCTGTGGGGTCTCAGGTCCTGACACACTGGACATTCCTCTTGGCAAGAAGGCAGGGCTGTGGTAACTGGGTGGCAGCTGTGTCCTGGCCTTTCTCTCTGGACAACTATTGCCAGGTCCTGGTGTGCCAGGAGGCGGGTGGCAGGTGGGACACAAGAAGGGGGTGTGAGGACCCAGCAATGCCTGCTGTCCTCAGCGCCCCCACCCTGCCGTCACCTCCTTGGGACACCCCCTGCCGGACCCCCGGGCTGCTCGGTCCCTCCTATGAGACTTGCTGCCCAGGGCTCCCTCAGGTGGGGCTCCTGGAGGGAACTTCGCTAGGCACGTGAGGGGACATGTCGGAAATGGCGGTCCCGTCGGGGCACTGGCTTTGCTGGCTCTCGGCTCAGCGGCTGTGCCGGCTGCTGGCCTCCCCCTGCACCGGGCTGAGAGCATCTCGTCTCCAGGCCGGGGGCTGGGGGGCCGGGGGTGATGGTGCTGGCAACTCTGGAGGCCAAGAGGGCACTGAGCCCGGCCCCCTCCCTACAGCACTCCCTCCAGAAGTTGGAGCCCTCACCCAGCACCCACCTGTCTGAGGCACCTTGAGCATCCAGAGAATTGTGGGCCCGTGGGGCTCGAGTCTGTGAATGAGCCAGGTGAAGCGGGGTTGAGGGGAGGCAGGAGGGTCTCCGTCTCCTCCGTTCGGTCTCCATCTCGGATGCTGGGCTGGTGCAGGACCCGCCAGCCCATGGGGGACTAGGGGAGAGCATCTGCTTGTGCAGTCACAGCCCGGAGTGGGGTGAGGGTCTGGTGGGCAGTGAGCTCCCCGTGATGTCCGCTCCTCTGAGGAGCCCCTGAGACTGGATCTGAGGCATCAGACTGCCTGGCCCCGGCCTCCTGCCTCTGCTCAGGAGACTGTCACAGTGGACACAGTCCGCCTGCATTTAGCACCTGTAATATCCCCACTTTACAGGTGGGGAAACTGAGGCAGGTGCTGGGACAGGGCTGGACAGTGTCATCCTCTCCCTTTAGAATGTTCTCTGTTCTGCCAACTGCTCCCCAGGGGCCATCAGTCCCAACCTCTCACCTTTCAGGCCCCCCTCCTGGACTTCAGTGTCCCCCACTGTCCTGAGTTGGTCTCAGCCTATGACAGTGATGCTGTTGGCTGGGAATGCCTCACCGGGGCCCAGACTACCTGCAGGAGCCGCGCTGCATCCCGACCGGCCCTTGTGGTTCTTATTGTGGTTGCAGGACGCCCAGCAACACCCAGCCAGCGGGGAACTTTGAGGAACGAGGTTTTTACTCACAGGTCCTGGGGGCACGTGGCACACCTGGGGCCACACAGCGAGGTCGCGGGTAGAGAGAGAGAGTGCACACACGGACCTGGGGTTCTGGCTCTGTTGGGGTCGGGGTAGGGGGCCTAGGGTTTCTCGGGTTCATCTTTATTGGTGGATTTAAAACATAAGAGGGAAACTAAATCTCGGAGGGAAAAGCAGAGTCGCTGGAGCCGTCAGTTATCTGGGTCGCCCAGCGCTTGCTAGAGGGGAACCTCGTGGGGCGGGCGGCCTGGCTCCCTATCTGGTTGTTTTGCTAGTAGCTGTGTCATCCAGCTGGCAACATGTTTGTTGAGATGGATACCTGTGAAATGGACACCCGGATGACCAAAAGCTTCATGTCAGGCGTTTACATTACCACCAAAAATTTAATTGTCTCAGGCTCTCACAAACTCTCTGTGGAGGGTCCGGAGCTGCCTCCAGGCTCCAGGGAGAGGACCCCTGAGTACCGTCTCTAAGAGGTCTGTCTTTGGAGTTCCGGAAGCCACTGCCCAGCTTACTTACCCCCACCCCCCAGGGCTGAGGGCCTCGGAGACCCCACAGACCCAGGGTCCAGAGTGGGTCCTGGGCGCCGGGAGGCAGAGGGTCCAGTCCCAGGTTCCTGCAGGGTGCAATGGGCTCCCACTGGGAGGATGCCCAGTGCTGAGTGTGTCTGGGCTGGGGATGGGGGTACACGTCTCTCACCAGCCGTGGGGTAATGAGGGTGGATCCTCCCACGTCTGCAGACAACAAGAGAGCTGAATCTGTCAGGTAACAACCCGCCTCCTAGTAAAAGTCATGCATGAAATACCTGAGTGCAAAGCTCAGTTCTCGGAGGTGGGAATTCCCTGGAACCACGCTGGTCTCGGCGGGGGGGTAGGGGGACTGGGCCCCCTGGCTGGGCACCATGCGGTGAGCTTGCCCGTAGGCCACCCCTAACCCTCACGCAGGTGGACAGAGCCCAGGGCCAGAGACAGAGGCTCAGAGAACATCTCGGGCAGCTGGCTGCAGAGCCCCAGTGCCCAGCTGCCTTGCACAAGGGCCTCTGCCCACTGAGTCGAGGCCTGGAGCTCGGGGTGCAGGCACGGAGGCTCCCAGAGCTGAGCTGGGCGCCCCTCCGGCCAGGAGGCAGCCCCTGGAGGAGGCTGTACTGCTGAGGGTGGGGACCTGGGCCCGGCTTGGTGGTGATGCCGGGGGGCTTCTGAGTGCCTCGTCCTCCACCCCCATGGCCACTGGCACGTCCACGTCACTCAGGGAGAGCCTCAGGCTCGGGGGCAGTGGGCTCCAGGTTCCCAGGTCCGGCCTCGGTCAAGAAAGCAGTTGTGGAGTCGAATGTTCTCAGGATCCACCAGCCCTGTGGGCCTGACTCAGGATGCAGGCCCGGGTATCAAGGCTGGCACACAGGTGCCCCCCATCGCGCACTCTCCTGCAGGTGCCCACTGTGTTCGGTGCTCGCCCTGGCCGGCTCTTTCTCTGCTGATGGGTGCCTGTCCCCCACCCCCAGGCTCTGGGCACCCCCCGCTCCCGTTACTGTTGTGGGGCTCCAGTTTAAGAAAGCTGTTCCCTCAGGGACTGGAACAGGGGGGTCAAGGAAGGACCTGACGCCCCAGGCCCACCCTGGGGGTCCTGCGGGTGGAGCTCTCGCACTGGGTGGTAGCCTGGGTTCTGGTGGTCCCTGCAGACCCCTGGGGTCTCACACACACACAGGACCTCTAAAATAGGCCCCCTACCTCCTGCAAGAGGAGAGCTGAGAGAAGCCTGCCGGTCACTGGCCTCAGGACGTCTCCCCTGGCCCTGGAGGCCCCCGCTGTCCGCTGTCCGGGAGGAGCGTGGACAGGATGCAGCCCTCCATCACGAGCGGTCGCGGTGTCACGGCAGGCAGGGGGACCATGCCTCAGAGGCAGGAATGCTTCCCGCCCATCTCCCATCCCCGCGCTGGGCCTGGCTTTGGGCCACGGTGTCCTCTCTGAGTCTGGGTGTCTCCTGTGACAAGAGGAGGGCAGGGCTTTTCGAGGGAGCCCCTCCCAGCTCTGACGATGCGAGAAAAGGGGAGACGATGTGAGAAAAGGGGAGACAGCAGGCGTCGCCAGGCCGGCTCTCCTCCCTCCGCCACGCCTCCCCAGTGTCCCCTGCGGAGTCTGTGGGGCTCCCTCCCATTGGTCCTGCAAGGGTCTGAAACCTTCCTGCTGGTCCTGGCAGCCGGCGCCTCTCCCCTCTCTCCTTGAGCCCTTTCCCGCCTCTGCTGGCGCCTTTCTCTGACGACAGCTGTGGTGGGCAGGTGGGCCACGGGGGTGGGGGAGGGGGGGAGGGTGGTGGGAGGGCTGCAGCAGGCAGGGGTGGCAGGTGGGGCTGATCCACTCCCGCCCCCACCGCCCCCTCCTCAGGTGCCCACAGTGAACTGCACAGAGGGACAGACGCCTGGGGTTAGAAGCTGGCGACACCTGGGGCTCCAGACCCCTGTGGTCACCTAGGGCAGGCTTTCCGGCTGGGGAGGAGACATTTCTCCACAGGGCCAGGAGAAGGGAGGGCATGGTATATACACTCCCCAGAATAGGAATTATCAGAGAACGGGGCCAGCCCCCAGGAGGGGACGGGTGGGCAGAGGGAGGGAAAGGACCCTCCCTCCTTCCAAGGAGGGTCTGCAGCCCCTGGGAAGGTGGGAGTGGAGCTCAGGAGCAGGGAGTGGGCTCAGTCCCATGGTCAGCTCTGGGACCCCCAGCCCGCCCACCTCCAGGAGTGAGCCCCCACCAGCCCTTCCCTCCACAGGCGTCAGGGGGCAGGGCCTCTGGGGTGGACAGAGCGGAGCCCCAGCCAGCCACCAGGTCCCAGGACGGCCTCCGTGGGGTGGGACAGAGCCACCTGCCTATGGATGGTCGGGACGGGTGTGAGGAGTGTGGCCCTGAGCTGGCACATCGCGGGTGCCTTTCTGGGGCATCGTCCCTTCCTGTGCAGGTGGGAGAAAAGAAACGTCCCACCTGGTCCCTCCCACCACAAGTCCTGCGGAAGGTGGTCTGTGAGGTGCAATCCCCGTAAGTTAGTTAGAAGAACAGGTGCCCAGGGCCCCGTGGGGCTGCCTGGGAGGCCACCTGGAGGAAGCAGCAGGGCCGAGCGAGAAGGCCCAGTTCCTGGGGACAGAGGCCCCCGCGCCCCCGTCCCTGTCCCCCAGATGGCCGGGATTTTGGATAAGTGCACAGGAAGTGGGGGACGCTCTGGCACTTTTAGAGTTGGAACCCGGCTCTCAGTCACGCTGGGCATCCCAGCCTGGCTCAGGCTCATGAGGTGGGGACAGTGCAGGCTCTCAGGCCCAGGTGTCCCGAGCCTCTTCAGGGGGGCCCCACAGTGTGGGCGGGGCGTGACCCCTCTGCCCTGGACCCTCTGCCTTCAGTGCTTCCCCCGGGGCTCCTGAGAGGAGGCCTACCTGATTCTGCCTCCCGCTGGGCAGCTTCCAGACCGGGGCACACGTGTGGCCAGCTCCTCCTGGGGCCCAGCCTTGTGTCCTGCAGGCCTGAGCCCTGGAGCCCAGAGGGAGGGCAAGGCCACCCCTGGGCCATCTCTGGCCCCAGGTCCCACAGAGCCCTGGCCTCCTTCCTCCCAAGGCCTTTGCTTGATTCCCTATTCTCCTGGTGAATTAGCCGTTCCTATGTACCAGTCACCGCAAACTTGAAACAGCTCCCGGTTATTATCTCACGGTTCCTGTGGCTCAGGAGTCCTGATGTTTCCACTGGGTCCTCTGCTCAGGGTCTCACCAGGCTGCAGGCAAAGTGTCGGCCAGGACCACAGTCTTATCTGAGGCTGAGGGGCCTCTTCCAGGCTCTGTTCCTTGGCAGAATTCAGTTCCTTGCAGATGTAGAACTGAGATTTCTTCTTTCTTGGTGGCGGTTCACCGAGGGCCCACTGTTCTCAGCTCCTAGAGGCCACCCGCCATCCCCTGCCACGTGGCCCCTCCACAACCTGACAGTTTGCTCCTCAAGGCCATCAGGAGGGTGTCTCCCTGACCTCTTTGAAGGGCTCACCTAATTAGGCCAGGCCCACCTGGATAATCTCCCTTTAGATCAACTCAAAGTCAATTGGTTCATAACCTGTGACTACACAGGTGATGTCCTCACATTCGCAGCCCCGCCTACAGGAGGGGGTGTGCAGGGCATGTACCTGGGAAGCATCTTGGGATTGAGGCCCCATCCCTGGGTCTCTCCTTTGTGTTACCCTTTGCCCATCCTGGTGTCTTTCACCTCAAATTCTTCTTCCCTTTGCCCTCCCCTTTTGGCTATTTATAAAACTGGTTCAATTAAGAAGACGCCCAGCCTTCCACAGCCTCCCTGAGCCAGGCCCTATGCCCGGAGCTTCGGCTGGGGCTCTTTTCCAGCAGGTCCTCCCTTGACAGGCCAGGACACCCGGCTGCAGGACGTCGGGCACTTTGCCCACCTTCCCACAATGCCCTATGGGGGTGGGGGTTCAAACCCAGGCCCCCCTCCTCTCCAGCTGGCTCTCGTGTCCCTCCGTCCAGCCCTCCCGCCCATCCCAAGAGGCGCCCCACCCCAGGCCCTCTTTGTGCAAGGCCCAGCCACATCCTGCAGGAATCTCGCTGAACAGCAGACCCTCCGGGATGGGCGCGGGGGCTCCCTGCCCCAGGCCTTCCCTTCTGCGAGCGTCTTGGACAAGGAAGGCTCTCGGCCACTGCCTCTGGCCAGAACTCCCGACCTGGGCCCCGCTGCAGGCCCCCTTCCTGAACAGCTATGTGCCCCGCAGACCTCTCTTTTCCTCAATTATCTCATTGCGAGGGAGGGAGGCCTGTGCTTTGGGAACTACAGCCACCGCCATGCAGAGTCACGGGAGTCCAGCCCTGGTTGGCTGCGTGTGCCAGGTCATGCCTCTGGCTGCTCCCGCCAAGGTCCCTGGAGCCTGAGCTGGGGGCTCCCCACCCAGTGCCTCGGTGGGCAGCATCTGGCTGCCCGGCCCCACCCAGACTCCCCTTCCCATTAGCCGGAGGAGCAGGTGGCTGGAGCAGCGGCAGGCTCCGTGGTGGACAGCGGCCCAGCCTCCCTCTGCCTGACCCGGCTGCTCTCAGCTCCCCGGGGAGCCCGAAGGTGGTGGGAGACGTGGCAAGAGCAGGCTGAAGACGAGGACCTCGGTGACACCTTCCCGGCACCCTGGGCGCTAGTAAGCCTTTGTTGGGAGGCGGATGCAGCTGATTGGGGGGCAGGGGGGCGGTGCTTGGAAGCATCTTCGGCACGTCCACCTTCTCAGGATTTATTTGTGTGTAACTGATGCCCTGCCTGCCTCCACGGGCGATTCTGGCCTCTGCCAAGTCTGGCAAGGGCAACTTTGTGCCAAAGATGGTTAAATTAGAATGGAAATTCAGACGCCTCTGCAAAGGTGGTGGCAGTGGCCCTCGAAAAGGCCCGGGCTAGACGGGCCACCATCACAGGGACCCGGCGGTGTCGAGGGCTGTCGGTGCACTGTCATGGCTGGGGCCCCAGGAGTCTCCCTTCTGGGCCACGTCCTGTTTCTGGGGGCTCCACACCGGCAGGGACAAGGCTGGCGGCAGCAGGGCCTGGAGCGGCTGGCTCTGGGTTCTCTGACTCCATCTGCTGCTTTGGGTCACGCCTGGGCCGCTCGTTCTGTCACCAGACTCCCTGTGGGATCTAGGGGTGCCTCTCCTCCCCGATCAGCCCTTTGGGGTGGCCCTGGTGGACCACTTACCTTCCCCAGGCAGGAGGGAGATTCACTCCACCCTGGGCGCAGGGGCTGCGGCCACCATCTCTTCCCTTTGGGGGGGGCCCGGCCTTGCCTACTGAGGTCTCAAGGGCCCAGACTGGCCCCCTCATGCTCAGAGGTGGAAGCCTGTGGCCCCCGGGGCCTCCGGCGGGCAGTGGCTCAGGAGCAGCCTGGTGCGGCTTAATTATGGAGCCGGCCAGTGGCCCGGCGCGCTGCGCCCTCCCCTCGCAGCCTCCTTGGTGTGGTCCGACACAGCAGTGGGCAAGCTGGGGCCTGCCCTGGACTTGATGAATAGTCATGAGGAATAAAGGGGCGGGCCGCCAGTTTTGTTGTTGGATGCAGCTCGTTGACAGAACTAAGGGAGATGGAGAGATCGCAAATGCCAGCAGACAGCCCACATGTACCCGAGCATCCTCGCGCCCTCCTTCCCTAGCCGCGGCGCCTCTCTGCCTGGGCCCACCCTGCCAGGTGGCCACCTCCCTGACCCCTGACCCCCAGCCACCCAGACCCATGCCTTGCCCCGTGGCGCGCCAACTCCCCGGCGTGTGCAGACCCCCGCGCACCCACCATGCTGTACGTCAGTGACCCCATGCAGCCCTTCACCACGGTAGGTGTGCCCCATGTGCCCTTTGGATCTATTCGGGGACCCCGTCTCTGTCCTTCTTGGGGGCCTGGTTGGGGCTTTCATCATGGTGGAGGGGTCAGAGGGGCGTTCTCTTGTCTGTCCCCCTGGTGGGGCCCCTGCTGCTGGTTAGGGTGCTGCCATTCGGGGTGCACAGAGGCAGGCAGGAGGGGCTGAGGGGCTGGGAGGAGGTCCCAGTCATAGAGGCAGACACCTGCCTGTCCTGGAGAAGCTCTGAGGACCAGCGCCCACTGGCTAGGCAGGACCAACAGCCAGGGAGGGGCAGGGGTGTCTGGTCACGGCCGGGCGGCTGCCTCTCTCTCCATGTGGGGTTTCTGATGCTGCCTGGCTTTGGGCTGGTGGCTCTGTCCTAGGCTTGGTTCTTGAGCTGCCCTGCCCTCCTCCCAGCTATCAGGAGCTCAGTGTACCCCGGAGGTTATCTTTGCTCCCAGGGCTCTGGCTGTGAGGTTGACACCACCTGCTCCCAGGCCGCGAGCATCCTCACCTGGGAATCTGCTCACTTGGCAGCAGCGACAGGAGTGTTTCCCTGGCCGAGGGCCGGCTCAGTGCAGGTCTGAGCTCCAGGTCAGGGACTTGCAGCAGGCTGGCCTCGAGGTGGAGGTGTCCTGTTGCCCCTCACGGAGGGGCAGCCAGCCTGGCAGAGGCAAAGGAAGGGACTGCAGCTTGTGCTTGGCCCCTGTGGCCCGAGCCCTGGGGACCTGGGCTCATTTCCAGACTTGCCAGGTCCCCGAGGCCAGGCAGGCACCAGGCTGCTAATTGAGCAGGTCGAGGGTGGGGCGCAGGTGCTCCACGCAGGGCCCTTTCTGCTGCCAGGGAGGCAGATAGAGCGGGGGCCATTGGTACCGTGTGCCCTGTGGGAAACCCAGCAGTGGATGGAGGGACAGCATGGACAGTTGGACAGAGTCCAGGTGTCCCCAAGCTCTGCAGGCAGAGGACAGGATCTGTGGATGCCGAGCCACAGAGACCGGGGGGGTACAGTAGCCTCTGGAGACCTGCGGGCTCTCGGCAGTATGCATGCACAGGTGTGTTTAGGTGTGTGTACACACACGTGTGTTTATGTGCATGAGTGTGTCTTCAGCATGGACATGCATGTGAATGAGAATGTGTGTGTGTGGGTGTGTGCATTGTGTATTGGGACAGGTACATGACTGGTGGTGCCTGTGGGTGTGTGTTACCAGGCAAGGCCATGGGAAGAGTGACAGTGTGCATGTGGGCCAGGAGGGGTGAAGGACGTGGGAGACCCGTCTACGTGGCCTGACCCAGGCGCTGGCTCCTCGCACTCGAGTCTGGAAACTCCATGGCATCTCCACCCCCACGCCCCCACGAACTTTTTATCCGAAACTCAGCCCTGGGAAAGGAAGTGGCTGTCCCCGAGTGGGCCAGTGCTGGGGCGGGGAGGAGGCGTCCTTCCCCCTTATCCCTCTGTCTCTGACTCCTTCACCGATTCATTTATCCACCACACACATCATTGGGCTCACACGGCAGGCCGGGGTCCCGTGGGGAGCAGCCTCGTCCCCCAGACTCTCCGTGCAGGTGGAGTGTGAGCCAGGAGGGCTGTCTCGCTGCTGCAGGGGTGTCTGGTTGTCACTTGTGGAACCCAAGACGCAGCCAGAAGGCCCCGGGTCCTGGAGGCCGGTGTCCCTGCCCAGCCAGCCGTGCAGCCCTGAGGACTCGAGGGACTATGGTGTCGCCTTTTCTTGAATGAAGTGGGTGTCGCGGTCTAAGTCAGCCCCGGCTGAGCTCCGCAGCTTTGCGGCGCCTTTCCTGGGTTGAGGGTGGGGCAGAGACCTGCTTCCCTGAGCCCTGGAGCATCGCCTCCCACGTGAGCTGTGGGCAGCAGGGAGCCGCTGGCGTCCACCTGCTGCTGCCGCCTGGGCCCTGGGGACCAGCAGTGGCCAGCCCTGCCATTGCTAGGCTTCTCTGTGGACCAAGAATGACCGTGCCCCTTCGTTTGTCTGTTGGTTCGGTCAGCGTGTCTGTCAAGCAGCGCCAATGCCCCCCAGCCTGGCCCAGGGAGAAGGCAGAGCCTCTTCCCCAGCAGGTGGGCTGTGCTGTGTCGTGCTGATTTGTGAAAGTGTCTGTGTCCTGTTTCTGTCCCAGAAGGAGAGTATTCCAGACCCTTCCCACCGTATGCAAATGTTATGGGTCTGTCGCCTTCATTGTTGCTGAGTGCCCGCTGGGCCGCCTGGCCAGGAAGGAAGCGTGGGGCTGCAGGTGCTGTTGGAGCACCTGGCCGGGCTTCCTGCACGACCACCTTGCTGAGCCCCGGTTCCTAGCTGAGAGCAGGATAGTGCTACCCACGATGCCTGCTGGATGCCTGCTCCGCCGGTGCTGAGCTGGGGCTCGGGGGGCCAGGCGGCTCTGATCCTGCTGGCTTAGCTGCACTCTGGGTTTGCTTTGCCGACTGTCCTTCCCCGTGAGGGCTGAACACCCACCCGCTTACTGGGGTCCTTCAGCTGCCGCCAAAGCAGGGCTCAGGGAGCATGGGGACCAGGCGCTGACTGCACAGGAAGGAGCCAAGGATGCGCTCAAGGGGCCCTTCTCAGATGACAAGCCCTCTCAGATCTGGCTTGGCCCCTGGGTCTCCCCAACTTTTCCCTGTCAGAAACCTCGCGATTTCCTCTGTACCACTCTTTCGGGTGAGTGGCTTGTGACCCCACCCAGCCTCCTCTGGGCCGTTATTTCACTGTTCGTCAGTCAAAAGATCAACAAGGGCAGCATCAGACATCTCTGGCTCTTCCTGCGTCCATCTCTGTTGATGGGGGCCCGGCCTGTCTGGGCTGCAGGGTCCTCACGAGCCGGATCCAGAGCGACTGGGCCTGCGTGGTGTGTGCTGTGCGAACTCGGTCACCTCTGTGCCAGAGCAGCGTGGCTCAGGGTCACCCTCTGGTCCTACGGACAGTGCAGCCTCTGGGCAGGAAGCGCCCCAGGTGGGAAAAGCCAATCAGAGCATCAAGATATATTTACTAAGCACCTATTACCTACAAGGGTATACAGAGCTGCAAGGGACCTGATCTCACAGGGTTCCACACGGGCCTCTGCTGCAGTGCTGAGAGCAGACCACAGGAGGGCAGGGCCGAGGCTGGGAGCCGACTGGAGGCTCCCGGAATAATCCAGGGAGAGCCGCTGGCACCTCGGGCCAGGTGGGAACAGGGGAGGTGGAAACGGCGGTTCTGGATGGGATTTGCTGATGGGCTGGGTGTGAGGCTAGGGGTGACCTGAGGTTTGGATCTAGGTGATTGGGTGAAGGGAGGGGCCATTTATTCAGATGGGCAACTGCGGAAGGGGGATTTGGAGTGAAAAGTAAGTGTTCTGCTTCAACTGTGCTGTGTGTGAGATGCTCATCAGCCATGCGCAGGTGAGAAGGAGCAGCGGGCAGGGAGGAGAGGAGGAGTGAGAGGAAGAGGAGAAGAGAGGAGGGGAGGGGAGGGGAGGGAGGGAGAGCAGGTGAGTGTGGAGTTCCTGAAGTCACTCACGTGAGGGAGGGAGGGGGCGGGAGGGGATGTCCGGGTGAAGCAGGATGGGCCTGAGGAGCATCCTGGAGCAGAGGCATCAGGGAGGTGGTGGGACGCAGGCAGATTAGACTTTGAAGATGACCTTCGGAGTAAGGGCAGGAGAAGAATCAAAGAAAATGTCGAGGTTTTGATTTGAGCCTTGCAGGTGGGAGGGCGGGGTGGGGAGTCTGGGCCATGTTGGCTGGACCCAAGCGGCCACTTGGACACTCTGCGGCAGGTGTCAGGCGGGCAGGAGGGCGTGGGTGGAGATGACCAGGGGAGAGTCCCGGCATGGGGGTTATGGTCAGGGTTGGGCGGGGGCTGCATGGAGGGACAGTAACCGGAGAGGAGACAGCAGGCCTGGGGCCTGACACCCGCCTCCCTGAGGCGGAAATGAACAGAGGGAGAGACACCGCACAGGAGAGGAGGGGGCAGCTTGGAAAGCCAGGGGAGGGTGTGGAGGAGACAGGGAGGGGCAGTGGGGGATCCCGCCTGAGAGGTGGGAGGCGGCGAGGACAGAAAAGAGACGGGGACCACTGGGACCCCTGCAGGAGAGGACAGAGCTGAACTGAGAGTGGCCGAGGGAGACTGGGCTTAGGAATGAGGGGGGCGTCACAAGGCACCCCAACCATGGGCTGCGAGGGCGTGAGGCTCTCCAGGGCCTGGGGAGGGACTGACTGTTCAGAAGGGAGAAAGCAGAGCCTGAGTTGGAGGGATAGAGGGGACCCCATTCACCGGGCTCGCTGCACCTGCTCAGGCTCCTGCCCGCTCAGCCAGGTTCCGCGTCTACCCCGTAGTCCCAGGGCCCGCCCAGCCTGCCCCGAGGGCCAGCCGCCTCTCCCCATCCCCACGTGGATGTCTGGTGGGACCTCAGCTTACCAGCCCGAGCGGAGCTCCCACCTTCCCCGTGGGGGATGCATCCCATCCCAGCTGGTGGGAAATCCCCTCTTCCTCCATGAGGCCGAACCCTGGAGCTATTCTTGACGCCCCCTTCCTGCAGCACCCAACACCCCAATTATTATGGAGCTGTCAGTGTGACCTCCGAATGTACCAGGCCCCCATGCTGCCCCGACACAACCACAGGTCTCTCCATCACGGCCTTTGACTCGGGCCAGAGGGACCCCTGTCTGAGTGACATCCGTCCTCGGCTCACCCTCCATGGGCTCCTGCCTCTTTCCCCTCCCGTGGGGAGGGCCATGCTCCTCTGACCAGAGTCCTGCACTCGCCCTGCCCCTGGCCCTTGCTTCAGCTGCAGGCCGTCTGCCCGCTGCTCTTCCCCGCCTGTCCAGGACCCTGTGGCATCGTTCCCTTCCTGCGGGGCTCTGCTAAGTGCTGCCTTTGCCTGTGGAGCCCCCTGGCCTGGGCGCCCCTGCCCACCTGCCTGTTTTGAAGCTCCGAGCCCCCTACTCGCTCGCTTCCTGGTTTGTTTGCTGGGAGATGAGCTCGGGGAGGGCGTGGGCCTCTGCATCCTGCCTCTCCCAGTGCCTGGGACGGTGTTGAAGGAATGTGCCACCCTCACCTGCCAGGAAGCTGGTCCTGGTCACTGAGCTGGTGGGAGGGGCTGTCCCCACCAGAGCCCTGAACTGGGGAGGGAATGAGTGAACCAGGGCTCAACGACTCCCCGAGTGAGTGCGTGGCTCCCTCCGCCTGGACTGCCCTCCCCCCAGCTCTCTGCTGTTCCTCTGTCTTTGGGCCCCCCCCCGCCCCGCCCCCGCTGTCGCTCGGAGGGCCATCCACAGTGGCACACCCGTGACACCTGCCTTGCCCTCCCTGTGACCTTCGTTGCACTGGTCACAATCCAAATTCTCCTGTTCGTTCTTGTTCTCCCCAACTAGGGAGGGCAGCGACCCTGCCACGATACCTGGTGTGTGTGGGTGGGCCTGATTAGCATCTGTAGGACAGACAGACAGAGGATGCATAGATGCACACAGGATGTCAGGGCCGACACCTGGGCCAGGCTCTTGGGCTGCAGGCGGGTCCACTGCCTCCAGCGGTGCTCAGGGAGGAGGGGGAGCAGTACAAGAACGCCCCACCTTCATTCCAGGCTCCTGGCATCCTAGGAGGTCGGGCCTGGACTGGGTCCATTTCCTGTGGGTTAAATAAAGTCTGTGCCTCCTGTGGGCCACCTGGCTGCTCACGGGCAGTTCCGCAGAGCCTGGCAGGCTGCAGCCCAGAGACCCCACGGGCCCCGCGGATGCTCCATGGTCCAGGCTGCCCACCCGCGCATGTCCCAGCAGCACTGTCTGCAGGTGGAGGCGGCTCTGGGCCTCACGGTCCTGCAGACACACGCCTCGGCAGCCGAGCGGGGCTTCTGGGGGCACGTTTCTCCGGCGTGAGGTGTGGAAAGTTCCATATGGCCCTGGCGTAGGATTGGGCAAGGCCTTGCCCCAGCCCTGTGAGAGGAGAGAGTGTGTGTGCATATTTTCAGGAGGAGAGGGAGCCTTTCCCCCCCAAACACAAGTCGAATCTTGTTGGCATTTCCATCCGTTTAATCACAGACTCCAGGAGATAGTGTGGGAAATACCAGCGGGATGGAGGTCTTGAACCGAATGGGATGGGTTCGCTCCACACTGCAGCCCGGCGTGCATGTCAGTCGCTCACCTCTGGGTGAGGTTGCACCCAAGCCCAGACACGCCTGCAAGAGAAGATCAGGGAGTTGGAAGTTTCAGACTCTATAAAAAAATGCCTGGTCTTGGTATTCTCCTGGGAGCATGAGGGCACAGGGGGTCAGAGCAGACACCTGCCTGGGGGTAGAGAGAGAGAGACCCCAGGGAGAGGGTGCCTGGCTAGCCCTCCCCACGACGCTCCAGGCAGACTCCTCTGAGATCAGTCCCCAGGGCCTCAAAGCCGGGGCTAGTGCCCGCCCTGGACCACACAGTAGCGACAGTGGTGATAACACAGATGGGTGTCTGCCCCCTCAGAGCTCCTCTTCCAGTGGGGGGAGTCCAGTGAAGAGCAAGGTAGAACAAGGTAGCAACAAGGTAGAAGCCAGGGGCTGGGGCGCTGGGTACCGGCAGTGGGGAGTGCTGGGCTGGGCCTCACCCCAGGGGGTGAAGGAGGCAGCTCAGCAGAGATCTAGGGAGGTGTGTGTCTGGGCCCAGCAGTGTCCCTGTGCTGGTCACTACGGAGGCCCTTGCCGTCAGCCCCTCTCCGATTCGGACCCACACTCTGGTCCCATGAGGAAGCCACTGCCGACACTCTTTACCCGGTTTTCCAGAGAGGGGACCACATGGCCAGGCCGTAGTGAAGCTGAGGCTCGGACCCCAGCCTCCTGATTCCCCTGCCAAGCCCAGGGCCTCGTGACGTGTTTCCCACAATACAACCTTGCCGACCTGACCTGGGAGGGACAGATCTGAGCACCGTGCCTTTTGGGCTCAGCTCCAGCCCCTGGCCAGGAGGGGCCAGCCAGGCCAGGCTGCTGGAGGGGGCATCCAGGGAGGTGGGCTCTGAGCAGGCCTGGAGGCTGGGGGCAGAGTCTAGCTGGGGGGTGGGGAGGGGCTGGGGGGAGTGAGGGGAAGGCCTGGGCACCTATCATGTCAAAGGCTGCAGGGCGTGGCGGTTCCCCAGGAGAGGCCTTGTCCTGGGCCAGTGGCGGGTGCGTACAGGCTGGCTTTGGAGGGGAGCCTCGAAGACTGATTACTTGGGGCTGTGAAGGGAGAGGTGTTTGTGGGGCAGAGAGGGAGGGAGGGAGGGAGGAGAGAAGGAGGCAAGGAGGGATTTTCACTGTGAAGCCTCGGGCCCCCATGGGTCACCACCTTCCCCCTCTAGGAAGGTCACTGGCAGATTTTCCTGGGAGATGCTTTCGCGCCCCTGGTTTTCTTCGGAAAGGTTTTGGAGATGTCCTCACTCCCCATCGTCCCTCCCGCGTCTGGGGAAGGGCTGGAGGACTCTGATCTGACCAACTCAGCAGCCAGGCCTCCCCTTCTGGGCCCTCCGGGTCTTGGGAGGGGTGCTGTGTGAGACTATGTCATCCTGACCAGACCTTGAAAGAACAGTATAAACCTTACAAGCCTGAAACCTCCATTTCTGCCATAAACACAAATGAATGCAGGAGGAGCGAGCTGGCCTGCCTGTGGTTTATAAAAGACACAGACTTTAAAAAACAATTTATTTTCCATCTACACCCCAAAATCATTTGAGATGGTTTGCAAATTTTAAATGATAAACACATAAAGTAGGATTTGTATAAAATGGCGAAATCCAGCTTACAATGAAAGGACCGACACCCTGGAGCGGGAAGGGCTGTATTCCCGGAGAATTCACCAGTGGGTGATCTGGTGTGGGGAGGTCAGAAACAGGTGCAGGGGAGACGCCCGCCTGCCCTCAAGGAGAGCTGGCCTGGCCCTGGGTCACTGGCCGGGCTTGGGCCTGGCTGGCCTGGATGATGGTCGGTGCACTTTGTGGCCACTCCCACCAGGGGCTCCTGGAAGGGTTGCCGTGGGCTGGAGCTGCCTTTGAGCACAAAGTGTGCACAGAGCAGGAGTGGGCGTGGTGGGCCTGCAGGAGTGCCGGGGTCTGTTTGTGAGTTCCAGGGTCTGTTTCATTCAACCCGGTTTCTGAGGGTCCAGTCCGGCACCAAGTGTGACGTGACAGGTGGGAACTGACCTCCCTGGGGCATGAGGGTCTCCTGGTTACCCCATCCCTGTGCCTGGTGCTGGGCGACCATGCCCTGAGTGAGTGAATGAGGGTCTGGGTGCCCCCTCTGCTCCTCAGCGTGGCCAGCCCGGCCTCAGTTTCCTCATCTGCAGCTCTTGTCTTGTTGGGCTTTTCTGCGGATGAGGATCCCTATGGCTGTTCTCCAAGTGTGCCTTGACTTCATCCCCACTTTGCAGAGGAGAAAACTGAGGCCTCAGGAGGTGGAATCATGCTCTGGGTCAATAGTGGGGCTGGGACTCGGCCCCTGGGTCTCCTGCCTTCAATGCCCTGCTCTGCCCTCCTGGACCGGGGAGGGCCCTCCTTCCCAATCTCCTCCTGCCCCCAGGACACGTCCTTGTGGGTGCTGCCCACCCTGGACCTGGATGGGCAGAGAGGCCTGCTTCTGAGAGTGGTGGGGTGGGCAGTAGGATGCCCAGGAGAGCCCCCTGTCCTGGGACAGCCAGCCAGGGCCTCCATCTCCTGCCACCTCTGGGGATCCCCACCCAGCTTGGCTGACAAAGGGCACTGGAGGCTTGGGCTGGGATGCCCAGCCTGTGGAGCAGGGGCCGCAGGGCAGGGCTGAGTTCAGGCTCCCGGGCAGGCAGACCAGTGGGCAGGCAGGACCCTCAGCTGCCTCGAGGGTATGGCACAGGGCCTGGCCCTGGATCTGGGAACCTGGTTCGCATGCAGCCTCTGCACCCCTAGCCCCTATTCTTTGCTAAGGTCACATCCCGGCATGCCTCCCCAGGGTGGGGCCTGGGGAGGACCAAAGGCAACAAGGTCTGGGAATGGGGCTGGAACCTCCCATTTTTGAGCCAGCACACCACCTGCTGTCCCCAGCTCGCTATCCCCAGCCAGGTGCTAACCATGAGCACATGTGTGCCTGGAAGGCCCACAGCAGATCTGCAGGGACTGGAGAGGAGGCCCCCCCAAGGCTGAGGATGTGGTGGGGTGGGGTGGGGTGGGAGCTAGAACTGGATCCCACCCAGGCTGGCCCCCTCTGGCCTCTCCCTGCCTCGGAGAATCCTCAATGCCTTGGGACTCCAGGAGTCCTGGGCAGAGGCTGGCTACCTTCCCAGAGGAGTGGGTGCCCAGACACAGTTTAGGACATCCTTCCAGGGACAGGACCTCTGCTTACTCCCTCCCCATCCGGCAGCCTCCTCCCTCTGCAGACAGATGGGTGGCCACAGCCTGAGGTCTAAGCATCCTTGTCTGTGTTCTGGGCCCTGTGTGTGAGCACGCATGTGCACGTGGCCTTGAGGGACACAGCCCATGTGTGCCCTTGCCTGACAGAGCAGAAATAGGCCACCGTGGGATTCTGGTCCAAGAAGCGCTGACCTAGAAGCAAGCCTGGCTACCCTGTGGCAACTGAGATGTGGACCAGGGAGCACGGTGCACAGACTGCCCACGCCCTGAGGGCAGGTCTGACACCCTCCGCCCCTGCCCAGCATCCACATGGGCAGAGAGCCTCAGAATGCATGTTTGCGGAGCAAATGCACAGGGATGGTCGTGGAGGGGCCTGCCTGGTCCTCGTGGGAGAGGTTCCCAGGGCACCGTCCTGCTCTGCTGGACACACTGAAGATCTGAGAGGGGTGCGCTCTCCCAGGCTGGCCCCAACCCCCTTCCAGAGCTCCAGCCCCCGCCCAGCAGGCCTTGGGTGGGGCCTCAGAAACAGGCCCATCGGATACCTGGACGCTGGAGGCGAGGCCACCCGCTGGCTCCCTCACTCTCGCTGGCTCGCTGGGCCCTCCTTGGGTCGGGCCCAGGAGCCCTGCACGTGCATGTAGACACATGTGGGCTGCCTCAGGCCGGGCGTGTCCTAATTAGCCCACTCTCTTGGGAGTTCTTATTGAAAGCAAAACAAACCAAAAATGTCCTGGTTTTGCCCAGGTTCCTCCCTGCTGCCAAGTGGGTCTCGCCTTGGCTTCCGGGGCCGCTGGTTCTGGAGGAATCCCCCCTAAGGCTTCCGTGCAGCCGTGTTGGGCCTCTGACATGAGCCTGGCCTCTGCCCGGGGTCCAGCCTGCCTTGGTCGCAGGTGA
Organism: Equus asinus; assembly: GCF_041296235.1. Lineage (NCBI taxonomy): Eukaryota > Metazoa > Chordata > Mammalia > Perissodactyla > Equidae > Equus > Equus asinus. Next base: position 111,642,434 of record NC_091794.1, on the reverse strand, counting down.
GGCAGCTGGCAAAGCTCCCCAGCCGTTTGAGGAAAGAAATGCAAAGGACTTTCCCAGGGTCAGGAAGGAGGGCCCCTGGGGAGCCACACAGTGACCCCACACTTCCTCATCAGTGGGGTCCCCTGCTGCACTCAGAGCCACAGTGTGGGAAGCAGACGGGAGGGAAACTCTGCCGTCTCCTGGGGAAGCGAGACCAGAGAAGGGGCAGTCCCAACGGCGTCCACTCAGACAGCGTCCCCTGGGCATGAGCCGCTATGGTCCGGCTCCCTGGGGAAGAGGGAGCTTCAGAGGCACTGAAGTGGAAAACGCCACCGAGCCTGACATCTCAGAGGGCCAGCAGGAGGAGGGTCCGCAGAGGAGAGCGTGGACCCTCCCCCCTCACTGGCTCCCTCCGAGGGCAGGGGCGGACACTCTGTGTTGAGAGGCTGCAGGTCGTAGAGCGGCTTCTTCGCATGTCGTTAGGACCCTGGCCCACACAGGCCCTGCCCGCTGGAGGCCCCGGTTCCCTCCTGCTATGGCTGCTGGGCCCAGAGATCCTATCGGCCCTGCTCCTTTTGGTTCAGTGACTAATTCCCTGGCACCTGCCTCCGATGGTAAAGAATGTGGACAAGTTAAAATCTGAACAGTGTTGTCGTGGGGCTGCTTCCTGCGCCTCCTGAACAGGGAGGCAGGAGCTGTCTGTCCCACTGGCCTGGGCCGTCCTCCTGTCGGGGATGGAGCGGGGAGGGCATACCTGGAACCCCGCCTGGGCTGTCCTCGATTTTGAGGCCAGGATGGAGGCAAGCTCCCTGCAGCCCTCGGGCAGGCAGCTCAGGGCCCAACCTGGAGAGGGACTCTGGGCAGTGGGCAGGCTGGGTCCCCCTCCCCACCCCAGGGCGCACCAGGCTCTCAGCCTCTGCCGGCGGGAGGGGCAGGCTCACGTCTGGACCACATTCCTGGGCATCCGTTATACTGGGGGAGCTGTCCTGCTGCCGGGCACACCTGCCTTCATCATTCATTCATTCATTCATTCATTCATTTGTTCGTCTGCTGGTCTCCTTGTGCAGCAAACCTCTTGGGTGACCACTCCGTAATGAGAATCCCATGACACCCTGCAAAGGGAGCGCTAATTATAATAAGACGGTAATCGCAGCTGCGAGTCCTTCTTGGCCCGGTGGACACTGATTGAGGGTCCAGTCCGGTGGCGTCCAGGAGAATGGAATTTGAGCCACATATGCAATTTTGCGTTTTCTAGTAGCCACGTTAAAAAAGATGAAAAGAAGCCCGTGGGAGTAATGTAGTAATTTATTTTATTTATCCCAAACTGTGCTTGTTTCAGTACATAATCACGATGAAATTGCGAATGAGATTCTATTTTAGGATCTTCTCTTGGCCCTGAGTCTTTGGAATCGGGGAGCCTTGCCGCCCACAGCACGGCTCAGCTTGCACTCGCCACGTTCCACATCTGTGGCCACTGGCTGCCGTATCGGACGGTTCCACGCGTAGGGGCGCATCCCTAACCCATAGGACGCCTGTCCTTGTAGGGCCCGCAGTCCAGCCTGGGAGACTGAAACTGCGGGCTCACACAGCATGCACCCTCGGGAGCAGCGCTGATGGTCCAGGGGGCGTGAGAAAGCACTTGGGGGTCCCCCTCCCAGCCCCGCCCCCCACCCGGCCCAGGGATGGCTTGTTCTGTCTCCTTATCTTCTCGGGGCTGCGGCTGTGCCTTCCCACCTCCCTTCACTTCCCACCTCCCTTCACAACAGCCTGGGGCCAGGAGAGATGAGGGTGTCCCTTTCTTGTTTTATTTTAAACATGTAGCTTTACAGACTTCTCATTTACATACCACACAACTCACCTATTTTAGGTGTATGGTTCAGCGGTTTTTACACTAAATTCGCAGATAGATGCACCCGTCATCACCGTCAAGTTTAGAACAGTTCTGTTGCCTTAAAGGAAACCCTGCATCCCTCAGCTCTCGGCCTCCAGCCCCCTGGCCCCAGGGCCACCCGTGTCCGTCTGTCCCTGTGTCTCTAATTCTCGGGACTCTTGTAGAAATGGAGCCGCATGATGAGGAAGCTCTCGCATCAGCTTCTCTCACTCAGCACGTCCTCGCGTTTCCCCCAGGTTGTAGCGCATATCAGGATTTCATTTCTTGTGGCGGAGTAATGAGCTCCCGCTGTAAGGACTGCAGTGTGTTCCTGCCCTCCCGTCTGACACGGGAGGGACAGCTCTGACCACTGACATCTGTGCGAGTGGCAGTTAACGTCTGGGGCTGGAGCAGGGAGGAAAGCTCCAGGAGCGCAGGGCTGTGGCGTCGGTGAGGACCCGCCGCCTGTCACCTGTCGCCTCCCTCCCTCTCGGCCCGTCCCCTGTGCTGAGCTTCTCCCAGGCTGGGCAGCCTTCAGCAGAGGATTGTCCCTACTGAGAATCCCCCTCCTCAGGCCGGGAGGGGGCTGGGGCGCTCTGAGGACCCTTGTCACGGACACACCAGGAATGTGTGCCCTCAGTGTGCTGAGCTGGAGGGGGCCCAACCCCTCGGATAGAGACCAAGACTGGGGTGCGAAAGAGGCTGAGCCGGGGTCACCCGTGGTCCTGGGAGAGACCCGGGAATGTGCTGTTTTGCTTTTCCAACCTGGAGGAGGCAGGCTGGTGGCGGGGAGGGCGGTGCCCCGCTGAAGAGTGTGCAGGGCAAGGGACCCTGGTCTCGCGGCCGCCCGCCTCTGCCCTGTGTGGGGACCTGGGCCTTCTGCCCACCAGATAGAAGCCCCCAGTTCACCATCCCACCTGGGGTTCCCAGGGCCTCTGCCCCTTGGATGGTTGGTCTCCTGTGTCGTCTGCCAGACCCACCATAATACCCTGGACAAAGTCACTCCTCACCCTGTGCCTCAGTTTCCTCACCTGTAGACCGAGGATAATAGCACCTCGGGCCTGTGGAGCGGATTTTTTTGGGTGTGTATGCGGAAGACTGGCCCAGAGCTAACATCTGTGGCCATCTTCCTCTATTTTATGTGGGTCGCTGCCGCAGCATGGCTTGACAAGCGGTGCTAGGTCCATGTCTGGGGTCGGAGCCTGTCAACCCCGGCCGCTGAAGCACAGTACGAACTTAACCACTACGCCACAGGGGCCAGCCCCCCTGTGGAGCAGATTAAATTAAACCTCGGAGCCGTCCTGGCACCGAGAAAGAGCCGTTTAAGCATTTGCGGTTAGAGGCCTTTCTGGCCAATGTCAGCTGTTCTGTTACCCTCTGAACCCGAACCTGCCTCCCACCTGAAGCCTCCAGACTGGGGAGGGGTCTCCCTGGCGGGCCCTGCAGGTGGGATCTGATCTGCCCTGGGTCAGAGGTATGAGGCCAGCACCCTTCCCTCCCTCGCTGGGGCCTCCCTTAACTCCTGGAGGGGGCTGATCCATCTCGGGGTCCCAGGGCCCCACAGAGGGTGACCCAGGGGACACACCCACACTGGACAGCTCAGAGTTTCTATTCCTTCGGTGTGTGGCCCTGGGGGAGGGGCCGGGTTGCCAGGGCCCGTGCCTGGGGTAGGGGCAGAGAGTGTGGACCACACAGAACTCTTCCAGCAGGAGGGAAATGTGTGGGGTGGAGGAGGAGGCGGGCAGCACTCTGATGCAGATGGCGGCAGCCCTATTGAAGGGGCCCTTTGAAAGCCACTGACCTTCGGCACCCACCCCCACCCCACCACCTAGAGGGCCAGACCTACGGGCCAGATCTGGTCCCCCACGGCCTCCTGGGCATCCTCTGCACCAGAGCCCAGGGTGAACCCACTGCCCGGCTCCCTGGGGCTGGGGTCTCCCCACTTTGAGTGGTAATGGGGAGACTGGAGGCAAGGATGTCCAGGCTCCGATGCTGCCCCTGCAGAATGCAGTCGGAGCCCAGGAGAGTGTCCAGGGGCTGGGAGCTGCCCGCCCCCACAGGCAGCTCCCTCCAGGTGTGCTTGGTGGAGCCCCAGAAACCCTGGCACCAGGGAGCTTGATGGAGAGGGGAGGGCGAGGTGAATGTCAGTTTATCCCAACACAAGTAGTGACCTGTCGGGTGGGGGGGCACCGAGGGAATATTTGGGATGACTGAGCCGCTGGCCCTTTAAGGCTCCTGTAACAGGACACCTCCCGCCCGGCGCTTCCACTCTCCAGCCTGACTGTGTGTCTCCCCCTCCCTCCTCCCCCTTCCCGCGCCAGTCCCAGTTCAATTTGCTGAGCAGCACCATGGACCAGATGAGCAGCCGCGCGGCCTCGGCCAGCCCCTACACCCCGGAGCACGCCGCCAGCGTGCCCACCCACTCACCCTACGCGCAGCCCAGCTCCACCTTCGACACCATGTCGCCGGCGCCGGTCATCCCCTCCAACACCGACTACCCGGGCCCCCACCACTTTGATGTCACCTTCCAGCAGTCGAGCACGGCCAAGTCGGCCACCTGGACGGTGAGTTGCACCCCTGCTCCCAGCGGGCATCTGTGGGGCACAGGGTGTGGCGAGCGTGGCCGGGTCCCGGGCACCGAAGGTGGGTGGAGCGTGCCCAGCTGTCCGCACAGTGTTCCCGCCTGGCCTGGGAGGCCGGCCGGGAGGAGTGTCGGGCAGGAGGCGGGTCTTGGGGCTGGGCAGTCTGGGCGTACCCACTCCTCAGACCATGGCCAGAGCCGGCCGGCCAGCCTCCCTCAGGCCCCAGAGGGGATGGGCGTGGCCCCCCAGCGAGGTCCGTGGGGCAGAGGCAGACCGTCCTCCCCAAGTTTGTCTGGCTGACGGCAGTCGGTGCGTGCAGCTGGGAGCTGGGGGCTCCGGGTGAAACCCTGTCCTGGGCGGGCAAGAGGCGCGGGCTGCCTGGAGCCATCTGAGGCTGGCCCGGGGTCCCTGAGGATGCTTCCTCCAGGCATCGCGGAGTCAACAAGGAGCGTCTGGTGGTCCGAGGGTCTGGGCTTTGCCAGCAGGGTCTCTGGTCTGTCATTTCTAAGCACAGGTGTGAGACAGGGAAGCTGGGGTAGAACCTTGGTGCTGTGGGCTCGGGTCGTGCCACTGCCACTGTGCCCTTGGGAGCATTCTGGCCGCCATCGGCATTTTGCCAACTTTGATAACATCCCGTGGACCCACGGCTGCTCCCTGAAAGCTAGACATCCTCATGAGTGCTTTGAGTTTGTGTTACCTCTTGAGCCCGCCCTGCAACCCACAGGGTGGAATCTGTTATTGCCCCATTTTACAGCCAAGGAAACTGAGGCATGGAGAGGGAAAGTAGCTTGCTCAGAGTTTGCGGATAGTGAGCAGGGGTTCTGGTGTGGGAAGCCGGTGGCTGGGTTCCTGCAGCTGTGTTCCTAACCACTGGGATGCTCTGTCCTTACTGCAGCTGGGAGAGGAAGGGGCTGCCAGACGTGTCTGCTGGGGCACGGTAAAGGCTGCAGGGAGGCCGAGACCCCCAGAGAGACCGCAGGCTCACCTCCGAGTGTGGGGTAGGGCACTGAGCAGGAAAGGCAGCCCCATGGGCCCTCTGGGTCTCCTGCCCCCAGCAGGAGGGGGGAGTGGGCCTTGCCCTGCGCTCGCCCCATGGACACCTGGCAGGTCCTGGCCATGGGGCAGCAGCACTTCCTCCAGGGAGCAGCAGCTCTGTGCTCACCCCTGCTCCCTAGAAATGAGACCCTGGAGCAGAGAAGCAGGGTGGCCACATCCCCGCCCCACAGGAGCACTGAGCAGGTGACCCCAAGGCTCTGTCGCTTTAAGACCCCGGTCCCACGGTCCCCACTGCCCTGTGCTGGAGGTGGGGTGGAACCTCAGGTAGCCGGTCAGGCTCCGCAGGGGCCAACTGGGGTCAGGGTTCCTGTCCACGGCCCCCTGCGGCTGTCTCTGGTTCTCGCTTGCTGTAGGCCCCTCAAGCTGCTGGCCCGTTGCTGATTAAGGCTCAGCCTGACTCCAGGGCTTCCACTGGCCGAGAGGGGCACCTGGGCCAGAGCCCCCGCCCTGTCAGTGCCTGGTTTTCCTCTTTTGTGAATTTTTACTCCCATGTTCCTTCTTGGTGGTGGTGATGATAGGTTTAAATGAGATGATGCCTGTGGAGCACGGGGCTTAGCACAGTAGGAGCTGGCGTGTTGTCTTTATTATTGTCTTGGTGGGCAGAGGTGGCAATGGAGTGTCATGGAGCCTGGTCCTTCTGGATGAGTCGTTCAGCAGCAGCTGCACCTGCCAGAGGGTTCTCTTGGTTCTTTATTTCCTGTGGGGTCCTGGGCTCCCCACCCTAGCTTTGAGATCCAGCTGGGTGACCAGAAGCCAGGTCAGGAGGCCTCTGTAGCATCCCCACACTTGCGCACCTCTGGTGACAAGAGGCTCACTACTGATCCTATTCCATGTTCAGACTTGTTTCCTAAGCACTTTCTTTCCCCTCTAAGAGGAGCACTGACGTTCTGTCATCAGGGCCTGAGCGTCTGGTCCCCTAGGAATCCTGGCGGGCACTGTGGGGGTCCTGGCTTCCTTCCTCTCCACTGTTTGAGGATGCTGGTGCAGTCTCTGCAGTGTCTGGGGAGCTTGGAGCTCCTTGGATGCTCTGAGCTGGTCCTCAGGGAAGGCTGGGAGCTGCCCCGCTGCCGGCTGCCTCCTCCACCTGGGGGCCCTCTGCCACTTTCCCGGTTCCCTCCACCACCACCTGCCAGGTGTGTGGCCTCAGGGATGAAAGGGCTCATGGCTTGGGCTCATACTTCAGGGCTGGAGTGGTCTACCCTGGCCAGCCTCTCCGGGGAGCAGGAGAAGGCTCACCTGTGCCCAGCAGCTCTGCCTCAGAGCTCCCCTCCCGCTCCCCCATGCCTGAGCAGCAGCGCCTCCCTCCCACCCCCCCCACCCCCCACCCCCCCCCCCCCGCCTGGGCCCTCTGATGCTCTGGATGCTCTCGTGGGGCTGCGTCGAGGAGGAGGGGCTGTTGTCATCATCCATGCTTCCCCCTCCCCAGCCCTTATCGGTGCAGGGGGTGGAGGTGGGACAAACATTGATAATGAGATTTTTGGCACCTCAGCTCTCTGGGAGCAGACCCCCTGCAGGTTCCTTTCCTTGTCCAGGGAGGAGGTGGGCAGGCAGTGGCTCGCGGTGCAGGAAGGGGACTGCCGGGCAGCCCGCCTGCTCACAGCTCGGGGGGTCTGACCGCGTGGGTGCTGCCCAGACTTGCTGTCCAGGCCCCTGCGCCATGCTGTGCGCAGCCCCGCCACGCCAGCCGGCTGGTAACTGATAGATAATTCATATTTTTCTCAAGTACAATTCCAAATTGACTGCTGCCTTCACTCCTTTCCGTGCTCAGGAAACACCCTCACCAGCCCCCAAGTGTCCACAGCTGTTAATGGGGTCTTTGGCTTCTGTCTGGCCCAGGCCCCTGCGGGTCGCCCCAGCCCTGGGTGGTTCAGCTGCCGTGACCAGCTTCCCTTGGACCTCACATCACCCGCCTGTTCTCCTTGGGCACTGAGGGTCTGGAACCCTCAGCTCACAGACCTGTGTGTGCACGCACACATGCATGCATGCACACTCACACACCTGCAAAACCACACACTCAGGTGGACACAAAAGCAGACATGCACAGATGTGCATGCACGCACATACACACATGCATGCACACGTACACACATAGTTGCACACACATGCAGCCTCCTCCAGGTCGCTACCCAGGGTCTAAGGACCCCTCCCCTCCCACTGAAGGCCAGGAGGAGGTGGGTCCCAGGTCACTGAGCAGCCAGAGGAGGGATTGGTGCTCTTCCTTGAGAGAGCCTGTAAACCAGGGACCAGGGCAAGATGGGAGTTTGCCTGGCAGGGTCACTGTGCGGCCAGAGGGGCTGGAGTGCCCCCCAACATTTGCTGCTTGCCAGCATCCTGGCTGAGGCTGTCCACTTCAGGGCCCAGCTGGGGCTTTGGGGAGAGATAGATCCAGTGAAAGATCACGATTTCAAATGAGGGCTGGCACCCTTGGGCACTGATGCTCTCTGGACTGGTGGGTGAGTGGAACTGGGGCAAGGACGGCAGCACCTGGTGCCTTTGTTCCTGTTCCACACCCTCCCCGGGACACCGTGGGTGTCGGAGCATGGCAGGGCCCTCGGCACGGCCTGGCCTTTGGGCCCTGATGGCCACTCTCATCCCGGGGCCTCCCATGGGTTGGTAGTGATGGACACAGCTGGTGACAGGAGTCCTGAGGAGCAGAGAGGGGCAGGAGCCTGGTGGTGGAGGGGGGGGCCTCTGGACACTGTCCAGCCCAGCTCAGCCTCATCCTACTCTCAGGCTTGGCCTCACCAGGGAAGGGGCTGTCCTTGATGTTCAGGAGGTTTTGAGAGGGGACTCTGAGGTCAGGAAGGAAGGCTTGGTATGGTTGGAGCCCTAGCCCAGCCTGGCACCTGTGGGCACCTGGGGGCCGGGGGGCTGAGTCTTACTGCCCACGCGGGCAGCCATGGGGCGTGACGGTGAGGGTGTGTGTGCACGGTGCAGTGGCACAGCCCATCACTGGGGGCCTCTGGACCACCTGCCAGCCTGGACCTCCAGCTGCCCCCAGACCCAGGCGGGTGTGTATGTGTTCCTCCGTCCCTCCTAGGGGCAAGCTGGCCCACATGGTGTGAGCGCCGCCCCTCCTGCCCCCAGGAGGAACATGTGGAAGGTGCTACACGGGATTCCTGGGTAGAATGCGGCTGAGTCAACACTAATGGGTTCGGGAGAAAACTTTCCAGCCCCTCGGAGGTTTGCAAGCAGGAAAATAATAGTGGAGGTGCCCCAACATGATCTTGGTATCAATTGCGTTATCCTAAAAGTTTATGGAATGCATAAGTGGAATTAATACATGTTACTGGCCCCAGAGCAATTACACGTATTTAAAGCCAAGGGAAGAGTTCTAACACTGTTTATTGTGGGGATGAAACAGGGATTATTAAGGGGAAACGGGAGCACTCAGGGAGAAATTGCGGCAATTGCTTGCATTGTGGGAAGCTCTGTGGGGCGGAGGTGAGCTTCCCGCGGTCTGGGCCTGGCTGGGGTCGGTGCCCCAGGTTCACGGCCTCAGGTGGGGTCACCTCTTCTCCCCCCATCTTCTCCAGCAGCTGGGAAGCCCCAGGGCCTGGAGGTCACAAAACTTGGCCTTAGGGACCCTTAGTCGCCAGGTCCTGGCTCGTCCAGCCTAGATGATCCCAGGGGCTTAGGGATGCCCCCAAGGCGGCCCCCGCCCCACACCCCCTGGCTTCTTGTGGGGGACACAAAGGAGAGCCCCTTGGGGACAGGAGTCAGTTCCACAGGTTTGGGGCTGTGCATGGCGCATGACACAATTGGTGTTTTAGGAAGAATCGTCTATTTTCTGGGACTTGTTTACAGAACGGAGATGTGCGTGGACTCTGAGCGTCTGGTTAGCAGTATTGACCGTAACATCCAGAGCTCCTCCTGGCAGGCCCCACAGAGCACGCTGGGTGCCTGACCAAGCGTCTCCCTCCCAGCAGCCGTGTCATAGGCGCTCATGTTCTCCCCACTTTACAGATGAGGAAACCGAGGCTCGTAGAGGTTAGGTCCCTGCTCAGAGTCACTCATCAGCAAAGGGCAGAGTGGGGACCTCTACCCCGGCAGCCTGACCCCCAGCTTTCATCACGCAGCTTGTCGGGGGAGCAGCCTGTGCACCCCCAGGACCCCAGTGAGCCAGTGGTAAGGGGGACTGACCCCACAGAGGTCCAGGGCCTGCCCCTGGGGGAGGGAGCACCTGGGTCCCAGCGAGCTTCAATGACTGTTTGTCAATGAGTGAGTGACAGCTGCGTCCACCTTGGCTGCCTGTTTTTTGTGACAAACAAAATTCCTCAAGAATTTATAATCAGAATGCTCCCAGGCTGACCAGCCTCAGAGGTGAAGGTGGCGACGTGCTGGAGGGGCCCGGGAGGAGGCCAGCTGGGCCTGGGACCGCTCCTCCTTGCCCCGTTCCACACTCTCCCAGGCCTGCTGCCCCCACACCCCCACTTCCATTCGCCCCCTTTACAGGTGGGAAAGTGGGGACTGGAGGAGACATCCTTCCCTGGCTTCTCCTGGAGCCAGTGCTGAAGGCTCGATGCTGTCCTGGACCCTGGGCTTTGGGACTCTGGGGGAGGGTCACGGCTGAGCAGTGAGTGGGGACTGAGCTGGCTGGTTGTGGGGAAAATCCACTTTGGGATTTTTCTGAGATGCCAAGCTCAAGTCCATGGACCTCAGCCCCCAGAATTCCACTGGCCGCGACTCTGGGGGCCCTGGCACAGAGCCCTGCTGGTCCAGCCTCCTCCTAGGTGGAGAAGCCCCTCACCACATCCAGGCATTCTGTCCATTTGCCCAAGCAGTCTCAGGATGAGGGGAGGAGGAGAAATCCTAGGGTGTCAGAGCTGGAATGAAAAGTGCCTGCCCTGAGGAGGTGGCAGGTCGGGCTGTGCACACAAGCTGGGGCTTGGTGGTGGTGGGGGGAGGGCTCCTGGGCTCCAACGGCCGCAAGGGCTCTGAGGGGGCAGCTCATGAGGGCAGGAAAGCGCCCGTGGAAACATGAGTGCTCTCTGGGCTTCTGTGAGGTGGAAGGAGGTTCGGGGGGAAGCACGCAGCGGCCTAAAGCCTGGGGTCCCCCTAGGATTGCACACCTGCCTCCTCCACCGCAGCCGTGCACCCCGGGGCGTGGCACCCCATCTCCCCCTCCACAGCGTCTCCGTGTGCAGGGGGGCGCCCAGCAGTGCCTCCAGGACCTTGGGGAGGATGCCCTGGCAGTGCCAGGTGCCCACCTAGCCTCAGGAACCTGGAACTCTGCAGGGTCAGACATTTAGAAGCCAGTGCCCTCCCTGCCCCAGGCACTTGGCTGGGTATTTAGAGGGTCACTGAAACTTCAATTCCATCCAACTGGAATTAAAAGCTGAAAATGACCACCTCCAAGTGCACAGGGCGGGCGGTCCCCAAGCATGCTGCGGAAGCCGCGGGCTCCTCTCCTGCTGGCCGGGAGGGGGGTTTGTTTGGCATGAAGAGACTGAAGAGACAGCACTCCTGCTTCTGGGCCAGCAGGCGTGTCCTGAACACAGTCCTGACCTGGGGATTTAGCTGCAGCATCCATGGCAGGAAGGTCAGAGATGAGAGGGCTCCACGCTGGAGCCAAGGTGATGGCCCTCCAGAGATACCAGCCTGAGCATCTGCCACAGCTGTGGCCACAGCCTGCTCCCTCCAACTCCCCCACAGCCTCTCCCAGCCGCGCCCCCCCCGCCCCCCCCCCCCCGCCTGCAGCTGGTGCAGCTCCCACCCCGCCTCCATCCAGGCTATCAGGAAGCCACAGGGCGCTGGGGGAAGGAGCTGACCCACCTGTGCCTGCCCAAACCGGACCAGCACAGTGTCCAGAATGATGTGCCCACAGTCAGAGGCTTCCGGGACTGTCCTGTGGGCGGAGGTGCCAGCTGACCCCAGCGCCCCACCCAGGTGGGCTCACCCTTGCAATCACCGTGGGTCAAGGCCAACAAGGTCAGGCCAGCTCAGGGACAAGTGAGGTGGGCATGTGGGTAGTGGGAGGCTCCTTCCCCCTGCAGTGGGCAGCGCTGGGCTGGTCGCCTGCACCCTCACTCCATCCCGAGCTGGGCGTTCTGTGGTCTGGCCTGCAGCCCCGCTTGCTGGGTCCTTGCCAGAGAAAGGCCAGCCGGGGGAAGACCTGCTACACCAGAGATGCCGGCCTTCTCCAGGACAGGTAGGCACTGCTCTCTGGCTGGCAAAGTCAGACACCAAGTTCCTGGGCAGAGGAACCCATGTGTGGGCCTGGCTGAGGCTGAGTGTGCTGCTTTAGACGTGGCCACCGTTTGTGCCCGTGGAGCGGGAGGGGCAGCTGCTGGTGGGAGTTCTGGGGCTCCCTGCAAGTCCAGCCCTGCCCCCAATGACTCAGAACATGCCCTGCTCACCCCTCCATCCCCAAGGTCCTCTCCTCAGTGTCCAGAGGAGGCCAGATGTGCCTGGGTTACAGAATAAGGACAGGATGGAGGCCCAGGGATCCCCACCCTGCTGGGGCGAGTGGGCCAGAGTGAGGGTGATAACAATAGGACCCGCCGGGTGCCCAACGTCGCCTCCTGGCTTCCCTGGACCCCCTTGGGCCCCTCCCCTCTTCACAGGGCCCGCCCCATCTCCCACTGTCCAGGCTTCTGGTGTGGGCCTCAGCTCCTGAGCCATTGGTGTGCAGGACCTCCACACTGCACAGCAGACTGGGCGCCTGCTGGGCTCTTTCCTGGGTCAGCTCAGTGCACATGCTGCCCACCCTCACCCCAACTTTAGCCCAGGATGGAAGCTACTGGAGGCATCCCCTGCCAGCCTGCAAATGTGTGTGGGACAGGGGGCTGCACAGGCCCAAGGCCTTGTGCTTCCAGGCCCTGAGGGTCCCAGTGCCTCCTGCTGACCGGTTGGCACCTGGCTGGAGGGTGTTGAGGGGCAGGCTGCCTAGCTCACGAGCAGTGTCCTTGCCAGCTCCAGGCTCTCCTCTCCCCACTGGGCATCTTACTCCCCGCAGCCTCTGCAGGCTCCCCAGACAGTGCTCAGGGTCACTGGGCACCTGCAGAGCGTGTTTCCACCTCTCATTCCTCCTCTGGGCTCCTGGCAAAGGGAACCCCCGCTGTCCAGCCTGCAGGGTGGTGTCAGCAGATGCATCTGTCCCCTCCTCTAGCCAGGAGCTCTCAAGGAATCACAGCAGCCTCCATGATCCAGCACATCCGCTAGGCCAGGCACTGGCTGCGGCCCTATAGGTGTCCAGGAGCTCCCTGGAGCCTCCAGCCACCCAGGCCGCCGGCCAAGGTGAAGTGTTGGGCGTGAATTTCCTTGTGTGTAGATCCTCACTGCCTTCTGACCATGGGGGCTCTGAAGCAGGCTGGGTGATTGTCACAGGTGCCCTCACCCCCACTCTAGGCTGGTGGCTTCACTGTTACCCTGTCCAGACCTCCTGACACCTCCTAGAGCCCACTCCATTCTCCCAGCAGCTCTCCACTGAGTGAGGACATGAAAAAAGGTCGAGAGGTCCCATGAGGGGGCTGTAGCTGAGTGCCCCTGTGGCTTGTGTCACCCTGGAGGCCACTCTTTACCTGGAAGAAGCATAGGGGTCCCTTACTAGGGGGACTGTAAATGGGGGCTGTTGACCTGGGCTCCCTGTGAGTTTCAGGGCATCGCTCTGTGAACCCACGTGCTCTGTGTATCAGCCCTGGAGCTTTTCAAGGGTGAGAGAGGGTCTGTGGCCTTGAGGAGGTCCTCAAGGGGCTTATAACCCAAGAGAAGAGAGAAATGTGGCTCTGAACACGTGTGCCACACACGCACACACACAGGCTCACAAGGAAAGCAGATAAAAGTGGGCTATATTAAAAAAAAAATTTTTTTAAATAAAAGCCCCCACTGCTGGCCCCGTCTTCCAGAATCTGTTGTAACAGATTCACCCAAGCTGGTTAACGGTATTTGCGGTTTGCAAGATGCTACACGTCCCTGGAAAATGACAGACAAGTTATTATCAGCTCTCCACTCTCCTCCTGCCCAAACCTGTCTGTGCTGGGCACCCAGCTGCCGGGAGCAGGGCGAGGAAATTAACAGCCACCGCGCCGCGCCCGCCACCCGCTGCCCTCTCACCCACCGCCCCCGCACCAGCCCTGCCAGGCCGGGGCTCCGAGCCAGGCCGGGTCCGTCGTGGCTGGGGGTGGGGGAGTCCGAGGAGAGAAGGGGAGGGGAGGGCAGGGATGGGCATACACTGGCGTGTAGGCACACCATTTCCCGCAGACACGAAGGAATACACGCATCCCCAAGCAGGCAAGTCTAGACGGCTCTGTGTCAACAGCCGAAGATAAATAAGATTTTATCAGCTCAGAATCTGTTGAAACACATCCATCTAGCGGTTCTAGGGAAGGAGACGCGGGAGGGAGGGAGGGAGCATCTCCATGCAGCCTTTTATATGGGACAGAAGGACCCAGGAGTCCTCCTCCTCTCTCTCCGGTTTTCCTCAGCACCAAACCCCAAGGCCCAGGAGCTCTGGGAGGAGGGGAAGGAGCTGGGGCGGGGGAGGGCCCACACCCTCCTGGATTCAGACCTGGCTCTTCAGTATTCCAGGGCTTCTTCATCTCCTGAAGGTCCCACCCCCACCCCCTACCCCTGGTTTGGCCACCCCAGGCTCCCCTCCTGCCCTGCAGCCCAGCAGCCACTGTGTCACTGCCAGATGGTACCGGGTGTGGGGTAACCTCAGGCATCCTTCCCTGAGGCTGCCCGACAGGGGCCAGGCTGGGCATCCGTGGGACCAACCCCTTGCCGGTGTAGAGGCTGGCAGGCTTGTGTGCCTGAAGGCCATATGAGCAGCCAGCTAGGGCAGCACTGGGCTGGGGACACCCCTGTGGGGAGTAGGGCCAGGTCCAAAGACGGCAGCAGCCTTGCCTGGGACGCAGAGGGAGGGAGGGGTGTCCTCCTCTCTCCATCCTGAGGCCCGGGCTCCACTGGCCTCGGTGAGGACCTGCCCACTCCAGGCTGTTCTGTGTTCCCAGCCCCAGCCCAGCTCGGAGGGGTGGCTGCTGCCGCCCGCACAGTACCAGGGACAGCTCCTGGCGGCTCCTCCCTGGGGCGGGGCATCCCCACACCCCGCCCCCAATCCCCTACCCAGACTTGCACGCTTGTCCCTGCGTTTTCCCCAGGACCTCGGGCCTGGGGAATCCAGATCCCAGGAGCACCCGCTAGGGCCCCCACCCCACCTGGGCTTCTAGAGGGGGACTTGCGCACTGTCCCGCCCAGGCTCTGCCCACCTTTGCCAAGGAAGGGGGCCCTGACACCCTGACTCCACAGAGGCAAGGCGCCCACCAGCCATCAATGCTGCTTCTCCAGCCATCAGGGGACACAGTGGACCCGTGACTGCCGGTCTGCAGAATGGGTGCGGAGTCCCCGCTGCTGCCCAGGACAGTGCCAAGGAGGCAGTCAGTGGGGCTGGGGTGGGGGGCTTGGAAGTGGTGCCCCCACTGTTTAGACCTGAAGGGGCTATCCAGACGGAGGGGGAACTGCGGGCACCTTCGCTCCGCTGCGCCTGGAACCCCACTCCATCACTGTAGGCGCTCACTGGTGAGCCAAGGGAGCCTCCCCGCCTTGGGATGTTGTGTTGGGGCTGCCCAGGAATGCGCTGGCCACAGGCCCCTGCACTCCTCACCCACCCATTCCAGCCCGCCTGGGACTCGCTGTTCGCTATTCATGGACTTGGACTTGCTGAGACTATGAGAGCCTGAGGGTCCACGGTGTCCCCTGATGGCTGGAGAAGCAGCACTGGTGGCTGGTGGGGGCCTTATGTTTGTGGGGTCAGGGTGTCAGGGCCCCCTTCCTTGGCGAAGGTGGGCTGAGACCTGCTCCTTCCTGGTTCTGCCAGCAGCTCCCTGTTTCTAGTCTCAGTTTCCCCAACTGTACCATGGGGTGCAATGGGCACTCTCTGGGGCCTTGTGGCTGGGGGAAACTCCAAGTCCCCACTGTCCATGGGAAAGGGGCATGAGGCGCCCCGGATGGGTCCCCAGGAGCCAATCATTGGGAAATCAGGCAGCTTGGAAATGAGTGGGCACCCTTGTGGTCACCAGCAGGGTCAACTTTGGACTCGGGAGAGCCAGCCTGGGTCTCAGGTGGGCTACCTGGGCCCCTGGGCACTGGCTCCAGAGGTCCCTGCTGGGCTCAGGAAGGGCACCATCCAGTCATGCCTTGGGCAGGGTCCTGGGCCGGGGGTACTGGGACTGCGTGGTCAGAGGGCTCCCCACCCAGTGGTCAAAACCAAGCCAGAGAGCTCAGCCCCTCAGACTCCACGTTCCAGGGAGTTCTCTCCCGAAGCTCGAGTGCATGGGGTACCCGGCGTGTCTGAAAATGACACGTTTCCTCTGCACAAATGCCAGAAAAGCCTAACTCTGGGCTTTTACAAACTGAGACTCGACCCCCCCCCCCCGCCCCGACCCCGCTTCAAACCACTGCGGGCTGGGGGCTCAGCATCCACAGCAGGGAGAGCCGGCTTGACTGGGCGGACCTGGCTCCCAGCCCCCAACCCCCATCTCAGTCTTCAGGCTCCAGCAGCTTTCCTGGCCTTTACTGTCCTCCTCCATAAGGTGGACACAATGGCACCCACCTCTCCAGCCAGTGAGATCGACAGAGAGTCTGGGCCTGACTGCAGTGGGCTCAGGGCAACCCTCACTGTGCCCGAAGAAGCCAAACACTCTGAGGGGTGCCTGGCAGTTGGGGGAGGCGCTTTGAGGGCACTTGGCGGAGGGGAGGGGCATGCATGTGGAGGCCGTCATCAGAGAGCTTGGGGAAAGGACTCCTGACTGCCAGCAGACAACCAGGCACTCCTGGAGGGGTGCACAGCCGGGGAGGGTGTGGAGTTGAAACTCCCAGCCTCAAGCTGGCTCCCCCAACAGTACTCCCCGCTGTTGAAGAAACTCTACTGCCAAATCGCCAAGACGTGCCCCATCCAGATCAAGGTGTCCACCCCGCCGCCCCCGGGCACCGCCATCCGCGCCATGCCCGTCTACAAGAAGGCGGAGCACGTGACGGAGGTCGTGAAGCGCTGCCCCAACCACGAGCTGGGGCGGGACCTCAATGAAGGTGAGGGCCCCCAGCTCCCCTGCCCAGCTGTCAGGGCGCCCCAGCCGGGAAGGGGAGGGTTGGCCCAGGGCCTCCTACTGGGAGACAGCAGGGGCTGGTGGGAGGGGCTGATGGTGGGCTCAGCTTTCCCCCAGCCCCATTTCCTCCCAGCTCTGCCTGGGCCTGGGATGCTGGTGCCCACAGGAGAACTGCTGCTGGGCAGGCGACCCGAGGGCACAAGGGCTGCCAGTGGCCTGAGCCCCACCTGGGAGGTCCCCAGGACCAGACCTTCTGGTCCCAAATGCTGCAATGCACATGGCCCAGGGGTGGCTGGACCCAGGCTGGGCACCTCTCTGAGGTGGCATCCCCTCCCAACAGGACAGTCTGCCCCAGCCAGCCACCTCATCCGCGTGGAGGGCAACAACCTCTCACAGTACGTGGACGACCCTGTTACCGGCAGGCAGAGCGTCATGGTACCCTACGAGCCCCCACAGGTAGGCCAGCCCCCCCCGCAAGCAAAGACCCCTCATGTCACTTCCATCGGCCACCCATTTGTTCCAAGTGTCTCCAAGTGCAGTCCGTGCAGGGGAGGTCCCTGCTGGTTTCTGACCACGCCCTCGGTCCTCTCTGGGCTTCAGCATGCCCAGCTACCATGGGGGGTGGGCCTGATGACCTCTGAGCCTCAGCCCTGCACTTCTGTCCTCTTTTCACCTGTCCATTCCCTACTGGCTGGTCCGCCCTGGGGCTCGGGGGGATGGAGGGGCCGAGGCCTGGAGGACTGGAGTTAGCCAGGTGGAGTGGGAGAGTGAGGAAGGGAAGCAGAGAGAACTGTGGTCAGGGACATGGGGGCGCAGGCCCTGGTGGTGGGGGGAGCCGCAAGAGACAGACAGAGGCAGAGACAGCCTGAGGGTCCGACTTGGACCTAAGGGCAGCAGAAGGTTCTGGGCTGACATGGGGGCCCAGCTGGAATGAAAAGCTGGGGTGGAAAGAAGTGGAGGGGCTGCGGGATGATGGTGGGATGGGGGCCAGGAGTGGTGGAGAGCAGGTCCCAGCTCTGGGCTCCCTGGGCTCCCAAGCACCCTTGCAAGGTCCTCTAAGAGCAGCCCTCATGTCAGCGGGCCCAGGGCCCAGGGAGGAATGTGACCAGCCTCTCCTCCTTCCCCCTGTGCCAGACCCTCGCCTGCCAAAGCGGCCCAGGAAAGCAGGACTCTCCCGCCCCCTGGTGGCAGTTTTGTGAAAGGCCAGGTTTCCCCAAGCCAGTGACTGGCTTTTAGATCCTGACCCAGGGAGACTATGACAACTGCCCCTTTTGTGGTCCCAGCTGGTCAGGAGTCCTGGGTTCATGACTCAGCAAACCCCCTGGGAGATGGGCATGTGTGCTGGGGCTGGGCGTCCACTGGCACAGCTCTGGCCCCGCCCTCTGCCAGAGCAGTGCTGTGCATCCTTCTGCCCAGCAGGGCCCACAGCGTGTTAAACACACACCTGTACCCACAGAGGCCTGTGCACATGCCTGCTCACACCCAGCCTCCAGGGCCTGACCTCCAACCTGTGTCAGGGGGATTGGTTGGGGCAACCAGACCATAGCACTCTGCGCCCTCTGAGAGCAGAGGCCAGGTCTGAGCTCTCTTGGTACTGAGAGCAAGTGTGGTGCATGGCGTTCAGTGTGTTGCATAAATGGATAGATGGGTGGATGGTAGGTGGATGTGGATGGATGGGTGGATAAATGATGGGTGGAGAGATGGTACAGGACCACAGAGCAGGGCCCAGTTCCCACAAGCCTACTGAGAGCCAGCACCAAATATGAGGGAGGGATGCTTTGAGGCCCAGGAGCCTCCACCTTAGTGAGTTGGAGCCCGCATGCTGACCCCACGGCCCTCTCCCTGCTTCCCGTGTGTAGGTGGGGACGGAATTCACCACCATCCTGTACAACTTCATGTGCAACAGCAGCTGTGTGGGGGGCATGAACCGGCGGCCCATCCTCATCATCATCACCCTGGAGACCCGGGAGTGAGTCTGCACGTGGGCTGGGGGGCTTGGTGTGGAGACAGGAGGGCAAAGGGCACAGAGTGGTGCCGGCCCTGGAGGCGAGTTTGGGGAGGCCCTGCAGGCCGTGCTGCTGGGAGGGAGGCCTCCCCTGGCTGTAGGGGCTGCCTGGGCAGGAGCTGGGCCTTGGAAGGGAGACAGGGGACCTGGTGTCCCAGAGCAGCTGGGTGCTCAGCCCTGATCCCTTGGCCCATCAAGGCCAGTATCTGGGGTCCAAGGTGGGTGGGAATGGTGGGCAGGCTGGGTTGGGCTCCAAAGCTCACTGTTCTGGCTGTGCCCCGCAACAGTGGACAGGTGCTGGGCCGCCGGTCCTTCGAGGGCCGTATCTGTGCCTGTCCTGGCCGAGACCGCAAAGCCGATGAGGACCACTACCGCGAACAGCAGGCCCTGAACGAGAGTGCCGCCAAGAATGGGGCCGCCGGCAAGCGTGGTAAGCGGGGCTCCAGGCCAGGGTGCAGAGGGCAACCCCAGAAAGTTAGAGCCAGTACACCCCGCAGGATGGGGCTGGACCTGCCTCAGGGCCCAGGTGGAAGCTGGCAGGGCACAGCACGAGCCTGTGTCCAGGGGGACAGAGCCAGCCCCATCCATGTGTCCACCCTGGGTCCAGCTCCATCCAGCATGGGCGGCTTCCCTGGGTGCCCCTCTAAGTGGGTTATGGTCTCTGAGCTGTCCACGAGGTGCACGCACGTGAGGGCCAGCTCCTGGTGTGGCAGTGTCGCAGTGGCTGTGCCTGCCATGGCCCACCCCCTCCCCGCCTGCTCACAAAGCCCTCCCCGCCTCACCTCCAGCCTTCAAGCAGAGCCCCCCTGCCATCCCTGCCCTGGGCACCAACGTGAAGAAGAGGCGGCACGGGGACGAGGACACGTACTACATGCACGTGAGTGCTCTCTGTGGGGCACAGGCTGGGGGCGGCTGGGGAGGCAGGAGACCACAGCCGCCCTGAGCTGGGCCCCGAGCTCGCAGGCGGCAGGGGAGGAGACGCGGGGCCACTGGGGAGGCAGGAGACCACAGCCGCCCTGAGCTGGGCCCCGAGCTCGCAGGCGGCAGGGGAGGGGACGCGGGGCCACTGGGGAGGCAGAAGACCACAGCCGCCCTGAGCTGGGCCCCGAGCTCGCAGGCAGCAGGGGAGGAGACGCGGGGCGGCTGGGGAGGCAGGAGACCACAGCCGCCCTGAGCTGGGCCCCGAGCTCGCAGGCAGCAGGGGAGGAGACGCGGGGCGGCTGGGGAGGCAGGAGACCACAGCCGCCCTGAGCTGGGCCCCGAGCTCGCAGGCGGCTGGGGAGGAGACGCGGGGCGGCTGGGGAGGCAGGAGACCACAGCCGCCCTGAGCTGGGCCCCGAGCTCGCAGGCGGCTGGGGAGGGGACGCGGGGCCACTGGGGAGGCAGGAGACCACAGCCGCCCTGAGCTGGGCCCCGAGCTCGCAGGCAGCAGGGGAGGAGACGCGGGGCGGCTGGGGAGGCAGGAGACCACAGCCGCCCTGAGCTGGGCCCCGAGCTCGCAGGCGGCTGGGGAGGAGACGCGGGGCGGCTGGGGAGGCAGGAGAGACCACAGCCGCCCTGAGCTGGGCCCCGAGCTCGCAGGCAGCAGGGGAGGGGACGCGGGGCCACTGGGGAGGCAGGAGACCACAGCCGCCCTGAGCTGGGCCCCGAGCTCGCAGGCGGCTGGGGAGGAGACGCGGGGCCACTGGGGAGGCAGGAGACCACAGCCGCCCTGAGCTGGGCCCCGAGCTCGCAGGCAGCAGGGGAGGAGACGCGGGGCCACTGGGGAGGCAGGAGAGACCACAGCCGCCCTGAGCTGGGCCCCGAGCTCGCAGGCAGCAGGGGAGGGGACGCGGGGCCACTGGGGAGGCAGGAGAGACCACAGCCGCCCTGAGAGCTGGGGCCCCGAGCTCGGCAGGCAGCAGGGCCGCAAAAGGAGAATTAGGTTACAAAGAGCCAGACCAGACAGGGCCAGGCTGCAGGGAAACCCGGATCCGCCAAGTCGCGGACTCTGGGTGACACTACTCCCAACTTCAGAAGTCTTGCTGTAAACACGATGTGTGGGATGACAAGACTCCCACTGAGCAGTGCAGGAGGAATCCCACGGCCCAAAGTCTGGCGGGCCACCTCACTGTAACCCGAGTTTACACGATGGACCCGAGAGTGACCACTCCAGCTGGTGATGCAATCACCCACGTGCTTTGCTTGGACTGGTCTTGCGTTGTGTGAGCTTGTCGTTTTTTGAGGTTTTTTTTAGGAATGAGTCCCTCGTTCTAAAAGCCTCCTATTTGTTGAGTGCCCCCCAGCACCCCGAGTGTGCTGGGCACTGGGGAGCAGAGGGGGGAAGGCGGGGGGAAGGCTCAGGGGCAGGCAGCAGTGGACAGAGGAGACCTGGCCACCTGCTCCTGGGGAACAGGAAGGAAGGAGCACAGACCCCAGCCTGCGGGGTGCCATGGGACCCCGTGAAAGGAGAGATGCTTCGCTACAAGCCCAGGGTCCCCCAGAGGCTCCCACTCCGGGTCTGGGGCCCAGAGGAGCCCCACAGGCACCTGGGCAGAGGGTCCACCTCTCGTGCTCAGGTGCGGGGCCGGGAGAACTTTGAGATCCTGATGAAGGTCAAGGAGAGTCTGGAGCTGATGGAGCTGGTGCCGCAGCAGCTGGTCGACTCCTACCGGCAGCAGCAGCAGCAGCTCCTGCAGAGGCCGTGAGTGCCGCCCCCTCCCGCCCTGGGGTTTCACCCCTCCCCCCCAACTGCCTAGGGGGGAAGGGTGGGACCAGTTGCACCCAGCAGGAAAAATGCCAGCAGCACCAGAAATCCCTCCCAAAAGTACAGCTGCCCAGGACAGGCAGCAAGGACCCTGTTTGGTGTCCCCTCCTCCAGGCCTTCCTTGAACCACAGCAGCCACAGCCATCACTACACTTTTCTCTCCCACCAAGGGGTCCTCCCAGATCTCTGCTGAGTGGAGGGTGAGAACGGGGTGCTCAGAGTGACGCAAGCCCACCGATGCCGATTCCGGAGGCATGAGCCGCCCCACCTCCCTCCCACCCACCGCCGGGGTCCTGAGGATGGAGGTGCTCTCTGACACCTCAGCAGGGTCAAGTTCCCCATCCCCCTGCAGCTCGGGTAGTACGTGGAGGTGACTGGAGGGAAAGAAGCTGCCTGTGCGCTAACCTACATGAGTTGTCGTTTTCTGAGCAGGAGCCCCCTGCAGTCTCCGTCCTATGGGCCCGTCCTCTCACCCATGAACAAAGCACATGGTGGCATCAGCAAGCTGCCCTCGGTCAACCAGCTGGTGGGCCAGCCTCCCCCGCACAGCTCGGCGGCCGGGCCCAACCTGGGGCCCATGGGTGAGTTGCTTGGGCAGTGACGGCCTGGGGTGGGCTGAGGAGGCCCAAAGGGTGGGCCTGGCTTGAGACACTTCTGCTCAGCTCAGGACCCACGCGTGGGGCTCCCGACAGCTGCCTCCCTCCAGCAGCTTCGGCCCACCAGCACTAGGCAAGGCCACAGCCAGTCCCCTCGGTCCATTCCTGATCTCAGGGAGGGCCACGCCTTGAGAGCTTCCGGTGGCTGGCAGAGCCCAGGATGCCTGGCCCGGCTCTCTGACACTCCGACCTGCCTCTCGCCCAGGCCCCGGGATCCTCAACAACCATGGCCACGCCCTGCCGGCCAACGGTGAGATGAACGGCAGCCACAGCTCCCAGTCCATGGTCTCGGGGTCCCACTGCACCCCACCACCCCCCTACCATGCCGACCCCAGCCTGGTCAGGTACGTGGGCTGCTGCTGGGCCCTGCCACTAACCCACTAACCTGGTAACCCCCGCCGGGTGGGTGGTCTCTGCATGCTGCCGCCTGTCCTGGTGTTTTAACCTCTCTGCCATCGCAAGAACAGACAGAGGCCAGGGAAATGTCAGGAGTGAGTATCCTACAGATGCTCGAGGCAAAACACAGAAAGCCTGGGGCTCCCTGGAGGCTGTACCCGGGGTCAGCATGTCCCCAGTGCTGTAGCCAGCAGCAGGCAGAGGTGGCCGGTGGGGTGGCCAGGAAGCGTCCTTCAGGAGGCAGTCCCCACCCAGGTAGCCACACAGCCGGTACTTAGAAGCTAATGCTGCTTTATTTCCCAAATTCTCTCTGCAGTTTTTTAACAGGATTGGGGTGTCCAAACTGCATCGAGTATTTCACCTCCCAAGGGTTACAGAACATTTACCACCTGCAGAACCTAACGATAGAGGTAACTGCCCGGCCAGCCCTCTGCCTGCCCCACAGACCCAGCGTGCGCAGGGCCCGGTCCGGAGGGCAAAGAGCTCTCCCTTCTTTCTGGGGCAGCTGCTGTCTCTGGTTCTCGCCTGTGTGAGGGGGAGCTGGGAAATTTGGAAAACCCTCCTTCCCACGAGCGAGACCAACTGTATCCTCACATCTAACTCCTGCGCTGAAGTCAGCTCACAAGCTGTCAGCAAGTTCAGTTGCACAGGCAGTGGGCTGGATGGGCCTCCCACCCAGGCCCCCCACAGCCGGACCGCTCCTTTGGACTTGAGTCTTCTCTCATGCCCTCTCTGGCACCCAGAATCTCTGGCACCCAGTGACCAGGCTGCCTTTGATTTTAGGGGGGGGGGGGGCGGTGCTTCCAAGGCGCAAAGAATTGTGGGAGGCAAAGACCAGGAGGGTCTCAGAGCTGGTCTAGTTCAGCGCCATTTGCACAGGGAAAAACTGAGGCCCAAAGAAGATGAGACACACCTCACTCGCTGTACACACACTACTGAACCTCCTGGGTTGAGGGTGTGGGGCTAGCAGCATGCTGGGCATCATGACCAGAGAGCCACAGCTCATCTTCAGGTTAAACAGGAACGCGGGCAGTGTGTCCCCCCTAAACAGGGCCACAGGCAAGAGATGCTGGTTTGTCAGAGGACATGGGGCCAGTGGCTCAGAAGGTAGCCGTGTCTGTGTGTCTGCTACTGTCCCCATCCCTGGCTAGCTCAGTGCTAACCCCTGCCTCACCAGCACGACGTGTGGGCTTGGTGTGTGTGTGGAGTGGGGAGAGCAACAGGAGCCACGATGGTCTGCTCTGGTCCCAAGGGGCAGACCAGGGGGTGGCCCACCCTGAGGCTGGGAGGCAGGCGGCCCTCCATCTGTCAGTCTGACTGTGATCAGGGACCCAGCTTCACCCCTACACATACACACATCACTTCTTAGCTCTCTGGCCACCTCTGGCTGGGGCCCCAAGAATGGGATGTGGCAAGATCACTGCACATAAGGTGGGTCCAGTGCTGCCCATCCTTCTAGGCCCTTCAGAGCTGCATGGCCCTCCGGGTCAGGGGCTCCTCGGCCACCCTCACAATCAGCTCTGCAGGAGCCGGGTGAGCCCGCAGACTGACATCCCTGGTGGGAGGGGGAGAAGCAGGGCCGGAAGCTCAGCCCTCTAATGGGGCGGCTGGGCGCCCACTGCTCTTGCAGGACCTCGGGGCCCTGAAGATCCCGGACCAGTACCGGATGACCATCTGGAGGGGTCTGCAGGACCTGAAGCAGGGCCACGACTACGGGGCGCAGCAGCTGATCCGCTCCAGCAGCAACGCCTCCACCATCTCCATCGGCAGCTCCGGGGAGCTGCAGAGGCAGCGGGTCATGGAGGCTGTGCACTTCCGCGTGCGCCACACCATCACCATCCCCAACCGCGGTGGTCCGGGCGGGGGCTCTGGGCCTGACGAGTGGGCAGACTTCGGTTTCGACCTCCCAGACTGCAAGTCCCGAAAACAGTCCATCAAAGAGGAGTTCACGGAGAGCTAGATCAACTGAGGGGGGTGGGGACGGCGCAGGCCGGGGGGCCCTGCCTGCTGGCTTCTGGAGGAGTCCACCTGACCTGGTGCACAGAGCAGAGCGTGAGCACCTGTGGCCTGGAGTCCCAAGAAGCCTTGCTTTATCTCATCCTTTTTGTCAGACTGCCCTGGGAGGCAGGACCTCTGGGTTGTACCCAGGAAAAGGCAAGGTCCAGCCCTGCAGCCTGCCTTCACCAGCCCCAGGAGATGCCTCTGGCCAGCGCAGCCAGCCAGCCAGTGGGAATGGCCCATGAGGGTGCCTGGAGCTGCACTGAGGGCGTGCTCTGAGGGCCAGCATCCTCTGGGATGGGCCTCACTCCTTGGCCTAATCTTTAGGGACTCTGCTGCTCCCAAGCGAGATCCCTCGAAATAAAGGGTCGCCTTTGCTGATGGACTGCCAAAAAGTATTTTTCATTGTCTTTTGGGTCTGAGTAGCAATGAGTGGCTTGTGATTGTATCCAAAACACAGTTCTTTTCGGGTCACTGCTCCAGACTGTGTCTCTGCCCAAGGATGGGTCCCTCTGCTGGACTTGAGGGTCAGTCTATTCCTCACACACTTGACCACTAGTTCAAACCCCACTGCAGCTACCTTCCACTTCCTGCCCAAAGTGAACAGCAGAGTTTCACTAGAATTGGAGAAGACTGGAGAGGAGTTACCAGGGGCACGGCCCTTCCCAGGAGGCGAGGAAGCTTCTGGACAGTCGATACAGCCAAAACCCATGCCAACGCTGCTGGCCACAGTCGCTGCTCTTCAGTGACCCTCTCAGCGTCAACATGGACAGCATGCTCCTCAAACTACTGGAAATTGTCAATATTTGATAAAATCATACCCTTTTCTACATGGTGGGTCAGCTTTTTTTTAACTCATCCTCAACCTGGTGGTCTTCCAGAGTCCAACCTGGTGGCCTTCTTGGCCTCCCAGGTGGATGGCAACAAGCCAGGCTAAGAAAGCTGAGGAGTAAACCAGGTGGGGGTCCAAACCGAGTGAGGGACCATCGCTTGTTCCTGGGTGGCTGGATGGGAATGAAGCCCAGAGCAAGAGGCCGCCGAGGAAGTGCAGGGCACATGCGTCCGCACCACCGCTCTTGGCTGGGAGGCTCTCCGGCTGGAGCAGCTCCCATGTCCCCTGGCTACTTTTGCAGTGGGGGTAGGGCAGTGGACTGCTTTCTCGGGGCCACAGGGAGAGCCCCTCCCAGGTGGAGGGAGCAGGTGGCAGGAAGGCCCACCCCTTGGGCTCAGGGGCTGGGCTCTGTGCTGGCAGAGGCCCTCGTGTGTTCACGGGCACAGCACTGCGGCAGGGAGGGGGGTGCAGTGCTTCGTGAGGCAGTGGGCTTTGGGGAGACAGCTTTCGCACGCCCAGCTTTTGTAGTGATGGGGCCATTTAGGTCCGCATGGAACCTTCGGAGCCTTTGCAGCCAGAGAATTGAGTCCCAGAGCTCGGCTGCAGAGCGGGAACAAGACTACAGAGAAATGTGGGCGTAGGGCATGAAGCCAACCCCATTCCAGGCAGCTGGGATGAAGGGAATCCTGGCTAACACAAGCGGAGACACCGCCTTGGGCACAGGCCGCCAGGTGCCTGCCAAACACAAGTGGGTCCCCATCCGTTTGCCTGGGGCACGCGTGGAGTTACGTTATTTCTAGGCTGGGCTCTCCTGTCACTGATGTCCCCAGAGAAGCAGGTAAGCCCCAGGCCAGGGGAGGTGTAGACACAGCCGTTAATCACCCTCTGGGTCTCTTCTTGTTGCCATAAACCACCCAGAAGATGCCCTGCTCTTCGGGGAAGCGAGGAAGGGCTGTCTTCAGGTTGCCTGTTCAGAGAAAAAGCAACAGATCCTGTGGAGGGTCCATTCAGAAGTCAAGCTCCATCCCTCTGCTCATTGAACAAAGAATGGGTGTTAAAATGCCAATTTCTTTGTTAGATTTCCAGTCTCTGGAGAAAGCTGGACATTGGGAGGAGGAAGGAGTGTTAATTGTATTAAAATGGTTCAGAGACTAGCCAGCAGGGGAAGGGAGCTCTCGAGTGGCTCAGACCCCATCCAACTCCAGTGAACAAAGCCACAGAGTCAGCTCTGCCCCAAACCCACCATTGGGGTTGCGCCGACTAGGACTTCATCTCAGGAAAAAGCATAAACATCGCCAGTCTCTGTTGATTTAAAAGCAGCAATTTGTGTTGACGCAAGTGCCTGTGTCTAGGATAATGCCCCCAGCTGGCCCCCTCCACCGTGCGCTCCCTGGGGACCACCTTTCAGGGTTGTGAGAGCACCCAGGATGCTCCGCCTGCAGCCAGGGCTGAGAGTCATGTGGTCACAGAACCAGCTCACTCTGACAGGCATCAGGCTTTGCCAATTAGCCCGGAGAAGCTCAGCTCCTGGGGGATCTGCAGTTCCCCCAGAATACACAGCACGCCCAGGCGGCCACAGTCACAGTGGCCACAGACTCAGGGCTACTGCGGGCTGGGCAGACCGCCCCATCCGTGCATTTCCTCATCTCTCTCTCCCAAGCCCGGGGTAAGGACACTGTTCTTGCCATTTCACAGACAAGGGAGCTGAGGCACAGGAGCGCTAAGTCTTGTGACTCAAGTGTCACAGCCAGCTCATAGCGGAGCCGGGCTGGAGTCTCGCACTTGCTCTCGGGCCACCTGCTGGAGTCCCCCAGTTGTCCCCCTTGTACCACCTCAGGAGTGCAAGGGCCCATCCCCGACTCCCTGGGGTCCACAAACCCAGCTGAGATGCAGCTGAGTTCCCAGGTCTTGCATGGCTTTGTTTCTTAGGCATGTTTCCCATCGGCCCAAGTCTGGCAGGGGACGCCACAAGGGCCCCCACCGTATGCTCCTGGAAAGGGTTAGTGGGAGTGTGACACTGCAGGCAAGGGTGGGCAGAGCCCCCAGCCAAATGACGAGGAAGGAAGGAAGGAAGAAGGAAGGAAGGCCTTGGGGCTGTGAAAGGTGACTGTCCTCCCAGTGGGGGCCCCAGGTGCACAGGGGCTCCTCAGACCCCCAACCCGCCTGTGTGAGGAGCTCACGGACCACGAGCCTGTTCTTCCTTTGCTGATGGAGGAGAGAACAGCTCTGAGAATAAAGGAGTCTCGGCGGGGAGAAAATACAAAGCAACAAAAGCTTTCAAGGCGTAAGGTTTTCCCAGGGGGACGGGGCGGGAGGGCAGCTGCTCGCTGTGCTGAGTGACAGCCAGGCAGGAGAGCCAGCACACCAACACCTGCAGAGGTGGTTTCAGCAGGAAAACAACAGCTAGCCAGTCACTCCTCTGTCTCCCATGGCCACAGCGGGCTGTGGCTGTACCCAGACGTTCGCCACCAGGGCTGGGCGGCCACGAAGTGGTCGTTCCTCGCAGGTTTGATTGCACAGTCCGAGGCCCAGGCCCCCGACATGCATGGATCTGGGACACAGTGTAACTTGTCCCTGTGAACAGATCAGCGTTTCACCCACAAACATCCACTTCTGTCATGGTCAGTTAAAGCACTTTAATGCTTTAAGGTTGGAAAAAAATACCTACCACCCATGTTTTTAATGTAATATAATGCTTCTTCAAGCAGTATTAATGGATATATTCCAATGATACTAACTGTTTTTGGTAATGTAATCTTGGGAAAATGTGTTATTTTTTTAGCTGTGTTTTGGTGGGAATTTTTGTCTTTGTAACATAATAAAGCACATGTTCCAATGACTGTCTCATAAATACGTCAGATTCGACAACAGCACAGACGGAGAGGCGGCTCCTTATAGGCGAGGGAACCCACGGCCTGGCCTGCGCTCCTCTCGAGTGTTCGGCGGGCGTGAGGAGCCCGCGGGGTGCCCTCTCCCCTGCGCCTCGGAGCCGCGTGCTCAGCCCTGACTCAAGTCACAGGAACAACCTGCGGGCAGACAGACGGGCGGTTCTGTCCAGGCAGAGCCTGCTAACCTCCCAGGACTGACCTCGGCCTCAGCCTGGCCACCTCAGGCCTCCTGAAGTGCAGGCCATGACCATGATGAGGATCCAACCCCCTGAGGCCTGGGGGTCTCAACTTCAGAAAGGTCATACAGGGCGTCTGTGTAGGTCATGAACACCCTCCTTGCTGTCTGGAGTCCGGTGTGTTCACATTTCTCTGCAAAACTTAGCAAAACAAAAGATGGCTGGGAGCTCAAGTTGGCTCCACTCAGGCTCTAGGCCACCTGCGCTTCCTTTCGGCTCCCCCACTTCTCAGATTCCTGGATTTCAGAACTGTGAGTAAGGCATTGGGGACCTGCCACAGCACAACTGCGCTCTCGAAATCCATGCAACCTTGAGCAAGGCCTGAGCCACTGGGCTGAAAGGAAGCAGAACGGAGCAGGGAGCCCACGCCCCCCAGCACTCACTGAGCGGGGAGAGCTCGGCTGAGCGGGGAGAGCTCGGCTGGGCGGCGAGCCAGCACGGGTTGGGGGGAGGGGCTGCCTCCCTGGCCGGGCTACTCACCCACACTCCTTCACACCAAACCCACTCATCCCTTTCCCCAGGGCCCACTGGGGAGGGCTGAGCGAGAGGTGCCCCCACCCTATCACAGGGACAGGAATCTGAATCACAAACACGCCGACCCTCAGAAACAGGACGGGACACAAAGACTCGGGATGTTTAACTAGAGAGACTGCCGCACACACCACAGAAACAGGGACTTTGAACGCCCTCGGAGGAACGAACACAATAATCTAGTGGTCTCAGCACGAGCGCAATTTTAATATCTTTGTTAAAAAAGTTTTTGTTTTTAAAGTAGAGTACAATACAATTATTTTCAAATACCTAAAAACACGTCCAATAAATTTGATGTGTAATTTTAGAAAGATAACATGAGGGCCAGCCCGGTAGCATAGTGGTTAAGTTCACATGTTCCACTTTGGCAGCCCAGGGTTTGTGGGTTTGGATCCCTGGCACAGACCTATACATTGCTCATCAAGCCATTCTGTAGCGGCATCCCACATACAAAACAGAGGAAGATGGGCACAGATGTTAGCTCACAGCCATTCTTCCTCAAGTAAAAAGAGGAAGATTGGCAATAGATGTTAACTCAGGGCCTGGTTCAAAGCAGATCTGCCACTTTGCAAGGCACTATGTTTCTTGGAATGTAACTGCTCAGAAGAGAAGAGCAGGCTGTTGCTGAGACGTTTCCCATGCCCCTGCGGGACACAAAGTATTGGAGCATTTCCCTACCGACATCCAGAGAGAAAGTCTGTATTGAGGCAAGAAAAGAACAACGGTGTTTAATATCATATGCAGTACTTATCCTGTTTCTCAGGAACGGTGCTGCATAATATTACTGTGCACAAACTCAGACTCTTCAAGAAAACTGTTTCACTTTGAAACACTGCTATAACTGCCCCAAAAGGCCCAACAAACTGGGCAGGCTGCTTCGTGCAGGCACCGTTTAGGCTAACACCCTGAACGGCCTTCAGCTCTGCTCACCACACGGAAAAGCAGACGCTCAGAGCGCAACTGCAGCTTCTGGGTCAGTTCACACGGTCGAGTTCCGGACGTGTGTTCTGCTGAGGAGACTCCGACAGGAGGGCAGCCCTCACTCACCAGGCCCGAGCTCCAAACAGAGAAGCAGCCCAACCTGTCCCCTGGCTCTGATGTCACATCCTCAACAACCCCAATACACCAGGAATGAGACTCACTCGGCTTTCAAAGGCTCCCTTCTCAGTCTCCAGAGAGGACAATGCCACGGGAGGCTCTATCTGTCTCCGTGACGGGCACAAGTGGACAGGCCGTCAGACCTCAGGCAGGTCCCGGGTTCCATGAGTGCTGCGGCTCATGGTGTTTCTGTCCTGACCACAGAGGCCTCGACTGCTCCATGTCGCAGGTCCATGGTGGAGCGGTTCCGCCAGGACTGCTCTGCAGCAGTGGCCCCCGGAAGGGCCCCAAGCAGCTACTCTTCGGTGACTGCAGCAGGTTCTTTCCCCAGACACGGAGTGTGTTTGCACAGATTCAGGGCGAAAACCAAGAAACCAACCAGAGCCAAAGACATTCCACTTCTGGTTGGGGATGTGGAAAGGCCTTGGGCCTCCAGGGTGGGCCCCGAAGGGATCACTGGGGGAGGCCCACTGCCTCTATCTGATGCGCCCAACCCCTACCAAGACTCCTGCCCACCCTCCTGTCATCTATGCTGCCCTTCCAGGCACATTCTTCAAGGACCCATGAAATTCAGCAGATCCCAGGAATTTGGAAGTAACTGTCACTTTGCATGCTTCAGAGCTAAAAGGCATTCCTACAAGACTGCAGGCAGCACGTATATCTGCACAACCTAACGGGGCCCCGTCAGACTGTATCTAAAACACATGCAATGCAAACGATCACTCAGACAAACAACTCCGACACGGAGTGGACATGCAGAACCGACCCGAGCTTTGAAAACGGCACAGCCACTGTGCCGGCTGTAAGCGGACAGGAAACAGTCTCGCTGAAAGTCAGTGTGTCAAAGTTCTTCCTCAGAGTTCGCTACCTTTAAGGGCTCTGAGAAAGTGTCTGAAGAGCCCTTGGTACGCCCTCTGGTAGTGCCCAGCCTGGGTCGGGGAGTCCAGGGAGAGGGCTGTGCCCCAGCTGGAGCTGCCCAGGGGAGTGTGGCTATCCATCCGTAAGGTGCCTTGAGAACCACGTACCTAGGGCAGCCATCAGACAGGACTGGAAAGTGCGCGTGATCAGAAATGGCCAGTCTATGTGGCGATAACTTGTAATTGGGGGCAGGGGGCACATGACACCCTATTTTCCAGGAGTGTTTCGATCCTACTCTATGGCACACTGTGATGCAAGCTTTACATGTAACGACCAAAGGACCACGGGTATCTTCGAAATAATCACCAAAGTAAAGGAAAATCACCTTTGGGAAGACAATTCCTTGAAGCATTATTGGAACCAAAGACTGAACCTCAGTCATCAAAGTACAGAAAATTTGGCTCTCACCACACAAGACTAAAATTACTTTTTACAAATGAAGACCAACATTCACTAAGCACCAGTCCAGAGTGGGGCTGCCGGAGCGCTGCTCCTCCTGCACACTCCCAACAGGCACGGCCAGGTCAGACAAGGAGTCCGACCAGTCAGAAGGAGACTCCCTTCTTCATGACTGACCCTGGCTGGGGCAGGGGGCGCGGCCTCCCATCTGATCACAGCTCTTTGTGCAGGGCTGGCTGATGGCCATGCTGACAACAGCCCTGCTAGGAAATTTCATGCTGATCACAACAGTGTCTGCATCTTTTAAGGAGGCCATATCCAGGTAGAAGGACATTAGTTACTACAGAAGTTAATTCAGGCAAACTGCAAAACTTCGGATACCTAAAAAAGGCATGCAAATTTTCTTTAAAAACATGGTCAGGGTGGGGTGGAACAGTAAATCGAGGCCAGAGGAGAGGTCCTGGGGTGATGGCCAAAGGAAAACCTGCAGGGATGGAGAAGCCGGGGATGACGCATGCAAGCCCCAAGGAGGGGCCTGCCTGGTGCCCTGAGAACACCAAGAATGGCCATGGCGGGGGGCGGGTCACTGCTATAGGGCCTGGTGAGTCAGCAAGGAGGTGGCATCTTCTACCGGAAGTGAGAGGAGACCCCCTGGAGGGTTTGGAACAGACACGGACCTGGTGTGACTTTCACGGCCACTGTGCGGGGAGACAGCCGCAGCGGGACCAGTAAGAGGCTGTGGCCAGGACCAGGGTGGGTGCCCAGAAGGCAGGGGTAGGAGGATGAACTCCCTGTGGAAGCCAAAGGTAGTGTCAACACAAGCTGCCGATGGATGGGATGTGAAGTGGAGAAATGAGAGGAGCCAAAGGTGGCAACAGGCTGTGGCTCGAGCAACGCAGGAGGGCGGGCCATGTACCGGGACAGGCAAGAAGGAGCTCTGCTTTGAGCACGTTAAGGACCAGCTGGGCAGCTAGAATGTGGGGCTGGGGCTCAGGGGAAAGCTCTGGCCAGGATGTGGAAATGGGATGGTCAGCAGCAGTAGCTGAAGGGGAAGACTGAGTGTGGGGGCATCACCCAGGACTCAGCATGGGCTAATCCATCTTCCGAGTGGAGATCTGAGTAGGGGGAAATGAGATGGAACAGTGTCCAGAAAGACGGGAGGAAGCTAGAGGACATGTGCTCTTGTAGTGTCTTTCCAGGGAGGAGAAAGGGACCAGGCTCGCAGAGCTATGACTGATGCCAAGGAGGGGGACAGGCTTGGACCCATAAGGGGTCAGCGGGGTTCTGCAGAAGCAGCTCCCATGGAGCAGATTCCAGAGAGAAGGGAAGGAGGGATGGAAGACCTGGAGAGCGGACGGCTCAAGAGGTTCTGCTACGAGGACAGGAAACAGGCAGCTGAAGTTCAGGAGGAGCCCAGTCAGGAGAGGGATTTCTTTCTGAGACAGAGAGCAGTGCCCTCCACATGGCGACCTCCCCCTGCCAGGCGCCCCAGACTCACCCTTCTGCTGGGGCTCTGATCTCCCACATGCAGCTTCCCTGCACCACAGTCAGCCAGTGAGAAGCTGGCGTCCACTTTCACTCCTTGCCCCACACACCACTCACTGCCCAAGACTTGGGATGTCACCTACCGAGTATTTTTCCAGTGAGGGCTCTAGAGGCCAAGACTGTCACTCCTGCTTAAGTACAATCACATGGTGCCCTGTCTGGTCCTCCCCTCTTCACCCCATCTCATGTCACTCAGGGTGACACAGGTGTCCATGGTCCCCCAGGGCACCCTGCTGTCTCCTGCTTCGGTCCTGGGTCCAGATCCTTCTTTCTGCCTGGCTGCCCTCTCCTAGCCCTCCACCATTCTTCCCAAGGTTTAACCAGCTCTTTCTGGGCACATCTGCTGCAGTGGAGGCCCCCAGTGACCCATGCCTCGTGGTTCTCACTCCTGAGCAGGCCCTTCCCTCGAACCCACAGTGGCCTGGGACCTGCCCAACCCACAGCCCGCAGCAGAGATGGCGCTGCGCTAGTTCTGGGCCCAAGCCTCGAGAGGCCCAGGGGCTCCTGCTTTTGCGCTCCTGGGGCCCTGAGATGTGTGGCCAACCTGTAGGGGAGGCCTGCGGAGGGGCTATATAGTGGAGGATGGACCCTAAGACCACACAGAAGAGAACTCAGGTGACAGCAAGACCTGGCCCTGTGATCCTGGTTGAGCTGTTCCAGGCCAGCCACCAACCAGCGGACTGTAGCCACGTGATGACCACCAGCAAGACCACAAGGACCTCGCCCAGCCCAGTCTGCAGAATCCTGAAATCCTAGGTGGCTGTCATTTCAAGCTGTTAAGTGTGAGCAGTGTATCGCTGGCAACAAATAACCCATCCATTTCCTCCGCCCTTAGACTCACCCAGGCCTCATCTGCCAGGCCAGGGCCTGGGAACCACCCATCCCGCCCTGACCTTCCCAGGGTGCTGAGAAACGACCTGCTAATCTGTGCGTGCCGGACCTGGCTGTGACTTCCTCCAGGACAGGGACTGCATCTCATTCATCTCTGCAACCTCAGAGACTACAAAGGGCCTGTCACATGGGAGGTGCTAGAGAAACATTTACTAAAATAATGAATCTCAAAGTTCACCAAATATGAAATGCTTCTTGCATGATGCCTTTTAACTGAGAGAAAGTTGAGGAATTCAGTGACGTTATCTGACTTGAATGTGACCATTTATACATCTTTTTTATACATGTCCTATGTTATTTTACTTGCTCCTGAAACTAAGGGGGTGGGGAACGGGCCGGACCCTGCACAGGGTCTCCAGCCCGTGCTGCATTTTCAGCCTCGCTGGGGGTAGGAGAGCCTTGAAAGGAGAGCCACGCCCTCACCTGGGCAGAGGGCAGAGCGCACTCCCCAAGGCAAATAACACATCTGGGGCGGGTTCTCCCAGCAGCACACTAGCGACACCCACGTCGTGCAGGGCAGCGCCACAGAAAACCTGACCTGGACACAGAGGGGAGCAAACGCTGGCATCTGGCCGGGAGCATGAGCAGGGTTCTCTGGCCAGAAGGGAGGCGAGTGGGCCTCCACTCGGGGATTCCCCGCCTGGCTTCCTCTGGAGACCCAGAGAAGCTGCTGGGCACAGATGCTGACAGCAGTGACCGGCCACACCCGTCCCAGGGCACAGCCCCCGGACCTCCTTGTGTAAGAACTGGAGAGCCGGGTCAAAGCGCCTGGAAGAGAAGAAACAGAACAGGGCAAGTCGGCCCCCAAGCCCGCTCACCTGAGAGGCACATCTGGCCAGCCGAGCTCCCAAGGCCAAGTTCGCCGCCAGAGTCTCTTCCGGGCCACGTCCCTCAGAACCCTTTCAACACATGTAAATTCCGAGGCCCACAATGGTGACCGTTCACTGGGCATAAGCGGGGCAGCGGGCAGCATACTGGACGCTTTACTTGAATCTCAGTCCTACCTTTTTTATATGCTGACACTTCAAACATTGTGCAGTTCTGTAATCACACACATGGCTGTTTACTTGTTTAACAGCTGTTCCTTGCTCCAGACCCTGAGCCCACGAGGGCAAAAGCCATTCTGTTTTATTCCCCAGTAACATTCAACACCCAGCACGGTTCCTGGCAACCAGGAGCCATTCAATAAACTCCGGTCATAGCAATAATGTGATCCAGACCATCTGCATTTTACAGAAGCCAAAACAGGCCCCAAGAGGCTATCGACATTCCCAAAGTCACACATTGGCAATCAGCAGAGCCATCACCGAGAACCCGGCTGGATTCATTCCAAAGTCTGCATTCTTCCCGCACGACACCCAACTGCTACCCATCTCTTTAGAACAAATAATCAAATGAAAAAAGCTGATAATATCCCTCTCTCACCTCTGGAAATGAGAATCTCATTTAGAGATTGCAGGTTAGCTGCTTAAAAAAGGTACTCTGAGTAGTTCACATGATTTTATTTAAAAATTCTTTGAAAATTGCCAAGAGGCTGCTTTTACTCGTAAAATCCAGACCAAAGGCTTTCCGCACCTGTCGGCTTCACCAGAGCAGGACTCAGCAGTCTGTGTTCCAACTGGGCAGCCGCTCGCAGAGCACGCCCTTCCCCGGAAACTGTGAGGACACTGAGAGGTCACGGCATGGAGAGCAGGTCACAGACAGAAAATCCCAATCTTGTTCTTCTCTATGACCACAGACCACTCCTAGGCCTGGCAGCTGTCACCCAGAGCCCATCCCTGGTGACAAACGGAGTTGGGCACACTGCTTTAACAGGATGGCACGAGGCAGGGAAAAAATAGATCCACCTCCAAATTTATAAATACAGAATGTAATTTCTACCAGTGTTTCTCAAACTTGAATAAGATATAGATGCCTATTAAAGGAAAAATTCTCTCAGATCCCCAGTGTTGACAAATTATTCTAAATATAACATACTTAACATAAAACCAGGTATTAATTCCTCTTATATAACTATTAAACCAACACTAATTTATAAGCTACATATAAAGTCACAAAACCAACTAAATCCAAATAAACATTTATTTGACGTGCAAAAGCTTTGCTGCAACTACCCAGTGCCCGCAGAGGGACCCCCACTGCCGCCTCCACCCAGGTTTTCAACGTGACGCGCTCCCTGCTCGCAGGCTCCCAATCCTCACCACTCTGCTCTATTCGAACTGCTGCAGATGCTGCCCAGCTCTGAGGGCATCACTTACAACACAGTCCAAGACGATTAAAGTCTATGGCTTGATGCCAACGTGTCGATGGACATGACAGTCCGGTCACTGAAATTACATGGCATTACTGACTACAAAGTGGCCCCCCAGCTGACAGGAGCAGTGCCAAGAACTAACATCGAGACTGAGCACTTACTATGACCTGGGCACTGTAAACACAGGTACCAGCTTCCCTTTCTGTAACATGGCAGAGGGAGAGAAAGGTGCCCAGGGTCACACAGCTCACAGGTGGTTGAGCCATAGGGGGACACCTGCAGAGTGGCTCCAGTCAATGTGGCCCTTATCAATGACCAAATATGGTCCAATTTTCTTAAATCACCAAAATGTAAATGCGGAATCACGAAATGTTTGTGGAGAAAACTTCCAGGTCTCAAGAACACCCCAAAGTCCTGGAGGCTGCTGCCACCAGCTTGAGAAACACAGGCCCCACTTTGTATGTAAGACTTCCTGTCTCCCAACGGCCAGGACATCAGCCCCTAGGTGAGCGGGCACTTCCAGGAGAAGCACTATCAAGCAGTTTCCACACTCACGCAACACAGACCTGCCGCAGCCTCACGGAAGAACCCCTGAAGCACTCCCAAAACCTCTTCCCCCAAGCAACTGTCAGCCCCGTACAGTCTCGAACAAAAAGCCTGCAACTCAGGAGCCTAAGCTAACTGAACACTGAAATTCTTGGCTTACAACAAAAGCAAGTTACAATGACCTAGCTTCTACCTTAAGAGACAAGAGTTGGCAAACTAGAGCTGAGGCTGTGTGTACACATCCTGAGGAGCTAAGAATGCTTTTTACATTTTTAAGAATCAGAACGTATTCTACACAAGCACGTCCAGAAAACTGGAAAGGGGGAGCACTCCCAACTCAGTCTATGAGGCAAGTGCTACCCTGAAACCAAAACCAGATAAAGACATTAGGAGAAAAGAAACCTCAGATGAGTATCTCTCCTGAACGCAGACACAAAAGTACTTAAACATTTAGCAAACAGATCCAACCACGTCTACAAAGGGATAAGGCAGCAGGATCGGGGGGCTTTTCCCAGGAACACAAGGCTGGCTCGACAGGAGAAGACTGATCATTTATCATCTCAACAGACGCAGAAAACGCATCTGACAAAGTTCCACGTCCATTCGTGATAAAAACTCAGCAGAGGAGGAACAGGAGGGAAATTTCTCCAGCTGTTAGAACTCAGAGCTGGCACCATACTCACAGGGAAAGACAGAACACCTCTGTCCAAAGACTGGGCACGAGGCAAGGCTCACATCACGCCTACGCCACACCCTGACAGGTCCCCGCCAGAACACCTAGGCAAGGAAGAAAACGGAAGAAACTGTCTCTATTCACAAACAACGTGGCTGTCAACACAGAAAATCACAAGAACTGATGGCAAAGCCAATGGAACTAACAAGTGAGTTTAGCGAGGTCACAAAGACAAGATCAGTATACGAAAACCAATCGTATTTCTATGTGCTTGCAATGAACAACTGAAAATAGAAATTTTAAAAAGCACCATTTACAATAAACAAAAAAACTAACAAAACATGGCAAGACCTGAAATTTACAAAAGTACAAAGTACAAAACGTGATGTAAGAAATCCAAGACCTCAATAAACGCAGAGGTAGGGTGTGACGCTACTGAGAAGAT
The DNA here is from genome assembly GCF_041296235.1 of Equus asinus. Taxonomy (NCBI): domain Eukaryota; kingdom Metazoa; phylum Chordata; class Mammalia; order Perissodactyla; family Equidae; genus Equus; species Equus asinus. Next base: position 111,604,845 of record NC_091794.1, on the reverse strand, counting down.
GTCATTTCTCTCAGGACCCATCTACAGATGCAGTGTGATTTTAGTCAAAATCCTAACAGGACTTTTGCTGTAGAAACCAAGAGGGTGAGTCCAAAATTTATATGGAAAGGCAAAGGATCTAGAATAACCAAAACAATAATGAAAGTGAACAAACTGGAGGACCCAGGCTACCCCATTTCAACTTACTAACAGCTGTAGTAATCAGGACAGAGTGGTACTGGCGAAACAGCAGACAGAGTGTTCAAAGGAGAGGAAGAGAGATGGGTTTTGACAAAAGTAGAAAGGCAGCTCCATGGAGAAAACAGTCACTTCCACAGCATCCCAGGGGCCTGTCACCAGCCTGCCGTCAAGGTGACCGTGGTGGGAGAGCCTTCCCGACCAGGTGTCCTGACCCCTGGACCATGGCTCTCACAGCCAACAGCTGCAGGGGCAGCCTCCTGAAGGGTGGCTGGTGGAGGCAAGTGGCATTTGGTCCTCTGGGGCAGACACGTCACTGGTGGTAGAGCTGACAGCACTGGGAGGGGCTGGCAGCAGACACGTGTGGCCAGCAGGAGGAGAGGGCACCCTGGTGCAGGCGCTGGCGGGGCTGCCTGAGAGGAAAAGCGAAGGCCGAGGACGCACACCTGGGCCATTTCGGAGGGAGGGAAGGCCAGCTGCAGCAAGCTCCGAGGCTGCGCAACTAGACAGAGGATGACAGATCCCTCACTCGACAAAGCCTGGCAAGACTCGATGTCCCCCGTCCCCGAAACATCCCATCGACGCTAAGAGTGGGGAAGCGCTCACTCTAGGATGCCTCTGGACGTCCCAAGGAAGCATTAAGAGGGCTGGTCACAAGAGACACCGCGCAGGGACAGAGCACACGATTCCAAGACCTCACAGGATTCATCCCTCAGTTAACGAGCCACTAGCAGCTTAGCAAAACCAAGGCACCATCGGGCGGCCTGTCCACGCGATAAGCGATCGTCTGCAGGGCAGGGAGCCCTAAAGCGACCACAGGCCCTCGGCCCGCTCGGATCTCTCCCGAAGCGCTGGCGTTGACGGGTCCCGTCCAGGCCGGGGTGACACTCACATGAGAACCGGGGTCCGGAGGCCGAGCCGCCCGGGGAGCCTGGCAGTGCCGGCCCGAGGACAGGCGCTCCGGGACGCGGGCCCTCCTGACCCTCAGGGGAGCTCGCAGGCCTCGCAGTAGAGGGTCTCCTCCACGGAGGCGTTCCCAGAGTCGCTGAGCTCGCCCGGCGCAGCTTCACCACCAGGCCCGCGACCTCGGCCGCACAGTCGTGTGACGTCCTCCTCTTCCGGCCCTTCCTGGGGTCACCAGGCCCCAGGGTGGGAGCGGGGCGGCGGGGCCCTCCGCTGGGGGACCCCGGGAGCTGCGGGCAGCGCTGATCCTCAGGACCGGGGACCAGCGCGACCCCACCGCGGGCGCTTCCCCGCCACGAGGGCGCCCTCCGCGGGGCTGACGGGCCCGGGCCTCCGAGGGCGGGTTACGGCGTCCAGGGGGTCCCGCCCCGCCGTCGTCAGCCCCGCCCGGCCCGGGAGGAGCCGCAGCGCCGGCCCCCGCGGGCCCCGGCCCACCCACAGCGCCTCCGGGCGCACGCCACTTGGGACGCTGCAGCCGGCCTCAGCGCTGTGGATTAACGCCCCAGCGACCCCGCAGCAACCCGGAGGCGGAAGCGCGGAGGCGGAAATCCGGGACGGGACCCAGGCGTGGGGCGCGGATCTGGGCGTGGGGCGGGGCCTCGGTGGGGCGGGGCCTCGGTGGGGGCGGGGCCTCGGTGGGGGCGGGGCGTAAAACCCACCTCTGACCCGCTGGAAACGCATCTGTCCCAGGTGCCCGCCGCTCCCACCTTATGGCGGTTTCTCTGCGCTTTCATCTCCAGGTGAAGCCTCTCCCCCAACAGGATGTCTCTGATGGGCGAGAGGGCTTTTTTTACTTACTAATTTTCATTTTTGTGAAAACTGACACTGCAATTAAAATTTTAAAAAAATAACCAAAAAGGTCATAGGTTTTTTTCCCATTTGAATTTCCACTCAGGTTTTATTCAAGAGGGCCCCCACACTCCCAGGTTGCTCTTCCATGAGTGCAAGGACACAGTGTGGGGCACCGAGTTCAAGACGGCCCCTGGACCTGGATGCCGGCAAACAGACCCAGGTGTGGGCGCCCTTCTTTCACACCAGCCGAGCACCTTGGCTCCCGAGAAATGTGGCTGCAGCAGGAGATTCCCACTGTTAGCCCCGCCCCCACGACGGCCTGACTTCCAGGGTCTCCCCAAATTTCCAAATACATTTTCTGGTGCCACCCAGCCTGAAATTAAGCCAACTCCCAACATATTCTCCAAATTTGGTGAAAATCTAACCCTTTTCTTAGGACAAGACCAGAAAACTTGATTTGTTTACGTGATGGAATGACTGCTCCAAGGTAAGTTTTCTATTTAATGCTGGCTTCTCTATTGATTGATTTGGGTTTCTGTTAACCAAATCAGAAATCTACTTGTGTTTTAATATATAAGGACCTATTCAAATTGAATTTAAAAGACCAGTGTAAAAACCAAAGGAAGGACAATATATGTGATTTTCAAACATGTTGGACCTCAAGCAAGTTGATAAAATTTTATGAGGTCTATGTCCCAAAATAATTAGAAATTGCATATTGAAGATCACAAAGTCATTACGAAAAGAGAAATCAACAAGGTGAGAAGTATTTCCCAAAATTTGAGGATGGGAGAATAGCTCTGCTTCTTATTAAAGTGTCAAAAGTTCAAATACATAATAGGCTGGTTTTGTAATTTCCTATTTAGCTGCAAAAATAATATGAAAGCATTTTGGGATGGTGGGTTTATTATTTATTTATTTATTTATTTATTTATTTATTTTCTTGGTGAGGAATATTTTCTTGGCGCTGAGCAAACATCTGTCGCCAATCTTCCTCATTTTTTTTTTTCCTCCCCAAAGCCCCAGTACATAGTTGTATATCTTAGTTGTGTGTCCTTCTAGTTCTTCTATATGGGACGCTGCCACAGCATGGCTTTGATGAGCAGTGCCATGTCCACACCCAGGATCTGAACTGGTGAACCCCGGGCCACCAAATCAGAGCACGTGAACTTAACCACTCAGCCACAGGGCTGGCCCCAAATTTATTTTTTTATAAAATTTTCTTGAAAGAGATTGTGTCATGCATTTCCTTCAGCCAACAAGAAAAGAAGACTTTTTTTCCCCACCTCCACTCCCACCCCGCTAGAGGGATGGATAATTAGGGTTTTGTTTCTGTGTCATTAAAGGTGTTCTGAGGTAGGCATCTGAGGGCTGGGGGATCATCAGCTGGGAGGCAGGCTTCTCTTTCTCTTCTGGGTCTCTCTTGGCCAAACGGTTTCATTGGCAAGGTCACCTCCCGGTCTCGCACTTTGGACATTGCTTTAAAGGTGAGGAAGTGGAAGGTGAAAAGACCACAATTTGAACCTAAGCAGCCTCTCTCTGCATAAAGAACTCTGTGAAAGCCAAGCAACTCCTTTTGCATGGCTGGGAACTGTCTTCTTAGCTGGATTCATTCCTGCCAGGCATAGACAAGGGTTCTGTTTACAGAGAGAAAGAGATGTTGGGTAAGCAGCTGCCCCGTGGTGATCTGGTCTCATTTCTAGATTTTGAACGCAGGATGCATTCATGGGTGCAGCTGAGTGCAAATACAGGTGAAGACCAGTGTTTGAGGCCAGAGTGTGAGCTCCATGGCGGCAGAGAACTTGCCTCGTTTGCACCCCACTGTCCCCAGCGCCTACAACAAGCCTGGCATTTTTACTGGCCTTAAATATTTACTGAATTAAAGTTTGAAACTAAGCTGGAATACTCTCAGCTTTTTGCTGCATTTTTCATCAGAAAGTCTTGTAAGCGAGAAAGGATGCTTCATTCATTCAACCAGACACTCTTCAAGCACCTGCTGGATGCAGGCGCATTTTAGGTGCTCTGAGGTGAGGGGATCAGGTCTGGAGTGCTCCCTGCACTTAACGTTGCTGACAGAGGGCAGTTGTTATGGGTTGAATTGTGTCTCCCCAAGATTCACATGTTGAAGTCCTCACCCCCAGTCCCTGTGAATGTGACCTTATTAGAAGATAGAGTCGTTGCATATGTAATTGGTTGACTTAAGATGAGGTCATACTGGAGGGTGGGTGCCTAACCCCATATGACTGATGTCCTTACAAAAAGGGAAATTTGGACATAGGCACGTGCACAGGGAGAATGCCATGTGAAGATGAAGCAGACACGGGGATGAAGCTTCTACAAGACAAGGAACACCAAGGATGGTCAGCAAACCACCAGAGGCTGAGGGAGAAGCCTGGAATGGATTGTCCCTCACAGCCCCAGAAGGAACCAGCCCTAGTGACGCCTCGATCTTGGACTTCTGGCCTCCAGAACCGAGCGAGAATAACTCTCTGTCTGTGGTGGTGTGTTATAGAAGCCACAGGAAACCAGTACAGTAATATTCACCCTTGGAGATTCTGGCTGCGTCTAAGAGCTCTTACATCTTCCTGATGGTCAGTCCCCATCACGCGGAGCAAAGGCCCCAAGGAGCTGGCCTCTGCTGCTGTTCGAACACACCAAGCTCGCTTCTGCCCCAGCTGATGAACTTGCTCCGTCTGCCGGGAATGCTCTTCTCCACATTCCACTTTCTGACTCTATGAGTTTGATGGCTCTCCAGACCTTGTATAAGTGGAATCACCCAATATTTGTCCTTTTGTGGCTGGCTTATTTCACTTAGCATAACGTCCTTAAGGTTCCATCCATGTTATAGCGTATGTCAGAACTTCCTTCCTTTTTCAGGCTGAATAATATGCCACTGTATGGATGGACCACATTTTGCTTACCCCTTCATCTGTTGATGGACACTTGGGTTACCTCCATCTTTTGGCGATTAGGAATAATGCTGTTACGAACACGGGTGTGCAAATGTCTTCTACACCTTTTTAATCCCCCGCAAAGCGGTTACGATTACATTTGGAACTCTACGTTATCAAAGGTCGAATCCTTTTGTTCGTCTTTTTGGATGATCTCCGGATTGGAGGCTCTGCAAGAGAAAGGACCCAGCAGGTCTGATTTTCCATTGTATCTGAGCTGGGAGCACTGGGCCGGGCCCGAGGGAGATGCGCGTCAGGGGAAAGGAAGGACGAAAGGAAGCTTGCTGAGGCTCGAACAGGTTAGGAAAAATACAGTGTATTAATGCTTCTCTGGTCTTCCAGATGGTATTGCTCAATCTTTGGGATGAATCTGTGAAAATGAAATGGCTTATTACTTCATCATGTGAAAGTGTCTCCACGGACTCTCAATAAGTTTCAAGGTCATGTCTAGGATAAATTGACTTAAAATATAGGCCGTGCAGCATGGATTACATCCTGGAGGCACCGGGAGACACAGGCAACCCTTTGGTGAGATGCTTTACAGGTGCAAGAGACATGGACTGCTGCCAGTGGTAAAAACTACGCTTCCTGCAACTGTGTGGCCCGGGGTTTGCCGGTTTGAATCCCCGGCCACCCAGCGGGAAGCAGAACGTGCAAACTTAACCTCTGCACTACTGGGCCGGCCCCTCTAAACTCTCTACATTTATGAATTAAATCCTCACAACAACTCTGTGAGATAGGTATTATTTTTATCCCCATTTGAGAGATGAGCAAATTGGCCCAGAGAGATGAACTATCTTACTCAAGGGCACACAGCTTCTAATAGGTTGGAGCTGGTATCTAAACTCGAGCAGCCAGGCTCTAGTGCTGTGCTCTAACTTCTTTGCCATTCTGTCTTGGATCCAATCACAACAGAATGTGGTGCATCCCTTTTTGCAAGTCAACCAATTCAATGAAGGGCGATGTAGACAGGGATGTTTAAAACATGGACCCCGAAATCAGGTTGCCAGGGTGTGAGTCCCTGCTGTGCCCCTTCCTAGCTGTGTGACATTGGGAAAGTTATATAACCCCTCTCTGCCTCATTGTCCTCATCTGTAAAGTGGGGTCACCCTAATACCTACCTCACTGGGTTGTATTGAGAAATACAGGAGTTACTGTATGTAAAGTGACAAATAGAAATGGCAAGCAATAGAATATTGGAGTATATAAGGAAGTCATTTGGTGTAAACCTAATTCAGCCTGACTTTGTTTTTCCAAAAGGGCCTGACATGGCCATTGGGCATGCATCATATGTCTGCTTTAAGCATTTGCTATGTCCCAAAGGCAAGAAAAAATAGCCTTAAGATAAAGGTGCAACTTCCCTGCATTGGCATTTCTTTAAGCATAAGCATTTCTCCCTAGGCTAGGAACTGATTGCTGCACTCACCTGTGACCACCCAGCTCACCTGTGACCACCCAGCTCCAGACAACAGACCTGCCACCCTTCTGTGTCCACTGAGACAGCAGACCTACCTGCTGTGTCCATCAATCACTGTGCCAACAGCAGTCTTGCGACTATTGTAAAAGGGACGTTTCAATCATATGTGAAACATCCTCTTTGGTGGTATATAACCACTCCGTACACCCCACTTCTTTGGTGCCCTTTCTTCCTTGGGGAAGGAAGGCCCTGGGCTATATGGTCCTCCCATTTTGGCTCAGAATAAACTTACCCCAATTTTCTTTTATAGATTGATTATGGATTATTTGCATCAACAAAAGCATGAAAAAAATTTAAGTGAGGAATCCCAGGCAGGAAAGAAACAGAAATGCTTCCTCATCAGTTTTAACAGCAAACAGTCTTTGAGTCACCAAGACCCTGAGGGTTCCTAGCTAAGGACTCAGACAGCTTACAGCGTCTATCCCGCATGGACTCTGCTTTTCTTCCAAGGTAATTGGGAGCCTGAGGATTCCTTGATCTGTTCTGCTAATGGTGTCACATGACGATGAAAGTGAGTCTGTAAGCCTGACAAGCACCTGCCTGCAGTGAAGGAGGGACACAGCGCCTCCTGCAGACGGCGCCCTGTGGCTGCCCATTCATTTTGCTATTCTCAGAATTGCACTGCAAAGTGTTTTGTAGCTTTCAAATTTTAAACAGTTCTTCCCATGGGATTTTATTTCCCAAGAAAAGAAGTCTCTCGCAGGTGATCTGACAGCTCCAAATCTATGAAGACAACGTGCTTGGTTTCCTCAGATGCTACATTAAAACCCGTCTCCGTTCAGAACTGGCCACAATGTTATCTTGTATTCAGTCTGGAGGAAGAAAATCAAGGAAAGGAGCAGGTGCTTCCGTGTAGCTCATTTCCTTGGACAGCACTTCTTCCATTCAGAGAGAGCTCTGTTGGTCCTTCCCCAACTGCACCCTGATGAGCCGTTTCTGCCTGAGTCCCCACAGCGCTGTGAGCTCAGAAAGGCGGGCTGGGGGCTCGGGTCCTATTCACGGCCCACTGCAGTGTTTGCTGGGTATGATCCCATGTGATTCGCACTAAATGTTGGATGAATGAACAAGAATTCCCTCCTTCAAACCTGAGTCTCCACTGCCACTGAAGTTGTATTTAATATTCTTATTTGCATTACGCTTGGGTTCAAATGGAGGTGTTCCCCATCACTCCCAGAGGCTCTCCCACCTGCCAGGAGTCCCTGCTTCACCCATTTCAGCAGCTCCAGCCATTCTGGTGACTTTCCTGTGCTCCAGGATCCCTCTTGTCTTAGTCTGTTCGGCTGCTGTAACAAAACACCATAGATGGGGCAGCTTAAACAACAGACATTTATGTCTCACAGTTCTGGAGACTGGAAGTCTGAGATCAGAGTGCCGGCATGTTGGGTTCTGGTGAGGACCTGCTTCCTGCCTTGTAGACAGCTCCGTTCTCGCTGTGTCCTCCTGTGGTCTTTCCTGTGCATATGCTGGAGAGAGAGCTCTCTCTCTTCCTTTCCTTATAAGGGTGCTAATCCCATCACGAGGACCCCACCCTCATGACCTCATCTGAACTATCACCTCCCAAAGACCCCCCTCCCAATACCATCACACTGGGGGTTGGGGCTTCAACAGGCATTTCAGGGAGGCACAGACATTCAGTCTCTAACGCCTCCTGCTGAAGAGCCCGTGGTGGCCTGAGGAGGGCACTCCATGCGAGGGCCTCTCCACTAGCTCCTCCCTGCTACTGGGCACCACTACCCATTCTTCAGTAGGTTTCTGGAGGTCCGTCTACAAGACCGCCCTGGAGAGATTTCCCGTTCTGCTTCAGAGTGGAGGAGGGAGCTCCCACGAGAGGGACCCCCCAACCCCTCCAACAGATGACAGTGATAAACTTGGGACAGAATGCGAAAAACGACTCCTGAGCTCTCTGAAGAGGATGAAAACAGGACTACTTTGGAGGGGGGTGAAAACTTGCAGGGAGCACCCAGCAAGGGGCAGGTTCCCCTTTCTGCTGCTTTTCTCTGAGGACAAGCATAGTTGCAGTGTGGGGAAGGTGGCTAAACATCTGAGGGAAAGGTCTCTCTGCCATCTGTCTGGCTGGAGTGAGCAGGGAAGGAGTCCAGGGGAACCAGGGCAGCTGGACAGTGAAGGAGGAAGGCCAGGAAGGACAGCCAGACAGGGGCAACCCCAAATCCTGTGTGTAAACTCTGCCCAAGCCTTGCTGACCCTCAGGCCACGTGCTTGGGGCAGACAGAGGCAGTCTACACTGAGACACAGAGCTGCAGTGAAGTTCACCACGTGAGTTGACCACTAAAATGAAAGCATCAACACTCTTCAGAGAATATAACAGAATTCAGAGTCTCCACAGCATAACATTCACAATGTCCCAGATAGAATCTAAAATGACTCAACCAGGAGAATATGACCTGCTCTGAAGGGAAACGACAGTCAACAGAGCCAGCCTCGAGATGACCCGGACTCATTGGAATTGTCAGACAATGACTTGAAGAAGCTATTGTCACTACGCTTAGTTAGGCAAATTCTCTCATGATGAGTGAGGCGATACGGAATCTCAGCTGACAAATAGCAAATATAGAAAAGAACCAAATGGAAATTTTAGAACTGAAGAATATATCTGAAAAAATTTTAAAATCACTGGAATGAGCTTAATGGTAGGATCAAGGTAATGGAGGAAAGACGAAGTGAACTTGAAGACAGATCTATAGAAATGATCCAATCTGAAGAAGAGGAAAAGAAGATTTTTAAAAATGAACAGGGGGCCGGCCCAGTGGCACAGTGGTTAAGTGTGCACATTCCACTTCGGCGGCCCGGGGTCCACCAGTTTGGATCCGGGTGCAGATGTGGCACTGCTTGGCACGCCAGGCTGTGGCAGGCCTCCCACATATAAAGTAGAGGAAGATGGGCATGGTTGTTAGCTCAGGGCCGGTCTTCCTCAGCAAAAAGAAGAGGATCGGCAGCAGTTAGCTCAGGGCTAATCTTCCTCAAAAAAAAAAAAAAAAGAACAGAACCTCAGGGACTTGTAGGGCAATATTAAAAGGCCTAATATATGGGTAATTGGACTTCCCAAAGGAGAACAGAGAACAGTGCTGGAAAATTATTAGAAGAAATAATGGCTAAAAACTTCTCAATTTGGTGGAAGTCATTCAATTGTAGATTTAAGAAGTTAATGAAGCCCAAACAGGATAAATGCAAAGAAAATCACCCCTAGGCACATCAGAGTCAAACTGCTGAAAGATGAAGACAAAAATCTTGAAATCCACTAAGAGGAAAATTAAACGTTATGTACAAGGAACGAGGATGAAAATGACTACAGACTTCTCATCAGAAATCAGAGAGGCCAGAATCCGGTGGGACATCTTCACAGTGCTGAGACAAAAACAAAGTTGCTAACCCAGAACTCTGTATTCATAAAAGTATCCTTCAAGAATGTCTAGATGAAGAAAAACTAAGAGAATGTGTTGCCACCAGACCTGCATCACAAGAAATGCTCAGTGGAGTTTTTCAGGCTGAAGGGAAATATATGTGTAAATACAAAAGACTATCTCTCCTCTCAATTTCTTTGAAATACTGTCAAAAGCAAAATGTATTACACTGTCTCATAGGACTTACAATGTAGGTAATGTAATATTTATGACAACTACAGCATAAAATGTGGTGGGGGGTTAAGGACCCTGTTGGTCCCAAGATTTCTGTATGTTACATAAAATGGTGCAACATTAACTCTGCTAGACTGTGAAAAGTTGAGGGTGCATATTGTGACATCTAGAGCAACCTCTAAGATATAATGCCAAGAGATATATCGAAAAGTCCAATAGATGAATTCAGATGCAAGTCTATAAAGTAAACAACAAACCCCCCCAAAATAAGGAGAGGGATGCAGAGAACAAGAAAGATGTGGGCAAAGAGAAAACAAATAATAAAACGGTAGACCTAATCTAACCACATCAATAATTACATTCAATATTAATGGACTGAGCACTCCGATTAACAGAGATGGTCGGAGTGAAGAAGCAGACAGGATCCAACCATACACCGTCTGTGAGAGACGGGCTTTAAACATAAAGACAAACGGGGTCGGAGACGAATGGATGGAAAAAGTATGCCATGAGACAGTAAGCATAAGAACGTAGAAGCGACTATATTGATGTCAGATAAAATAGACTTCAAGGCCAGAAATATCATAAACGATAGAGACTTTACACAAAGAGAAAGGAATTGACTCACGAGGGAGACACGGCGATCTTAAATGTATATTTGCCTAATAACACAGCTCCAAAATACATAAAGCAAAATTTACAGAATTAAAGACAATTTCACACCATAGCTGGAAGATTTCAATACCCCTCTCTCAGCAAATGATGGGGAAATCAGTAAAGACACAGAGGATCTGAACAACACCTTCAGTCACCTTTACTAGATGCTATTTGTAAAAACTATACCCAACATAGACAAACGGAGCTGGGTGGATCTGCAGGCTGCCTCTAACCCAGACAGAGTTGGCCACAGAGACACCAAAGCAGATGAAAAATAAAAGAGGGAAGAATTTAGCAGATTCAGAGAAAGCGTTAATATAGCCGTCATGGGAATGATCAATACTGGATTTCCTTACATTTATTTTATGATTCAGGATTACCCTTGTACTGTCTTTATCTCTATTAACATGGGGTAGGCACCAAAATCTTTGCCGTGTTCCCTCTCTCGTTCTCGTTCACACGTTTGTTCCCCCAGGTCCCTCCAGCCCCGCACACAGGCCCCTGCCCGCTCTCAGAGCCTCTGAGTCCAGACGGACACTTTCCTTTTAGACTCAAGCTCACAGTCAGGAGTAGAAACCAAGATGGCAGGTTCGACCTTCCATGAATGCAGAAGGACTGAGAACTTCGTGACTGAAATGTCCCTCGAGTGGACTGGAGAAAAAGCAATGGCACGTGACACTGAAATAGGCTTAAGACTTTAATTCAAAACAATACTCCAAATTCCTTCGAACCTTGGAGCTGGTCCAGACCAGCTACTGGTTGGAGGAGAAAACAGCAAGCAGGATGAGGAGGCCGTTGCTGAGCTGTGGGAGACCCAGGGGTGATCCAGAGGGGACCAACACTGGGGGGGCACCTTGATGCCCTTGGAAGAAATCGAGGCAACTTAAAAACCCAGCTATACATGCTGCCTTCAGGGTCTGGCATTTTCCATCCGCCTGAAGGATGAGCTGAAAGAAAGGGGGCTCAAACTATAGTTGTTTTTTTTTTTTTTAATTAAGATAAACCCCATCATTTTAAAGTGTCTAGTCCCACGGCATTTAGTACCCTCACAAAATTGTGCAACCATCACCACCATCTAGTTCCAGAACCTTTTCGTCTCCCTGAAAGGAAACCCCATAGCCATTGAGCAGTCACTCCCGACTCCTCCCTCCCTCCTGCTCCCGGCACCACCAATTTGTGCTCTGTCTCTACGGATTTGCCTATTCTGGACATTTCATGTAAACGGAATCACACGCTATATGGCCTTTTGTGTCTGGCTTCTTTCACTGAACGTAATGTTCTCAAAGTCAAAATGAACTTTGAGAAACCTGAAGCGGCCAAAAAGAAACAGTTGCCAGCTGCGGGCTCTGACTTATTGCTCTCGCCTTGCTGAAGCGTGCAGGTGTTCCATTCTCTGATGTCCTTAAGTTGCTGGTTTCAGCTGTTGCAGGAAGAAGATCTCAACACCAGCCACCCTGAACCGGTCCAGACTCCAACCGCAAGAGTGACACCTGCGCAGACGTGCAGAGAAGCGTAAAAATGTAACCTGTGCCTCATTGTAATACTAAAATCACCACCCCAGGACGATCTTAAGCCTTATTAGCACAACGCGCGATGCATGCAAAAGCATGATTTCAGACTACACCTGCACAGGCTTATACCCACCTCCACATGTGACGTATTCTCTTTGGAATATTCATTCCCTGTCCCAAATAAAGTCCCCGATTTTCCTTTGCTGGAGCAGCCACAGCTTTGTGAAGTCATTCCCTGTGGTCTCCTTTATTTGCAAATAAAAATTTTTACTTTGTGTGACAACTACATCTGGCAAAGACTTTATTTCGACTCACCAGGAAGCGGACCCACCATGGACTGGTAACAAAACCTTTTCGGGCAGTAGCCTGGACGTGGCGACCATGCCAACACGACTTCTTAATGTCTTTTGCGAGCCCAAGGCCTGTGTGTTCAAGAATCTGGGACGGTGAGGTTTTACTGAAATCACAGTAAGCTTTTCTCCAGAAGACGTCTCTCCCCTCTCCACCACCAACTCTATTTTTAAAAAAGAATTACAATTTTCAGGTGTTAAGAAATGCTTCTGAATTGTGGATTTTAACCGAGGATGTTAAATTTTCGCATCGGAGGCACTGATGTCAGATTTTGAATAAGGTGAAACACTGATGATTGGAGGAAAAACCCCCAGGAGAACAGGCTGCTAATGCCTCGGCCACGTCTCCCAGGCTTGTAACATCCTGAGATGTAGCGGAAACAGCTTCCAGGGCCCCTCCCAGTAGAAAATTAACCCGAATGACGTGCCCTGTTTCTATGGAGACATCTGTGATGCCATACACTGCTCCCAGGATCCGAGAGGACATGGAATTTCAGAAGCTGGTCTCCTGCTGGCCTGTGTCAGGGGCAACTCCACGCTGGGGGCCGTGCTCCCCTCACACCCTGCTCCAGACTGAGATGCCCATAGGAGCAGTCTGTCTAAGTTATCATTCAGGAGGCAACCCTTGGTCCTTTTGTCCCACCCTCCCGATGTTGCCTATCGGAACCAGCACACCCAAGAAGCGGAGTCTGGTGCCCAACTTGATGGAGAAGGGCCTGATGGTCCTCCGGAGTGTGGCCAGCCGGGACTACCAGGCCCCAGAATGGAAACTTCGCCAGAAACAGCGCTCCCTCAGCAAGTCGGCTCAGGCCATCAGCAGCTACTACAGGAAGATGGTATGGGGTCTCGAGGGAGGGTGGCCGGCCACGTGCAGCTCACTTGGAGATGACCTGCTTCTCCTGCTTGACGAAAGGCCTCACGGGCTGGTCAGCCCATACAGCATTCCAAATATGTTTTGGTGATGGATTAAGATAGGTAGATTCCAGGAGTGCGAAGAATGGAGCAGACCCGAAGCCCAGGAGAGGAGACGCACTGTTGCCCTGAGCCTTCCTTAGGGGGTCTTGTAAAGGAGTGAAGGGGGGAGAAGAGAAAATAAGGAAGGAAGAACCCGGTTGGGAGGGTCATGCACCTCCCATGCGCTGGGAGTCTAGAGAGCCAGCCCCCAGCTCTCAGGGGCTTCCTGAATGCACGCTGTCCAGGCTGAGCTGACGGCAGCTTCTAGAGCAGGGCCCACATGACTTGCAGTTTGTTGGGAGAGGGGAAGACGGCTGCAGTGGGGAGCCATGGCCAGGCCCTCAGGATCCGCTGCCAGGAGAGTGGCTTCCCGGGTCTCTTCTCTCAGCAACTGTCGTTTTTCCCACTCTGCCAGAGCGAATCCAGGCAAGTCGCCAGTGCCGAGGACACCAGCTTTGTGTCTGGAATGGAGGAACTACGAAAGGCATTTCTCATGCGTCCTGGCTGCCCCCAGTTTAGCACCAGGGCCACGTCCATGTCTCACTTTGGTGAGAGCCACCAACAAGGGGACCCATGTGCACACCTCCTCCCTCCCTGTCTGTGTCGGGCCACCTTCCAGCACATGGCAGCCTGTGGGGGGTGGCCAGATCGGATGTGCACCTGCAGCTTCTGAAATTCCCTCTGTGCGGAAGCTTGAGCTGGAACAAGCAGCTGAGACCGCAGAGGGAGGGACCCTTCTCCCTGTCACTATTCCTACTATCTGTCTCCCAGCCTTCTTGCTTTCCTATTGTCTCATTCAGTAGGGTTGTGGGGCAGGGAAGAGGGAGAAGTTGAAGATTCTGGAAGCTTCCAGAAGGAGGTCAGTAAGGCCAAAGATAGCTCATTAGGAACCAGTCGCTGTAAGAATCCTTAGCAATGGCTTTGTCTAACCCGACATTGTTCTGATACAAAATATGAGGCTCAGAGAGGGCAACCAAGACGATCAGTGGTTACCGAGGGAGCATCAGTCAGGCCAGCCATTGTTCCAGACCTCTAGGCTCCAGGACCCGGGCTGGTCCCATCTCCCTACACATGATATTATCCTTAGGGAAGGTGGAATCAAGACTTAGTGCTTGCAGCCAGCAACTGGGGCCCTGTTCATGGATGGAGCCAGCAGTCGAGCAAAAGTGGGGACCCCAACCACCCATCTAGGCTCTAAGCTCCCCCTTTCTCAGTGCCAGGGCCTCAGAGAGTGGCCAATGCTCCAGGACCATGAGTCGTGTGGGCAGGTGTGTAGGAGGGGCTGAGGGACCACACAGCATCCTGGGTGCAGGATCTGTGCCAACATACTGCTCCCAGGGCGCCTGCCATTGGTACAATTCGCGACAGCTTAGAGGAAATGGGGTCTGCCCTTTGGGGTGAAGGGGCTTCTGCAAAACTTTGAGGAGGAGCTGTTCTGACAGAAGGGAACTCGGGGTCCATCCTCCCAGGGGAGGGGATGCATCAATTTGCAGAGATTAAGTTGCTCCTGCTCAATTTCCAGTGGACACACCAAAGTGGGTAGGAGGACGGAACAATGTTCTGATTCAGTTCCAGGGCTCAATCCCGTGCATCCACAGAGAGAAGAAGTCACCTTCAACCCTACCCCATGTTTAAAAAGAAATGAAAGAATAGTGCCTGCCCTGGAGGTCCTGGTGAGGTGCAACCTTAGCGGTCACCAGCCGGCATTTTAACATCCTGCAGGTTCAGCCACGACCGTCGCTCTGCCAGAGGAACTGTGTGTCAGCCCCAGGACCTGGAGGAAGAGTGATGACTTATTCGACAGCCAGCAGGGTTCAGATGTGAAGGCGGACGGTGAGGGCAGGGCCTGCTGGGCGCCAGGGCGGGTGCACCCATGGGGTCCCGTGGGGGCCTCTCCTCGGCACCCAGCGCCGAGGGCCTCTGCCTGCACCTGCAGGGGCCTCTGCTACCTGCTCCTTTCCCATGGAACTCCCTCCCCAGGACTGCCTGCCTGGCCCTGCGTCCCTGACACACAGGCCCCTGGGATGCATCGCTTCTTGAGTCAGGAGACCCAATGTGACTGTTCCTACAGAAAAATGTACTTCTGTTTATCCAAAGATGTACTCCACACCCACATGTCTGCTTTGCCTGAATGCAAGGAAACCCCTTGCAGTGTCCAGGGCCACCTGTGCATGGGGCAGCATTGGGATGACCTTGTTGCCCTGACTCCCAGGCTCTGGGAATCTCCAGGGGTGCTGACGCTTCCCTCCATGTCTTCAACACGCACCCTGGGCTGGGTATGGGCAGATGGACGATGGTGGTACGAACCAGGAGACAGAGAGGAGCCCAGCAGGGCAGCGAAGGGTTTCTGAGGGGAGTCTTGACAGGGGGACGTTATCCTGGAAGACGCTAGGTGACTCAGCACAGGAGGACTGTGAATGCTCCCTGCTTCTTGGCAGGGCACCTGCTCCCCTTCAGCAAGAGTGCCTGCGAGTTCAATTACTTGCGGAAGAAGAGCGAAGAGTTGAGCCCGGTCACCAGCAGTTCGGTCCTAGAGCAGAGCCACCCGACAAAGCGGATACCCTGGTACATCTCGGTCATCCACGAGAAGGTAAGGCCGGGCGCGGAGCCCTGGGCACGGATACTGGCCCTACTGCCCCAGCTCTGCATCCTGCTGGAGAGGAGGCCCCACCCACCCCGGGGGCTCTTGTTCTGGTCGCCCCTGCGAGCAGGTCCCCAGATGTGGCCTACATTGGCCTCCAGATCCTCTCCTTTGGCTTCTGTGAATCAGACATTTGACAAATCTTCTGTCCTTTGTCCATCTTCTTCCCAGCGGGTGGCCCTTAAAGCTGGCACGGATCTCGCCAACTTGTATGCAGCTCAACACACATTATCCTGACCGTCAACTAGCCACACACCTTTGACTTAGTAATTCCATTTGGGAGAATATCTTCTTAAAAATAGTAATAATCAGCTTGATACGTAAAGATCCACCTGTGAGTCAGTTCCTTGTGGTCTTTGCGTTTTCATCAATGTTTGTGAGAGATTGGCTTGTAATTCCCTCGTCTGCTTTTGGTGTCAGAGTCATTCTGGCCTCAAAACAACAACAACAAAAAAGGTTGGGAAGCATTTCCTATTTTTCTTTTTCTATTCTCTGGAAGACTTTGCACAGATCAGTTTTATCTCTTTGGTAAATTCTGAAGAATTCATCACAGGGGCCATCTGTGCCTGGAGATTTCTTACAGGGTTGGTTTTTAAAGTAAGAAATTTCTTTTAAGATATTCAGATTTCCTTTTTCCTCTTGTTGCAGTTTTGGTAAGCTATGTTTTCCTAGGAATATGTCCATTTCAAGTAAATTTTCAGATTTATTAGCCTAACTGTGTACATAATAGTCTCGTATTACCTCTCCAGCATCTGCAGGAGAGTCTGCAGGAGATTAGAGAGCCTCCGTCATTCCTGACGCCGCTGACTTGTGCCTTCTCTCTTTTTCTCTCCATCAGTCTTGTTAGAGGTTTATCAACGTTCACAGTCTTAGAATCAGCTCCTTCTTCTTTTTTTTAAGCTGGTAAAGCTTTAATGACAATTATGGAAATGAGTAACACAAAATATCGGGTAGTTGGTGGGTACACGACAGGGACTTGCAGGGCCCTGCTGGGGCGGGTCCATGAGTATTCAGTTCACTTTATTCCTGAAACGCTACCCCTGCGTTTATGATAGACTTCACAGTTTAAAAAGTGTTCATACCCTTTGACCAAGCAATTCCACTTTTGGGAAATAGCTTGAGGATGTAAGACGATAGAGTCACACAGTGGGACTGGTACTTATTTATGGGGCCAGCCCCATGGCTGAGTGGTTAAGTTCGCAAGCTCTGCTTCGGCGGCCCAGGGTTTTGCTGGTTCAGATCCTGGGTGCGGACATGGCACCGCTCATCAGGCCACACCAAGGCAGCGTCCCACATGCTACAATTAGAAGGACCCACAACTACAATATACAACTACATACTGGGGGGATTTGGGGAGGAAAAAAAAGTTGCTAGAGTCACACAGATAGATATAAAAGGATGTTCTTTTCACTGCTGTTATTAATCCAAACAGCAGGGAAGGGATTTACTAGCTCGTGTATGTGAACCAACCAGGGGAAGGGCTGCAGGCTTGGCTGCCTCCAGGAGCTCAAATGGTATCCTTAGGGTTCTGTTTCTTGTGTCTCTGCTGTCATCTGAGCTGTCACAGGTAGTGCTTCTCCTCTGGAGGCAAGAGAGCCACCAGCAGCAATAAGCTCGAGGTGTGCGAAGTGAGAAGCCCCATCAGAAATGAGGGTCTCCTTCCCAGGAAGCATTTTCTGGTCTGGGACTCGTGCATGTGTTTCTGCATGATTACTTTCCCCTTTGACTTTAATAGTACAAATAATTCCCACATACCCTTCAGATTCCCTGAACACTGAAATTTTGCCATATTTGCGCCATCCTTCTCCCCTACCCACCCTCCCTTCCTGTATCATCCATTCTTGCAGTTAACGAACGTAGAAGGAAGGGAATAATTCAGTTTAGTGTGCAGTTCTTTTTCTGAATTCTTAAGATGGATACCTAGGTCATTGATTTTCCATTTTTCCCCCAATAGGTGCATCTTAAAGCTATACATTTGCCCTTAGTCACAGCTTTAGCTATACCCCATAAGTCTTGATATGTCCAAATGTTCATTATTATTTAGCTTAAAATATTTTCTAATTTCCTTTTGGATTCCTTTTTTGACTTGTGGGCTACAGGGAAGCCTATCATGTAATTTCCAAACATTTAGAAGACTTTCCAGTTACTTTTCCTTCCAGAATTCTGTCTGGGATCACCTCCCTCCTTCCCTCTAGTATTTCTCAAGGTTCAGGTCTGCTGGTGGTAAATTCTTTCAGCTTCTGTTTGTCTGAAAACATCTTGCATCTCCAACTTGGAAGAATTTAGGGTGTTGAGATTTGGGGAATGGAAGGCTGAGGGGCAGAGGGCCCTGGGGTGACTCTCGGAGGGAGGGTGTTGCTGATTAGATGTGGGGCCACATAAAGACTGGCATCCTCAGTCACAACTGGAGGGCTGCCCAGGAGCCCCAGGCCTGAAGCAGAGGCTGCCACAAATCTCCCCAGCAAGGATTTCAGACCTGCCCGTAGGCAGGATGTGGCTGCAGTAAAGAAGCTCACATCGCGGGCTCGGGATTTCAGGGTCCCGGGGCAGCAGGTCTGCTCTTCCTGGGCCCGGAGCTGCTGTCCTGTGGGTGGGCTGGAGAGAAAGGAGGAAGAGTCTGTGTGGCTCTATGGCACATGGGGCTGCCCTCGTTTTTCTGCCCAGGACCGCTGCCTGTTCACGCTGGGGGAGGAAGTCCAGCGCCTCTCTGAGCTGCAGGTGCAGGTTCAGAAGAAAGACGAGGAGATCTTGGCCCTCCAGGAGGAGCGGGAGGCCCTGAAGAGGCAGCTGAAATACCTCCTCAAAAGCAAAGGCGAAGAGGCCTCAGGGTACCAGGGCATGCGGGTGAGCTGAGCGCCTGTGCCACAGGCTCTGCTTCCAAAGCGTCCAGACCTCCTGGTGACCCTCAGGCCACCTGGAAAATCCCCGGTCATCCTGGAGGGTTGCCAGGTCCTCAAAGGAGCTCCCACTGGGTCTCAGGGTTTTGAGCTACAGGCCAGAATCCAGAGGACAGTAAATAGGAGGATGATATGAAGAAAGAGCCATGAGCTGACAGCTAGACCCCTGTGCTTTGCTGCCGGCTTGCTTTTTCCCTGGAGCAGGTTATGGTACTCTCTGGGCTCAGTTTCCCTACCTGTAAGATGAGGGCCCCATTCCTCTGAAATCCTGGAGGATGGAAGGCCCCCTCCAGGTGATGTCCCCAGACCTGGCCTGGCTGTGGGCCCCATGGGTCATGGTGGCTTGGATTAGCCTGACCCTTTCTGGCTGTGGGATGCTCAGTGTTCTTGCTTGTAAAATAGGGATGGGGGTGCTGTCCTCCCCCAGGGCTGGGCAGAGGCCTGGATGGGGCAGGTCCTGGCAGTGTGCAGGAGCAGCTCTGTGTGGCCCCAGGAAGCAGTCACTGGTCTTTCTCACACCTGACTGCTTTCATCCCTGAGGAGGCAGCCCACGTTTATGCTGGGGGCACACATGAAGTGGGGGTTGGGGGCTTCAGACCATTATAGAATCATCCAGAGAAAGCTGCCCAGACATGATGGTAGGGGGCCAGTAGGCAGGGGGCAGCAGGAGTCTGGAGAGGCCTGGAAGCATCGCCTGCATTTCCAGCTCCCCGGCCTCCCAGGAGCTGTGAGATAGGCGTGAGAGGGCAGGGCGACAGCAGTGACATGCAGCGTGAGCATGTCTGAAGCTGGCCCCCGTCAACTCTTCCAAATGAGCGTGTTCATTACTGGAAGGCCACTCACCGGGGCCATTCTGGGGAGCCAGGAGTCGTACGGCCCCCCAGGGCTGCCATCTGCAGGCCACTGCCCCCTCCCCGCACTGACACAGCACCCTTGGCACGAGCATGGCGGGCAGAGAGGCTGCCGTCCCCCTTCCAGGAGGAAGGGTCTCGGCAGCACATCACCTGGGGGAGCTGAGGGAGCAGTCTGAAACCCTGAGGCTCATGCGGGCATCTTGCAGGAGCGGTCCTCAGAGTCTGCACCAAAGGCGGTGGGGAGGCTGAGCATCCTGAAATCGTTCTTCAGAGATGAGGAGGAGCAGCACTGCTTGAGGCAGGTGTGGGCGGGCCCGGAGGCTGGACGAGCAGCTTGGGGCCCGGGTGATGCCCAGGCCACATTATCCCACCTGCAGCCCTAACCTGGTGGCCTTCCCCCAGGTGTAGGCCCTCAGCCGCCCTCTGGGGAACAGGAGAGGGGTGGCGGGGCAGATGCCAGGAAAGCAACCCCAGGCCCCGAACCTGGGGAGACTATGCGGCTCGCATGTCTGCGGCAGGGTGGCGGCACAGTGCCCCTGCCCAGCACCCATCCCTCTCTCAGATGCAAGAGGAGTATGCCGTGAGCGACAGAGGCAAGGACCTGGAGGCAGGCGGTGTTGAAGAGGAAGAGAGCCTGGAAGGGGAGGCTGAGAGGGCAGCGGACAAGGGAGCACAGGACCGTGAGGGCGGGACGGGGTCTGTGCAAGAGGAGAGAGGTCAGGAGGAGGAGGAGGAAGTGGAAGTGGAAGAGGAAAAGGAGGTGCAGGAGGAGGAGGACGCCGACGCCAACCTCGGCAGGAAGAGGACTTGGTCCCTGGACGAGGTGTTTGAGCAGGAGCTGATGGCGCAGCTGGAGGAGTATGAGCAGGTGATCCAGGAGTTCCAGTTCGAGCTGGAGATCACCAAGACCAGATACTCCCTCGCAATAGGTACGATGCTGGAGGATGCCAAGGCAGAACCAGCGGGCCCGGGCTTAGCAGCTGGGATGCCCAGGCACTGCCAGCTTTGTCCGGTGGGCAGAACGGTCAAGGGTCCACCCTGTCCTGCTTAGCTGGGAGGCACCCAAAGGAAGGCACCCTGGGAAACTGAAGGAGGGGGTGCCTGGTGCTGGACGCCTGGGTAGGAGTCAGCAACCCTCAGCCTGGGGTCGCAGGGCCCCTTGGAGCTGACGTGGTGACCCCAGCCCCTCTCTTCCGCGTCTCATCATCACCTCTGGCTCCCGCCTCTCCTCTCTCCCACTGCTCACTCAGGGGTCATCACATCTTTGCAACGACAAGTGGATTTCCAAGAATCCCAGCTGCAAAAGATCAACACGGAAAACGAGATGCTGGAGAAGGAGCTGCGAGAGCGGAAGCGTCAGTTACAGGCCATGTCGGACAAGGTGCGGTGTCCTCAGTCACTCTGCAAGCACCGCATCCCTTCACTGGCCCTCCCAGCAGCTTGGAGAGGGGGCGCCATCCATCCCATCCCACTGATGGAGATGCTGAACTTAGGGAGCTGAGCGACTTGCCCAGGGTCACACCACTGATAGTGGCGGAGCTGGGCTTCGCATCACACCCCGCCACAGCCTGGCATTGCCCTCTGGTCCAAAGGGTGGTCCTGTCTCCTAGGCCACTTGGCTCCTGGCCACTTCTCGAGCATCTCCTGGCCCCTGCGTCCCAGGGGTGAGATCCCCACCATGCTTAGAGAGGTGGCCCCTCTGCTGAGCCCACTCCTCGTGAAGCTTTTAGTTTCTACTTTTATCGAAGTTATTCGTGCACATAGCTTAAAGAATCAAATGGTTCCACAGGGCTTGTTATGTGAAACAGGGGTGTCCACCCATCTCCCTCCCCCAAGGCAGCCACTTTCAACTCTTCTAGCTGGTTCTTTAAGAACTGCTCTCCATGTCTCTAGATAGCACGTCTATAATGCCCATTCTAGATTTTTCTCCATCTTAGCCTTATCTGACGCTTCCCTCTTTCCTCCTCTGGCTCCCCCACACAGGAAGTCTACCGCCAGTCCCATTCTCTCACGGTGTCAGTGGGTTGACGTTGCATTTACAGCATTAGGACACTTACCGGTAGCACACGCATGAACTGAAACCCGTTTTGTGAAACGGTATTAAGATTCGTAAACCACATTTTAAAACTGCTGCACCCCACATCTTTCTCTTTCTTGATCTGCTCCCCTTATCTTCTTTGGAGCACATCCTTCGGTAGTTTTTTGAGAAGAGATGAGTGGGAGTAAATAGGTCTGCAGATGTCCTTGTTCCACACAGGAATAGAACTTGGCTGGATCCAGAATTCCAGTTTGGAAAGCACTTTCCCTCAGAACTGTGAAGGCCTTGCTCCATCATCTCCTAGCTCCCGGGGTTGCTGGCGGGAAGCCCACCGTCTCCCTCATGCTTGTGCTTCCTTACAACGTGGTTCTTGGTGTTGGCTGGTTCCTCTCTAGAAAGTTGCAAGATCCTACCTTTGTCCCAAGTGTTCTGAAATCCCACCAAGTTGCACCTTATTGAGCGTCTCTTTTCATTGTCCTGGCTCGCAGTGGCCAACTGGAGACTTGGGCCCTTCAGTTCTGGAATTTTTCTTTGTTTATATTGTTTTTCATTTCCTCTTCTTTTTAGGAGATTTCCTTGACTTTGCCAACAGCCCTCCGCCTGAGTTTTAATTTTGTTCCAACACTCACAATTCTCGAGACCTCTCTTCTGTTCTCTGAACGGTCCTTTCTCTCCCTTTTTGAGGCGTGCTCTTTTTTTCCCCCTCAGTTGCGATATCTTCTCTTACTTGGATGAAAGCGTTAATGAGAGTAGTTGTTTTAACTTCTTGCACCACTTCTATCTCTTACAAGATCCTTTTGTAAGTGTGTTTGTGGTCCCTGTCACCCATGGGAGAACTCTGTTCCAGAGTCAGAGCTGGCTGACCCCTCCGAGCGCGGTGACAACGTTGTGCTTCGTGGCAGAGGCGTGTGCTTGGGCGTTTAAACGGAGAGTTCAGTGCTGGTTTTCTTAGGTCTTTCCTCTTGGTTTGGTTAACTTCCCCTGGAATCTGGGAAAACTGCATGAATTTCTTGCCTGGAATGTAAAGGCCTGGCTGCCTGTATTCTGGGAGCCAAGTGGGGACGAAGGCTGGAGTCTGCATGTTCAGCACCCACACTCCACCTGGGGTCTGGGATCCTCCCCCCACCCCCCACCCCCCCGCCCCGCCCCCACCCCCCCCAACATCCGGTCTCCTGCCAGGTAGGGAGGGGCGGGTACCTGTCTACTGAGGGTTGGAGGCAGTCTGCGGCCGTTAGTTTCTGAAACAATGTCGCACCGATTCTCCCCATTTGAGCCTCCACGTCCAGGAGAGCCGGCACACCAATTTCTGAGACTCTGGGGACTGAGTGTGAATCCGGCTTGTCTTCAGCTGTCCCTGCTGCCGGCTCAGGATTCAGCTTTCCCGGGTCTGCTCCCCAACTCCCCCAGCATCTCTGGCATTCCTTCTCCTCTTCTCCCCTCCTTGACAGAAAGCTCCCTGCTTTCGTCTTACTGAGGTTCACGGGGTTGAAAGGTAGACATGAGTGTTCAACCTGCTACCTCGCCACGGAGCCCCTGAGCCCGCCCCTCCTCTCTGCCTTCCAGTTCTCCAACCTCCGAGAAGACAAGAAGCACACAGAGATGATGGGGCTCATTGAGAAGGATAACCATCTTCTCCGACAGGTGACCACTGCGGGGATTAAAAGGTCAGCAGGTCACTGTTCTTGCTGTAAGTCTTGATGCGGTGATGGGGGAAGGTGAAGCTGGGCAATCCCTTCACAGCTGAGTTGGCGCCCACTCGTGGGCAGCGCCCCATTCAACACACCTCAGGAGCGCAAATGCACACAGCGGCTCCTCCCATTGCTGGGTCCGGATTTGACCTGAGGAACTCAGTGAGAGTTGGTGGCTTTTGGGGGAAACAGGGATGGGAACAGGTGTAATCATTTTGGGCCAGATCGGCCGACTCCTCTGTCCCCCATGGCTGCCTCCCCCCGGCCCCCGGCCCCTAGAAAGTGTTGGAGCTGGAGAGTGAACTCACCAAGCGAGAGCAGACCATCTCGGAGTGTGACGCCAAGGTCAGCCAGCTGCAGGCCCAGGTGGACCTGAACCAGAAGCACCTGCAGAGATGGAAGCAGCTGCAGGAGGAGATGCAGAACAAGAATGAGATGGTCCAGCAGGCAGAGCAGCGGGCCCTCATGGCCCTGGAGATCGCCCACTCCAGGGTAGGCCCGGCTCCCTCCTCCTGAGGGTCCTGGTCCAGCAGCAGGCAGCGCAGAGCATCAGGACCTTGTGGGCGGCTGACCGGGGGCGGACCATGCTCTGAGTGGCCAGGCGCTCTGACTCAGTCCCCTGCATCCCAGCCCCTGGCACGGAGTCGATGCTCCAGAAATGGTGGTGGAGGAGGGGGCAGGGGTGCGATGGGGCACAGACACTTTACTCAGCCATCGAGGCAGGAGGCAGCCGGGTGGGCGAAGGTGGCCTTGATGACCCCGTTTGTGGAGAGCGTCTTGGGTTGTGCTGTGAAGGGCCACAAGGATGTGGACAGCCAGCCAGGAAGGAGAAGGGCCCCCAGTGGGAGGGACATAGTAATAATCTGTAACTTATTGAGTGCGTGCCATGGGGCACGCAGTGTCTGAGCATTTTATATGAGTCATGTGACCCTGTTAACAAAGCCAGATGTCCTCAGTATCCTCACCCTACAGAGGAGGAGGCTGCAGCAGGAGAGGACAAATATTCCCCCCGAGACCCCAGAGCTGCCTAGAGGTGGGGTTTGAAGAGAAGGACCCCTCAGAGCCCCCAGCCAGACGTGAGCAAAAGCACAGTGGGAGGCCGGGTGCACCCTGCTTAGGAGGAACCAGGCCAAAACGGGAAACCAGTGAGGAGCTGACCTGACTCAAGTCACCAAACCAGCCAAGTGAAAGGCCCCTCCCACACACGTAGGCTTTTGAAGCATTTTCCCCACCCTCCAGGAGCACCAGCTCTGAGCCAGCTGTGTTCTCCTGCCTGTTTGGGGCTGGCCTCCTGCCGACTGGCTCAGGCAGCATCACTGAGGGCCCCCCCACATGCCTGTTATCTTTTATGAGACCGTGTTTCCCATCCAGCAGTAGTCCCAGCTGGAGCATCAGATGGCCGATGGTGTCTAGATTTCATTTCCTGTGCCAAATCACGTTGGTTTGGTAGAGCCTAGAATGCTGTGTTGAGAAAGATTCTGAGGCTAAGTCTGGGGTCAGTGGAAAGGAACGCCGTGAGTGATGAGTGGTGCCTGAGACAGGCCTGTGCACGGGGCACTGTGGCTGGACACCCTGGTGACCGCCACCCCTTAGGCAGCGGAAGTCACTTCTGGCACAGAGAGAGCACCCCCATTCCCTCGGTAACCCCCACACCTAGCACGGTGCCTGGCACAGAGCTGGCATCGATACATAGAAGACAGAAGGAAAGGAAGCCCCTCCCCACATTTGCAGTCCGGGGCCTTTAATATCCCCGCTGTCGCTTGAATCCTTTCCCAGAGGCAAAGCAGACATGCTCACAACCCTTTTAGACAATGCCGAGTCTCCTAGCCTGGCTCTCACTCAGCATTTCTGCATCTCCAGGGCTTCTGGACACTCAGGATCCAGGAGATGGCGCTGAGCTGGTTGCCATAAGTTGGGGGACCCTGTCTGAGGGCTTCTTGGGTACAGATTGGAGGGGTTTATTCTGAAGTCACTGGGGGCATGATCAGCTCACCTCTGGGGAGGCGGGCTGGGGCCGTGCACATGCACAAGGATGCTGATGACAGCAAGAGACTAGACAGCCTCAGCGGTCCATCCTGGTTAACACCTGGTTAAACGCACAGCTTGAAGTGTCTCCCAGTCCTGATAGGGAGGGGCCGCCAAGCGTTTCATTGAATCCCAAAGCGAGGGGCTGACTGAGCCTGCAGGACATGCCACTGTGTCCTGGAGAGCCCCCCTCCCCCGGTGTCGGGAGGAGATGGTGCCCAAAGCTCCTGGGGGTCGTTGGGAGCTTTTGTGGTTTTTTTTTTTAACCATGTGCGGGTTTTACTTTTTCCATTAAGACGAGTTAGTATGGTAGAAAATCTTTGGTTCAGGCCACGCTGGGTGGCTTTGATGGGGCACCGTCTAGCTCTCAGGCTGACCACGCCGACCTCTCCCACCCTCAGTTCCCAGTTCCTAAAGCCCAAAAAGCGAGCATTCGGCTACCTCCTGTAAGCCTTACACGGGGCAGTGGGCGTGGCTCACGCCTTCCTTATCCTCCCTTTGCTGGCAGCTTGAAAGACTGAGAAACAAGATCATCCAGGCCACCTTCAGCACCTCAGGCATCAAGTCCTTGGCCACCGAGATCTCTGACAATGACATCCTGGAAGTCCTACAGGTACATCCAATGCTTGGCCGCCGCCTCATCCCTAGGGCCACATCTCCAGGCCAGAGCTCCCCGATCTGCAATGGGGCCAAAGGGACAGGCCTGGATTGGATGCTGGGGACCCCCATTCTCACCCTGGCTCACCCTCGTTCACTGTGACCCTGGGGTCATCCTTTCTTTCTGCTCAGGCAGAGACCAGATCTCCCGCAGGGCTGGTGATGTCAGGCAGCTGGCGAGGCTGGCGTGCTCTCGGCATTCCGTGACCGGTGGCAGCAGCAAGCCGTCTGGGGTGCAGTGGGGAGAGGGCCAGGCTGCTGGGGTCCTGGAGAGTCTCCTGCCGCAGGAGCCCTCCCCAGGCTCTGCCCAGCTTAGCCTTCTTGGCCATGCTTCTTAGCACCTTGGCATGGCCTCCACTGGAATTGTCATCTGCTGAGCCAGGACCCTGGCAAGGAGCTCTCTCCCCAGCCTCAGCCCCTGCCAGCTCCTCGCTGACCCCAAGCAGAGGCCTCAGAGGGACAGGGTGGTGTGGGAGAAATAGTGCAGGCTTTGGGGCCAGCAGGGGTGAGCTGTTGTCTGCCTCCCTTGGCGGAGAAGCTGTGGGCAGGTTCCCTCGACTTGGCTGAGCCCTAGAGCTTCCCCCTGCACGTGGGAGAGAGCAGGCATGGTGGGGCCCGGAGCTCTGGGGGAAGAGCCCCCGACTGACAGGTGCCCTGTGGGGGCCACGCAGGCTTCTCACCAGGGGCTGCTCTGTCTTCAAGCCCCAAGTCTCCCTGACAGCACAGCCCTTTGACCCCAGCAGGTGTCCATGACCTTCCGTCACCCCTGTTTCCCTGGGCCTGGCTCCTTTCCTCTGTGAAGTGGGGCAGGCCCTGGTCAAGAGTGTTCCTGTAGGGCAGTGGTCCTCAGGGGAGAGGACCCCTGCATGGGGACCTGCGGAGAGGTCTCTGCCCCTAGCTAACATTGTTTGGCGGAGGAGTGGGCGAGAGAGGATGGCCGGAGAGAGAGGATGGGAGGGAGAGAGAGAGGGATAGAAGGAGGCAGAAGGTAAGGAGGGAGGGGGGATGGGAGGAAAATGGGGAGGAATGGAGAGATGGAGGGAGGGATGCAAGGAGTCCTCAGCACCACCTAGTAGCCAGGAAAGATCCCCTTTCCTTTGCTGACGCCAGACACAAAACAGCAATGGGCCAGAGAGGAGGAGGGAGGGAGGAAATGGGACAGCCTCCCTGTGTGCAGGACAGAAAGGACTTGAGGGACAGACTTGAAAGGCTCTGAGGTCTCCGAGTCTAGGCTCCTTGCAATTCTCAGAGGACTAAAGTGATTTTAGCACCAGCTTCAGGGGTGAGCCCACCCGGAGCCCCCGTGGGCATCTCTCCCCAGCTGGGAGTTCCGCAGCTTCACATCTGTGGCTGGACCAGCCCGTGGTGGGAGTGTTTTCAGCACAGAAATGGCAAATGCTCCAAACCAGAGCTTTTTCTTTTTACCCCTGGAGAGCGGTTGTAAACGTTCCCCAGTAGCACACCACCGCTGCAGTGAGCCCCTCGGGGGAGGACGGGTGGGGTCCCCGGCAGCCAGCATGGACCGCCGCCCTGGCTGCATTTCTCTTCCAGAAGATCATCTCGGAGAGAACCGACTACTACAATCAGTTGAAAATGAAAGGGGTCAAAGTTCCTCCCCTGCAGCAGCTGGAAATCTTATCCTCGGTGGGCAAACCCAAGAAGCCGGCCGCCAAGTAGGCCCCGCCCCACCCCCAGGTCTGGCCGGCCGCGGAGGCAGGACCCGCTGGGGAAGCGTCCCTGCGCCCTGCGGCCCCGCCTCTGCGCGCTGATTCCGGAGTAAACCTTGCTGTTGGCCACGGTCTCACCTTTTCCTTCCTGGGACTCAGAGGAGGCTTGGGCTATATCGACACCCCTGATTCCAATACTCACTCCTTGGGGGTCAGCACAGCAGCCCGCACCCCTGGCTCCTTACTGAGGAGACCCCACACTGAGAAGGGTCCTTCCGGTGGTCCCAGGTTTAGGAGGCCTGAGCCTGGGCTCCTGTCCACGGCAGTTCAGATCAGACCCCGCATCTGTCCTTTCCTTCTGCCAGCTGCACACACCTCTGAGGGCGCCCTGCCATGGGGGCTCCCCTAGCAGTGGAAGAAGGTGGGTGGAGGTGGGGCACCTCCGCTCCCACCCCCGCTGCTGGAATGAGAGCCCCGGGAGGGCAGGTTTGTCTGTGTTGG
The DNA here is from genome assembly GCF_041296235.1 of Equus asinus. Classification (NCBI taxonomy): domain Eukaryota; kingdom Metazoa; phylum Chordata; class Mammalia; order Perissodactyla; family Equidae; genus Equus; species Equus asinus. The sequence goes on along the minus strand of NC_091794.1, from coordinate 111,576,452 downwards.
CCACCGATGTCTGTCTCCAGCGCACAGCAGGCTTCAGGCATATAACCACGTGCGGAAAGAAGGCGTCGGTCACGGCATCTTCTCTCTGCTCTCCACGCCGCCGTCCACGCATCCTCCCATTCACGCAGCACCTGCTTGCTGAGCGCGGACCCTGCGCGTGGCCGCCTCGCCCCGGCCTCTGGCCCCTGGTAGCGAGCGCAAGGACAACCCCAGCCGGGGCTCCGAACAGGGCGCGCCGAGCCCCGCGCAGGCCCCGGGGCGCCCCAGGGGAGCCGCCTCGTCTCTGTTCAAACCCAGACGGCCGGAGGCTCTCGGAGCTCCGCTTCTGCCTTCGAGCCGAGTCAGCTGGGTCTGGGGGGAGGACCGGGCGCCAGCGCAGGGCTGCAGCAGTGGGGAGGGCCGCGGAGATCCTGGCCGCGGCCGGGCCTTGGGAGGCGCCTCTCGTTGCGGCCCCTAGCCCCTGCGGCCCCTAGCCCCCTAGCCCCGGCAACAAGCACCTCCTCCGCGGCGCGGTCAGCTCCCCAGCTCGCTCCACCCCGGCCCCGGGCCCGGCCCCGGGCCCGCCCCCGCCCCCGCCCCCGCCCCCGCCCCCGCCCCCGCCCCCGCCCCTCAGCTCGGCCCCCTCGCGGCCAGGCGTCTCTCCCCGCCAGCCCCATCTCCCCCGGCCTGACCCCGCCTCTCCCCAGGCCCCACCTCGGGCCCCGCCCACCTCGGCCCGGCCCCCGCGCAGGCACCACCCACCCACGGCCCAGGCCCGCCCACCCTGGCCGGGCCGGGACACGTCTGCCGCACGCGGGGCGGCCCGGGCCGCAGGCGCCAGGTGAGACGCGGGGCCGGGTGCAGCTTCCTGGTGCGGCCACGAGGAGGAGGTGGGTCTGGCTGCGCAGCCCCCGGCCTCGGAGGCGGCGGCGCCCCTGGCCTGCGAGCGGCGGGCCTGGGAGAGTGAAACTACGGGGGTGGGGGGCGGGGAGGAGGGGCTGTCCGCGGCCCACCGAGCCCCGGGGCCAACCCTAGGAGGGGCGACCAGAGGTCCGAACTGGCCCCTAGCTTCTGCTGACCGCCTGAGGACGCCCCAGGGCCCTTTCCCTTCCCGGCGGCCCCTATCAGGCTGCTTCTCTTTGGCTTTTCTTTATTTTCTATTTTTTTTAAGGTGGGGGGCACCGGCTGCACCTCAGACCCCGACCCTTGGGCTGGGAGGAGGTGAGATCCACTTACCAGGCTCTGACCGTCTTCCGGGGCTCCAGAGGACGCCAGGACCCCACCGTTGTAAGTTATGGGCTCCTTGGAGGGGTTTTGGGGTCAAAGGGGTCTAAGGTATGGGGAACCAGTTCTCACCCTCCGGAGGCCGCCGTACCCCCTGAGGCTCCCAGGGCTTGGCAGGTGCCCCTGGCTGGCAACACAGCCCCGGGCTTCTGTGACACGGTATGCCGTTGTGTGGGGGTTGGACACACACTTCCTGAGCGAGTGAGTGAAGTCCTCCAGAGCCTAGCTCCAGAACCTCACCGGCTTTGGTGACTTTGTCCAACCAGGACGACTTTGAGAACCACGGTCTGCATCAGTCAGGAATGCATTCTGCGGGTCGTGGCAGGAGCTGTGCTGGGAGGCCCCCAGGGAGTGGGCCGCGTGGAAATCAGCCGCTCACATTCCTGAGGCAGGGCTTGGCGGACTTCAGCCTCCCTGGGTTGGAATTCCTGCTTTGCCTCCTCCCCTGTGACCCTGGGCAAGGGGCTTGACCACTGTGTCTTGGCTACCTTAGAAGCCAGATGAGGGGCTGCGGTAAAGAGGTCAGCCCCGCCCCCAGGCAGCCCCTCCTCGCCCTCAAAGTAGCCCCGCAGGGAGGCCACACTGCCCTCACCCGGCCTGCTTTGCAGTGAAGTCAGAGCCCTGAAGGAACGCACGCCTGCCTCGGTTTCCCCGCCCGTGAAGGCCTCCCCGGCCCTCTGCCCTCTGCCGCCCTCAGCATGCAGCCCCAGGACAGCAGCGTCCAGTACAGCCGGTGGAACAACAGCAGCCAAGATGAAGTCAGCGTGGCCCCTGTGTCCAGCACAGAGGAGGCCTCGGGCTATGCGAGGTGAGGGCCCGGGAGGAGCAGCCCCACGTGGTCCCACAGGCCGGTCCCACCCTCCACCTCCTCTGAGTCCCTCCTCCGTGTCCTTCCTCCAGCGTCCCCCATCCAGCCTCCCCTCCGCTCCACGCCGCTGGGTGCTCACCCGCAGTCGCAGCCCTGGGCCCTACACCTCCGTCTTTCCCCGCTCACCTCCCTCCTGTCACCCAGGTCCAGCAGAGTGCCCAGGCTGCCCTCCTGGGGCGCCCCCTGCCCCAGGCCCCCTCCTCCCCCAGCCAGCACCCTGCAGTCCACTCGGGCCCGTCTAGGTTCACGTGCCCGTGATTCTCACCCTAGGATCTCCCGGAAGCTGTGCTCGGGCAAGCTGGGCATCTCCCTGAAGGTGCTGGGCGGAGTGACCCTCTTCTGGGCTGTCTTCATCCTGGGCTACCTCACCGGCTACTACGTGCACAAGTGCAAATAGCGGTGCCCAGCACGCACCCTTGGGGTGGCCACACGCGCACACTCAGGGGCACGAGAGGGACACTGCTATATACGAGAAACCCCTCTGTATACACGTGTCCCTATATATACAAACCTTCCTATACAAAGCCTCCCCTGTGTACACGGACCCTCCTCCATATACATGGCCCCACTGGTACACACAGATCCCCATATACACAGCCCTCTTATATACACAGCATCCCTTGTATATACGCACCCCCCCCCCAAATACACAGACCCTCCTCCATATACACAGACCAACTCGTACACACAGATCCCCATATACACAGAACCTCCTAAATACGGTGCCCCCATATATACAGACTCCCCCCATATACACAGATCCCCCTATACACAGACTCCCTTCAATATACACAGAACCTCCTATACACAGCCCTATTCCTATACATAGCCTGCTCCACGCACAGACCTCAGGGGCAGACACAGCTCACAGGGCACAGGTATTGGCCCCAGGCACATGCGGACACCAGTGTGCTCAGCAGTCACAGGCCCCCACAATGGGCCCAGGCCTGGTGGCCTCAGGGTGGCATCTTCCCTGGATGGGTCCTGTGTGGAGCTGTATGGCCCTGGGCATGCCCCTGCCTTCTCTGGGCTCTTCTGACAACAGCTGTGCAAGGATGGCTCTGAGCAGGGCTGTGTCCCTCTGTCCACCCTCTGAGGGCCCGAGACCCCGTCCTGGAAGTCATTTCCTGCGCAGAGTGGGGAGATGGGCCTCGGCCCATCACTGTGTCTCCCCTCCAGTACAGTGGGCGTGGTTCTCCCTGGGCCGTCCACCTCACTGGGGCGGGCCCGGCGGGAAGGCTTGGTTCCTCCATCTGTGCTGTGCACATGGCCTGCGCCGTCATTAAACGTCTGCTGAAAGAAAGATGGATGACGGCCTCTCCCACGGGTCCTCCAAGCCAGGGGTGATTCTCGGTATCCACCTGAGGGGAGGCTAGCTGGAGGGTGTCTGGACAGCAGCTGAGAGGCCTGTGGGAATGGTCTGTGCCGCCCCCGCCTTGGCCCTGGGCCTTGGAATGTGCGCCCTTGTGGTTGGGCCCTCTGGTGGGAAGCCAGAACATGGCACAGGCCTGAGGGCCAGGATGTGCCCAGACCTGTTCCTGCCTCACCTGAGCCCGGACAAGGCCGACTCTGGGGTCAGTCCTGCCACTGCCGGGCCTTCACTCCCATCTCCTGGCCCCCTGAGGGTCTTCAGTGCCGTCTCCTGGCCCCCCGTTCTCTGTAGGTGCCCTCCTGGGCCATACATTCGGCCCTCACCTACTGCAAACTCATGTCTCAGGCCTCACAGACCCTTGCCAGAAACATCTTAGGAAAGTGGTCCTCACCCCAGGACTGAGAGTGGGAGTCGAGGGCCGGTCATGGTCCTTGTGAGCCCTGAGATCGGAGGCCATCTTGCAGACCTGGTATCAGAGGCCAACCTGGCGGAGGGCAGGGCAGGCAGAGACCCCACAGGACTAGCCTTTGGGGACAGCAGCCCCACTTGAGGTCTGCCTAGGCCGGGCGGAAGTCGGGGAGCTGCACAGCCAGTTTCTGCAGCATCTGCAGATGCTCCCTGGCTCTGACCCGAGGAGGGAGGCCAGGCAGGGGTCTGGGAGCGGTGCCTGGTGGGTGTGCCTGGGCTGGGGTCCCCCAGCAGCAGTGCTTCACGAGGGGCTGGTGGGGGGCTGAGGGCTAGGGAAGCAGGTTAAGAGGCAGCGGCGGTGCGTCTGGTTCACTCAGCCCTGGTGTCTGAGCATAAGCTCAGAAAAGCCGCTGAAAAAACTCCTCCGAAAAGAGACCCCCACCTCCCATCCCTGTTTGGCCACACTTGGGGAGGGAGGGGTGCCAGCTGACCCACACTCGTGTGGCATCGCCCTGGCACCCCATCTGGAGTCCCCCCCTGCCATCACAGGATGGGCACTGGGGTGGGGGCTGTGGAGAGGTGGCCAGGGGCCACTGGCCTGGCATAGTTGGGCTGCATGGCCTCAGTGGGCTCCAAGAGGTGGGCAGTCTGCTCTGGAGGTGCAGGGGCTGGGCCCCCCAAGACCTGGTGCAGCGTCAGCCAGGCGCCAGGCAAGGCTGCAGGACAGAAGGGAGGTGGGTCCTGGCCGCCCCCGGCCTCTCCTCCTCCCTCTCTCAGGCTGCTCTAGCCTCCCTGGCTTCCAAGATGCCCTGCAGGCTCCAGGGCCACGCTCCCTAAGCAGTTCCAGGCAGGAACAGGTCTGCTGAGGGACAGGTCAGATACAACTGGTCGGGGCAAGGCAGCAGCACAGTGGGGAGGGGGGGCGGGGGGAGGGCCAGGGAGCAGGTGCAGTCCATGAAAGGGGGGCAGTACTTGGGGCAAGAGGGGAAGTCACCTCAGTCTCTCCAGCTCAGTCCAGCACCACAGGGCAATGCCTGTGGGTCCTCACAAACACCTCCTGGGGTCAGGGGAACTGCATGGGCAGTGGATAGCAGAGGCCCATGCTGGGCTCCAGCCTGGATCTGGCCAGTCAAGCCCCGTGCACCCTGAGGCCAGCAGGTCTCAGGAGCCTGGTGCACCAGCCTGGTTGGTGGATACAGTGTCCCCTGCCCGTGGGCTCCACCAACATCCCTTACCTGGCCCCTGTGGGGGAGGCTGCAGGCAGAGGCCCTCAGGGTGCACCCCACTTCCATGCCAGCTGCCTCCATGAAATGGGACCCCCAGGCTCCAGCCAGACGGAGTGGTCAGGCTGGAGGCAGCAGCTCACGCCCCACGGTTCCCCAGGCCCTGCACCCTGGGCCGAGTCCTTACAGCCCTGGGAGGGTTGGGGAGAGGATGGGACAGGACCCTGCTGAGTCCCCAGCCAGCCTCCTCTCCCATAGAAGTTCAGGAACTGGATGATTGCTAGGGGTGGGTCTCAGTGACTTGACTCCTTTGCGCATGCCCCTGGATGGGATCTACCAGGGGCTCCAGGGCAGCAGGGCCCAGGGGGTGGCGCAGGGTGCTGCAGGAAGCTGGTTCCCAGGGTCTCGGGGTCAAGGGCAGTGGCTTCTTGGGCTGGGGCCTGTGCAACAGCAGTTAAGTGCCTCTTGCTCTGTGCTGGCAAGATCTGGGCTGGGGTGGGAGGGCGGCCAGGTCCTCAGTTTCCCCATAGACACTTCCAACACCCACCTCCAGAAATACCAGCAGGACAGGATTCACTGGGAAGGAGTCAAGATGTTCTTATTAAATATTTTTTATTAGAGGGTCGGACTGGCAAAGAAAAAGATGTCAAAAAGGTTTTCTGCTCTAAGTTAAATACATTTTCAAATCTCACATGGAATCAAGCATCAGAAGAAAGCAGCAGATGCTGGTGGCTTCATCAGTGAGGTCACAGATGTGACATGGCCACTGAACCCTTAGTCCTGGGAGCCAAGAGGACAGCTTGGCTGTGACCCACATGCCCACACATGCCTGACACCCGCCATAGCATCAGCAGCCTTGACTGCCCAAAGGTCATGATGACAAGCCAGAGCCACCAACACACACAGACGTTGGAAGGTTTTGGGGGGGAAACAAAACAGAAGGAAAAGCTGTTATTAGGCACATCCACTCCAGCCCAGCCAAGCAACCGCCACCTCCAGGGACCGATGGGAAGGCTTGGCGGTGGCCCAAGAGCCAGGTCAGGGTTTCAAGGCAGCCCCACCTGTGTCCTACAAAGCGGGCTGGCCGAGCTTTGGGAGAACCATGTGGCTTCGTTGGTATGCCCAACATGTGGGGTCTTGGGCCTCATATGTGTCTGGTTCTGACAGCTAAACGTGTGGGTTCAGCGGGGCTCTTGCAAATGCCCCCCAAAAATCGTCTGTCATATCTACAAAACTCAAATGGTGTCATGAACTAGCCAGAAGCCGCTGAGGCAGCTTCTCCCTGTCCAGCCAGACGATAAAGCAGTGAGGCCAGCACAAACCACCTCTTCAGGGAGGCCGTGAGCGTGTGCTCCCGCACACGAACGAGCACACGACAGACACAGACGGTCTGTAGCCCGAGACATTCAGAACTGGAAACAGCTAGAATGTAAAATGCTGAAGCAGCACTCATCTGGCGCACTCTCTGATTCCTGGCTTCAAAAACCTCACAGCTGCAGTCCCTGACGACCGCCGGGGGACAGTTGACAAACAGGACTGTCCTGTCCCATCGTGGAGGCTTCGTTTCTAAGGGGAAACCTGCATGTTGACCTCGAGACGCAGGTTCTGATGATTAAAGTCCACGGACCCCCTCCCTGCTCGGGGGCGCGGCCCAGGGCACTCAGACCGTGGGGCCGCCACGAGGGGACTCTGCGCATCTCTGCTCCCCTAAAGCTTCCAACAGCAATATTACGAAAAACGATCTTGCCAATTCTGAAGTCACATTAAAAAAATTTTTAATAAAAAGATTACGATTTGCTGCCAGCTGGAAAATATGATGTCATTCCACATTTGTAAGCTGTGCTACTGGCACAGTATGATTTTAAAAGATGCTATATCGTAGAAAAATAATTGTGCAATTCAATAAAATGCATGTCGTTCAGCTTCTCAATTTAGAACTGAACATTTAAACCAATTATAGTGTCCTTTTTCCCCATAAATAGTTATTTGCTGTGTCTCTACATGATTTGAGAACACTTTCAACAGTTAATTCCGATACTGATATTCGGATCAAGTAATATTGATGTTTTGGATCAAGTAAAATTGATGTTACTTGATATTCAAGTAATTTCATAAAAAGCATTAGTAAAATCAGTTTGGTGCTGTAAAGGCAAATCAATTTAAGCACATGACAACATGGCACTCCTTTACGACAGAATTGTCCAGAAAACTGAACAAAGAACTCAGGTATCTTAAAAAACATGACAAATAACTTAACATCACCACATACAACCCCTGTAGAAAGACAGGTGACACCACGTGTGACCAGCAGCCTGCTGGCACGGAGCCGCAAGCCCGGCTTCTCAGCGGATCACGGTCACGTGGGAAGCTGCCACTGTGCCCAGGTCCGTCTTGGACGGGTAGACCACCTTCAGGCGGCCCTCCTCGTCCACCACGCGGACCTGCTCCACCACCAGGGGGGAGTGCGCGTCTTTCTCAGCTTGGGAACTCGTTCTGGGAGCCGCAAGTTGTCCCGAAATTGCATCAGCTTCAGTGTCTGAGAGTGAGCCTTCCTCTTTATTTTCCAAGGTGTATTTGTTGAGTTCTGCCATTTTCTGCAAATGGAAAATAACTCTTTAACCTGGAGATCAGATGGACCCGAGAAGACTGCTGCAAGAGGCAGCCATACACAGGGCGGTGGGGATAGAAGACGCCTCCATCACAGCCGGCGGACGCGAGGACGAGCCCGCAGGACTCACCAGAATGAGGGCATCCATGATGTCTTTGCATATCTGCAGACTAGTAGCACTTGTCACTTCCAAAAACAAATCAGAAGTTGTTTTCTTAATCTTAGAAAGAAATCAGAAAGATTTCAGAAAAAAATAAAGTTATCAAAAGTAGCCATCAGCAACTGCAATTCTTAATCTGAAAAAACCTCGTAAAATGTCACCCAAACCAAGACTGTCACCTTCCTACAAAGAGACACAAACTGGAATGCTGCCCACGTGGTAAGTCCCGGGGCAGCACCAAGTGCGAGCAGGGGTGCACGCTCTGAAGGCCAATGCAGCCTGGCTTAGGGTCTGTGCTTCTATTGCGCAGAGGGAGGGGCCTGCACAGGAGACAGACACCTGGTCTACTCTGCACGGGAAACAGCCTCCAAGACACACAGACATTCACAGACGTGGCCCTACCTTCGTCTTCTCACTGTTTGTTATTGGTGGGAAAGAAATCACATCACCATCAGCATCCACAAGGCAAGGGTAATTTTCTTTTCCATCCAGTAAGTGAAGGTATCTGTGTGGGGCAAAATAACCATAGGCAGAGCTACAGAAAACATACCTAAAGCATAAACTGGACAAATCAAAGTTGTTTAGACAAAGTGTGCGTGAGATCAGAGGCACGTTTAACAAGCTTACAAGAAGCCTGTGTTTACTCGGGGCGGCAAGAGGCTTCTGTGTAATGAAGGCAGGTCCAGGGACCTCCACTGGGCACTGACCCCAGCCACCCACAATCTGACACACGCGGTGGGTGTGACTGTGCGATTTCCCATCGCTAGTGGGCAATGTTTCCTCCTCTCTTGTGCGTCTCTCTTGTCTGTGCTTGGGCACGCCAGGAGGGCCACCATCCCGTGAGATGACACAAAACCTGCATTCCTGGATCTCTGAAGCAGGGGCCACCTTCCCACACGTCCGAGCCCAGGGCCCATCTAGATAACAGACTGATCTAACAGCATTTCCTCTGACCCCACGCAAGAACCCGACAGGAGAGTGAAAAAAGTGTGGGGAGATGCCTTTTCTTTCTGTTTTTCACACCTGCAACAAGTTTCAGGTTTGAGGGATGTTAGGAGCTTCCTAAGGGGCCTGAGTTAAGGAAACGGAGGATGGCCTGTCATGATTGCCTGAGCGTGCACCCGCGGGCCCGCAGGGGTCCTGGCGGCGCCCCCACCCAGGAGGGATGCGCAGACTGACCTGTGCAGGCCCGAGACGTTCTGCCTCTTCTTCTGCTTCCTGTGCTCCTCGGCCTCCTGCTGCAACTGCCGCACCAGGTCCTTGGCCTTGACTTCTCTCCGCCCCAAGGGGATGATCTAGGGATAGAAACCTCAGTCAGCTCGCACGAAAACAGACTTGCATTAGGCTCACAGCCACAAACACGCTGTCCTTCCGTTCGCTCTGGCTCCACCACTCATCCCTCTCAACTCTCTCCTCCATTAACCTGCATGACAGGGAGAGGCATCCGAGAGCTGGCAATGCTCCGAGCGGAGAGCAAGCTGACCAAGGACGGAGCCTGCCCTCCACGTCACACGTGAACACGCTTTGCCTTCGGACATCCCCTCAGGGTTCCGAATGCCCGAACACCCAAGCATGTTCCAAGCTGGGCTTAACCTTGAGCCTGCCCTGCACACAACTGCGTTTCCAAGGTGAGCCGAGGAGGAGGGCCAGGGAAGCCACTGGCACAGGTCAGGTCAGGAGCACAGCCCAGCACTGAGGTCCAGGCAGCGGCTGCTGGACACCTGCCACGCCCACGGACCTTGGTGCGCTATACAGGCCAGGGGCAGGACAGCAAAGGAACAACTCACACTGAAGTCAGCCCCATATTAGGGGTTTTGCAATTGGGATACAAACCACAATTTTTGGCTAAAAGTTACTGAGTAAATGAAGAAAATCACTTTCAAATTCCTCTGATGAGTTTGCTTTCAAAAGTAACTGTAAACATGGACTGTTTTACTATTACCATTATTATTTTTTTTGGTGAGGAAGACTAGCCCTGAGCTAACATCTGTTGCCAATCTTCCTTTTTGTTTGAGGAAGATTGTTGCTGAGCTGACATCTGTTGCCAGCTGTCTTCTACTTTATATGGGACACCACCACAGCACGGCTTGACAAGCAGTGCTAGGGCCATGCCTGGGATCTGAACCTGCAAACCGTGGGCCGCTGAAGTGGAGCATGTGAACTTAACCACTACATCACTGGCTGGCCCGTTTTATCATTCTACTTATGTACTTGCTAGGAGCAGTGTCAGATTCTACTCTAAAATGCTCCGAGGCAATCCTTAGCATGTGTATTTTTTTGAAAAACACCAAAGGAACACCTCAAATCCCAAACACAGGCAGGGATGTGCGGGTCACCTTGAGGTCCTGTGGCAGGCGAGTGGTGTACAGCAGAGGCCCTCGGACAGCACTGAGGTCGTGGGTCGCGATGGTGGCCGCCGTTCTCTTCTCACAAAGGTCCTCGTGGAGCTTCGTCTGCAACACAGAGCAAAGGAGAGCGAAGCTGGGGGGCCGGGGTCCAGCGAGGTGCCAGGCGCATCGCAGGCAGGAGCACCCCCTGCGTGCCCCCCGCCACCCGCAGCCTCTCCCCTCCGCCTCCAAGCTGAATATTTATCGTGTGGAACCATCATCGGAAAACCATTTTATCTGTCTATCAGCAGGATTTCTTCTTTCTCTCCCTCTAGAACACAACGTTTGACACTTCTAAGGATCTGCCCTGAACTAAAATTTCTGACTGACTAAACAAAAGTGCAACTGAAAAAGAAGACTCCTCCCAAACACCGATCTCTGAGCTCCAAACGCCGGGCGTGAGCTGTGTGCTTCCCGCCGGAGCGCAGGATCCTGAGACACAGCGGAGGAAACTCCAGAAGCCACCTCCACCCCGGGGGCCGCACTTGGGGGTTTCTCCCACGTGCAAAGATGTGCTTTTTATTTTAAAAGCTGGACAGACCTCACAGAAAAACAAATTAGGAAGCACATCTAGCTAAAAACTAAACAAAAACTGAACAGTTCACTTAAGAACATGCTGGTAAGACTTGACAATTTTAACGCTGTCTTGTATGAAACTAAATGTGTAATTTAATACAGAAATAGAAAAACCCCCAAAATCTCAGAAATTGGAGGAACACTGATTTCCCATCGCAACAAATCTGTGTTCAGAAACAAGGCTCAACTGTCAGGGCAACGCGAGGAGCAGCAGGCGGCGGTGAGGCCCTGACGGCGCCGGCCACACACACGTTGTCTGCGGGAGGCGCTCACAGCTCGTGAGGTGCGTCTGCTGCGTGCTCGCCCCGTGTGTCGAGGGCCAGGGTGATGGGCCTCATGGAGCGCTCCAGATCTAGGTCCGTCAGGCCCACTGCGCAGACTCCTGTCTTCCTCACTAACCCCAGGAGCCCCCTCTTGCAGGTGAGGAAACTGAGGCATGCAGAAGTGATAGGCCAAGGCCACCCGGCCCCCGCTCCTCCCCACCCCTGTCTGCTGGCCACATGGACCCACCTGGGAGGTGAGGAACCGCTTGAGCGAGTTGCCGGCGTGCAGGTCCATGCCCCTCACAACGGCACCCACGATGAACGGCCGGACGTCCCTGACCTCGGGGCTCACCCTGACTGTCAGCGGGGCGGGGTTCTCGGAGACGTGCAGGACCCTGAGCAGCAGCCTGCCGGCACCGTCCGCGTCCTCCTCCTCGGCCTCGCCGCTCTCCTTCTTCTTCCTCTCCCTCCTCCTCCTGCGGCCCTCTTCCTTCTCCGGGCCCTCGGCCTTGCCCTTGCCCCGCCCGCCCCCGCGGCCTCCAACACGCAGGTACTCCAGGATGGACCTGGTCTGGCAGCCGCTGACCATCTTCTCCAGGCGCCTGTCCTTCAGCTTGTTGCCTCGGAAGTTGATCTCCTTGAGCTTGGGGCAGTCGGCCAGCTCGGCCGGGATCTCACTGAGCTGGTTGTTGGAGAGGTCCAGTGTCTGCAAGAGAGACGGAGAACACGTCAGACTCCTGGCACTTTGGCCTGGCCAGGGACAGGCCTGAGTGCCTGTCACTCAGCGAGAGCCCTGCTGCCCGTCAGTCGCAGCATGCCCCTCGGCCACTTCGGCCATGACATGGCAAGACCTGCTTTCCTGTTGCCGCATGCCCTGTGCCCACCTGCGGGTCTGAGCCGCCCCCCACCCCTCCGAGCTCTGTACCAGCACCGCCAATGTCCGCAATCACAGTGGCTCCGCGAAGGGAGAGGAGGCAGCGAGGGTGATTAACGGTCTCTGCGAGGCACTGCTCTTATTCTTCCTGCTCACTGCACGGCCCCAGAGGGACCGGCCACAGTGCCTTTGCAGACGGACAGGCAGGCTTGAGACAAGGACAGGGGACTGTCAGGTTATGAACAACTTAAGTACTTCAGGTGAGAGATTGGTTCCCCACAAAATGACGCTAAGCTTTTTAAGTTAAATGAGCTAAAAAGAACACATTACTCTTCCTGTTGAAACATGAGGTCGTCAGTAATGCCACACACAATGCTCTCGTACTTTGTGTGTGCAAAAAAATGGTGACCTGGCTTCAGTACTGGGATGGGTTCTCAGCCCTTCATAGGACCCGGGAAAAGGGCACAGGGCACTGCTGTCTGTGCCACAGAGGCTCACAAGGGGCCAGCCCGGTGGCGTAGTAGTTAAGTTCACACTCTGCTTCGGCGACCTGGGATTCACAGGTTTGGATCCCAGGCACAAACCTAGCACGGCTCGTCAAGCCACACTGTGGCCAGCATCCTACATAAAAGAGAGGAAGACCGGCACAGATGTTAGCTCAGCAACAATCTTCCTCAAGCAAAAAGAGGGCTGGCAATGGATGTCAGCTCAGGGCCAATCTTCCTCAAAGAAAAAGAAGAGGCTCATGAAATCCTACAGCCCATGTGAAAGAACCTTCTATCAGCATTATCGACTGGACTTTGACAAAACATGCTGCTGGTGTCAGTATCACTGACGTCATGAAGACAAGCAAAGCAGCACCTTACATGGTCACGGTGGCTTTCTCGGAGCCACAGGGGTAGGATGAGGGACACCAAGGTGAGCCGTCTGATTCCGGACGCTGATGGGACTATGTCCACAGTGGGTGGGGTCCTTGCTGGGCAGGGTCTTCTGCCTTCCCTCCTCACCTGGGTGGGAGAGGACAGGCCCCTCCCAGGAGGAGGCCCAGCCACTGCCCCCTTCTCTGCTCTTTTCCCAGCATGACTGTCCCAGGGGCAGCATTTCGGACTGTGTGTAAATGGCTTCTTTCTCATTCTCCTCCCAGGCCAGGGGAAGCTCTGGACTGGCTCTGCTCGGTGCTGTGAAGACCTGACACAGGGCTTGGGGGCTAACTGGGTGGCCTTGGGGGACACCTTATTACCTGGTTTGGTTGGAGCGGAGACACACATTTGGAAAGCGAGGCAGCAAGGGGCAGCAGGGGACTCCCGACCGGCCGCAGCTCGGGGAGAGCTCTGGGTGGACGTAGCCCACCTGGACCACACCTGGCGTCCAAGTGACAGCACAGCAGGCAGGCCCTCTGCGCACACTCACAGCAAAGCAGGTGCGCACACTTGGTCTTCGTGGCCTGAGTCCTGGTCCCGACTGGGGATTTGACAGGCCCTGAGACCCACCACACTCGGGCCACAGAGGGTGGTACATTTTATCATGAACTGAAAAAGGGGGAAAGGGCTCTGACTATTCAAAAGATGCATCTGCTTTGGCTGGTATAGTGGACGATTTTAATGGAATTTCACAGACTCCAGTGATGAAGGAATTCAAAAGGCATCTGTTTGTTTGGAATCCTCTGGCTCAATCAGGCTGCTGAGAGGCCGGGAGAGAAGAGTGGAGAAGGGGGCGTCACCACAGACTTGGTCTTCATTCAAACCACCAGCTCCACATGGGCCAAGGGGGCCATGGGTAACACCATTCCACACAATTGTCACCCTTTATGCTTCTCCAGGACCTCCTCCAATCTTAAGGCAGGACCAGACAGGGTAGGGTACATGGACCATCTGGTGGCCCTTCCAGGCCTCCCCGTGCCCCACCGCTGGCACTTGGCAGCTCTTCCCACCAAGAGGCAGAGCCTGTTGCCTCCCCTGGGGTCTGGGCTGGCCTCCGGACGTGCTAGGAACTGGCAGCCACAGTGCCAGTGCCATGGCTCAGAGCCCAGGTTTGCAGAGCCCACACACTGCTCTCTCAAAAGCCCACCTCCAGCATTAGAACCCTCCTGGGCAGGCCTGCTAGACCAGATGTCCCCATGTGGACACATGAGCCCGGCTTAGGCCAAAAGAATGGGGTCACCCGACCGCCTGCTCAGAGGCTTGTGAGCAAAGATGTCAAGGTCAGGTTTGGGGAGGTCTGTACACAGCTCCCCCGTACACACCAGCTTTGGGGTCTCCTGTACTGTCCAAAGGGGCTTTGGCCAAACAGCTTGAGAACGCCACTGGGGTAACCCTCATGGCTGCATGGAAACACGGCCAGCCGGGTGATGGACTGTGTCTGCCTCCACGCTGAGAAACCTGGAACAGCGGCAGAGGAAGAGCCGGTGAGGAGGGGAGGGCAGGGAGGGGGCAGGGGAGGGGGGAGCTGGGAGGGGGCAGGGGAGGGGAGGGCAGGGATGGGGCAGAGGAGGGGAGGGGCGGGCTGGGATGGGGCAGGGGAGGGGGGGGCCGGGATGGGGCAGGGGCTGCGCCTCACTGGTTCCCAGCCCCAACCAGAGCAGCTTTAGGCCAGCAGCCTGGTGACTGGTGACGTCTCCACAGAGGACAAAGGTGCCAGGGTATCGGGGGGGATCTTCTCTCAGGAGCAACAATCACCAAATAACGGGCTTTTCAGAGCAGCAGTGGCGGGAGCCACGTGCCACATGTGGCCGCTCAGGACCTGTGCTTGGGCCCTGTGGGAATATAAATGTGGGAGGAGGGAGGCAGGCAGCAGGGGCAGGGTTCTAGGGGTGCCAAGCCTCAGATGATGGAGTCCTGTAAAAAGGCAGAGACCTCCAACGGGACTGCAAGCTGGTCCCTACAGCAAAACCAGCTCAACCTGGCACTGAGCAGCCAGAGCAGCAGCTTCAACCGAGTGTGAGTTCACACGTCCACCGGGAACGCTGACGGCAGCCGGGAGTCTCAGGAGAGGCCCTGGGGCGAGAGGTCATGCCAGCACCGAGTTTAAACTACGCCAGAGGGCCAGAGGGTTGAGCACTCACTTCTGCGGGGGAAGCTGTGTTTGGCTTATGCGCTCCCACCCAGAAAGGTGCTGAAGGGGGAAGAAAGTGCACGTGGAGGGAGCTGCTGCGTTAACTGCAGTTGCCTGGACCTGACACACAGCAGACGCGTTTCTCTCCTCCCTGCAGGTAACAGACGCGCTCGTGAAGTGTGGTCGGTCCCTGCCCCTAGACTGTGAGCTGCCTGCCTTATGGGAATGTCACCCTCGCATGGGACGAGCTGCTGGGGAAGGGACCCTAAATTCCAGGTTGAGAGAACCTGAGACAAAACGCTCCCCTCTGGAGGTGTGTAAGGAACCTCCTTCGTTCTAGCAGGCGATGCCAGGTGGTGGCTGCTGAGGGGACCTGGACTCTGCCTGGACACCTGAGTGAGCCCCGCTACCTCCAGCAGCAATGAGAAAATAAGATTGAGGAAGGATTTTTTTTACTTCAATGTCTCTTATCAGTGGGAGAAAGGTTTCACCTCCAAAGTTTAACTTCTCTGCGAAGCTTGACTACAGGAGGAGTCCCATATGTGAGCAACACTGGGTGACCTGAGTGGGCACAACTCCTGGCAGGAAGTGGGGAAATCCTGGATGCTATAGTCTCTTAGCTGGCTGCCGTGCTGTGCTGGCCCATTTCAGAAGTTTAGGGGAACATGTATCTTGTCCATCCCTCCGTCAGTCCAATGGGCAGTGCCATGGGTCTGGGCAAGTCACTTAAAACGCAGGCGGCAGTGACATGAGGGTGTCGCCCATCCTTGGCCCACCACAGCCCTGGCAGTTGGGCCCAACCGGTCACAGAAGCCCGGTGCAAGAAGGTATGCAAGTGGGGAGAAGCCCACTCCAGCCTCTCTTGGGTCTCCCCCAGAGAGCAAGCCATGTGGAATGGGTCAGAGGCCAAGACGCTGATGAAGCCAGGCTCCCCACAGGCAGAGGTAACTGAGTAGTGAAGGAAAGCACAGCATCTCTTCAGCTTCATTGTCCCAGGTGGCTGGTGTGGGGCAGAAGGTCAGGCCTTCACAGCTGCGAGGTCTGGGGCCAGCACCTGGCGGCAGCTCCCTGGGGAGCGGGCCAAGCAGAGGTCTGTGTGCTGTTACTTTGGTGGCCCCTAGAGAACCAGGCCTCCAGGTATTCACATCCTTGTGTGATGTCTCCCACCAATCTGTACTGGGCTCTACTTCATTAATCGACAGGATGCAGTGAAAGTGAGAGGGTGCTCATTCCAGGTCTATGCCATAAGGCCTAACAGCTTCTGCTTTTGTGCTCTGAGGACCCCTGAGCTGCCACCTAAGAAGTCAGACTATGCTGCTGGGGAAGGAGAGGTCCCCAGATGACATGGAGAGAGAGAAGCCCAGCCACCCCAGCATTCCAGCTTAGCCCACGGCCTGCTGAACGCAGCCGCATGAGCGATCGACAGCAGGACAGTGGACCGTGGAGCTGAGCCAGCCCAGGATGGAGAATGCTACCAAACAAAACGACTGCTGTTGTTGGAAGCCACAGAGTTCTGGAGCGGTAATGCAGCCCTGGATGACCCACAGAAGCCATCGCCTCTCCCCCCACCGGCACTATGGCCATCCTCACAGTTCTCTCACAGATGAGGAGACAGGTGCGGAGCCCACGGCACTGCACGAGACGCTGAGCTGAAACCCACACTTCCTGCTTCTGAGCCCAATTTTCTCCCCTCTAAGCTGTCTTCCCACAGCACCAGGAAGGACAAGGAACACCTCTGTACCGCAAACTCCAGCGTGTGTGTGGCAATGTTGCTTCACACAGTTTTAGCAGTCATTCCTCATGGAGGCATCATTTTAGAAAAGGCCCCCAAAAGGACATCCAAGCCCAAAAGGGATTCCAAGTAGCTCTTGCAGGACACGCTCCAAAAAACAGGTCTCTTCACGTGAAAGAGAGCAGATGGGAGTCTACAGACGGTGAACAGAACGGACCAGGAGAGGGGGACTGAGCAAGGGAGACATTCTCTTTGACCTGAACGAGGGTTTTTTGGACACAATAAAGGCGACGGATGGCTTTACAGAGTGGGTACGAGAGAGAGTAGTCCAGAGCATCAAGACAAAACAACACAACTTGAATACTGGTAAGACATTACGGATTTGAAGAGAACCGTAATAACTGATGGTACACTCCCATGATGCTACATTGAGAGACACATCTGGCACATCAACCTTCTGAAAAACTAAAAGATCATGGGGGAAGTTGAAGCAGAAAGTGTCGTACATCACGTGTCATGGCCCTTGCCTTAGAGGGACACCTACAGCCCTGGGCGACCGGGGCGTCCCAGGGAGCCACCCCTCACAGCTTCCTCCTGGAAATGCCAGCACGAGTCATTCTGCAGTGCTCTCATCTATTTCTCTTAACTGCAAACATACGCGCTTGTATGCGCACATCTTTACACAGACAGAGACATATTTGTAAAAGGGGTTGGTAACACCTTAAGAGTAATTTCCGCTGCAGATACATCAGCTGCTAAATTGTATACACATTTTATTGCTTAAAGTCTGTATAAAAGAATGAAAAACTGGAGAAAGAAGAAATACAGGCCTTTCTTTTTTTGCTGAGGGAGATGGGCCCTGAGCTGACATCTGTGCCAGGCTTCCTCTATTTTGTATGCGGGTCGCTGCCACAGCATGGCTGCCAACAAGTGATGTAGGTCAACGCCTGGGAACCAAGCCCCGGCGGCGAAAGCAGAGCGTGCCAAACTTAATCACTAGGCCACGGTGCTGGCCCAGGCCTGCCTTTTGAAGAATGAAAAGGGAAGATGCAGGGGAAAGAGCATCGAACAGGAACCTACTAACTTGATTTAGGCCGTTTCTCTGTGACTTCCATGCTCCCACCTCTTACTCAACAGAGTTAAAGAGCGCCTATTATGAGCCAAGCCTTATGCTGGGGCCTGGGGACCTAAGATGAATAAGTAAGAGGTCCACAGACAATGTCATCTAGAGGAAGCCCCAAATTATTTGCTGTTTACTTTCGGCAACCCCATCTTGCCTCCAGTAAAACAGGAATACTAACTCCTACCTTAGAAGACTGTTGTTAGGGTTAAGTAAAATATCACATATGAAATCACATTGTGGGCATTATGCAAATTCTATTCATTTCACATCTTCATGCCTTGTCCGGGTGGCCCCACACACAGGGCTCACACACTCATTTCAAAAATACTTGGAGATAAACTATCTAGACATGAGTCCCTGCTGTTGACCTGCTTCCAACCTGAGAGAGAAGCCAAGTTTGCTAACAATTACGAAACAGTGGTTACGTGGGAAAGTCCAGTTGGGAACAGCCTAGCGCGAGTGGAGAGAACCACCCGAGGATGTAGGCCACGTTAGTGGGAGGGGAAAGGGGGTAGGGAGCGCTTCCCAGAGGTGCTGACACTGGCGCTGGCTCTTCCCGGCCAGTAGAGACTTCCCAGGCCCGTCCCCGTGGGACGTCCCCGGGACGGCTCAGCACCGGGAGGAGCTCCCTAGCCGCGACTACGCCAGGCCCCGCCCCGCCCGCGCCAGGCAGCCCCGCTGACCTTGAGCGAGGCCAGGTGGGCGATGTCAGGGCTGAGCTCTCGGAGGCAGTTGTCGGCGGCCGCCAGTTCGCTGAGCAGGGGCAGCGCGCCGGGGCGGAAGAGCGCGGCGGGGAAGGAGTCCAGACAGTTCCCGGTGAGGTTGAGGGTCTGCAGGCGCGGGGCGCAGCGCGCCAGGTCGGCGGGCAGCTCGCGTAGCCGGTTGCCGCTGAGATTGAGGCTCTGCAGCTGCGGGAGGCCCGGCGGGTCGGCGGGGCCCAGGCCCTGGCCCGGCGGCAGCGCCTCCAGCGCGTTGCCCGACAGGTCGAGCACGCGCAGCGCGGGCAGCGGGCCGAGCTCGGGGCTCAGGCCGGGCCCCAGCGCGTTGCGCCGCAGCACCAGGCTGTGCAGCTGCGGGAGGCCCTGCGCCAGGCCCGGGCCTGGCTCGCGCAGGCTCCCGCAGCCGCTCACCTCCAGGTAGTGCAGCAGCGGCAGGGTGAAGAGCCGCGGCGGCAGCCGCCCGCCCGCCGCCCGCACCCGCTCTTCCAGCCCGGGCCCGGTCAGCAGCAGCTCCCGCCGCCGCTCCCGCTCCGCCAGCTCCAGCTCGGGCCAGGGCTCGGACACCGCCGCCGCCGCCATCGCGCCGCCGCTTCCGCAGCCACTCCCGGCGTGTTTCCGGGGCACCCTCGCGTCACTTCCTGCCAAGGCCGGAAGGGGCCATAGAGAACACGCTCGGACGCTAGAGCGCCACAGCGAGTGCCACAGAGGAGCGGGTCTTCCCCCAAGTGGGGCCGTGGGGCGGGGTTGGGAGGTTCGTTCCGTTCCAAGTCTCGTCAGCCCCGAGCTCGGGAATCCGGGGGACCGCTCCCTCCTGGCCTGGCCTTGACCCCTTGCCTCTGATCCCCTCTCCTAGACGGAGCCCGCCTTCCTGGCCGGTGAAACTCCCGGATCCGTGCTCAGGTGGAGAAGGGGATTAGAGAAAGCCCCGCCCTGCACCTGCTGTTTCCCAGGAGCCTGAGCCCGAAATAACCCGGATGCCAGAGCGGGGCGTTTAGGGGCGTGCTCGGCCGCCTTCAATACCCGATCAAGCTCCCCTAGTAATTTTCCGTGCGCTGCCCTCCTCTCCTGCCCGGGCGTGAACGCCCAGCTGCCCTGCTGTGTTCAGGGTCGGGTTCGCTCTCTCATCACGATGATCTTGGGTTAAACCTTCCTTGCATTTTTTTTCTTTTTTTAAAGATTGGCACCTGGGCTAACAACTGTTGCCAATCTTCTTTTTTTTTTTTAAAGATCGGCACCTGAGCTAACAACTATTCCCAACTTTTTTTTTCTTTTTCTGCTTTATCTGTGTGTCTTTTTGCTTGCTCAGTTTCTCCAGAATAGATTTTTGGGGAAGAGTCCAACAGTTCATGCTATTATATGCCATTTTGACAGGCTTTGAGAATATTCATAGTTTGATAGTAGCCAGCCCTGGAAACGACCCAACTGTCCACCAACAGAAGAGTGATAAGTCAGTTGTGAGACATTTATCAAAATGGACGGCCCCATTGAGAAGTGCTAAGCTACACACAACAGCATGAATGCCTATCAGGATGGTGACATAGAGGGAAAAAGCGGATCACAGAAGAACGCATCTAGTATGATTCCATTTGCGTAGCTTAACACGTCAGACTGAAGATTATATTACTTAGGGTTACCTTCATATGTGGTAAATCTATGAAGACAACCCAGTGTCGATACATTATTCCCGAAAAGCGGAGCTGAACTTACTGTCTCTAAGGCCTCGTGTCGACTGTGCAAGTGAGTCGTAAGTGATTCATTTTTCTGGAGCCCAACTAACATCTCTGAGCCGACTTCGTGACCCTGTAGGGGTCAGCTTTTGCGGTGGTGACGTTGGCCAAAAAGCAACTGTGAACTCCCAGGGCTCTCCAACAGTACACGGCGACAGCCATTCCCTCAGCGTGGTGGCTGTGTCGGCTGCGGCGCCGCGTCCTCACCGTCGGGGCCCTGGCTGCGGGGATGCCCCTCTGGTGCCAGCTGTGCTCTCACGGCACAGGGAAGGGACAAGATGGGCAGGGCGACTCCCTCAAGCACTGGGGACGCTTCTGCGTGTTGATCCGTCATGTCCGCTCGTGTGCAGGGGCCGAGGGACCACACCACGAGCTCGCACATGGGGCGGGGGCCTGTGCTGCCTCCAGGACACAAGGCAAGAACAGGTGCAAACGTATAGCAGGAGCCTCCACAGATACTGAGGGAAAAATCTTTAGAACCACAGTCTTAGGGCTGGAGGGAACCTCAGACTTGAATCCTCTCGCTGCTTCCCCTGCCAGGAGCTTCTCTCCTTCATCACAGACTCGGCTCTTCCACCCCAGCTGAGCCCTGCCGATGACAGACCCACCCTCTTCCCGAAGCAGCTCTGTTGGAAAGTGCATCCCTCTGATAAGCCCCAATCTCGCTCTCCCTCACCCCGGCTGGTTCTCGTTCTGCCCTCGGCACACCTCATCCCCCCGCCTCATGACAGCCTGGCACAGACGCTGCTGGCTGCCTGACCTGCAGCCGTGGCATCCTTCTCACTCCCAGAAGGCTGTGTTTAGGTGGTATTTGCCCTGCCCCAAGGGAAGAATCAGGGTTGGTCATGGAAATCCTCTTTGCCAACATTTATTCTAAGGAAAGACTGTGACATCGACCTGGTCAATAAGATAAAAGGGGATGTTTGCTAGGGGCTCCTGGGAAATTTTTCCTCCCTGAGAAAAGAGAGGCATGTGAAGTGAAGGCTATCTCTTATCCACGTTTGTTTTGGCTCAGCACACCAGACTGTAGAATGTGATGCTTGGTGCTGCAGCAGCTATCTTGTGACGATGAGGAAAGACATCACCAAATCAGTAAGAGAAAGGAGCAGAAATGTGGAAGGAGCCTGGATCATTTCCAGTGGTTTTACTGTTGTTCAGGTATTTTTAAATTTTTGAAAATTTAAGTTATACACTGAATTAGCATTGCTAATCTAACAAGGTGACATGCGCTATGTTCAGAAAGTGTTCTTGTATATCTACCTAATCCTCAAGAGAAGAAAGAAAGTGCTAATCAACAAAGCACAGCTTCTGTTGCAAGAATAATCCTTATTCTGGTCAAAGACTTTTTGATCAAGTGGAAGACGAACAGGCTGGTTTTGAAAGCAATGCAGTAACCTGGCCATGGAGTCTCTGAGGGCTCATGATTACCTGAAGCCTAGGACACACTGGAAATATTTCCTTTGAAACAAAAAACACATCTCATTATCATTATAAATGATAACAGTCCATGTGCAAATCCCAAAATGTTCACAGCATCCTCTCTGAATTATCATCCCCCCCCACCTGCTAGCGTAGAATGAAAAAGAGCATTTTGGGCACCTAGTACAATTTTCACAAAAATACACCATGACTCAGAGATGGCCCATTGATATGTTTTGTCTTTTAAGATTGAGCTTTAAAAAAGATAAAATATTATTGTATCACTTAAAAATGTTTATTATTAATTGTATTTTCCACTTGTATAGTTTAATTTGTTTTTAATATTTTAATAAATTTTACCTGCTAATATTTTATTTGCTAATTGAATGATTAATTATATTTAATCTTTACCTTTATGAATTTATGGTTCATTTGATGTTTTGTAATATGTTTATAACATATTTTAAATGCATTGGATATTAAGTTGCCTTAACATTTTTATCATATGAATTACAAACTATTTTCAGTAAAAATACTGTATTTATGTAAAAAAGATGCTGAAATGCTGGTATTGTTTCTTTCTCTGGTATTGCCATCTCTAGTCCCTGTTAAACTTTTTCTGAATATCTCCCAGGTTGTGGGGACCTTTTAGAAATGTGATACAAACATCAGGCACGTCATGTTCTGGTGTTTATTATGGTGGACAGAATAATGGCTCCAGAGACGTCCATGTCCTGACTCCCAGAACCTGTGAAGATATTAGGTTTGAGGGCAAAGGGGAATTAAGGCTGCAGATGGGATTAAGATTGATAGTGACCTTGAGATGGGAGATTCTCCTGTGGGCCCAGTGCAGTCACAAAGGTCCTTAAAAGTAGGAGAGGGAAGGAAGACAGGGAACCGGAGAGAAGGCAGCCTGGAGAGCTGGCCCTCTGTTGCTGGCTTTGAACATGGAGGAAGGGGCTCAGCGCTAAGGAAAGTGGGCAGCCTCTAGGAACTGGGAAAGGCGAGGATTCTCCCTGCAGCCTCCAGGAGGGCAGGCAGCCCGCCGACACTGCGGTTGTAGCCCGGTTGCCTCTGTCAGGCTTCTGACGTACAGATGCGAGCTAACACGTCGTGGTTTAGAAGCCACTAAGCTCGTGATAATTTGTCACAGCAGCAACAGAAAACTAATGTAGTAGCATGTTCTGAAATTGTTTACACATTTCCCTTCACACTTTAAAAACCAGGCTAGAGAGCTGCTTGTTCCTTTCCTCGTGACATGTAGGAATGCTCTCTGTGTCTTTGGACGCATTCTTCGTGGAGTAAGTGTGGTCAGTGCATCCTCCCAGTTTCTCATTTCTTTAAGGTGTCTTCGGATGCACAGACGTTCATAATTTTAGGAGGTTTTTGATGACTGTTTCAATCTCTTCACTTGTGGTTGGTCTATGTAGGTTCTCTGTTTCTTCTTGATTCAGTTTTGGGAGGTTGTGAGTCTAAGAATTTATCCATTTCAGGTGTTCATAATTTTATATTCATAACTTCAGAAAGTGTTCTTGTATATCTGCCTAATCCCCAGGAGAAGTCAGACGATCGATCTGTCTTTTACAGTCATCTTTTTTGTGTCTTTTAAAACAGATCTTTAATTCAAGAACAGAAAGAAATAGTCACATATTTTTCCAGTTGAAAGTTTTAAAGGTTTGCTTTGTACATTGACGTCTAGAATCTACCTGGAGCTGACGTTTTGTATTTCAGGTGAGATAAGGATCCTATTTGGCTTTTCCACAGGGATAATAATTTTCTTTCCAGACCATAGATCTCTGTCCTAATCAAAAATCCACATATATGTGGACCCATTTCTCTGGGAGGGGAAATCCCTTCTTGTCCCCTTCTTTCTTTCTCCCTTTCTTTTTCCCTCTCATTTTTCTTCTTCTCTCTTCCTTCTCCCCCTCCTTTTTCAGTGCACTGGGCACTCTTTTGTGTAAAACTTAAAATTATTTTATTCAAGTTTCACAAAAACTGCTGTTGGGATTTTGATTTTTGATATTAGTCAAAAATCTAAAAACATGGAATGTTTCTGTCTTAGCTACAGGCCATGCACATTTTTGTTAGATTTATTTATGTGCTTTATAGTCATTGCTACCATTGAATATTACTTCTTGCTGGTGCATAAAAATGCAACTGATTTTTTTTTTTTCCAGATTTTATTTTTTCCTTTTTCTCCCCAAAGCCCCCCGGTACACAGTTGTATATTTTAGTTGTGGATCCTTCTATCTGTGGCATGCGGGACGCCGCCTCAGCATGGCCTGATGAATGGTGCCATGTCCGCGCCCAGGACTCGAACCAGCGAAACCCTGGGCCGCCAAAGCAGAGTGCACGAACTTAACCACTCGGCCACGGGGCCAGCCCAATGCAACTGATTTTTGTATAATGATCTTATGTCACCTATTAGTTTTAACAATTTTTCTAAAGATTCTTTTGAGTTTTCTAGTTATTCAAATCATTCTACAATCAATGAGAGTTTTGTTTCACCTTCCCAATCTTTGTGGCTTTATTTTTCTTGTCTTATTTCCTCTCTCTTCTTGTCTACTTCATTTTCTTGTCTTATTATGTGTTGTCTCATCTTGGCTAGAAAATCCAAAACAATACTAAATAGAAGAGATGGCAGTGAACATCCTCATCGTATTCTTGATTTTCAAGAACATGCGTCTGGCGCTTCCTCACCTAGAATAATACTGCTGTGGACATAGTCTTACCTGTTCACCTTTTCCTCCTACTTCCAGTTCACTAACAGGCTTTTCGTGGTTGAGTTTAGTCCAGATTTCTCCCTTCATTTGAGTATTTGCACAGCTTTTCTCATTAGTCAATCAATGTGGTGAACTGCATCTGTAGATTGTCCTGCACTGAAAGGTCATCGGACCTTCTGCTTCTGGTCAAGATTCAGTAACAGGGACCGAATTTACCCTCTAGCAGGAACGATAAAAACAGATGTGAGAAATAGAGGAAACAACAGTTTTCAAGACCCTGGACACCAGGTAACAGAAGAGAATGGTGCCTAGGAGATGGGAAACCAACCGGGTGAGCCCTGCTGAGCTCCCTGCCTCGGGAGCCTCTGGGCTGTGGAGCGGGGAGGGGAGCCGGGCGGAGCCGGCAGCCTCCCTGAGCTGGGGAGACACAGCCCAGAGCGGGGAGACCGAGGCAGCCCGGATCAGAGAACAGAGTAGCTGTAGCGCCACGCTGAGCGCTAGCCGCTCTGCCCTACACGGTCCTCCCTACTCGTGGAATAGGACAAATGTTACACTGTGCTTCCTGTGGGACAACCAAGATCTGTTAAACTGTGAGACCTGAGAAAAGGAATTCCTCTGTGTTCTCAAGATGTTTGAGACCCTCAAGTAACAGAGACAGGGCCTCTGACCTATATTTCTATGAGAAATAGTATAAGGTATGTGGGAGAAGGTACGTTTTCTTGGCATGGTCAGAACAAGTGTACTATGTAATTGTGTCTGGTTTATATTGAAATATCCAAGAGTACCACCTGATGCTGCTGGATGGAGCCATACGGGGCCCAGCGGTTCAATTAACGTTCTAGAAGCTAACAAACGGCCGGTCATACTGATGTTGGTGATCAGGTATTTTGAGAGGTGGAATTAATGCCTCTGAGGACACTATCCCGGCAGAGGAGAGTTGGCCTGAAGTCTTAGCCTTGATGAACGATCGTTGATTATGGGTCTCAGTCGCTCGGCTGATGTAAACCAGAAAGGGCAGAGAGCTGCAGACTGGGGGGGCAAACGAGCTGTGAAGTTGGCACAAAATGACAAGGATCAATGGTCGTGCCAGTGTCCTTCACGGAGCCCTAATCCTTAATTGCCTTGTTATCCAGTCTGTTGATTTTTTTCTATCTTGTTTAAAAAGTTCTCCATCCCAAGGTTGCAGAGATGCTCTCTGTTTTCTTCCGTGGCTTCACAGTTTCTAAAGCTTTATGGTTTTAGGCTTTGTCTTTAGGTCTTTGTTTCTTGAGGGGTAATTTCATCCTTGGATATGGTGCAGTTTTGGACAGGGGTTCAACTTAATTTTCTTCCGCATGATGAGCCAGTCTTCCTACTAAACGCTCCATCCTTTCCTGTGGTGTCGCTTTGGTCACATATCAAGTTCCACATGGTGGCAGCCAGCAGTCTCCGAGATGCCCCCAAGGACCCCCCTCCTGTGGTTACGCCCTCTGTAGCCCCTCCGCGTTGAGCAGGGCTGACCTGTGTCCCCAACAGGCTACTGCAGAAGTGACAGAGCATGACCTCTAGGACCAGGCCTTAAGAGACATTGTGGCTTCCATCTTGGTCTTGGCCACTCGCCCTAGGGGAATCAGCCACCATGTTGTGACATTGAGGGGACACCCAAGCAGCCCTGTGGAGAGGCTCCCACAGCAGGGGACTGAGGTCCCCAGCCACCAGCCAGTACTGCCTTGCCAGCCACGTGAGGGCCTCTTGGAACTGGATCCTCCCACTCCCTCCGGCTTTCAGAGGATGCAGCTGAGGGGAGAAAATGATCCCCAGGTGTGCCCCTGGGAGACCCTACAAGAAACAGGCAGACACAGCTCATCCAGCATCAACCAGCTCCTGGGGTCCCAGTCCAAGGCCGGCCCATGGCCCTCCGCTCCAAGCCTGGAGCACCACCCGCCCAAGGTGATGACGGCAAGGACCCGGGGTCGGTGGCCTCCCTACCTCTGCAGCCCCAGGCCCACAAGGGTCTCCCTCTGCACAAAGCTCTGCCAACCGAAACAAAGCGTCCAGGTAAATGTCAGTGAAGGAGTTTATTCAATAATCAAGGGGAGGAACTGGAGCCCCGGGAAACAGCTCGACAGAATGCTCTGATGGAAGTGCTCCGAGGTGTGTGGGTTCAAGTGCAGCTTATACATCTTACAAACAGTATATGTGCAGAAAAAAATGTACAACTAAATTTCATATGTGTCAAAAGGCGTAGGGTACATCTGGTTTTTCTCTAGTTTGTATATTAAAGATAACATAAAGAAGGATTTCTTGGTTATGCATCAAAGTTCTGGGATGCTGATGTTATCCACGTGTGGAGGGAGGCAAGGACCAGGGTGGCTAATTACTCCCTCCATCTCTAAGAAATGCGGCTGGCATGCAGGAGCTAGGTCCCCTTTCTCTTTTCTGCTGTTGGTTTCTCCAGCTGGCGGCTTCCGTCACGAGACGGGGGTTGCAAGTTCATTCTGACACAGGCTGAGGAGGGCGTGGACGGCAGCTTCGCAGCACAGCATGGAGTTTACTGTGCTGACTTAGAGCAGACGCCGTTTGCTGGCTAGATTTGTCTCTTAGACCAGGGAGAGGGGTCCCAAAAGTTTGTTCACAGCTCCAAGTTGTGCCAGTCCCACCCACCACCAACCCCCCCCCCACAGGAATCCTGTGCAGCCTTGGGGGCCTGCGTGGGCTTCTGGAGGAGTCCTGGCACTTTTGGGAAGGCAGGCGCCTGTGAGATGGTCTATTCTGGGGGCCGCAAACTTTCTTTTGCATGGAAACTTTCTGCAAAGGCAATCTTAGGCGGGTCCAATAAGCAAAAGTGAGCAGATCAAAATGAGCTCTTCTTGCGGGTGGGGGACCTGGACGCATTCCAGGGAAGACCTGGAGGCGCTGGGGCCTCCCAGTCAGCAGACTGCACCTGTGCATGCTGGGCATTTAGAAAGGGGTGTGTATGTGTGTGTTGGGGCGGGGGGCGCTGCTTTCTCCCTCTGATCCCCTCCGGGATGGCAATGCTGGCTCCGACTGCAGCCCGCCCAAGGCCACGGCATTAGGCCCCAGACTGGGCTCAGCGCTCTGGGTTGCCTGCGAGCAGCAGCCCTGGCGCGCCCGCCACTCCCGGGGCTGGTGCCGGCACGTCCGCGTGCGCGCCCGCGCGCTCCAGCCCGGATCCCCGCGTCGGGTGAGTTCTCCTCTGGCAGACGCGCCGACCAGGGTGTCGAGAGGGACACCATTGCCAGGTCCGAGGACCCGGCCTTCTAGGGGACCCCGGGGATTAGAGTGGCAGGACCGGGGTGGCCTCCGGCCCCACCTGAGGCCTCGGTCACCCGGCAGGAGCAGGGACGCAGGGGCGTCAGGTCCAGGGCCAGGGGTGCGGGTGGGGGAGGCTGGGCACAACCCGGACCCCAACCCGGTCCCCGACCCTGACCCCGACGCCGCCCAGGCTGAGGCCGGGAGCCAGAGTCCCCAGACACCTGCAGTCCTCACCCTTCTGCTTCTGTTCCAACCACCAGGGTGCCCCCCTACCCCCCAGATTAGGGACCCGGAATTTGGGAAACAGCATTCCCAAGGCGCTCCTTACCCACGGGGAGGGAAAGATCTCGGTCCAGAACCGTCGCAGTGGTTTCTGCAAGGTCCCCCACCTTCAGGCAGGACGCTGCGCCCCCATTTCCAGGACTGGTCCTTGGACACCGGGAGGCACCAAGGAGGGCCTGGCCAGGTGAGCGGCGTGGAGGCGGCTGTAGGACACGCTCCTGGGGCAGAGGGCCCAGAAAGGGCCTCGTTTGGGGAGGAGCCGGCAGCAGGCCTCCCGAGGGGTCGCCTTCAACCGCCCAGTCCGGCCCCCCTCCCTGCCACTTTCCCTGCGGGAAGATCACTCCCGTCCCAGAAGCTCGAGCGCTCGGAGACCCGCAGGCCCAGGCGGGGCGGCGTGGCCCCTCCTCCCGGGGCCATCCTTCCCAGGAGACACGCCTCCCCCCCCACCCCCCACCCCCCCAACCCCCCCCCGCTCCGCCCCGGGAACCCCGGAGGCTGGAAGGCAGCTCCCTGGAATTTCGGCGCCCTCTGGGCAGGTGGAGGCCGTGCCGCAGTCTCCTCACCCGCACTTCCCAGTCGGCTGAGCCTAACCCGGTGCAGGACTGGAGGCTGCGCGCCGGAGTGCTGGGCGCTTGCAGCGGGCGCTGGCTTCCCCGCGCCGACGACGCACAGCGGCCGGGCTGCGCAGAGGTGGGAAGCGCCAAGCGTGCACCCAAGGAACGTGGCGCCTCCTCCAAGCCCGAGCCGGCCTCATCGGCTCTTTTCCCTCAGCTCCATTCCCCAGAGGGGGAAACTGAGGCAGAGACCGGTTGTTGTCCTCAGTCCTCCTGTATCTGTTCCTTTCAGGAGCCAGGACCTAGACAGCGCTGGGGGGCCCTCCCCACACCCCCAACCCCGGAGTGGCAGAGGCGGCGGAAGCACAGAGCACAGGGTCCACATCTGGGCGCACAGCCTTCCAGCATTGAGCGCGCGCTTGGGCGCCGAGCCAGTGTCCCTGCCTACCCTGGGGGATGACACGCCTGCCTTTCAGGTCCTTGTAGGATTCCAGAACACCCGCGCCCGGGGCGCTCAGCTGAATCGCTTCCAGCAGCTTGCCAGGGTCACCGCTCCAAACGCCGACATTACCCTCCTGTCCAGCAGCGGCCTCCCCAGCGGTCCAGGTGCAGGAGGCTCAGCCCCTGCCCAGGACTTTCCCGGTCCGGGGAGGGCGGCGGCGGCGGGGCGGGGCTGCGTAGAGGCCCGAAGGCCGACAGGACAGCAGGAGCACGGCCGGCGCTGCCGACACAGCCACAACCGGGCCACACGGTTAAGAGCGCACGGTGCGGGAGCAGGCTCCCGTTGCTAGAACCGTCTAGTTTTCAAGAGCAAGTGGAGCACACTCCAGATTCCTCTAGGTCAATCGTGATAGGGCCCAGCAGCTGGAATTAGAGCTCATGCCGCACCACTGTCAGTTTTCTCCAGAAAGCGAACTCTTTTCTCCCAGAAGGGCTCTCGAGTGCACACCTAGCCTCTCAGTGTACACGCCCCACTTAACCAAGATACAACGTTTAAAGTACTTTTTGCTGTTTAAACTGTAATGCCACGCTTTTGGGTTTTTTTTTTGGTGAGGAAGATTGTCCCTGAGCTAACATCTGTGACCATCTTCCTCTATTTTGTATCTGGGACACCCCCACCGCATGGCTTGATGAGCTGTGCATAGGTCTGCGCCCAGAATAGGAGCCCGCAAACCCTGGGCCACTGAAGCGCAGTGCGCAAACTTAACCGCTGTGCTGGGGGACAGCCCCTGTCATGCCATGTTTTAAGTTAATATATATTTGTGTAAAGGAAAAAACTGTACATTATAACTTCAAAATGGAAACAATTACAAAATTATCATAGCTGATAGTTTAAAAGCACTCTACAAATCTAGAGAAAATACTGCATTTTTACTTATTTGAAAAGCAAAATAGCCTTGTTGGCTGGTAAAAATATACCTTCTTCGAAGAGGGGAAGAATCACAGCAAGAGACCAGAAAGACGAAGCCTCCACTGGGCACTGTCAGAGCCTTTATGGAGCATCCTGACTTTACTCCACACGAAAGAATTGGTCAATAATTTCCTCTAATTTGTATGTAGCTTAAAATCTTTTAGCTTCTTCAGCAGTGAACCCACGTTGACAATACCTCCCTCTGGGCAGCTCTCCTCGCTGCCCCTTCTCAGCAGATCTCGGCCTCCCACCGGGCTGAGCCCCCTGCCGGCTTAGGAAAGTACGTGTAGCTTACAAATGGCTTTTACTTATAATCTTGAAATAAAAGTAACAAAACACTTAGTGATGTTTTTATTATATTAACATTCTCAGGGTGAGTTAACCCCTGAGCCCTAAGCAACAATATATTCCTGAGAGATTTTATAATTCTGGTGCCTGAAATAAAGACAAATAGAAAAGTGTGTTAAAACATGAGAAAGTTGCAAATTTTCATTAAAAGTATTTACATTTGTATTCTAATACCACATTTATAGACACAACACTTTTAAATTAATAGAATATTTTGAAATATGAAAATAGAAATATTGTTAAATAGCCACAACACATTCATGAATGAAAATTCAATTTTAATTACTGTTCCAAATTTAGATATTTATTTATGAATGGCCAAGGGATCTTACAGTTCCTTTTTAATTTTTTATTCTCTATTCTTGGTTCCTTCATAGTACATAACTCTGTAAAGCTTTTAATAGCCACTAATCACTTCCAGGAGTCATTTCAACAGAAATGCATGATTTCTCTGTGACAAGACTAACCTGTTTTCAATGCACCCAATTTTGTCTGTCAATCACTAAAAATTAAATATTTTTATAAATATTTTGTTACAATATATAGAAAACATGATATATGTATTTCTTAAATTTTAATTGGCGAGAGAGAATAATTTCCCGGTTGACTTTCCCCGTTTGTTTTATTTGAAGAAGCGTTTTATCTGTGCTTCAAACGTGGCCAGACGACAGGAGCCAGCAGCTTTGCGAAACCAGGAAGGATCACTTTACAGTTAATCCGGCATCTGTACTCTGCTTTTCTAGGAAAGGTTCACCTTATTCCTACTCCACACTTACTTTTTAATAGAGCATCCTTTTGAAGGTAATTGTCTTGATCAGTCTCACTCTGGCTGTATTTTGAGTTAACCATATGAGAAGGTATTAGTTTACCAAGAATGCAGATTGATTAGTGCATATTCATGGTCACTAGCTGTTAGTTTTCTAAAATAGATTTTGTTGTTTGACAAGGTTCGGCATTAAAAATATTTATACACTAACAGGGTAGTACCAATCTCATCAATCCATGCATTTCCAGCTGGCATGTGGAAAGCCTGCCCGTGCAGCGCTCAGGAGGAAGGCGCGCTGGGCACGTGGCGGGATGGGGAGGCCGACTTCCTTGGTCTCCAGTTGCCTTGGCCTCAGGGGTTCGTTTCCGAGCAGACTTCAGACAAATGCCGGCTTTCCCCCCCACTGCCAGACATGAAGCAAGGTGGACCACTTCCCCGGGGCACGAGGGCTGGGCAGGAGACTGGGTTTTGAGGTTTGGTTTCATCATTTTAAGTGATGTTTTGGTGTTTTAAGTTTCATACGAAGTGTCTGGGAAAGTGGACTCACAGTTGATTACCATGTGGATTTGAGGGGGACAGGGGGACAGCCCGAGCCTGGTGGTCTGAGTCTGCGGTTCTGTGTTGAAGGCCCCCTTGTGAATGTTAAACAAAGTAGAAGTGACCACGTGCTGGAGTCAGGACAATGCACCGCCCTGAGGGTTTCAGAAGGGGTTGTTCTGAGCGACACCGGTGGCTGGGAGCCCAGGATAACCGGTGGGAAGTCATTTCATCATTGTTTTTAGCACTTCGCACGTGTAAAGACTGTGAAGGCCCCTGAGGAAAAGCATGACGTGACCCACACCAGTGTGACCTCAGTTCCCCTGGGACTGACTGTGGGGTGGGGATGGGGGCGAGAGGGGGGGTCTGCCACGAGGGCAAGTCTGCCAGAGACAGAGCACTGTGCACGGAGCACCTAGCAGGGTGAGTGCTGACGGGCACCAAGTCTCAGGAATGCGTGTTTTTTACCTTTATTTTTTGCTCTAGTGGAAACACAGTTGTGTGGGTACTGACCGCCCTCCTGCCCTGCGAGGAGGGGCAGTGAGCAGATGGCTGAGCAGACAGTGCCTGCGGGAGGAGAAGGCACAGGGAGATCCTCGAGCATGCCGCGGCTCTCAATCGTGTCACTGCTTAGCAGCGAGCAGAGCCCTGCGGACCTTCCACCCCGTGGGAGAGACCAAACGCGGAGGGTCACAGTGAAGCTCCCAGGGGAATCGCTCCAGGCGGTTGTGCACAGAGGACGCTGGGCTCGCACTGTGCCCTTCACACGCGGACCCGCCCCGGCCACTGCGCTCAGTGAGCTCCCGGCCAGGAGGCGGACCCTCTCCGAACAGAATGACTCCTCCTCTGTTGACTCTGCGCCTGAGAAGGCAGAGGCCTGGCAGCTTGAAACGACAGCGAGACCAGCTCCTAACTGGGCTGCAGGGCTTTGGTCAGTTCCACACACGGTGCCGACAAGGAAGGACGAGCACGGCCGGGAGCTGAGGGACGGCAGGGGTGGGCACGGGGGCGCCACATCCAAAGGCGGTTTTAGGAGAAATGGTTCACAGTCAGGAAACTCGCTCTGTCTCTCATGGAGACAAAGGAGACGGACGGAGTGCTGTCATCGCTTTGTGTATGTCCTGCCAGAGCCCTTACTCAGGCCTCCCTTTGGGGTTGGGATCTTGCTTCCGGCCTTTGGTCCTGAGGTCCCTGATTTGGTCACAGCTGGGCTTTTACCTGCAGCGTACGCACAGACACACAGAGCACAGGCACGGAGTTAGAAGGGGACTAACACACGAGTCAGAGTGCAAGACCTCGGCAACAGGATGTGTGGCCAGGCGTCATCAGACACGGGGGGAGGAACAGGACATGAGGGCTGTGACACTCTTCACCTGTCTAGGGGTCGGCCTGAGCGTGCGGGGGTCTCAGGCCACAGGTGGCTGGGCTGAGCGGGGGAGTGTGAGAAGTAGCCGTGCCGGCCACTGAGGAGGCGGCACGTGTGATGGCAGGGAGGAAGGCCGGAGAGCTCGGAGGAGCGCCTGACACAGGGTCAGAAGAAAGAGTGGAGCCATTCACCTAACTGTTGGCTTCATGAGATCAGCTCCAGAAACAAGGAAAAGGAGCTCCCTCTGCCATGCCGGGGGGCAGGCCCTCCCGACCCCCATCTACAGGAGGCAGTGGCGGAGGGCGGCCTGTGCTAGGCCCACCCAGTCCTTAGCACTGGCACAGACGAGCGCAGACACATGGGCTGCTGCCCTCGTGTTTCTTACAAACCCTAAACTCAAGCTCTGTATCCGGAAGGCTTCTGGTCAGGAATAATTTCCTAATGAAACGGTCATATTTCCCTGTAAGGGCTCTAAGGCTGACGTAAACTAGCCAGGGTGACGTTTGCAAGCCAGGTGGGAGCGTCGTGTCTGGGCCGTGATTCAGCTTCAGGTCTGTAGACCCTCTGGAGTTGGGGTGCAGGAAGACACCAGGAACCAGGCTGTGCCCCTCACAACGCCCAGTGAGTCTGGTTGGTTAACTCAAGGAATGCCGCCCACAGAGCCTTGGGGAAGAGCAGAACCAGGATGAAGGGGCCTGCGACAAGAGTTTGGTGCCAGCGAGAAGAATTCTGGTTACACGATTAACCTGCTCGTTAATTAAGGAACCAGAGATAGAACAGAAAGACGCTGGTGGGGCGCTCCTGACTGGGTGAGGATGGCGGGCTGGGAGCCGAGGGCACGGCTCCGACGCGGGGCCTGGTCCTCACCCGGTGGCAGAGTCGGAGCCGTGTGCAGCACGTGTGTCTTGCGCAGGTTCATTGTGCAGCCCGCGGGGCCCATGAGGTGAGCTTTCCATGCCTGAAAGGAGAAAGGAGGCACGCAGTGTGTCAGTCAGGCAACCGAGAGGGACTTGGTGGCTCTTGCAGCATCTGAGACAACCTCCCGTCAAAGACGAAACCAGAGGCAGCTACAGCTGCAGGAGGAGCGGCTCCTGAGCTCTCCGCACGCGTCCACGATGACCGCCTCCCAGCTGCTGATGAGCGCTGTGTGCAGAGCAAGCTCCGGAAGCCCCCGCGGCTGACTCAGTGACCACGCGTGTCCCGTGCCCCCTGTGGACAGGGCACCCTGGCTGAGCCCTGAGCACAACAGCTCAGACTGCCATCACACAGGAGCGTGCAAATGTGCAATCCAGTTTAGGGAGTACATGGCGCAGGGGACTTTGGGTAGCTTCTAGGAGCTGAGAGTGGCCCCAGGTTGACAGCCAGCAAGAAAACAGGGATCTTGGTCCTCTAATGACAAAGAAAAGAATTCTGCCAGCGACAGAATGAGCTTGAAGGCGGATCCCTCCCCAGTGGAGCCCATGGAGGAGAAGGCAGCCCACCGACGGCATGACTGCAGCCTGTGGCACCCTGAGCAGAGGGCCCAGCTGAGTCGTGCGCAGACTCCCGAGTGGAGGCTGCAGAAACTGAGAGATAATAAACGGGGGTTCAAGCTGCTAAATGTGTGGTGATGTGTTATGCAACACGGGTGACTCAAATATGTAGAAGGCAGAGGAAAGGCAGAACAAGCCTGGTGACTGCCGCATAGCTGTTTACCGTGGGCACGAGGCTGTCACTTCAAATCAGGTGTTGAGGGACACGAAGGCAAGGAGGAAAAGGAGGCCACCAGCTAATGTTTGCATTGCTCAGAGTAGGGAACCAACAGAGAGTAACCACACAGAAAGATGGGCAGCATGTGACAGTGTCAGGGTAAAGGTGGCAATCAGAACAAAACACAAAGGCTCTTCAATTCTAAAAATAAACAAGGAGAGAGAGAATGTGGGTGTGCATGTGAGAGCTGCTTTTATTAAAAAAAGATGATAAACCATAAAAAAAATTTGTTCTGTAAGAGGACGGAAAGGCGAGCAGAGGCAGAGCCAGCAGCTTCTGTCTGGTCTTCTCTGAATATGCCTCACTGGATAGATTTTGCAACCATGCAAGTATTTTATATACTTATACAACTTAATTGTTAAAAATCCCCTAAAAGTTGCATATGAATATGAAAATGAAACTATTGAATGTAAACGAATTTCCAGTTGATGGCATAACCAGGTGGAATGATTCCGAGTGCCGGTGCACAGAGCCGTCGACCCGCCTCACCAGTGAGCACACGTAAAGACAGGCAGAGCGGGGAGAGGACTTCCAGCAGTCGTCTCATGCCCGTAGTGCTGGCGCTGCTGCTCTGAGATGGCCTGTGTGTAAAGAGGGGCAAGGCCAGTGCATAATTTGCGATATTCTAATTCTAACATCTCCAGGGGCTTTGAGAACTGGATTCTTGAGAGGGAAGGAAGGAGATGTGAGACAGAAGAGGTTGAAGAAAACCCTGACCACTCAGGCTCTGAATCGGAAATGTCAACTGAACTGAAGATGTCTCTATCTTGACACTCCCTGGTTCTGTCCACTGAGAGGCCAGCAACATGACCGGCCCAGGAGCAATGAGCATCTGAGGCAGCCAGTGGTGGTCTTGAAATACCGATTTCCTCTAAAAGGAACCTGGCCTCTCTGAAGAAATGGATGCTCTCAGGTCTGTGGCACCGTGTTCACCAGATGGCCAGGAAGGTCGACACCCATTAGGGTCCCATCCATAACATGAGGAGCCCATGTGACAAGGCTACCCCGGCTGGAGGAGACGGTGCATGCATCACTGAGGGTGGTGACTGCAATGACTGGAGCACATCCAATAGCTTAACCCCATGAGTTCACAATGATACTAAAGCCAAAACAAAACAAATAAGCTACTGCTAGAACACCGTGGTGACCCAGCTTGTTAGTTAGAAAACCAGTCAACAATGGAAGAGAATTAAACATTTATCTTGCCTTTCCAGGACAAAGTCTAGCCCAGGCAGACTGAAGGGCAGAGGAGGGAAAGTTTCTGCTTAAAGAAACGTGCAAGCTAATGAGTGGAGAAGGAGGCAGAAGTGGGACATGTAGATCTTGTGGAGTCCCTAATGAGCTCGTGGATCTGGCCTGGAGAGTCAACAGCTGCTGACATCACACACGCCATGAGCCTCCGCATGAGAGCCCACCACCAACCATGAAGCAGCCACAGGAAGAGAAAGGCGTAAAGAGTCACACCTGTATCTGATCAGGCTCTAGTCAACCTCCAATTCACAGGAGATACAGAGGACAGAGACGCGTGTTAAACGACACCATGTGGGGTCCAATGAGCCAGTCCACATGATGGAAAACCCTACAGGACAAATGGCCGCCTCATCAAATGGTAAGAAAAGCAAGCATGAGAAGGAAGTTATTTAAAAACATACCAACCCATCTCAACGAGTGGGCGTGTGGGCCTTCTCTGGGTCCTGATGAACAAAGCCTCTGTGGCTACCTGGAGAAGGCCTTACGTCTAGAGCCCTGTGGTGGGACGTTTAGAGAGGAAGCCACCTGCTGTCTTGGTGTGCTTCAACACAACGTGAGAGGGGAGCAGGCAGGTGGGGGTGGGGCTGCAACAAGGAGCTATGAGCGAGTTATTCAGGGGCATGGGGCCGACAGGGCACCTACGGTTCCTCTGCTTTCTCGTGTCCTTTATTACGGAGCTGACATTTTCTAAGAGAGAGGATGAGCCTTGGACAACTGGATGGATGAAAGGGCTGGGAGCAGCTGGGGGAAGCCTGTACCTGC
This sequence comes from Equus asinus, assembly GCF_041296235.1. Classification (NCBI taxonomy): domain Eukaryota; kingdom Metazoa; phylum Chordata; class Mammalia; order Perissodactyla; family Equidae; genus Equus; species Equus asinus. Next base: position 111,539,675 of record NC_091794.1, on the reverse strand, counting down.
TGTTTCATAGGTGGGTTTTCTGTGGTCAAGAGGAAGCTGCAGGGCATTGCTGGGTCTGGGCCATCTTGCTGGCACCGCATCCCAGGGGGCTGGCACAAGGAGAGCCCAGCAGCAGGATGCTGCGGCTGGACTGCAGGTGGCAGTGGCTAAAGGGGATGACGCAGAAGTGGCTGAGCCAGAGGCAGGTCTCCAAAACTGGGCCCTGGGCGGGCCCCACAGGGGCTCAGCATGGCTGTCTGGCACAGAGAGGGCATCACCTGCCATCGTGTTAGCCAGAATGACCAATATGGAGTCTCTGACTCCCTGTGGTCCCTCCTCCTTGTCCCCAGCTCCAGAGGAGCAGGGCACATGGGGAAGGAGAGGGTGGGAATGGAAGACCTTGCCTACTTTCACCCAAGCCACTGAGTTGCAAGCTAACTTATACTGGGGAAGGGAGGAGAGCCTGGATCAGATGTAAAGCAGAATTTCCAAACTGGACTGGGCTCAGTTTTATTATTCAAAAGGGACCAGCGTGTTACAGAATCTGGCTAAGATGCCATTTAGGGCCCCAAATATAGATGAAAGCAATGACCAGGAAAAAATAAAACCATTTCCTGCTCATGTTCCAAAGAGCTGAGACTCCTCAAAGAGACATTTATAGATGTTACGGCAAGAGATGGCGTGACTATGTAGGTAAATGGAAGAACTGTCTGCCAGAGCTAAAGCAGGACCAGCCTGCTCCCTGCAGGCTCAGAATGTTTCCACGTCGTGGTCCAGCACTGACAACGACTTCATCAGCATCACCTAGAAGTGGGCTAGTTACCCCCGTGTTAGGTCACATCCCCGCGTCAGGCCCCTCACCTCTTCTCCAGGTGTGAAGTTCTCATGGCACAAAGGACACCGGTTTGCCAGCTTTTCTGATTTGGCAGCTGAAATGATTTCAATAAAACAAGATTTAGTTACTTCTCTGAAACTTGAACGAATTGCAGAAAAACAGGACGTATCAACCGATGGCCCAGTGGACACTTGGTCTGACACCCCTCCAGCTGGGCCTTGCCCAGGGAGCACACTGGTGACACAGGGCGTGAGGGCTCTTGGCGGGGGCCTGAGGAGGCACTCACGGTTACAGTCTTTCATTTTTATGTGTCTAGGCAGCTCTTCTTTTAAAATGGCCTCGCTGCAGCGGTAACACTTTCCAAACCCGTCTTTTTTGTCACATTCTGTCAGCAAGTGCTCCGTCAAGCTGGATATCTCGACCACCTGGATTCCAAAACACAGAAGAGAGCTGAGAACACGGCCGTGTGTCCTGCCCTGGCCACCCTGCGCAATGTGTGCCTGGCTTCCTGTGACGAGCAAGATGAGCACGGTTTCCTGTGTCGCCGCACAAGAAGGTCAGCTCTGCTTGGGAATTTGTTGCCTCTGGCACTTATCCACCGGGCTTCTGTGGTCATTATTCTACTTGCTAAGGACCCCATGTCCATCTTGTCCTGTTACCTTGGTGGCAGGTGAAGGCCACTGCTCAGGGTGGGGATGTGGAAGCTCCAGTTAACCCCAGTGTGACACTTGTCTCGGGCAGAATGGCTTGGAGGTTCAACCTGTGGCTTTTGGGCTCCAATCCCAGCCCCCTGCCCTTTCCCGAATGTGCACAGAGACAGGCCCACAAGGAGTGCCACAGGACTCTCTCGTCACTCGGACATCTTGGGCAGGATGACTTATAGACGTCCTAAAACTTCATGCCATGGACTTTGACACACTGCTGAGGAGGCTGGTCACTCTCTCGGGTCCAGATCTGTAGCCCCAGGCTGAGGGGTAACTGCTCAGAGGGCGCTGTGTCCCTTCCAGCTCTCCTCTGCAAGACAGAGCCTGGGACAGAGTCCCGGGTCGAGGGAGGAAGTCACTCTCCTCTCACTTCTCCCCCTTTTTAAGAGGAAGGCCTCCTGCAGCAGAGGAGATTAAAAATTGGGGGTAGGGGAAGATTTTTTAAACAGGACTCAAAAAGTATTAACCATAAAAAAGGTTGATGAGGTGGATAGCATTAAAATTAAAAGCTTCTGTTCGTCAAAAGATACATAAGACAATGAAGAGGCCAGACAGAGTGGGGAGGGTGGACCAGCACACACACTGGAGAGGGCTTGCATCCAGTCATGTACAGAGTATGCACCAATCAGTGAGACAAGATCACTGACCGACTTCAAACACGGGCAGGGCACTAGAAGGTGCTTTACAAGAGGGCGGCCAAACGGCCACCCAGTGGACATCAAGAGAGACGCAGGCCGGGAGTGTGACGAGCGCCACCAGGAAGGCTGACTGCGCGCGGCTGGCCAGGGTGTGGAGTGCTGGCCTCGTGCATGGCTTTCACTAGCTCTACAGTGAACATGGGCACACCCAGTGATTCCATAACTAGGTGTGCAGCTACAGCAGTGCATTCACGCGCGCCAGAAGACGTACACAACCATGTCTCTAGCAACATCCCTCATATAGTCTCAAACTGGGCCCACCTACATTCCTAAAACAGTAGAACGGATGGATAAATCGTGGAATTCAAACAAGGGAAGACCACAAAGCAAGGAAACAAACATGACACACAAAAATTACATAACGTATGGTTACGGTTATATAAAACTCAGAAAGCAAGAAACACTAACTTGTGGTGTCAGAAACCAGGACAGCGATGACACTGGGGAGCAGGGGTGTACTTCGAGGGTACTTGGCCTGCGTGGTTGTTACACGGGGCATTTACTTCGTGATAATTCAGGGAGCTGTAACACGTATGATGTGTTCACATTTACATACATGTGTTATACTTCAATGAAAAAGTAAGAAAAACAAATTGTAGTGATATACATTCAATTACTTTTCCCACAACTTTTCCTCTGGAAATACTAAGGGGGGATATTTTGGGACGCGGCCTTTCAAGCACGCGTGTCCAGCGCCTGACCTGTTTGCAGTAGTCACATCTCGTCAGCATGAGGCACTGCTTCCAGTAATGGAGATCCAGGCCTTCTTCTGTGAAGGAGTCACTCCTTTCCCCACAAAAAATACATAAACTGAAACAAAGCAGAAGAGCGCGACCTGAAGGTGCAGGCCTGGTTTAGAAACACCTATGCTGCTCCGGACGCCGCGCTCGGCACCCTGTTCACCCCCCAACAGTGTGCTCTCGGGGACAGGTCCCACCTCACTGGGGGCTCAGGAGGGGCCGTGAGTGTGAAAAAGAGGAGGTATTCCAGTGAAAAGCTTAAGATCCCTTCCAATTCTAACTTTATTTGGCAGAATCAAGCCGAAAGCATATTTAAGTCACAAGAAAAGATAAGACAAAGACATTCCCTTAAATTCCTTATAGATTTGTCTTGGCCACCGCACAGGAAGAGGCTTTTGCTGCTGTGGTGTTTTGTGCCTGTAGTGGCACCTGGACAAACAGGCTCTACCTCTATTGGGTAATGACATGGGAAGCGGTCTTGACTCAGAGTTAATGCTGGTCACTTTAGAGGACCATTTCCCTAGCTTTTAAAACTACCAGCAAGAGCCAGTTAGGGTTTCCATCATCACAATGCACCTGGGAGACTATCTTTATCTCACAGCGTTGTTACGCAGTCCGTCCCTCCGGTCATTACCTGGCGGGTTACAGACAGCGTTACTCACTTGTCCAGATAGTGATTATCTGGAATTTCTGCAGCATCAGGCGGGGCTGCTTTTCTTCCTTGAGTGTCTACAGAATTTAAAAGGAAAGCAATTTAAGTAACTTCTTATAGAAATTACTTTCAAACTTTTAGTAACCAGTTTGATGTGACGCAGATTTTAAAAACACACGAGTTAACAAAGGTAGTAGTGTTTTACATCAGCCCTGGACGGGCTGAGATGCGGCAGGTGTTCAACAGACATCCGACGGATGAAGAAAGCGGGTTTGACAGGCAGTTGCCACAATGCACATTTTACCTACCCTGGTTCTTTGCCTTCACAGCATCGCTTTCTTTTTCCTAAGACACAAAAACAGAGTGATCAGGGACAAATGGCAGTGGTATGAGCGAGAGTCTATCCAGGAGACATTTTGACCCTGAAAGAACGTGCCTAGGTTTGTTTCAAAATGTCTGTCAACAAATAACACAAGTCTATGAAAGAGTCAGCGACACTCTAACGTCTGCAGTCTCCCCTCTCCAGGCTCTTGTCCCCTCACTCCCTGGAGACCACTCTGTCAAGGCCACCGCCCTCCTCCAAGTTGCTCACCCATCACCATGTCCCCCTCATCTCCCGCTGGTCTCACAGCCCAGGATTCGTCACCCCTTCTCCTTAAATCCCTTCTTAGTCTGGCTCCCAGGGCGCCCCACGTGCCTCGTCTCCTCCAGCTTCACTGGCTTCACCTTCCTGACGCCAGGGCTGCCTTCTCCAGGATGCAGCCATCGCCCCTTCTATCTGGACTCACCCTATTGCTGCTCTAGCCAGTCCCCAGGCTTGAAACCCATCTCTGTGCCGAGGACCAAACACGTAAGCCTTTAGTGCGGACTTCTCTGCTTACTCAGCATCTCTGTTTGGAACTTTACTAGTCATCTTAACCTTCATTTGCCCAGACCAAACTCCTGCGCACCCCTCAAGCCTGCTCCTCTGTCTTCTCTGTCACAGATCCCAGCATCTTCAGTCTTCCAGTTACTGAGGGCACAAACTCCGGAGAGACAGCTGACTTCTCTCCCTCTCCCTCTAGAACCTCATCAGACCCATCAGCAAATCCTATAGGCTCGACTTCAAAACATACACAGAGTCCAGTCGCTTCTCCCCACCTACACTGCAAGCACCACCGTGTCTCATCAGGACCCTGGTGACTGCTTCCAAAGGCTCCTAGCACAGTGGCCAGAGTGACTCCATTAATGCCTCATAAGGTGATTGACCTTTGCTCAAAACCCTGGACGGCCTTCTAAGTCACTCTCTCAACTCATCTCCAGTGTCCACGCTGTTCACTGTGCACCAACCACGTTGCCTTCCCTGCTGCTCCTCAGCATGCAGGCTGGTTTTCACCTCTGGGCCTTTGCACCTGCAGTTCTCGGCTCTTTCTCCAATGATCTGGAGGTTTTCCTCCACTTCCTCCAGCTCTTTCCTCAAGACCACCTCTCCCATGAGGCCTCTCCTGCCACACTATTTCAGCATGCTGCCCTCCTCCCACTGGAATTCCCTTCTTGGCTTTATTTTTCTGCTTAGCATGTACCACCCTCTCCAATAAGGATGTATTTTCCTTGCCGATCTCGTTTATTGTCTGTCTCCACTATGAGAAGCAGAGGTGCATGACGGCAGGGATTTTGTTTGTTCTGTTCATTGGTGTATCCCCAGTACCTAGAATACCGCCTGGCACACAGTAAGTGCTTAATAAATATTGGTTGACTAAATGAATAATTTAGGCATCACACAGTTCTTTATGCCAAGGTGGACTCCCGGCAGCACAGGCAGTGATCTGTCACACTCTTCTCCGCCAAGCTCTTTTCCTCGTGTTAGGTGTGCTAACGACAGGGGGGGACTGGACGGAAAAGCTTAGTTACTAGCGGTAGAGTTCACCGCTGGTTGTCGGGCTCAGCTGCTGCGGCCCATGGTGGGATATACGGCCCACGGGAGGTTCCGGGGCTGGGCCTTCGCGCCACCACTCCGGAGCTGCCTCCCAGTACTCTTCCTAGTCTGCTCTCTCTGCCCTAAAACTCTGGGACACACTTTATCAAGCTTTTCTCCCTGCCACTCAGCCTGCTAAACACTGCTATTTTCATTGTCAGTGCTGTTGAGTTGATTCCAACTCCTAGCGACCCCGTGGACAGCAGAGCGGAACCCTGCCCAGCCTTTCTGCGCCATCCTCTCACCTCCCGGTGCTACATCAGACAATGCTTTGCTGCTATTCAAAGGGTTTTCGTGACCAATTTTTTCAGAAGTGGGTGGCCAGGTCCTTCTTCCTAGTCTGTCTAGTCTGGAAGCTCCGCTGAAGCCTGTCCACCATGGGTGATCCTGCTGGTATTTGAAATCCCAGTGGCAGAGATTTCAGCATCATAGCAACACGCAGCTGCCACAGTGTGACAAGCAACAGATGGTGGTGTGGTTCCCTGGCTGGGACATGAACCCGGGCTGTAGTGAGAGTGCCAGATCTTAACCCCTAGACCCCAAGAAACACTGCTATAGTCTCTACAAAAACTGAACACGTAAACGCACACTGTCTGGGTGAGCAACCAGCCCAGCCTGGGGGGTGAGGGGCTTCTTGGAGTTTCAGTTTGGCAGGAGAACAGCATTCAGTGATGTGGTACAAACACGGATGCCGTCTACTACATTTGTAGAAAATTAAACTTTGCACGACAATAAGTAACTTCTATCAAATCCAATCAATGAATATGAAAAACACACATAAGAATGCAACCTTAGAACCGCAAGAGGACTTAATAGGTAAATATTAAACTTGCAAGTGGGGTTCACGTGATTCATGCGCCCACAGGGTAAAGAAAGCAAACTTAACATAACTGGATTGTAGGCACCAAAAAGATTCTTATTAATGAGAGGTGGGTTTGTACATTTTGCAGGGAGACAATATAAACAATGCCAAAAGTTGAATTTTAGTTTTCAGAATTTTAGTATACCTTACCTATGCTTTGAACAACTTAGAAAACTGATTAGCAAATTTTAAATCCTTTTTTCTAAAACTCAGGAGCAATTTAAATCAGTCAATTTAAAAATATTCTGTCTTTCACCGAAGTTGTGGAGATGGATGGTGGCAATGATTGCTAACGATGTGAATGCACTTAATGGCACGGAACTGTGCACTTGAAAATGGTCGGGGCCGGCCCCGTGGCCCAGTGGTTAAGTTCGCGCGCTCCGCTGCAGGCGGCCCAGGGTTTCGTCGGTTCAATCCTGGGCGCGGACACGGCACTGCTCATCAGACCACGCCGAGGCAGCGTCCCACATGCCACAACTAGAAGGACCCACAACGAAGAATATACAACTATGTACCAGGGGGCTTTGGGGAGAAAAAGGAAAAATAAAATCTTCTAAAAAATGGTTAAAATGATAAATTTTATGTTATGTACATTTTACCACAATAAAAAAATAGAAAGTGAAAGTCTTAAACCACCATTTCTCCACGGGCATCAGGCATTGGCCCCGCCCCAGGCCCCCCTCAGTGGCCTCCTTTTTCCTTCTCTTAGTGCTGTTCTCATATTCTAGCATTTAGTTGAAATGTTACTGTGACTCTTTGCCAGGCACTTCAACACACAGTCAATCATATTTTCTTCTTTTTCATTTTTTTTAAAACAATTCTATTCTTTTTTTTAAAAACTGGTGCGAACACTGGCCCTGAGGCAGCAGACTGTTAAGTGCACAGGCCCAGTGCTGTACCACAGAGCTCTGGACCTACCGTCACGCGCTGGGACTCCCTGTTTAGCAACTCCCCGCTCCCTCGCCCTTTCTCTTTCTTTTTAAAAGAAATTTTCTTTCAACTTAGGGAACTTAATTACAAAATCAGTGCTATGAAATTGATTTAACCACAGATGCAGGCAGTTTAGAAGGGACATGTCCACATTCCACACCATCCGACCCCTATTCACAAGCCTCCATAGGCTTAGGACTGGGGGCTGCCCCAGGTGCAACAGTGATCTGAAATTCCCTTTTTCATGCTGGAAACCAGACCTGCACACTCAGGCTTCTCTCTCTCCTTTGCTTCTGAAGGAGGCTGAGCTGCTGAGAGAGGAGACCGTCCCTCCACCTCCTCCTCTCTCGTTATGGCAGCTCACTCCACCTCTGGAGCATGAGAGCCTGGATGATGAGCTGACATTGAATCCAAGCCAGCTAACGGAGCATTCCTGGTATTTACCCCAAAACTAATTAAAGAAAAAAAGAGAATAAAGACGCCCATTCGCATAATGCTGGAGAAGTAAATCAAGCACGCTGTGCATCTCTATAAGGAAACAAACAGCCAGGATTGCAACTCGAATTGCATCGACTGATGAAAGCCATGTTAGCCTTCCCTACCTGGACCTCGGCCTGCATTTCTCTCAGTGCTGCCAGCTGCCCTTGTAAAGCTTTAATTTCTTCTTTCTTTCGTTTTTCTGCTTCTTCTGTAGCTGCTTTTTTCTGTGCCTGGTATAAAAATTATTTTTCCATTAGAATAGCTTATGAGGGTAGTCTTAGAAATTGGGAGACAAATTACAGCATATACAAATTATGTTTCTTATCCATTATAACAGTCACTAAGACTAATACTAAAACCAGGCTTAAAAGTCAATTCACCAGATTACCTTAATAAATGTTCACTGTCAGATAAACTGCAAATGTCCTCACAGCTATCACCCTCCTGTTTAGCTGGGGAACTGGGAGGGAGAGCAGAGGCAGAGTGGAGCCAGGAGCTGACCTCCGGGACCAACATTCTCAGAGGGCTGTGCTTCCTCAACACGCAGCTCCTTGAAGAACTTGTCAGTTTATTCATGTACCAAGTAACTCACTCAAAATAGGATCGAACATAATTTCATAAAAGTTAACTTACCCTAATTTCAGCATCTGTAGGTCTGCCATCTATTTTAGCGAATCCCTCAAAAATTGTTTTGTAGAGAACGTTCTTGCGTGTGGTGCTGTCGTCTGGAGGGAGGTACTCCAGGACAGAAGCCCCGTGCTGTTTATACATGTCCAAGATAATTGTAACTGCAGTTTCTCGAACCTCATACACTCTGTGCTCCAGGGCACTCACTGAAAACTGAAAAGAAAGTTGGGAGGGGCTCTTGTTGTTATCGATTCTTGAAACAATGAAGTTTATTTTCTCCAGCATAAAAGAAATATAGGTACATCATAAAAATTTGAAAAATATAGAAAAAGAAAACAACATCCACCGCATTCCAGCCATTAGGTACAGAGTTTTCTCACTTCGTTTACTTTCCATTTGAGGTTCAATTTACGTTGTATATGTAATTTGTTTTGCTTTTATCCACTTAACATATTAACAAGCATCTTTTAGGTTACATCTTCCATAAACTTCAATATTAAGTATTATAAGATATCCCAATCATAGAGAACAGGAAATATAAACTTCATGCCTCCACCATCTAGATTAACCAATGTTGTAATTTTGCTGTATTTGCTCCCGATCTTTTTGTGGTGAAGAAATAAACCACTGTGGCTCTCATGCAAGTCCCCTTTGGAGTCCCCCAGCCCCAACGTCTCCTTGTCCTGAAGCTGACGTGTGTGGTCCCACCCAACTTCATCTACTACAAAGTGTACACACCATGAGTGCATGTATTTGTGTGTATGTACAGGTTTTTTCTTTAACATTATAAATGGTATACCATGCTTATCATTCTGAAACTTCATTTTTTCCAGCTCAACATTTCTTTTTCAAGATCTGTGTACCTTCATTTCTCATGATCTATTTCATTCATTCTAACTGCTTTATGGTATTTTGTCATACGAATCTGTCATAATATAGGTATCCCATCCCAGACTGATGTTATGTGCTAGGAAATCGACATCTCCCCATGGTCCTTTGGGTGCATGGCCTCTCAGTTCTTGGGCTCCCTCATCCCCACAGTCTCAGCGTGCCATGCACTCTTAGGTGTTACCCTAGACCTTGTCATTCCCATCACTGCACCCCTCTGGAAGCCATGAGCGTAAGGACCCGCCCTCTGACGATCACCTCCTACCTTTCCAGTTCATTTTTTGGTACACCCTCCCCTGACAATTCCTCAATCCCCTCGGTACCTGCAGTCCATTCCCACCACCCACTACATCTTTTCCCATCTGCCATCTCCCTCAAGTCTTTACTGCCCTTGTGTGTGCAGCCTGGACAGCATGGTCCATCATTATAAGTCACTTCTGGCATTCACGCACACCCTCAATATCCAGGACCCCTTCTCCTTTCTTTGTATTCACCAGGCAAAGTGGAATGTGAGTGCAGACTTGAGAATCATGCTGACTGGTTTTATGCTGGATTTACAGCCACAGATATCATGGGGGTCCTTGGCGTTGCATAGTAGACTGACTTGCAACAGTACCCTCTCAGATGTCAAGGGGAGCATTTCATACTTCCCCTCGCCTCTCAAACCTCCATTATGCATTCTTGGCTTTGAGCTGACTTCTTCCTGTTAGGAGGATGACTGGCCCCTGCTCCACACCGAGCCAACCCTTCTGTGTGTACCCTGGGGCCCAGTCCCTTTGGCTATCAGGGACTTTGCTCCTGCAGTTAACTCCCCTCGCCCCCAATTTCCTACTTTTATTCATTTCTCCTTCCTTTCCCTCTGTCTGGATCAATCCCACCAGCAACTAGATGGGCCAGAACAGGAGAAGGTGCTCAGTAACCTCTCTGCTCTTCCTTGGTGCACAGCTATGCCACACTTGCAGGTCCCTGTAGTTAGGATGGGGCCATCTGGGTCAATGGAAATGTGGGTGGGAGTGGCTTGGTCCATAGAGACATCCCCCTCACAATATTCCTTTATTCAGTGACCTCAGAGGTCATGTGTAAAAGTTGGTGGCATCATACTTGGAGGAGACTGAGTCCCTGAGTGCCTGCATGGAGCAGAGCACCTCTCTCCTAGCAAACTACCCTGGACCAGGATGAGGGAGGGCCATAAACTTTTAGTGTTATGCTACTGAAATCATAGTGTTTGTCACTGCAGCACAGCTTACTGTGACTAGTGCTCACACTGACTTGAAGTGGGTGCTGCCACAACAGGAACGTAAACATGTGGGCAGACTTTGTGCTTCTGTGGTGGGAACAAGGAAACGGAACTTGGAGGCAGGAAAGATGGTGATCCATGTTATGCACAGCAAAAGAGTAGATGCAAGTGTTGCCTAATATAGCTCAGAAGGCAAACCAGGGGCCTACTGAGCTGGTAGTGCTAGAAGTGGATGGAAAGAATCAGTGTTGGTGTATCTGAGCTAAAATTGGCTGGGCTTACTAAAATTGGCTGCCTTTGGCATTTTTACAAAACAAAGAGATGAGCTCAGGAAAGAATGGCAGTTTGCAATCAGAAATGAAAAGACTTTTTCTCTGAGTACAACGGGGAGCATGGCGGGTCTGAGGAGATGAGCATCCTGATCTGACTTGTGTTAACGGCGGCTCTCCGAGTGCTGGTTGAGAACAGACTGCAGGGGCCAAGGACATAAGTGGGAAGTCCACTGAGGAGTCTGTGACAACAGTCCAGACAGGAGACGGTGGTGGCTGGACCTGGCTGGCAGCAGTGGAGGTGTGAGACCTGGCCAGGTTCTGGATGTATTTTAAGGAAGAGCCCACAGCACTTGCTGATGGAGGTGTGAGACAAAAGGAAGGATCAAAGATGACTCCAGCGCGTGGCCGAGCAAAGAGACGAATGGCAGTGCCATTCATGGAACTGGGGACGGCAGAGAAGGAGCCATTTGGAGTGGAAAGGCAGAGTCTGATGTGATGCGGGAAGTGTGCGGCTTACTGACCCCCAGGGAGATGCTGAGTGGACAATAGATGAGTGAGGTGTTTGGGGACAGCCAGGCTGGAGCCAGGGATGTGAGTCTCCCAATAACTGTGGGGTGTGGGTAAGGCCATCAAGGGAGTATGTGTAAATAACAAGAGAAGAACAAGGCTTGATTCTTCAAACTGAACCGGCGGGAAGATGAAGAACCAGTAAAGGACTGAGATGACGAGGCTGAGCGCTCCGAGAGAACCAGGCGCATGTGTTGTTCTGGAAGCCAAGTGCGGAAAGTATTACAGAAGTTTTATTTATTTCAGTGTCTACATCATACCTCTGTGAATAAAACAGATGAATAAAAATGGCCTTATAGGATCCTGCCTCTCCTGCTGGTAAACTTACTTATGTCAGGTCCAAATCCAGGCTCTGAGTCGATGGACATGTGGAATCCACAGACAAGAAAAGAGGCGTTTAAATACTGCCTCCACCTCCTCCATTGATAGGAATGGACACAGAGAACTGACATACGGGCTGGCCCACGAGCGTAACACTGTGAGCAGTTTATGTGCACGGCTGGCCAAGACGCCGGCTACATCCTCAGAGCTATACTTGCAACACGTTTGAAATCAGAAGTAGGGAATTTTTGAGCTGGCAGGAAATATCTCTCCTGCAACTTCCATAGCTTCATTAGCTTGTCCAGAGCACAAAAAATACACATACTTCCATATACTTGATAATCTCCGTTACAGCGCAGTTAACTCTTATGGACAAAGGTTCTTTACAACTGTTTACTGCCATGGACATAAACCTGCACATATTGAGTAACGATTGGTGGAAGGAGGAGGAGCAGGATGAGCCTGCACGTACCACGTGCTGACCGCGGGAGGAGGAGGAGCAGAAAGGCTTTAGGTGCGTTCATTTGTTAGATGAAACCATGACAATTTTTCTGAAATCGCTCCTTTATTCATTGGGTAAACCCTGCCCAGACTCACCGTGCTGCAGGCAGCATCCTGACGCCGAGGCCGTGGAGGCGCGGGGCATGCTTACCTTCATCACGCTGTCGGCGGTGAGGCCCGAGCACTCCGGGCCCAGGTCTCTCAGCAGTCGTGCGAGGAGGGCCACCTGGCTCAGCGCCACGTGAGGGGAAGACTTTGCTTTGAACGGTTGTACCAGATAAGATGGAATAATTTGGAGAGACTTAACTTCCTTAAACAAGGCCATTTCCTGTAAAAACCAACATAATTTGTTAATTTTTACTGGAAAATGCTAAAGGTTATTTAGTACGATCCTCAAAGTATACACTGAAGGAAAGAATAGGGAATGAAAAATGACAGTGACAAATGGCAGTACAATCATTGATCTACAAGCTTATATTTCTATTTAAGACATAGTAACAATTAAAAACAAAACCCTGAAGCATAAGAAAGAACACCATGAGCACCTGGAGATTAGTGAAAGCTTTACAGAAAACGTGATTGAGAGCTTAAGGTTTCTCTGAGTCTCAGGATTTCCCAACCTCAAGAAAACGGTTTCCTAACTTCTAAAATTCTAAAAGAAATTAGTTTTGCTGTGAAAATCACATTAGTATTTATGAAATGTCAACCAAGAGTGTAACAATGTATAATACTCTAAGATTACTAATGGGTTAAGATGAAAGAATGTAAATACCACTACATTTTTTTATCCTGAGGAAGACTGGCCCTGAGCTAACATCTGTTGCCAATCTTCTTCTTTTTGCTTGGGCAAGATTGGCCCTGTGCTAACATCTGTGCCAGTCTTCCTCTCTTTTGTATGTGAGTCGCTGCCACAGCATGGCTGCCACCAACTGGTGTAGGTCCATGCCTGGGAACCGAGCCCTGAGAGCTGAAGTGAAGTGCACCCAACTTAACCACTAGGTTATGGGGCCTGCCCCAACACTATATATTTTAATGTCTCCACACCAACAAGTCTTTCTATAATTAAGATATTTACCGCTCAATTAGCCAGACACAGAAAAAGAAAGAAATTATAAAATATTGAAGCATACGATTTGCAATATAGAAAAAAATCAATTTTTAATAGGTCTGCAGGTCATATCACCTAAAATAACTTTTCATTCTGCCAACACAATTAACTTTATATTTGGGCCTGTGAGTGACTCTGTACAAAGATGAAAGAAAAAAGAAGAACGAGCATTCTTCAGCGAAAGAGTAACAGTAAACACCCTATATGACAAACAGATGCTGCCAATAGTGTAACTGCAGATTCAGCTGACAAGCACGCTGTGCAGAGCAGGGGCCCAGCCTGTGCTGCACTGGAGTCGACAGCCTCAAACATGGCCAAACAACCGAAATCAACAGGGCTTAAAAACAGCTGAAGCGATGACATGTCCTCGTTTTTAACATATCCTTTGAAAGATGATCTCTCCCCCAAATTCTAAGCTATGTTAACCAGGAATATATTGTAGGACTTGAATATTACTTATTTTTACCTTCTAATTAGTATCACTTATTTCTCCTTATTCATTTTCCCTGAAAATTTGTCATTAATTAAATGAAATGAGATCAGTGGTTCTTCATATTGGAAAAATGGTCCCTTTGAGAAACTATGAAAACTTTGGACTCCTTCCCGAGAAAGATGTGCACATTTGCAAAATTTTGTATAAAATTTTAAGGACTTCACAGACTTTCTGAAGCCCAAACATAGGCCCAAACTTAAGAACGCCTAGATTAGACGAATTCATTAGCTAATCTAAAGACAGCAAAATATATTTTCATGCTATTTGGTATAAGCGCATGCCAAAACCTCACACCCGTTTAATTCTGCGGCAACACCCCCCACAGCCCTAGCCCAGAGCAGCCGTGTTGGCTGAAAGAACAAAAATATTTAGATCAAGACAGTTACACATTTATTATTTCTTTACTCCCAAATTTTCCACACTGATTTGGTTTTCTATATTTTTTTATTGAAAAAATTAATATCATATGTTGAATAAGAGGGCCCCTAGAAAAACCAAACTGTCTATCTTAATCACAGTTTGTGTCTAACAGAATTTACCTCGTGGAGCGTAAGGCAAGTACGAGAGCGCGTCCCGAGGCTCCTGAGTAGAGACAGAATCTTGTAAAGTATTAACAAAGTCAAACACCTGTAGGAATGTTCATTATCTATGGTTCTGAATTTACAGTAATGTTCATACCTGAACAAAATTTGAAGCTATAACACGGAGCCGAGCAGAAGAATCTCCAGTTCTGGTGAGCAAAATGGGAATGGTTCTTTCCACACAGTGAGTTGTTTCAAGTTTACTCAGTTTATGTTTAGGAATATATTGTGTAATTATCATTTTCAACAATTTCAAAGAAGCCTGAAAGACCTAAGAAAAAAATGATAACAGGTGAGCTACCATAATTGAATTCCACCAAAAGTGAATATGAATTTACTATTAGCAATAAATATGGACATTATATGGAAAATTACATGTTGTCTGAAAGGCTGAAAATGGCAAATTGAACACTGCTTTCTAAACACAGTAGCCTGCAGGTGGAAGACACATGCACGTATTTCAGAGCATCATACAGTACTCCACACTTCCCCCTGAGGCCAAACATCTGACATTCCTGTTAACTGGATGAGCTCCTGTATAATGCAGACGATGCGTGACTGTGGGACATTCGTTCTTAAGGCCCTTTCTGAGTTAGAAAAATTCCACAGTAGTCCCCAAGCTCCTCAGGCTTCATGGAAAATAAAAACATAAGCTGAATGTTCCATGGTCAGTGAATCAGTCCTGTGTGAAGAGAGGCTTTGAGGAGCGTGGAGAGAGTTACGGCTGTTCAGGACCAGACAGAATGCCCGAGCACAGACAGACCTCGCGGCCTCCTCCCTGACCACGTTTCTTGCTGCAGCCCTGCTTCCTGGCTGTGCGGGCTGACGACGATGCCAGTGACCAGGCTACCTCTTGGGCTACTGTGGCCTCCTGGGGAATGTCACGCATCTCATCCGCAGACACTGGGGCTGCTGAGGGGAACATGGGACTCACCGGGGTCACTATGTCTCTGATGGCTCTTCTAATGAGAAAGACCGATGCTCTCAGTGTGCTCTTTAAATCTTCTTTTGGGGTTCCAACAGGCATCTCCATCAGCTGTTTATACAAGGCGAGCAGTGCATCTTCCCGGTGTGACCACGTCTTGGAATAGGCCCCGGCAACCTACCACAGACCAAGAGCCCTGCTTCACTCAGGGTGGGCGTTTCAATGACATGGCCACCACCCCCAATACTGTGCAACCAGAGGTTTTGTTTGTCTCAAATGAAGAAAAATCTTCTCTAATAACAGGACCTCTACAGAATAAATATGTGCATTTAGAGAAATAATTTTTTCTAATATGGAAAACTTAAGACCATGTTAAACTATGGAAAGTATTAAAAGCTCCACTCAGAAATACTTTGAAGCTGAGAATCGCAGGAAAGATCCACTACGCTCATTTCAACAGGGAGACACTTTCATCTTTTGTTTTGCTCTGTCATCCTTTTTCCCTCGAATTAGCTGTTCACAGCGGGAGCAGATTCTCACTACCAGCTCTGTCAATGCCAGAAAGAAACACCTGTCTTAAATGAATACTCATTCACAAAATCTTAAATTCCAGCTTATGTTTCTGCTGTTTCATATAATTAGTAACTATCAAAAGACTTTTCAACTGAATAATGCAGACAAAGGGAAGTCAACAATGTCACAAATATGAAGGCCTGGGAGCTCTTCCTGCCCGCTTCCTTTCTACATTATAAGTGCACGTTTATATGGTATTTGCTTTTTTACCAAGGACTCCCCAAGGACATCGATGGCAGAGCTGGCTTCTCTCAAGGCCTTCTCCGTTAAAGGCTCTGGGTCGCCTGCAGCGCCTGCTCTGGGACCCTCGCTGACGTCCCCGTCACTCTTTTCTGGTCCCACAGCTGCAGCCCCAGGCTGCTTGCGGACGGCGGGAAGCGGCCGCTCATCGTAGGGCAGAGACTCGAGCTGCAGGACAGGAAGGGCGGCTGCAGAGTCCCATGCAGGGTTCTCCCCACCCGCCAACACCGTCTACACCCACAGACTCACTGCTCTGGACTCACTTGGATTGAAGGATGGTATTTTGCTAGGTATCAGTCTTCCTAGAATAATTTATACAATAGGACGTAACTACAAAAATTAGGTCAGGGTTTCTATTCCTTTCTAAACTCATTATAGACCTCAAGTAAAAGTTATTACTTTATTTTCTGACAAGACCTCTGATATTTTCTTAGTTTATGGCTTAGAAACAAGTATCAAGCTTCATTTTAAACAAGTTCATTAACAGGCAGCCTTATACTTAAAACAGGCAGCCAGTGTTAAAGATCTTTAAACAACCTTTTTCTGCAGTGCCTGCTAAAACTCTGCACGGGCAGCTGTCTGTTCCACCCATCTCAGACTTCAGCAGATGTTACTGAGCACCTAATTCAGGCCCCATGTAGACCAGATGGACTTCGCATCCTCATGGTGTACACACTCATCAGGGAGACAGAGATGTATCATTAAACAAGTAAATACGTAGCAGACTTTTGGATAATTAGGTGAGAATAGAAAGAGAGCAATTGCTGAGTCATTTTCTGAGGCAGGTGTCACTGTGACACTGAACAGACAAGAGTAACTATTTTTTCGTATGAAGACCTCCTGAGATGTTAATTGAGTGCATACCATGTGTGAGAATGTTTCTCATATTCTAAAATTTACTCATAATTGTAAAACAAAATACTTTGAGATGCTAAAAAAGGAGAAATTAGAATATTTTTAAATTGAAGTATTAAATCTAACTTATAACAATGAAGTTAGAGACAAGATATTGCCAGTGGGGCTGATGGTGACACTCAAAGATGTGCCAGGGAAAGCCAGCGGCACGAGTGCCGTGGAGGTTGCTGTGGCGCAGTGGTCCTTTCTATACTTCCTGGGCCTCTGGCTGCAGCAGACACTTGCCTGTGCCCACCTGGCATCCTTCCTTCCTCCTCAGAGTCCACTGGCCACATGGCCACGCCGTCAGCAGAAGCTCCAGGGAGGCCCTAACAAGCCAATGGACATGTTTCCCTCCTTTGTCCTTGTCATCACTTCAGAGGCTGGCGTGTGGCTGATGCTGATCAATAAGGGTAAACCTGGGACTCTTGCTTAGAATGGGACGTGCTCTCTCCATCAGATGGGACAATGTACAGACCTGAAGCTGAGGGCTACATGACAGTTCCAGCGCTAGGGTGATTTGGAACCACGGAAAACAGAGTTGAGAGAGAGGAGGAAACCAGGCTTTGATGACACTGTTAAGCTACTGAATCAATCTGACCCTGAAACCCACATGATCTCTTAAGTTCCTTGTTACAAAAGCCTATAAAGCCCCCAGTTTGGACCAGGTTTTCTGCTACTTACAGCGTAGAAAGTTCTAATAGGTATAGCAACTATACATGACTTGTGCCGAGGTTCTACTGAGGCTAGCTCACGTTAGGCACTTTACAAATACTGTCTCATTTATTCCTAGAAACAATCCTTTAAGTAGATGACCATACATTTTTAGAGAGAATAAAGAAGAGGCTCGGAAGGACGAAGCGTGTCTTAGACCACTGGCTGACGGGGCAGAAGCAGCTGGGAGGCCTGGCACGTCTGCTCCAGAAGGGCCTCCCAGTGAGGAGGGACCACATGCTGGTTGCTTATGTCATCGTGTCCTGGCTTCGATGTTTACCTCCCTCTCCTGGAATGTGGGGCAGGAAGGGGTGTGGTGTTTTGTACCCCGATACATCCCAGCACTGGGAAAGCACCCACACAAGGCAGGTCCTCACTACATGCCTGCTGAATAAGCTGCACATAATCCGAAACTGAGTTACCTACATGGGTCCTGCGAGGAGGGTCTATGGTGGGCGGCGCCCAGTCCCCTGTGGGGTGCTGCGGAGAAATGTCCAGGGAATGTGACGAAGGCTTCTCCTGGGGGAAAGGGTCTGCAAACCGGTTTTCTGTCACCCTTTCTTCTTGTTGTGGTAGCGAGAGCGTTGCTGGCTGGTGGCGAGGACTGCCAGAGTGAACAAGGGGCTGGAGGGGCAAGTCAAAAGGCCTTCGCATCTGGGGAAAAAACAGGAGCTTTAATCCAGTGCCACTGCCACACCAGAGCCACCAGGTGAGCAAAAGAATAGGAGGCAGGGAGCGATAATCTACACTGAAGATGTCCTACGGTCCTGTCACGTCCTGCACCTGCCTCTCCATGTTCCTGTGTGGACTGTAGAAGTGACTGCACACCACAAGCACCAGTGTGATGGTGAGCCCTAGTGCATGGGGCACCACAGTGTGGGAGCACGCCCAAGTGGACGTGTCAGCCGAGAAGTGGCAGGAAGCCCCCTGGCTGGACCCAAAATAGACTGTGTTCAGAACCCAGCACTGCCATTTGCTCTGTGTCTGCAAAGCAGGTGATTTTCTGTCAAGTAAGCAGTACAGCTGACGTGGCAGCTCTCGTGCCCTGGGCATGCTGGCTAGTGCTTTAGAGGCAGCACCTCATTTAATGCTCACCATTTCTACCCCCGTTGTAAATGTGACGGGGAAACTGAGGCATAGAGTGGATGAGGAATTAATCCAAGATCACATAGCTGGAACGGTGGGGCCAGGATTTGAGCCCAGGCAGTCCAGCTTGAGTCTGCACTCTCAGCCACTCCTCTCTGTGGCTCTGGGCCTCAGTTTCCTAATCTGTAATGTGGGATCCTTACAACCTGCAAGTGTGGCTTCTAAAGATCAGAGGCAGAGCACCTCCCACGAAACACATTCTCAACAAGCTGCAGCTGTCAGGATTACGCTCTCACAGCGCCCCGGGGGTCCACGGGGCAGGGCTGTCATCAATGCGTTTTACGAATGAGGAAACCGAGAGCCAGGGAGATGAAGGGACTCACTGGGATCTCCCCGGCCCGACTCTCCCTCCCTCCTCTCCTGTGGATCTGCCTGCTCCAGCACGTTACCGTGAAAGCCCACCTGCCACAGGGACGCAGGAGCTGAGTGACCTACAAGCTGTTGCCTGAGCACGACGAAGCCTTTCCGCTCTATGAACACACACTCGTGAACTCCACCACTGCACTCTCCGGAGGCTTCTGTCTGTCCACGCTGGACGCAGCCCTGGGCACCTACCAGCTCGGCGTCCGCGAGGCTGTGCAGCTCCAGCTGCTCGTACACCTTGGCGCGGTACTGCTCCATCTGCTGCTTCTTCTCCTTGGCGAGGTCGTAGTCCTCCTTCTCCACCGCGCAGCGCTTCTCCACCTCGTACCTTCCGAGGCGCTCGCCGACCTGAAGCACAGCGCGTTTGCTTTCTGTCTCAGACACGGTCAGTTCACCTCAGGGGCAAAGATAATCTCTAGGGTGACGCCTAAACGACAGTGGCAAGGGCCATCTACAGATGTGGTGGGGAGGAGGGAAGGACACAGGAGAACCAAGGGCCCACACCACATTCGCCTGCAAAGGTTGTGCTGCCTGTCACTGCAGCAGCTCCAAGAAGCCCGAGTTCATGGTGATTTTAAAACATCTCTTACATTTTTCTACCATCTTATGATAGCAACACGGCACCTGAGGATGATGTCTGAGGGGAGTCTGAAGAGGCACAGAATATGCTTTCACTCACGTTTTTAAAATTTATTTTTTTAAATAATTTTTGTTTTTTGGGAAGATTAGCCCTGAGCTAACATTTGCCACCAATCCTCCTCTTTTTGCTGAGGAAGACTGGCCCTGAGCTAAAATCTGTGCCCATCTTCCTCTACTTTATAGGTGGGATGCCTGCCACAGTATGGCTTGACAAGTGGTGTGTAGGTCCACACCCGGGATCTGAATCGGCAAACCCTAGGCCACCGAAGTGGAATGTGCAAACTTAACCGCTGTGCCACTGGGGCCGGCCCCCTCACTTACATTTTTATTGCGCCTTGTCTGCCCATCACTTCATTTTGCTTGGATCTCTGAACCACACTGACTCCCGCAGCTTCTAGTAACCTGCTCGTTTGTTTTAACATATGTACTATGGTAATTAACAGAAAACGTATCACAGGCAGGAAAGAAAAACGGTTTTCTCCAGAAGCCATACCTTTTGCAAATCAGCAATAGCTTGTTTCAGTTTCTTGGCGTAGTCATAGCGCTCCTTTTGGACAGCTTCACGTTTTCTTTCATCTAATTTGCGTATTATCTGTGCAACTTCTGGATCTTGGTACATATCGAAAGCTAAGTCATCCAGTGGAGAAATATAGTCAGACTTCCTAAAGGAAAGAAGCGAGTAACTGAGAGCCAGTTTCAATCCACATGATAGCACAGTGGTGGGGAGCCCTCCAGGCTCAATGCTGAAGATCCACCAACGGTCGTGAAGATGGCACTCCCCACGGCCACTCCCGGAGGGTTTCCTCCCTGAGAAGATGGAGTCTTAGAGAACTCAGGAACAGGCTTCAGGTCACACAGCTCTGAAGTGCAAGTGAGTCTTTCTGACACCGCAGCTTATGCTCCTGACGATTAATCAGACTGCACTTTGAGGCTTCTGAGCCTCTGCTGCATTCATTCATTCACTCATTCAGTAAGTACTCAGAATGCAGACTCTGCACCAGGCTCTGTTCTAGGCACAGAAGACAGGACAGTGCATGTGGACCGTTTGTAGATGGGGAAAACCAAAACCAAAGCCCGTGGATGACCAGGCCCCATTCCCTGAGAGTCTGACTTGGTGGCGCCAAGTGGCGCCCAGGCATCCATGTTTCATACCAGCCCCACAGTGATTGTGATGAACACTAAAGACAGAGAATTGCTACTAGGGGCTTTTACCTCTGAGTGTCAGACTGTGTGCCATCACCATCAAGTCCTGTAGGAGACCAGAAAAATTCTTCCAGGAATAAATGAGCTTTTTAGTTACCTGAATAACCCATTTCTGATTAGTATCACCTCTATTCTTTCTTTTAAATTCTATAGTAGGCTAGTGGCTTTCTTTTGGGTCTAACATTTAGAACAATAATGCCAGTCTAACTACTCAACAAAAGTAGAGGACAAGTTTCGAAGGCTCCCAGCCTGCCGTCATGAAATAAGCTAGTTGTTAACTTTGATTTGGTTATCTTTATATATAGGTAAATTTCAATTAAAATGTTATTTGTCATAAAAAATTTGGTCGTATAATAATAAATTTAAACAGGGCACAGGACTACATCACCTTTCAAAACGCCCCGGTGTCCCCAACACTTCCCCACTCCTTCAGTTCAGGCAGTTTGCTCACAGCACAGCACCAGGCTGGGGGCCGGGAGGCGCAGGCAGCTGTGAACAGTATCAACTCATCTCAGTGGTGACTACTGCAGTGCGTTTCGATGTCTCTACAAGGTCACTATAGCCATTTTTATCTAAATATATGTTACACTCTTAAGTGTAAGTCGCTTTGCCTTGAAGTCCTAGAGATGAAAACAAAGACTTCATTTTATTATTAATCCCTCAAAGGAAAAAACGATGTCAGGACTCCAGGGCCATGAGCAGCGTCAGGCACCAGGCTCGCCACTTGACACAGAAGGCCCCCTAGCGGTAACCAGTGGACTCCTGCCTAGGACTGCTCAGCTCTCGGTGCACAGCCTTTTCACAGACCTCGCCTCACCTGCAGAAAAACCCAGCGGGATGAGGCAAGACAGGCGCACTGCAGTCTCCTGTCCCCACTGGCTAACCTGACAAAGAACTGATTTAATCAGAATCAAAATAACCCAAAGACCTTCCATGGGAGATACTGAAACCACCCAGTGAGTGTGGCTGTCCCTGTTCTCCTGGCTCGAGCTTCACTGAGCCACGGGTCAGGGGACAGGAGGGGAGAGACAGAGTGGCCCCAGGTTTCCAACCCTGCCCAGAAGGCAGGGAGGGTGCTGCTGCCACTCCCTGAGGCACAGGCAGGGTCTGAGGCGGAGACTGAGGAGCTGGTGTAGGCACGATGTCACTTTTCTCACTAGTTGCTATACCCATTCTAAGAACAGCTTGCACTTTCTAAGCCCTCCACACTCACAACCACACTGTGACCGCCTGGTCTGCCTCAGCTGAGTCCTTGTGAAGCTCAGGCCGCAGGGGCCGGGGCGGCCTCTGCAGGAAGCAGGGCTCCCTGTCTTCACTGTCCACTGGTGCACATACCTGGCAGAGCCAATGGCCCCCCCAGCAAGCGCTCGGGACATATGGAGAATCTACTCCATATTTTACGCAAACTGAAGAGCCTGGCTTAAGTGTTAATTACTTTGTGTCAGAAGTTTGGACTATATGCAAGTGACCAACCAAAAGCTGTGGACAAACTCCAAATGTCGATTAAAATCTAAGTGTTTTATCTTTTCTTTATCAGGCAGCTGCTGTCAGAAGGGGAGCTGGGTATTGCTTTTTTAGGCTGGGAACCTCTGGAATGGGGACCCCTTGCTTTGATAAAGAGTGGGCACGTGGCAAGGGCGCTGAAGGAGCTCTCTGTCCCAAAAGGCGCCCAGGGAACAGAGAGGGTAAGAAGGACCATGTGAACCAGCGCTCCTCAGCTCGCCCTCCGCTCTGGACCTACCAAGAGTGCTTATACTGCTAAACAAGAGGCAGTAAAAGAAATACGTAAATAAAATTGTTAATGTGAAGAATGTAAAGAGGAATTGGTAAAAATGGTACTTATAAAAACTGATATAGGTATTTCTCACTCCCTTAAAGAATAAAGTTTTTTTTTTTTGGAGGAAGATTAGCCCTCAGCTAACTACTGCCAGTCCTCCTCTTTTTGCTGAGGAAGCCTGGCTCTGAGCTAACATCCGTGCCCATCTTCCTCTACTTTATACGTGGGACGCCTACCACAGCATGGTTGCCAAGCAGTGCCATGTCCGCACCCGGGATCCGAACCAGCGAACCCCGGGCCGCCGAGAAGCGGAACGTGCGAACTTAACCGCTGTGCCACCGGGCCAGCCCCCAAGAATAAAGTTTTAAAGCAGACATAAGATGAAATCTTTAGTAACCGATAATTTGGGTCAATTAATACCTTTAATTATTACCTATAAATTTGCCTGTGCCAATAACATATCAAAAGATGGCTGACGGATCTTTTATCCAAATGCATTTTAGGAACTTTCTCGTAATACCTGAACACACGAGAACTGAAGTCATCTGTGAAGGGCAATAAACGGAGATGTGCTAAATAAAACAGTGACCTTAATCTGTAAGTGTGTTGAAGACAATCCCATCAGTGGCTTACCCAGCCGTAAACCGAACGTAGAGGCCCTCAAGTCCAGAACCCTTTGGACATGACTCACGCTGCCGTGCCTTTAAGGGGTCAGTGAACTTTACTGACCCGGAGGAGAAGTTTCTTACCCAGCACAGCTTCCTTCCAGAGCTGGGTCCTCGGTGTTGTGCCCCAGGTAATGGTCAATCAGCTTCTCTCTAGAGGTCTTTGGGAGCAAAGAGTTCTGCTTAGTATCTCAGAGAAAAAAAGGAACAACACAAAACCTTAACTAAGAGCTGATGTGATATAAGGATGTCAGCAAGCTTCAGTGATCCTAGTCTTTTGGAGGGACAACTAAAATTCTTGAGTAAAACAAAGATTAATATGCTAGCTGCTAAAAATTATCTGATAGTTATTCACCAGAAAATTTTACAAAGATTTTTAAGATGGCACTTTTTGTGACATAAATAAATGATCCCCTCCTGTTAGAAATAAATTTTCTTCTTTAGGAATGAAGCTTCTCAAACTTACAATATTGCTGTCATCACTGAAATCTGCAGGGTCCCCAATGATATTTATTGCAACCAGAGCAACCTAAGAAAGAGTTAAATCAACAGAAATTAAGTATAAAATGTTTGTGATGACTTACCTCCTTTATACCAAGCTGCTGACCTACACTGGCAACAAATAGGGTAACGTACATGAAAGCACATTAAATGGAAAATTTGTCATGCTAATGTAGAGAATTATTATTAATAATTTTTATAAATTACATAAGTTAATATTCTAATGCTGAACAAAATGGCTATTTTAATGTTTAAAGGATGTTAAAACGGTAATAGCTAAAAAACCTCCCAAGTTCTAACATAGCCTCGCATTGAACCATTCATTCAAGGTTAAATATGAGGTCACAGCTACATGATCTTGGTAAATTACACAACGAAATGAAAACCTCAATTAACACAGCTTGGTCTGCCGAAGTCAGGGATTCTCACCTGAGGGGCGGAGTCCCCTTCTCAGACCCTCCCTTCCTTGAGAACCACTAAGGAGCCTACGGAACCGGGATGTTGCTGGTGAACACAGCAGATGGGGTGGAGGAAGAAAAAGGTCAAGAATCATTCTCCAGTTTACTGTCACAAACTGCGGCAATGGCCCAAGCAGCGTAACTCGCCCTCAGAGCTCCTTCAGCTCACTGGTTGGTATAAGACTTTTATATGCTGGAATGGCTGCATTCCTCTCTTAGAGGGGAAGGGAGTACTGTAAATATTTGTGCTGATTAAAAGATTGCTTTGGGGCCGGCCCTATGGCTCAGTGGTTGGGTTCATGTGCTCCACTTGGGTGGCCCAGGGTTCGCTGGTTTGGATCCTCGGCGCGGACCTAGCACTGCTCATCAAGCCATGCTGAGGCGGCATCCCATGTAGCAGAACCAGAAGGACCTACAACTACAATATACAACTATGTACTAGGGGGCTGTGGGGAGAAGAGTACAAAAAAAAGAGAAAAAAAAAGAAGATTGGCAACAGATGTTAGCTCAGGGCCAATCTTTAAAAAAAAAAAAAAAGATTGCTTTGGACACACTTTTTTTCCATTGCACTAATCATGTCCCCAGAAAATGAACGAGAGGGAGGGGGCAGATGTGAAGAGCTGGGAGCCTGGAGCTGGAGAGATTCTGGATTGCATGCAACAGGAAACCACATTCCCCATTCTACCATGGGATTGATCTTGTAAAGGTTTAGTGGGTTTATCTGGAACAGCACTGTCCAAGAGAAATATTATGCAAGCCATACATGCAATTAAGTTTCCTAGTAGATACAGTAAAAAAAATTAAAAATAGATAAAATTAATTTTAATAATATATTTAAACCTAATATATCCAAAATATTATCATTTCTTTGTGTAACTGACTCTTCTTTGCGTACTGAGTCTTTGAAGTCCAGCGTCTAGCTGACGTGTGTAGCCCCCTGCACTTGGACTAGCTGTGCTCCCAGCGTGCCACGCCACAGGTGGCCAGCGGCTCCTGAGTGGACAGCACAGCTCCAGAGGAGCTTCACGTTCTCCATAAAGGGGACCGTCTTCAAGAAGACTCTGGAAGTGCCTTTACTAAGAGGTACAGGACGACGCAATCCTGGAAGAGGTGGGGGCAGGCGAAGGCGGAGGCGCGTGAGTCTCACCTGATTATATACATTGTATTTGTTGACGTGGTTCTGGTGAAAAATCAGCTTAAGAAACTGGCCTACTGCATCCACATACACGGATTTTAGCTCCCGGGCCTTGCAGCCCGTCTTTTCGTTGTCACAGAGAGAGACATAGCTAGAAGAGAAGACGTAACCCAAGAACCATGTTGATATGCAAACATGCTGTCAATCAAACAGCCCCTCTTCTCCTACTGAACTCAATGTGTTTCAATAAAAGTTAGGTCTAGAATGAAAACCACCTAGGAAAAAAGCCCAGAAATCAAATTCTAATGAGTATTCTTCTTAAGACAAGTTTCGCAACGGAAAGGGGCAGTTCATTAGTTTTTAGTTGCTTTGAGGCAATTAGTCAGGTTAGGAGTGACCACGACAAATTTTAAATTTCATTCTTACCCAAGTCTGCGAAATCTCTCTGCTTGATACGGTACGAAATATTCAGGCAGGCTTTCACTGATGTAGAACTCAATTTTACTTGAGATCATATACTGGTGAGCAAGTAACTGGAGTTTTCTTATTCGACATCTCTCTACCATTTGAAGAACAATTTCTTGCGGAAACTGGCAAAATCTGAAAGCAAATACATTTTTGTTTTTTCTGCACGGTGACTGCAGAGGGTTTTCAGATGTCTGCATCCCACTCTTCCCCATAATACGGTAGGTCTGTAGGAACTGAGGATACAAGAGGCCCACGATGCTAGTCCTGCTCTCTCCGGCTCTGCCGGTGGGAGTTGAAGCTCAGAGTTAAAATTTGATTTGATCTCCCTGCCACGCAACATGAATCACACTTTTGGCAGCTAGTAAATGGTTTGAAATGAAACCTGAAGTTTATTATGGGATAAACATATCAGTCTTTTTTTTTTTTTTTAGGAAGATTAGCCCTGAGCTAACTACTGCCAATCCTCCTCTTTTTGCTGAGGAAGCCTGGCCCTGAGCTAACATCCGTGCCCATCTTCCTCTACTTTATATGTGGGATGCCTACCTCAGCATGGTGTGCCAAGCAGTGCCATGTCCGCACCTGGGATCTGAACCGGTGAACCCTGGGCCGCTGAGAAGCGGAACGTGCGAACTTAACCGCTGCGCCACTGGCCCGGCCCCAAACATATCAGTCTTAATGGGCTGTACTAGTGGGCAAGACAGACCAAAGGACTTTCCGCAGGAACCTAAACTTCAGGAAAGGCACAGGCTTACGGAATCCCGAGTTATGACTGAAAAGCAACAATGAGAGTTGAAGGAGTGCCGACCATGTGTGCTCAGCAGTCTGGAAGAGAAGCCCACAACTGTCCACATGGGACTTCTAATTTTGCTTAGAAGCAATGTAGCATGTTAAAAACCTAAACGAGAACTGGGTAGAGAACCACAGTGTCAGCAAAGACCTCACACTGCAATATATGGTCATGACCGAGGCATTCGAGCACAATACTTAAAGACAGTATATGCTACATATGTTGAGCTGGCAAGCGCTGGTTAATGCAACAGTGGGGCATCAGTGCACTTGGAGCAGCAGCATCGAGGGCACTGGAGCACTGAGGATGGGTCAGCTGAGAAAGGCCCTTCCACCAATAGCATCACTGCTCTCCGTGAGCTCAGAGCCCCCGCGAGTGTGCATTCCTGCCCACTGGCTCTGCCCGGCCCCTCTCATCACATCTCTTCCACCTCTCTTCCCAGCAGCCCCACCCTCCCCGCTCACCCAGCTGAACTGCACCAGAGGCAGCTGGTCCCAGCGCCGGACTCACCTGGCCTTTCTCTCTACCCGACCACTCCCACCAATAGACAAGCGCACTCTAGAAACCCTCCTGTGACCCTGCACCCCTCTCCAGCTCTGGCCGCACTTCTTGGCTGCCTGCCTCAGCAAAGATCATGCAGGAGCCGTCTGCAGTCACCAGGGCAGCTTTCTCAAGCCCCCCTTTCCAAACCCTGCAGGCCGCTTCTGTCCCACACCTCCCTGTCACTCTTGTGAAGGCCACCACTGACCTCCATGATGCCAAGTGCAATGTGGGCTTCCTGGTCCTGACCTCACTTAGCCCACGTGACTGAGCCCACAGGACCACCCCCTCTTGGCTCTCCTCCTAGCTCAGGCCTCCCTCCCTTTGTCCAGCCTTCAGTGTGCCCCTGGGCTAGGTTCCAGGCCCCCTTCTCCATCTACACTCACCATGGCGGATCCTATCAGCCCCGTGCTTATCAAAGAACCCCAACTGAACATCGCCCTGAGTCCCATCCTGTAGTCTAGTTGGCGACTTGTCATTTCCATATAGGCATCTGAAAGACACCAGATGTGACACAGACAAAACAAACTCCTGACCCCAGCCGCCCCATCCTGCCCAGACCGACTAGTCTCCTCCTTCTGCAGCTTCTCCCACCTCAGCAGTGGCACTGCCACCCACCTAGTAGCCCACACCTATCCTTAAGCTTCTAAGAGAATGACTAGGCCTATCAGTGGTGAGGCCATCTGGGGCCTCCCCCCAGCTCACTGCTGAGTAATGAGCACCCAGCATCACAGGAGGCACGTGGTGAGCACCCCAACCCTCGGGGGACAGAACAAAAGAAGAGGGAAGATGTAGAAAGAAGCAGGCTGAATGGCTGCAACTCTGTGGAAAGCTTTATGTTTACCTCTGAGGGACGTACAAGGATGGACAGGGAGAGGATGTGATGAGAAAGTGGGGCCGGTGGCCACGGATGGAATGGACTCTAATTCCGGGGGCACACTCGCCGGGTACCTCCTAACACCGAGTTCTAAGACAGGTGCCTTTGGGGCAGGAGGGCAGCTGGAAGCAGTGGGAAAGCAGGCAGCTCATGACACAGATGCTGTTCACCTTGATGGCAGTCAAATGCTGCTTTGGACACTGAAAACATCAGAACTTGTGGTGAGATCTTCTAGACATAAGGACACCTAGTAATCTATTATGAAAAAAAATCCTTTATTATTAAAAAAACCCTCCAAAGCCGTTCAAAGAAAACTGAGACAACTGACAAAATCTGGAAATTGTATACTTTTAAAAATCCTTTAAAAAAAGATTTAGGGGCTGGCCCCGTGGCCGAGTGGTTGAGTTCACATGCTCTGCTTCAGAGGCCCAGGGTCTCGCTGGTTCGAATCCTGGGCGTGGACATGGCACTGCTGGTCAGGCCATGCTGAGGTGGCATCCCACATGCCACAGCTAGAAGGACCCACAACTAAAAATACATAACTATGTACCAGGGGGCTTTGAGAGAAAAAGGAAAAAATAAAATCTTAAAAAAAAAAAAGATTTAGCTACAAATGTAGCTTATAGTTTATAGATGAATCAAAAACATCTTTCAAGCTGATTATAAAATGAAACAATACATTTAAAAAGCCTAGTATGTATCTACCTTTTCAAGATAAAGTGATAGCTCTAGATTTCTTTTTGAATAAAAATAACTTGGCAATAAAAACATTCATGCCCAGAGGCTCTAGTGGTTGGTATAAGCTTTGGCTCTCTTAGAGAAGCGTGTCTCACCCTCCAGAGTCTAGGCTCTTCGAGTTCCTGGTCGTGGAAGGGTACAGGAGGAGCTTCCCACGCGTCCGGCACGCCCGAGGCCGGCCCAGGGGAGCCATCTGTCCTGGCCTGGAGCATGCCCTCTCGGACCTGGGCTAACAGAGTGGTCCGTCCTCTCTCTAGGGGACGCAGTTGGAGGGTATTTTCTTTTGCCTTCCTGCTTTGAGCTTGACCTCGGGGAACACTCTGTGTTGAATTCAGGAGACCCCAAGCGAAACCGAGGTTGAGTCTGTGGTGACCAAGGTACATATATCCCTTTCTTTGGTGTAGTCTGAAAGCTAACTACTAAAACGACTACAGCTCACGCCTTAAAGAGATGCATGTCAATGCACGAACGCAGCATACTAGTGCTGTCTTGATAAATATTCCTAACGGGGTACCGTCTCTGTGTATGTAAGTACCTTTAATCCACAGGTAAGCACAAATGCAGTCCGCAGGAAGGACTCTGCTGAAGGGAAGTGCTGGCGGGGAAGGGGAGTGCATCTGCGGATGACTGTGGCCCCGGCCGCCGGAGGAGAGGCAGCGCTGGACTGACCGGTGAGTCTGGGGCAGCTGCCCGCACGGGTGTGCTCCCATGCTGCCCCTCCGGCCCGGCTCCCGCAGGTCAGGCTGCCCTGGCTGGGCAAGCACACGGCCACGGCGGGTTTGGTCCTAGGAAGCCCACCTGCCTGCACAGACAGCCCCTGCCCCAGTATCAGCCTCATCAGCGACAGACGAGCTATCTGTCCCCAGCTGCTTTCCTCTTTTGTTTCATTCCTCAGCTCATGCAGGACTGGGGCAGGGAACGGGAGTCTCTGTTGGGTCCCCTCAAAAACTCCAAAAGGAAAACAGATTTTAATTTTAAATGGAATTTATAGTCAACTTTTCAGCAACATATCTTCTGAATAAAAGCAAGTCCTAAGTATATATACTGAACTTAAAATATCATACATATTTACACATTTACAAGTTAGGAGCAAATAGTACTTCTACTCAGACTTGGAAAACAAGTCATGAGGAGCAGGGACAGTGAGGAGGTGACAGGACTGGGTGTGTGACCATGAGGAACAGGGACACTGAGGAGGAGGTGACAGGGCCAGGTGGGTAACCATGAGGAGCCAGGACACTGAGGTGACGGGACCAGGTGGGTGACATGAGGAGCAGAGACACTGGGGAGGTGAGGCAGCGCGAGGCGAGCAGGCCTCACAGGACCGACACCACCGACGTGCACGAAGCCCGAGCAGGCACTCGGCTGCTCAACAACTCTGACTCTGCCTTTGGTGAAGAGTGAACATCTCTCAGGAAAAGACTCAAATGTTTCAGAGAAATACTAACTAGTATTACATTACTCAAGTAATGAACATTTTTATAAAGGTGTGCAAATATTCAAGACAAATTCGAAAGAGACCTTTTTGGTTAAAATTCAGCATTATACAAAAGCAGTTAGATGCAAGATATTTACCAAGGAGCATAAACATGAAAGCAAGAAATCTGCAAACACAAACTTGCGTCCAGAACACGGATGAGGATGTGATATCCGCACATGGTCAGGGAACACGGCTAAACCACCATGGGGGACCACTTTTCTTCCTTCTACTCGTCCATATTTGTGCCTTTCTTAAGTGAGTATGGGTTAATGTGATAAGGGAAAAAGATCCAACAAACTTTCCTTAAAAACATAACCACAAGGAAAAAATCCATCACGTAACTAGACAGATGACAGTGCAGCACAATCTGATGATCCTGGGGTTCTCATGTCTGAATTATAATAAAATTAGCAGCTTAGAATGAAAGGAGCCCACGTGCCCTTCAGAACCCGTGCCACCCCCAGCCCATGGCCCCCTGTCCAGCCCACCTCGGTGACCTCCACCCGCTGACGGTCGGTGCATGGATCATTAGCTCCCGGGCACTGAAGCCGTCTTCATGTCCAGACGAGCTGACAACTACAAATCCAATCTTGTGGGGCATTCTGTGAGCTGGGGCTGTTTATAAGAGCAGGAAAGACTGCTTTAGAATAAAGGAACTGAGCAACATATTCTAACCATATTATAACATGGAAAGTGTTAGTCATGCCTTGCTAACATACAAAGTAATTCACAACGTATTCAGAATTTTTCCATCACATTGAAACAGTCTGTTTTTTTCTTAAGTGCTTTTTATAGGAGCCTCTACTTGTACTTAAAGTATCATTTAAGTTGTCTCAACTTTTCCCGAACATATGTCCAGAGAGCATGACCAGTGCTGTGGGTTGAACTGTGTCTTCCAAAAAGATCCATTCAAGTCCCACCGCTGGTACCTGTGCATGTGACCTCACTTGAAAACAGGGTCTCCATAGACGTAATCTAGTGAAGATGAGGTCATACTGCGGTAGGGTGGGCCCTACTCCAATGTGACTGGTGTCCTTACAAGAAAAAGCACACAGACACACACACACAGGGAGAAGGCCATGTGACAATGGCCAAGCGACTGGAGCAATGCTTCTACAAGCCAAGGAATGCCAAGGATTGCTGGAGACCACCAGAAGCTGGAAGAGGCAGGAAGGATCCTCCCCTAGAGCCTTCAGAGGGAGCACGGCCCTGCTGACACCTTGACTTTGGACTTCTAGCCTCCAGAGTAAACTTTTGTTATTTTAAGCCATCCAGGTTGAGGTACTTTGTATGGCAAAAACAAAAGTTTTTTTGCTAAGACACAAGTACTAAGTTTTTTATATTAGTTAAGAAACTAATACAATCAGCATGTTAATAAGTTATACAAAAAAGAGCAGTTTAATCAATCGCGTAATAATAACTGCTGAATGAGAATGACCAGAGAAGAGAGAGCAGTACAGACAGACACAGTAAGTGCAGAACTGTGCCTGCAGAGCCTGGCGAGTGACTGACTTCTAGGACATATTTGCACACTGGCTGAATGATTTTTCAGTGAACCTGACTTTGTTCATAGTTAAACATCATCGCTCTGAAGGTAGACGCTGTGATGTCTGTTTTCGCCTGCTCATTTGAAAGCAGCACCTCACTCCCAATTTCTCTGGGTGACTATGCCCTCCCCACACCCACATCTGCGGGGCTGCTGACCCCACCCCACGCTCCTCAGCTCCCTGCCTGCAGCGGGCATGTTTCCCGGGCGTGGGCCTTCCAGGAGCTCCACGTGGCTCCTCAGTGACTGGCTCAGGGATGGGAACATGAGAACAGGACCCAGTGGACCAAGGCCACTCAATCCCAGGACTGGGCTGGCACAGCTGGGAGAGAGCAGCTTTCCTCCTGCTGGGCCTGTGGCAGTGGGATAACATTTGCCTGGAGCTGCTGGAGGCCACCAGGCAGGAGGTGCTGCTGGAGAGCGGGGGGACGGGGGCAGTAGTGCTGAGAGGCATGGACACCTGCGAGACTTTGGTTCACATTTAAAACCCCAACTACTCATGGACTTCTGGTCACTCTCCAGTCACTGAGCCAATCAAATTCCTCTTCAATTCAAATTCCAGTTTGAGTTAGCTTTAAGTATTTGCGGCCAAAAGAGTCCTCACTAAAACAGAGGATAAAGAATTTTCCAGAAAATTCTCTGGGGTAGGACATACTATTAACTGAAATTCTCCACAGGAAGTAACATATAAACACCTCACATGAAATTTTGCCTTTTAAACATGCTGGATGCATGAGCTGGATCTTTCTTTTACTTTCATTGAGAACCTGAAGAAGAGCACATCAATAAATCAATCATTGGCTGGCATCTAATGTTTCTTGGAATGTACAAACAAAAGCATTAAAAATAGAATGATAAACCACTATTAAAGATCTAGTTTTTTATATACAAAGTTCACTGCAGATGTTATAGTATAGCAGAGGAAAATTAAAGTAGCCTAACCCAGAAAACCAGGAAAAGCAGGCATAAAAAATGGACAAGTGTGATTTAATCCACGGTGTGCTGCACAGCCCCACCTGTGCTCCCAGCACCCCGGGCAGGAAGGGGAATCCTCTCGACACCCGCCCTCTCCACCCGCCATCTACTTCTGCATCTCTGCCTCCCCCTCCCAATGCATCGAGTGGGAAGTCTCATTGGTCCTGCCTTTGGAACAGCAATTCTTCTTCCTCTGTCTCTCTTTCTCTATCTCACTGTCTTTAGACAACAGTAACCACGGCCAGGTCTCCCCACCTGCAGCGCTGCCCCTGCCCACTCGCCTTGTGCTCCTGCCGACACACCCTCCTCACGCCCAGCCAGCTCACCATCATCTATGCCCTAGCTCAGGAACCCTCGATGGGCTCCCTGTCCAGGGCCAAAGGGCCGACTCCGTGTCCTGACTCAGCTTGTGGTTCTGAGCCTCACTTCTTGTTCTGAATTCTAAAGTCTATCCCTCTGCTCTGAATGCACCAAATCCTTTGATCTTTAGGGGCAGGGGCTGTTCCTTCCTGTCCCACCTTGAAAATAGTAGGTGTCTATTAAATATTTTCAACTGAATGTGATTATCTATCTTAAAATGCGGAATACTATTCGTATTACCCACATGTGTATAGACTGACTCCTTCACACAGCCCTTCACCGGCAGATGGACACTTCCCGCAGAGCACTCAGCGGGTGAGGGACTGTCCTCAGCATTTGACACAGATTGATACCTTCCTAACAACTCTGATGTGAGTTTCGTCACCCCAACTTTGAGAGGAGGAAACTGAGGCACACAGAGGCCCGTGTCCAGGGTCATTCAGCTAGTAAGCCCTGCAGGCAGGGTTTGTTCTCAGCCGGTCACATGGTCAGGTTCCAGAGCCTGACCTTGACCAGTACTCTCTGCTAGCTAAGATTTAAACATAGGGCCTCTTAAGTTGAAACAGAGGTGTGTCCACTATACTATGTTGCTTCAATAAATCCAAAACAAAGTGCTGGCATTTATGAACCAGGTGGGAGAAATGCCTGGGCACTGTAGTGGCAACGTTGTGACCTCAGTTTCAGGATTGGAAAAGGATTCCTTTCTAGCCACGCCCATCTAAAGCCCTTCCCCCTTGCACCCTGGGGTCCTCTATGTAAAACCTTCAAGTGTTGCAAGAGATACTTGGGGGTGTCACTAAAGGGTGCTATTCTTAGGCTCTATAAAAATCACCCTTAACATTTTGAGAAGAACCAAAGCTCTGCTGGGTGCTCAGTAGCACGCGGGGCCCCAACTGTCCTGGTGCACAGGAGCGGTCCTCGTCCCCAGCAAGCTCCAGATGGCATTTCTTCCCAAGCAGCAGCCGCTCCCTCCCCACCGCTCCCTTACTGCACCTACTGGTCCCGGCACCGAAGAAGCTAACTCCGGAGCTCCTTCTAGAAAGTACCTGTCAATACGTATCAGGGGTACCGACATCTATGCATTAAACTGAAACAATTTAGCAACTTCCAAACATTTTGCTACAAGACTAGGAGACAAAACTTGTTTCCACTTTTCTTTCTAAGAAGAGTAAATGTTACACAATTAAATGATTTTTGGTCAAGTAATTTTAAGGATTGAAATCCCAGAATATCTGAAATTTAAGAGTACCAAAAAAAAAAAAAAGAAAAAAAGGCGGGGGATCAGGACGGAAGCCGCCTGGGGCAGAGCCACCTTCTTCCCGCATTTTGGTCAGTCATGGAGCCCTGGGTCACCGCAGCTGAGCGTCCAGAGTAGGGGGGATCCGAGAAGAGGCTCCGACGCTAAATCCAGGAACCGAGCGGGGCGCACCAGGGGCGGGCCCGGGGCGGTGACGCAGCGCGCAGGAGCGCCCACCCGGCCCGGCGCTCCGGACCCCGCCCCGCCGGCCCTCCGGACAGCAGGTCCGGCCCACACCCGCGAGGCCTGGGCCTGAAGCCCGCCCGGGCCTGTGCCCCGGCCCGCGCCCGCGCCCGCGCTCCCGGCCAGCTTGGGGTACCTGTCAGGACCGCAGGCCTCGCCCGGACCTCCGCCCGCACGACCCCCTCCGCCGCCCCTCGGTAGCGCCACGCCGTCGGCGGAGCTCAGGTGGCACCTCCTCCGCCGCCCCGGGCCGGCCCGCACCCGCGAGCCGCAGCGGCGCCGGCAGCAGAGGAGAAGCCGCGGCCGCCAGCGTTCATCACCCGGGCTGCGGCCGCCGCTCTCATGACAACCAGGCCGGCCGGGCCAGGACATCGCGCGTGCGCGACCCCACCCCGTTGCGCTGCGCCTGCGCACAAGATAGGGCCCCCCCCCGCCTTCGCTTCCCCGGGCTTTCTGGGTAATGGAGTTTCAGGAGGACGGCGCCTGCTCACAGGACGAGGTCGAGCCTCCGCTTCCCTGGCCACCTTGGTACCGGCGCTTTCGGTGACTGCACATGCGCACAAGGTGAGATCGCGCCTTCCTCTCTCGTGCCTTCTGGGTAATGTAGTTTCCGGGGACGGCGCGCGGCCTTCGTCACCTCAGCGGAGCCTACCCCGCGCAGACGCCAGGGGCCAGGGTGAGGCCCTGAGTATGTTTGCGGTGTTCCGGAAGCCCAAGACATTCAAGCTGCGGGCCCTGCACAGCCAGAGCAAGTTTGGGGTGGCGGGCAGGAGCTGCGAGGAGGTGCTGCGGAAGGGGTGCCTCCACCTGCAGGTGCCCGCGGGGCGGGGGCTGGGCCGGGGGCTGGGTGCCTCCACTTGCAGGTGCCCCGTGGGGCCCGGGGCTGGGGGTCTCCACTCTCAGGTGCCCGGCGCTGGGCCGGAGGGCTGGGTGCTGCCGGCGGGCAGGGGACTGGTTGCCTCCACTCGCAGGTGCCCCGGGCCCGGACAGGGGCGAGGGCGCTGTGCCAGCTTGCCCAGAGTGTGCTGGGTTGGATGGGACAGTGCTGACCGTTCATCTTTTGCCACCGGGACTGGTGGAGCTCTGGCCGCGCCGAGCGCACAGTGTGTCACCGAGTCCTGACACGTCCTGGAAGGGGGGACTGTCCACGTCGCTCCCGCAGGCGGAGAACCCGAGCACGACCACAGTTGACGCCCTCCCCACCACGTAGCAGAACTCTAGGCGGGTACCCTCTCGCTCTTCACGTGGGTTGTCACGGAGTCCATGACAAAATCCAGTGAATCGGTGCAAAGGCCCTCATTCCACAGAGGAGGAAACTGAGGCTCGGAGCCACTAAGTAACCTGCCGTAGCTATGGAGTAAGGGGCCGGCGTTGAAACCCAGGACTAGCTAAGCTCAAAGCCCAAAGCTGGTCCCCGGGATCTTAGCAGAGCCTCTGAGTGTGCATAGAGCTGCTGCGAGTGGGCGGAATTTGGGTCCTCCTCGGGCTTCCAGTGCTGCCTGGTGCACCCGGAGGTGCCACATCTCACCAAGCAGCTTTAGTGAAGTCTCGGCCCTAGTGTTCGGGTGCTGATCTGCTTGGGAGAAATTTGGGAGAGTAAGAGGTGCTGCTTTTCCACTTCAAAGCCGGAGGGTGTGGGAGATGTCTGAGCTCCAGGGAATAAATCCCCATTTCGTGTGCTACCAGCAGGCAGTGGGCCTGACCCCTTGAGTCCCGAACTTCTTCCTCCAGCTCCTCAGCCCCATTCAGAGGAAGGGGGACCGTGGAGGGGATCTGGAACACCTCCCTCTTCTGACCCTGCGGGACGTGACAGCTCTGGCCTGACATTCAGGAACCTGGTTCTAGTGCACATCTGATAACTCGCTGTGTGCTGCCGAACACAGCCGCTTAGCCTCTCTGTGCCTCAGTTTCTCCTTGTGTGAAATGAAGGGGTTAGGCTCAGAGGCCTCTAAAGGCCCTTCCAGCACTAATGTCCTAGGGATTTCAGCCATCATTCTTGCTCATATTGTATTAGTTTCCTTGACTGGTCTTAGACCTGTGCTGGGGTTGTGAGTGTGTACACGTGTGGGGTAGCGGGTGGAGGAGGTGCTATAAAAATTCTTGAAACTGATCAGTGTCAAG
Organism: Equus asinus; assembly: GCF_041296235.1. Classification (NCBI taxonomy): domain Eukaryota; kingdom Metazoa; phylum Chordata; class Mammalia; order Perissodactyla; family Equidae; genus Equus; species Equus asinus. The sequence goes on along the minus strand of NC_091794.1, from coordinate 111,502,641 downwards.
CAACAGAGAACCAAACCTCAGCAAACTAATGGTACTGTGTGCTGGTCACACTTCTGTAGACAGAAGCAATAAGTCATTTGCAGTAAGATGTTCTCCTTGATTGATCAGTGCCCAGGAAAAAACGAGGGCCTTAAGCGGGGGTGTCCTGCCGAGGGGCCTCATTGATGGGATGTATTTACAGGCTTAGTGGAAGCAGGCATGCGTCATTTTCAGAAACAGGCTTCTGTTTTAAGCACCCTTGAGGAGCTCATCTTGAAAAGGTCCATGTGGTGAATCCCCAAAAGCAGTCACCAATGTATATGTATTTTTACGTGACTTTTCATATTTAGAATGCCCTACAGTGGGTGCCGTCATTTCGACACACTGATTCTTTAGACACTGAGTGCTTGTCTCAGGTGTTCGTCCTGCTGTAGCATGCAGAGCATGATTCTTTAAAACATAGTTCATTCTTGTTCTTTGTGAGGATTGCAGATGAATAGACCTCATGTTGCTGCTCCGAGGGTGGCCCACCTGAGACCACCCTTGTAAGTGTCCTGCCCTGCTCTCCCCTCTCTCCCCAGCTCCCTATTGCTGGCTCCCGCCTCTGCCTCTATGAAGATGGCACGGAGCTGACTGGAGATTACTTCTGGAGCGTTCCTGACAACTCCGAGCTTGTGCTTCTCACCAAGGGCCAGACTTGGCAGGGCTGTAAGTGGTAGAGACCTTGGAGATTGGAGGGGAAGCAGGTGGGGCTATGGAGATGCTGAGGGCAAAGGATCTGACAGATGTTTCTCTAAGGAAGATATATAAATGGTCAATAAGCACATGAAAAGGTGCTTGATGTCATTAGTCATCAGGGAAATGCAAATCAAACCCACAGTGAGACACCACTTCATACCCACTAGAATGATAATAGGTGCTGGTGAGGAGGTAGAGGAATTGGAACCCTCACACAAAATGGTGCAGCCACTGTGGAAAACACTCTGGCGGTCCTTTAAACTATTAAACAGAATCACATGTGACCCAGACATTCTGTTACCGCCTACGAACATAGGTTCCCTACCCGCCACACAAGAGGTGCCAAATGAAAACTGACACACCAAGCTGACGGCAAAGAAAAGGGTTTTATTTTGGATGATGTCAGCCAGGAGACAGATGAGAGTGAGCCCTCAAACTCGTTTTGTCTCATCTCTTCTCATCTCCCTGAAAGATGGGAAGCAAGGGGTTTTAAAGGTTGCAAGGAATGTTTTTGCATGCGGGGCAGGGTCGGGGTGGGGGGTATCTGTGGCCTTGCTGTTCTGAGCTTTCCCCCGAGCCTGCGTTCAGCCTTGTAAGGCTGCTTACGGAGAGGAGGGTGATAAGGGAATCCTGGTGGCTGTTCTTGGTTGTCTGTCTCCATGGATAGTGGATTCTGGAGCCGGGAAGCCAGGGAGTAAGCAAGGAATGAGTGCTTTGGTTTTAACCCCATATATGCTGGGTTTAATGTAGGGGAACTGATGTCAGGGCCAGTATCAATTCCACTCCTAGGTATATACCCAAGAGAAATGAAAACACATGTCCGCATAAAAGCTTTTACCGGAATGTTCATAGCAGCTTTATTCATAATGGCCAAAAGGTGGAAACAATCCACATGTCCATTGATGGACAAATGGATAAACAAAATATAGTGTATTCTACAGCAGAGTATTATTTGACCATGAAAAGGAATGAAGTCCTGACCCACGCTACAACATGATGACCCTGCAAAACATCATGCTCAGTGAAAGAAGCCAGTCACAAGAGGCCACTTAGAATATGGTTCCATCCATGTGAAGTGTCCAGAACAGAGAAGTCTGTAGAGACAGAAAGTAGATTAGTGGCTGTTTGGGGGATGGAGGGGGAGGAGGATTGCTGAAGGATACGAGGTACCTTTTTGAGGTGATGGAATGTTCTAAAATTGAATGTGGAGATGGTTGCACAACTCTGTGAATAACTAAAAACTGTTGAGTTGTACATTTTAAATGGGTGAATTGTAAGGAATGGAAATTAAATCTCAATAAAGTTGTTAAAAAGAAAAAGAAAAAGAAAAGAAACTGCCACGCTCTTTTCCAGAGCGGCTGTACCGTTTTACATTTCCGCCATGGATGTATGCAAGATGCAGCCTCTCCAGCTGTTGGCATTGTTGCTGTTTCTATTGTAGCTGTTCAGCTGGGTGTGCTGTAATGTCTCATTGTGGTCTTAATTTGCATTTCCCTAACGGCTATTGGTGGCGAGCATCTTTTCCTGTGATCACTTGCATCTGTATATCCTCTTAGGTGAAATGTCTGTTCATGTCTTTTGTTATGTTCATGTCATTTTCTGATTGGATTTTTTTACTGTTGAGTTTTGAGTCTTTTCTAATATTCTGGATATGAGTCTCACCAGAGAGGTGGTTGGCAGACGTGCTCTCCTTCTCTGTAGCTTGTCTTTTCATTCTCCTGACAGGATCTTTCACAGAACAAACGTTTTTAACTTTGGTGAAGCCCAGCTTGTCCGCTTGTTTTGTCTCATGCTTCTGCTTTTGGAGTTAAGTCTGAGAATGCTTCATCGAGCCCAAGGTCCCGAAGGTTTTCTCCTCTGTTTTCTACATCAATTGCAAGGATGATGCAACTTTTCTTCTTTAGCCTGTTAAGGGCGCATTACACTGAGTGATTCCTGAGCACTGAACACCCTTGTGTCCTGGGTGACCGCGGCCATGGTGCACAGCGCGTGTGTGCACTGCTGCCCTCTGTGCGAGGGCCGTTAGGGCCCGGCCGACCCCGTGTGCACTGCTGCTTCTGTGTGAGGCCGTGAGGACCCGGCCGACCCCGTGTGCGCTGCTGCTTCTGTGTGAGGGCCATGAGGGCCCGGCCGAACCCGTGTGCCCTGCTGCTTCTGTGTGAGGGCCATGAGGGCCCGGCCGACTGGCTCCATGTGACACAGTGCTTGCTTGGAGGGCCGCTCCTGGGGCGTGTAGATCGGCTCCAGGAGAGAGCAGCGCAGTGATGGAAGGCCTGGAGAGGAGGCCCAAAAATGCGGTGCTTTCGTTTGTGAGGGAGAAGCCAGGAGGAAGGGCAGCCTTTTGGAGGGTGCTTTCATTTGCCAGATTGTGCCCCGCACCTCCCCGTGGTTCTCACACCGCCCTGCGGGAGGGCGGCCAGGCCCGAGGCCCAGAGGAATGGGCTGGTTGGTGTCACGACAGGGTCTCGGGCCTGGGACTTCCTTGAGGTGTGGTGGTCCCCAGGTGATGAGGTGGGTGACGTGGGGACAGCCCTTCCCTGGCTGGGTGGCATGTGTCTTCCTACGCAGTGCTCCAAGGACTCCTGGCTTTTCCCTTTGTCCCCCTTCTGGTGGCAGATGTGAGTGACATCAGTCACTTCCTCAGCGTGTTCCACAAGCCGCACGAGGGCCTCATCCAGGCCGCCCGGCAACTGCTCTCTGGTGAGCTGGCCCCGCTGCGGCAGAAGCTTCTGGTCGACCTGCTGCACACTGTCAGTGAGAACATCGCGGCTGAGACCCGGGCCGAGGACCCGCCGTGGTTCGAAGGTACCTTGTGGGTTCGAGGTCTGGGAGGGAGCTGGGGGTGGGAGGGCTTCCTCCAGCCGGACTCGCCTGGAGGACCCGGGTTCTGTTCCAGTTCCCGGAGTGAGGGGCTCCCCAGCAAGGGGCTTGCCTGGCTCCTCTGCTCGTGGCCGGCCAGAGTCTGGGCAGCCCTGGGACTGGCCGTTTACTTCTGTTTATTTTTTAATTGTGGAAAAGTATACATAACACAAAACTTACTATTTTAACCATTTTAAGTGTACTGTTCACTAGTGTTGGGCACATTCACGTTGTTGTGCAGCCGTCACCACTGTCCCAGCATAGAATGTGTTCATCTCCACACTGAAGCTCTGCCCATTGAACACCAACGCCCCCTCCCCCAGCCCCTGGCACCCACCATTCACTTTCTGTCTCTGTGACTTTGACTCCTCTGGGGATGTCGGATGGGTGGAACCATTCAGTATCTGTCCTGCTATGACGGGCTGATTTCACTCAGCATGATGTTCTCAAGGTCCATTCGTGTTGTAGTGTGTGTCAGAATTTCCTTCCTTTTTAAGGCTGAGTAATATTCCAGTGTATGGGGGATGACATCTTCTTTATCCGTTCATCCATCCATGGACACTTGGGTCGCTTCCACCTTTTGGACTGGTTTTTTGAGCCAGTGGAAGCAACCCTGAGAGTCTGCAGCTCTCTTAGAAGAGGGGGGCTTGAGGTGCCACATGCAGAAGCCCCTCAGTGGTGTTTGAGATGCTCCATGCTGGTGAAACAAAGAACCCTCCCCGAACACACGAAACCAGAGACTGTGCACAGCCCTCCAGGGTATTTCTCAGCCGAAGCGGTTCGACCCGCCCAGGAGAGGACAGACATGGGCTCCAGGGCTCTTCTCTTCTTCCTGGCAGGTTTGGAGTCCCGGTTTAGGAGTAAGTCCAGCTATCTGAGATACAGCTGCGAGAGCCGGATCCGGGGCTACCTGAGAGAGGTGGGTCCACGTTTGTGGCAGGTGCGCCAGGCGGTGTAGGAAGCCAGCTCTGCTGTCAGGAAGCTGCGGTCCCCAGGCGGGCGTGGGCACGCCGCTTCATGGGCCCTCTGGCACAGTTAGCACCTGCCTCCCCTCTCCTCCGAGCGTGGTGCTGGGATCTGTCCCCAGCTGCTGCCCTTTGGCTTGGGCTGCCGTGCCTGAGCCAGAGCAGCTTTCGTACGCCCTCCATTTTGCATGTAATTTTCCCTCCGGGTTCCGAATAGAGCTCACTTCGGAGTGTCTTCCTGTATCAGGTGCTTCACTTTTGACGTGAACTTATCCCAAAGAAACATCTCTTTGTCCCCCGTTAGCTCTGACGGATGCCACACAGCAGACAGCTGCTTCTCGCTTTTCTCTCTGTGGCAAAGTACGGTTGTGTGAGCTCTGACAAGAGCTGGAAGGGCCCTGAGCAGTTGCGGGTCGGAGCTCCGACTCTGTGGGCTTTCTCCTCCGGGAGGCGTGAGAAGTAGGCTGATGTACATGTAAAGCCGAGACGCTCCCCGTGGAAACGGCGTTGCACCTCCAAGAAGAAATGAGTCCTTGGGTCCAGGGCCCAATGTGGTCTCTGTTCCACTTCCCTTTCCACAAGGAGCAGACCTAGCTGACAGGTGAAGTGCAGGGGAGAGGATGCCGCGGGGAGCCGGGCCTGCTGGGGACAAGGGAACGCGGTCCTGTCTGGGGAACAGTCTGGCTGCGGGGAGCCTGCACTTTTTCATGAGTTTGGGTTTGGTGCAGCTCCTTTCAGGCCTGTTACAGTAGGACAGATAGAGGAGGGGTGCATTTGGGGGCAGCTTCAAGAAGGGGTTCTGGGCCCTGACCTCTTTAAGATAAATACACGCACACACAGACACACACACACAGACACACACACACAGACACACACACACACACACACACACGTCGGTTCCTCAGAATGTGCTGGCTCCAAGAGCCGAGGCTGCATGTCTACTGCCGCTGTTTCTGCCCTCTGAGCCGGGCCCACTGTGGCCGGCTGGGGGCCAGGCGCCTCCCACTGAGCCGGTGGGGCTTTGTCTGTTTTAACAGCACTGCTGCCCCTAAGCTCAGTGGTCGGAAGTCAGTCCTGAGGCTGTCTTGCCCCCTAACCTTGTAGATGGCTCTTACCCCCATGCCTGACTCTCCACACCCAGGCACGTGTCTTGGACTAAATTTTAATGTTTGTGGTAGAAAACCGCCCAGAGCTAGTGCTCCATTGAGATCCTGTGACGCAGAAGGAAGCCTCAGGAGTGGGTGTCTGTGGCCCTGTGTCCCAGCCCAGCTCCCTGTCGCTGCCCCTGTCACTGTCTGACCGTGGCCGCCCTGGTCCAGCCCCGCTCGCTCCACCTCCTGCTGGTGCCGAGAGCGTGCTTCCCGCACTGGCCAACCCGGCCCGTCTCCAGGCCGGTGCCAACCCTCTGTACTGTGTTAACATGCCTGCTGTCCTGTCGCTCCCAGGAGCTCATCAGGGAGGGGACAGTGGTCTCCTGGCCTCTGCCTGGTGCTCAGCACAGGCTTGGGTGCACCCAGCGTGCGAGTCTCCACCTGCATTTGAGTGGGCAGTGTGGGAGGCGGGGTGGGCGATGGCGACGCAGGGGCTGCTCCTCGAGTTTCTTCCCAGGCAGCACTGACGAGTTCCGGGGAGCTGGGGTGGCCAGGCTGCCCAAAGTTTGAGCGCGTTCTCTGCCCAACTGTGACCCAAGCTCCGTCTCATGGGCCCAGAGAAATTTTGCAGGGTTGGACAGCCATGGTGTGTGTGAACTCAGAGCCCCTGACTGCAGGGCCGTGCCGGGCCCTCAGGCGCCAGGGTCTCTGAGGGCCGTGGCGTGAATGGATGGGAGGTGACGGTGGGTTTCAGGCATGGTGCACCAGTGTTCAGCGATGTCCCTTGGTTTCTTGAAGGTGGGCGCTTACTCCTCCCTGGTCGGCGCCGAGGCTCAGGAGGAGTTTGTGCAGATCGTTGAGGCCATGTCCCGGAGGCTCAGGGCTGTGAGTTACAATGGCAGCTACTTCGACAGAGGAGCTAAGGCAAGCCGGCTCTGCACGCCGGAAGGCTGGTTCTCCTGCCAGGTGAGCTGCGTGCTGTTTATCCTGGGGCCACCCGGTGCCTGCTGAGCCAGCCCTCCCGTGGCGAGGTAGGCAAGGACAGTCCTCCTTGGCCTGCCTGGGCAAGGCCTCATGAGGAGGGGCAGCCCTCTGGGGAACAGCTCACGTTCAAGTGACCTTTGTGAGGACAGGCAGAGGCCGTTCTGCTGCCCACACCTCCTTCTTGCCGCCTCCCCCGGTTTCACTGCTGTGATTGCCGGGTTGGTCTAGCCTTTGGTGCTGATGACATCGGGGCTTTGGCGAGTGCTCGGCCCCCTGGGCTGTGGAGAGCACCTGAAGTGGGGCCTCTTGCCCTTTACAAGCTGCAAATTGCATCTCCAGTAAAATCCCCTCCCGCGCTGGTGGTCTTCATAGCGCCACTAAGAGGTTGCGGAGCAGGATCCAGGGCAGGCATGGCTCCCCCCGCCCACAGACAGGCTCCTTGTGCTTCTGCCCTGGCAGTTCTTCCCATGGGTGATGCGCTCTGACCATCAAAACACTTCTTTCCAGCAGCTTCAGTGTGGACTTCAAATGAGCTCACCTGCTCTCAGTGGGTGTTCCCGGAGCCAGGCACAGCGAGGGGGACAAAGATGACTGACCTCGCCCTGACCTTGGGAGGCTCTAGGTCAAAGGCGTGTGCCAGTGAGCGCAGTGGGCTTCGTGCAGGGAGGCTGTGAAGGCCCCTGGGGGATGGGCCAGTCCTCTTGGGTGGAGTGGAGTTGGGGCTTCAGTGGGGAGGTGACGCTTTAGGGCGGAGTTGGCGGATGTGTGGGGGTTGGTGGGAGTGGGCAGTCCCTGCGAGGGGAGTGGGTGGGCCCTGGCACAGAGGTGGGAGGCAGTGCACTCTGTGGGGTGACTGGCACGTGGGTGGTGGGTGGGGCCATGGCCCACAGCCCACGTTTGACACGTGTCTGTGAACAAGTGGCTGAGCGTGCTGAATGGCCAGTTCCCAGGGCGCCTTCAGCAGGGCACCCAGACTCTGTTCGGGCCTCTCCACTGGCCAGTCTGTGTTGGGATGACGGGGAAATGTGGGGAAGCCACGTGGAGCAGACAGGAAGGGAACAGCCAGTGTGTGGGTCCTGGCCCCGCCCCTGCTGGTGTGGGCCTCCGTTTCCCTGAGGATGGTTGGAGACAATGGGTTTGGGTGTGGAGACACACACGGAGGTGCACAGTAAAGGCAGCTGGTGTTCCTAACAATGGAGAACGAACTTGTCCCCTTTGCAAATGCAGAATGTCATGCTAGGATAACGAGGGATGGGGGGCGGGGATGCCACTCCAAAGGTAGAATTCCTAATTGCCCCAAACAGCAGGCCATTTATCAGGGACTGACCCCCTCCTAGCTGGGCCTCCTTCTTCAGCAAATCCTCCAGCTGGCTGTGAGACTGGCGGCTCAGAAGTCACTCGTGGCCTTCACCTTGTTCCGTTTTGGCCCAGGGTCCTTTTGATGTGGACGACTGTGCGTCTAAGCACTCCATCAACCCCTACAGCAACAGGGAGAGCCGGGTCCTCTTCAGCACCTGGAACCTGGACCACGTGTGAGTGCGCGTTCCGCAGCGTCAGGAGTGTTCATCCTGGAGAACCACGTTCACTAACCCAAAGAGCGCCCACTGGAGGCTGTCCCTGCCGCGGTGCCCCTGGCTCGCCGGCTCCCTTGTGTTCACGTGCTGAGCTCGTGGGTTACGGACCCAAAGATGTCATGGGTGGGCAGGCTGTTAGGGGCTGCTGGGCACACACTGTGCATCTGCCCCTAACCCGCATGATGGGGTGTCATCCAGTGGCCGGTGGGCTCTGACAGGAGCTGGCCCAGATCTCCGTCCACATCTGTGTGACCTTGCGAGTTTCCCCTCTCTCACCTCCAGCTCCCACCTGTGGATGGAGTTGGTGGTCTGTGTGCCTGCTTCGCAGGGCTGTGGGAGGAGGGGCCTCCCAGGGCCCAGTAAGCGGCTGTCACGGGTACTGCACCATGAGGGCATCTCCTGTCTCAACCAGGATGTGCTCAGAGAGCAGAAACTCTCGGCTGCTGGAATGTGTAGGGCAGCTCCTGCTTGAACCAGGATGAGCTAAAGTCTTGGCCAGCAGGATTGTTTTTATAACTATACTAGCTCATTCTATATAAAGGGCAGAAATGGAAAATTTTATTATTTTAACTGAGACGCTTTCCTTGAATAGACAGTCATGTGCCACACAATGACATCTGGGTCAGCGATGGACTATATGTATGGTGCTGGTCCCACAAGATCAGTGCCATAGAGCCTAGGTGTGTGGCAGGCTCTACATCTCAGTTTGTGTGAGGGCATTCTGTGATGTTTGCACAGTGACAAAATCGCCTAACAGTGTGTTTCTCAGAATGCATCCCCGTTGTTAAGTGACACACGACTGTAATTGTATCCTTGCCCCCGCTTTCTGAAGAAAGATCTTCAGATGCCCCTAAAATGGCTGGCTACAGTTGAGGCCCCCTTTCACCTGTCTGTAGTTAGCCCCTCCCCACCCTCAGGGACCGCTGTCCTGAGATGTGTGTGTCCTTCTGATACCTGTTTATGCACCTTTCCCATTTCCGTTTGTGTTTAAAATACACTTCATGGAGCCTCGCCGGCTGTGCTTTTCCACACCACGCTGGGCGACACTGGTGCGTTTGTAGCTTTGCAACATTCATTTCACCAGTGCAGAGTGCTTCACTTCTTGACTCCAATTTTAACATCCATTTCCATATGTAGGCATGTAGGTTTTTTCTAGTCTTCCACTTGTATAAGAAACCCTGGGATGAACACCCACAGGGGATGAACCCACATGGTCCCCTGGTTCCGGTATGTTCTGTGGGTGGCAGCATCAGCAACAACTGGGGCTGGTCAGGAGTGCAGGTTCTTGGGGCCGCCCCCAACATTACCCAGGAGCCCGGGATTGGGGTCTGCAGGGTTGGAAGGGCCATCCTGGTACCTGAGCTGCCCTCGAGGGGGCTGCTGGGTCTCGACAACACCTATCTTCCCCTTCTGAGTATTGCCAGGTTGCCTTCCAGGGCAGCCCAGTTTACACACTCGCTGACTGTGCGAGTTCACGTGATGCTCTGTGTCCTTGCCACCACTTGGTGTCATTGTACTTTTTTGCGTCTTCCCAGTCTCATGGATGAGAAAGGTTTTCCTGTTTTAATTCGTCTTCCTGATTACTAGGAAGGCCGAGTGTCTCTTGATATGTTTATTGGCCGTCACTTCTGTGAAGTGGCTGTTGCTTTTTTTGTGTGTGTGAGGAAGAGTGTTGCTGAGCTAACATCTGTGCCCATCTTCCTCTATTTTGTATGTGGGACGCTGCCACAGCATGGCTGGATGAGCAGGGGTGTAGGTCTGAACCCACAGACCCCGGGCTGCCGAAGTGGAACACGCAAACTTAACCACTATGCCACTGGGCTGGCCCCTGGCTGTTGCTTCTTTTGCTCATTTTTTATTGGGTTTTGTTCTTATTTATTTGTAGGAATTGTTTACCTATCCTAGATACTGATTCTTTGCTGGCTATTTATGTTACAGATATCTTTTGCCTTTTAATTCTATGGGCTTGCCTTTTAATTCTATGATGTCTTTGATAATGACAAGTTTTAAATTTAATGTACTGAGATGTACCTTTTCCTTTTTGTGTGTTAAGAAATCCTTCCCTTTCCTCTATTTTTTTCTCTGCTGGTTTGCTGAGCTCCTTCTGATGTGCACTGAGCACCCAAAGACTTCTGGGCTGTCCAGGCCATCCATCTACTTTGGGTCTTTTCATGACCCATTAGAGGCGGGGACATCACTCTAGGGGACACCGCCAGCAATTGAAAAATGAAATAGGTCAGCCTAGAACAGAGCGCAGGTGGAAGAGCAGAATGCACGGCAGGAGCCAGAGCGATGTTTCAAGAAATGTTTGTTTCGGTTATATTGTCTCTCTCTCTCAATACATATATTATGCATTACACATAGATGTGTGTACTGGGTTTTAATCAGAAATGTAGTTTTTACTACGAGGCATCAAAAGTTTGAGAACATTGGTCTGATTGTTTCCCTGAGCCACGGCCACAGGCCTGCCCCTGGCTCCCGTGGGGCTCGAAGCCGCATGCCCCATGTTTAATAGGTAAACATTAGAAAGTAACAAACCGTTAAATAACATACGTGCTATCATTCTACCTGGATGATAGATGGCCGCAGCCAGGAGGGCCAGGTTCCTGCTTGGCATTTGCAGACTTCACAGCGTTCCGGAACATGGCTGTGCAGGGGAGCCGGCCTGGCACCCCCACGGCCTGTGCTCCACAGCCTGCCCCCTTCTCCCAGCTGCCTCGCCCTGTCACACCACGAGGGCCTGCACACATGCATGGCCAGGCTCTGACCATCCCCTCGGGCTTAGGGGGCTGTGCACTGGGGTGCAGCCTGTCCTGGGAAGAAGGGCCAGTGAGGAGGCCATGCAGGCCCTGGAAGCAGTGCTGGGGACATCTGGCAGGATGCTCTGGGAGTGTGGTCTGGGCGGGTGGGGCAGGTGTCCACGTGGCTCTGGGAGGCCATGGCTCCTCAGCCCAGAGCATCCTGCCCCCACTGGCACCCTCGGAAGCACGGGTCCCTTTTCCCAAGGGCGCTTCCTTCAACACTGGCTGTTCCATGGTGGTTGGGTAGCACATGCCAAGCCTTCCCGTCCAGCGCAGGCGTCTCCTGCCCAGTCCTCTCCCAAACCACCTTGGCTTTTTACTGAACTTCAGCCATTTCTGCTTTTATCTTCTCTTCCTTCTTTCTGCTTTTTCAGGTTTCTCTTGTTTACTCACTAATTTGTATCTCTTTTGTATTCTAATGTGTACAGTTAAAGCTATAAATTCCTCCTAATGCTGCGCTAGCTGCTTCCCACGACTGCAGTGTTTGTATTTGTTACTCAGCTCTAAAGATTTTATAATTGCCATTGTGATTGTATTTTTGATCCATGAATTATTTGCAAGTCTTTGTAGTTTCCAAACCCGTGTTTGTGTTTGTTTTCAGTGTCTGTTTTATTCCTGATTTCCTCCTTGTGGTCTGTGACCGTGGTGAGTGTTGAGAGCTCCCCTCAGTCTTGGAGACAGCCGTGTCTGTAGATGCTCCTGCCTCAGCTTCCCCTTGGCCGGATCAGAAGTTGCTCTGCAGCTTTCTCTTGGGGAACACAGTGTTTCCCGCCCCTTTACCTCCGACCTGGATGTGCCATTGGGTTTGGGGTGGATCCCCTGTTGGCTGCATCTCTGCCTTCTGTCTTCATGGCATCTGAGATTCTCTGGTTTGCAGGCACCTAGAACCCACTGCCTTTGTTAAGGCTGAGCACGAACTCTGCAAGGTCAGGGGTCTTCTGTCTGTTCTCAGCTGTATTCCCAGTGTCCTGGGCAGTGGCTGGCCACAGTGGCTGTTTAGTAAACGTCTGGTGAGTAAATGGTGTATCTGGACTGATTTTAACCACTTTATTCGGGGTTTCCTATTCGCTGCACCATTTCTTTACTTTTTTGGTTTCCATTGTGCTTTCTATAGGTTTAACTGAGTTTTCTTTTTCCTCTGGCCCATCACCCCACCCTACACTAGTTCAGAAAAGAGGTGTTTCCTTCTGTCCCCTGAGTGGGGTGCCTAGACGTGGACAGCGTCTGGAGGTGGCATCGTTGTCCTCACTCCCCGTCCTGCACGGTGTCACATGGACTGTTGGCTGCCCGGCTGATTGGTAACCCTGAACAAAATGCTTGTGTGTTTCGTGGTCAATGCTCAGGTATATATTCAGCAACATGTTGGCCCGTGTCTGCCTGCATCTCACGTCTGGTTTCCCTTCTCACGTACAACGTGCTGCCTTCAGCATTTCTCTCATGAGGGTGTGAGGGGTCCACGTCCCCGCTGAGCGACCGTTTACTGAAGTGATTCTGGGTCGACAGGTGTCCTACCTTCAGAGCTTCCCAGACGTGACTCCAGTGTCTTCTGTGCTCGAGAAGCCTGCTGTCAGTCTGATCTCTGCCTTTTTTATGGCAGTTTTAGATTTTCCCTTTCTCTTTGAACATGATGTATCTAGGTGTAGGTCTTTATTTTAAATTCTGACTGGGATGTGTATTCTTTGTTCTGAATACACGTTTTTCTTTAATTTTGGAAAATTCTTCAGCATTTATTAGTGTTGCTTTCCTGATTCCCCCCATTCAGTTTCTCTGGAACTCTTGCCGGCCGGGTGTTGGACCTTCTGGTTCTGTCCCCGTGTGCTGTGCCTGCTCTGTCATGTTTCCAGCTCTGCTGCTATGTTGCTGCTGACTTCCTGCCATGCACTGAACTGTGTCCCCAGAATTCACATGTTGACACCCTAATCCCTGATGTGACCATATCTGGGGATGGGACCTTCAAGAGGAGACTAAGGTTACATGAGGTCATAAGGGTGGGGCCCTGATCCCACAGGACGGTAGTCTTCTAAGAAGAGGAAGAGAGCTCTCTTTCTGCCATGTGAGGACACGTGAGAAGGCGGCCGCCCGGGAGCCAGGAGGAGGGCCCTCACGGGAACCCACCCCTGCTGGCTCCCTGGCCTCAGAGTGCCAGCCTCCAGAACTGTGGGGAAATTTTTGTTGTTTAAGCCGGCCTGTCGGGGGCGTTTTGTTTCGGCAGCCTGAGCTGACTGTGCACGTCCTGTGTGGCTCAGTGCACTGATTCTCTCTTCACCTCCAATGCATTCACTCTGCCCGTTGAGGACGTATTTCCTGCCTGGAAGTGGGTTCTTTTTAAAACAAGCCTTTTCATACCAGTTGTTCTGCCACAAGCCCAGCTGGGCTAGGATGGCGGGGTATCATGCCGAGAGACCAAAGAAACGACCCGGAGACTGCGAACGAGACATATAGGTTTATTGGGACTGACTTACAGGGAGTGTCCAGTGGCGGCTGGCTGGACGGAAGTGTGCACCCGCATCTGCCCCCTGAGAGAAGCTTGCTTAAGTAGGCACAGGAACAAAGGCTGCATGCTTGCCAGAGGGCTGTCCTTGGTACGACCAGCGGTCCCAGGAACAGAAGCTCACATGGAGGGGCTCTGTGTCCCCGTAAGACATGATGTTCTTGTGGGATAAAGGAGGATCCGGGCTGGCCAGGCCCAGATGGTTACAAAGCCCGGTAGCTGGACTGCCTGCCCAGAGGGGAACCAGAAGGACACACGGTTGCAATGGGCCTGAGGCTTTCTGCTGAGTAAGCAAGGCCCAGGCCCCACACCCGTCTTGTAAGTCACTTTAATCATTCATTTTAAGCATATTTATTTTGTGGTTGTGCGTGAAGAACGTAACTGCCCAAAGAGAGGTCTGGCCTTTGTCCCCGACCCCTGGGAAGTCACACCCCAGCCCTTGGAGTCTCCTGCCTGTTGGTGTCATTGTTCACCTGGGGCCATGGGTCCCTGGACAGGCTAACAGTGTGGTTAGGGTGGGGGCTTTGGGCTGCCTGTTTCAACTTGACCTCTGGGAGGGCTGGAGATGAGGTCAGGCATTTGGGTGGTCAGCCATGCCCATGTGACAGAGTCAGAGAAGACTCTGGACACTGAGGCTTGGGGGAGCATCCCTGGCTGGTGATACTCCACATGTGGTCACCACTGCTGCCGGGAGGAGTTAGCACTGTCCTCGCCTCACTGGAAGCTGCCGGACCTTTCCTAGGCTCTGCTCTGTGCCTCCCTTCCCTTGGATGATTTTAATCTGCATCCTTACCTTGTGATTAAGCCATAACCATGAGTATAACAGCTTTCAGGGGCTTCTGAGTCCTTTTAACAAATTATTGAACCTGAGGGTGGTCTTGGGAGCCAGTTACAGATGGTGTCAGAAGTGGGGGAGGTCTCGGGGATGTTCCCTGACCTCTTGGTGGTCTCCTTCAGATGCTTCTAGCCTGTGGCTCTTGGGGGTACTGCCGTTGACTGTGCCTCTCCTGCCCATTGCAGTCTGTTCCTTATGCTGTTTGTGTGTCTGGAGTTGGAGTTCATCCTCAGTGGGAACTGTGTTTTCTGTAGACATCCTTCGTGTGCTGGCTTCTCAGAGTATCCCTACAGAGCGGCTTGCGTTTGTTTCTGCCAGAAGCCCAGGGCTTTCAGTGGTTCCAAAACAACTGCATGTAATTTCTTGCTTGTGGCTCCCATACTGCGTGGTGACGTACAGTTGCACTGTGCGCCTGTGTGAGAGGTGGGCCAAGGGTCCTGGTTTTCCGGTGACTGTGGAAGCCGGTTACACTAACAGTTCCCCGTGAATCACACCTCCTGGTGTCCTTGCCTTGTGTGTTCCCTGCGCCCCACTCCCAACACTGAATCAGTTTCGCCGTGGGACTCCAGCAGACTGGACACAGATGGGGGACACAGATGGGGGCCTGATAAGTGCTTGCACAGAGGAGCTTGTCCTCTTTGAATGCTGCCATCACCACATGAGGGAGCCTGACCTGGCCTCCTTGAGGACGAAAGACCCCATGGAGAAGGGCCAGCCCCCAGCCAACCGTCCAGCAGAGTGCAGCCGCATTATTAGGCCAGGAAAACCAGCAGAAGCCCTGCCAGGCCTGCCCACAGAAACCACTAAGTTTTGGGGGGCTGGTTATGAGCAATAGGTAATTGACAGTGGCTTCTCCTCCCTCCTCCCCAAGTCCTGGACTCCCCTGCAGCTTCTCTATTCCCCTGTAATGAGGGGAGCGGGGGTCTCAGTCCCAGCCACCCTGGCCTCTCTCAGGACCAGAACCCTGGTGAGCAGCTGAAGGGGGGCTTGCCCCATGGATCAAGCACTCGTTTCTCTGTTGCTGGCAGCTGAGAAGCCGCCTCTTTTCTTTTGATCTATGTATTTTTTATAAAAAGGTGCCTTTGATTGAGTATTTCCCGGTCCTGTAGGGGAGAGGAATCAGTCTGGGCCGCGCTGTTGCCAGCAGCCGTTCCAGCTGTGGGATTGCCAGTTCCGTCTTGCCAGGTTACAAGCTTTTACACTGGCTATTGCACAGCCTTTTGAATTGTTTGTTTATATGTGAAACAAGTTTACACAAAACACGTAACTGTTCTGAGTGGTCACACGTATGCATATACAAGCACAAGATTAGGACTAGGAACACTTACCAGTGCTCATGGGAGATTGTCCCTGGGGGGCGCAGTGAGGTTAAAGGTGGAAGTCAGAGGGGACTTTGGCCTTACTGTAAGGTTCTATTTAAAAGTGTTCATACAGCATTGTGCAATGTTTTGGTAAATCTACACATAGGTAAAAGTGTGGAAGCAAGCAGACCAAATTGTTGTTGGGGAGTAATTGTGATGGGAATACGGTTGACTCCCATTTTTTCCTGTGTACTTTTCTATATTGAAAAATATAAGCACCAATCCAATTTTAAAAAGTGAGATGAAGGAAAGTTGCTTGCATCGGGCTCTGCCAGGCAGACCTGGCCAGCAGGCGTGGCAACACTCAGTGATGACGCTTGGAGAAGCGCGTGAAGGAATGTCCCCAGTGCTCCTCCTGCTGACAGCTCATGAGGCCTCTCTGTGTCCTTGCCGCCCTGCTCCCTCTGGGGTTTCCAAGGTGGTTCCTTTTGAAATCTTAACAATTTTACTCATCTTTTCCTGTAAGCAGCCAAACATGGTTTTATGTTTTAGCTACAACCACCAAATAGAAACTATATTTAACTGGCTCTGTGGCTTAATAAGAAACATGCCTCGGCAGGTGCTGTGGGATTGTGACAACAGAAAGTGACCGTCTCTAACTTTCCTTTGCAGAATAGAGAAGAAACGCACCATTGTTCCCACGCTGGCTGAAGCGATTAAAGAACAAGATGGAAGAGAAATAGACTGGGAGTATTTTTACAGCCTGCTTTTTACCTCGGAGAATCTAAAGTTAGTTCACATTGCCTGCCATAAGAAAACCAACCACAAACTCAGCTGCGACCCAGACAGAATCTACAAACCCCTGACAAAGCCGAAGAGGAAGCGGCCTGCTAAAAAGTGCCCGTGACCTGGGCACACACCTTGACCTCACGCATGGCCTGACAGTGTGTGGGTAATTTTAATAGGTGCTAATTAATTTTGGTCACTCCAGTAGTCTCTGGAAGAAAACTTAAAAAAAAAATCTTTCTACAAATTCTGACTCCAGTATCTTTCTGCCTCTGTCTTCTGCACCTCTGAGAGCCCAGCTGCCAGAGGCCCAGTGTGGTGTGCTCCCTGGCGCCTGTGCGTCCTGGGAGTGCCGGCTGGCAGGGTCGGGAACAGTCCTTGTGCTCAGGAATCCTTTCCTCCTCTGACTTCACCACTGGTGTGTATGCTCCTGTAGCATCTCCATCCTAAAACGGCCTCACGGCCAAACCTGGCCACTCTTGAGGGACCAGTTGTTTATGCGCCAGCTCTCTGCTGCTGCGTTTCCATCTGCCTTGGAGAGCTCCATCCTCTGGACTCTTCTAAATGCTCAAGAAACAGCTGTGACCCTTTTGGGGTAAAGTGTTGTACTCCATAAAGAACATACAAGGATAGTCATTGTTGTGTTATTTCTAATGCATTCTTTATAATGGCAAAAGCAGAAAACTCTCCAAATGTCTGTCTGTGGGGAAAGGCTGATGGGGGCCTTCTGTTGAACCATGTGAAACTGCTGTTTCTGTAGGTTAAAAATGGTCAGATATCACTGATTTCATGATTCAACCTAATACGTCTATAAATTGCAAAACTATGTAGCAGTTTGAAGTGTTTATGTACGGAAATGGGGAGCTGTCTGTTAAATGCATGAGGCAAGCGCTTAACCAGGCAGAGTAGGAGCCGTTGGTTTTATAAAAGGTTCTGAGTGTATGTCACATGTGTGACAATGCGTACAGAGACAGCCTGCAAGGAAACACACCATCTGTGAATGGCAATAATCCTGGGGGACAAGGTTGGGGTCCGAGTGGATTACAAAGGACTCATTTTATAAATCGTGTATTTTATAATACTTGAAGTTTTTGAAATGAGCATTTATTTCATAATTTAAAAAAATTTAAAGTCATAATGTTTTGTACTATTTGAATTTTTACATTTATTGTATAATCAGAAAAAGCAATAAAGATTTTTATTAAATAGGCATGTCAAAAGAGTTTGCAATCATTGATAATGACAAAAATAAGGATAAAAATAAGGGGTCAATGATTTTTAAAAGATTAACCCAATCGTCCCGTTTTCTTCTCTGAAATATAGAAACACCTTAGAATGAGCCAGTTCTAGATGCAGAATTTTAGAAGTTCCGTCTCATTAAGTGGCGTTTATCTGTATGATCAGGAAGTGCGGAGGGCGAGCTGGCGCCCAGGATGCCTGGATCCTCTCCCCATGTCCCTCGTGCCCAGGCCAAACTCTCCAGAGCTCAGCAGCTGCCATCTGTGCAGTGAGGGGCTGGGCTGGGCCTGGCAGCCTCCAAGCTCCTTCCAGCTCGTTCACTGAGTTTGGGGAAGGGCTAGCCTGCTCTCCGGGGCCGGAAGTCCCCTTTCTGCAGCGCGTCTTTGTCAGAGCCTTTCCTGACGGCCGTCTTGGTAGAGTTGTTCTAGTGGAGGCTCCTCCTCCCACACAGGAGAGTGACAGTGCCCCCGCCTCGCCACGGGACACACAGGGCTGCTGCCCCTCCACCAGCGGGCTCCGGGTGCCACGCCCATCGCTGGGCTCTGTGAGATTGGCTCTGTTAGGGCTTTTCCCGCCTTCACTGCTGTCGGCTCCTGTACCTGTTTCTCCTGCCCTTCCTAACCTGCAGTTGCATCTCCGCCACGGCAGGAAACCAGAAATGCGCTCTGCCCGAAGCTCTGTGCAGACAGGCGCCTTCGAGCAGGAGCTGCAAGGCTCTCCCGGTGTGATGTTGTTTGTTGTTTTCCACTTTCTTCCAGGCCCTGAGCTTGGGTGCTGGGCGACTGTGATTGGCGAGAGGCGTCACCAGTCAGGAGTTATGTCACCCAAACCCTCAGACTCCCAGGTTAGAGGAGGTAGCTGAACCTCTTTGCAAAATATGGGCTTACGGTCTGTCCATTCTCAACAAAAGGAAAGAAGAAAAATCTTGGAGCTGGGAGTGTATAGTCGTGTGATCTGTGGTGTGAGATCCAGGCACCGGGTCCCCCACTGCTGGAAGGCCCTGGCGTCAGCGATGGGCTTCCAAGGAAAAGCCCGGTGGGTGGCCTTCACAAGGCCTCAAGTGGCTGCGTCCCAGGCTCTATTGTGTCGCAAGGCTGTGGTGATCAGAGCTCCTGCAGCTTACAGGAGGAAGGGAGCCAGGCAGCCAGCCTCTGATGGGGCTGCGAGGGGGCAGAGGGTGCTGAGATGGAGAGCGCGGGCAGAGACTGCGTAAGCAAAGGGAGGCTCAGGAGGGAGCTGGCTGTTCAGGGGCTGAGGGTGAGGAGGCGTGTCAGTCCTGGGAGGGGCCGCAGGCTGAAGGGTGTGAGGAGGGGGAGGAGTGTCCACGAGGTGAGACTCCAGGCCGCACTGCAAAGTGAGGCCAGGGCAAAGAGTGGGTTTAATTCCAGATGCCCTAGAAGCACTTGAAGGGCTTTAGGGAGGGAGCCTGACTTACATCTTAAACCCTGCCCATTCCATAGAAAGGCCTGTTTTCAGGGCTGCCTTGACTCCTCCTGGGGGGCCCCTGAGCCCTTGGACACTCCTGCAGAGGAGTGTCTTTGTATGCCCGAGGACTGGGCCCCTCTCTCTACTGACCTGGGGGCTGGAGTCTGAGCAGCTAAGTTCCTCAGATGGGCACTCCATGCCTACGTGGCTGACCCCCAATAAAACGCTGGGCCCTGAGGCCCGGGGGAGCCTCCTCAGCTGTAACACTTCGCACGTGTAGTCCCCCATCATGCCCGTCTCCATGTGACTCCACGGGAGAGACACCTGAAGCCTGTGACGGGTCTCTCCTGGACTCTGCCCCATGTGCCTTTTCCCTCTGCTGTCTTTGATCTGTGTCCTTTCCAGAGATAAACAGTGACTGTGAGTATAACGGCTCTCCTGAGTCCTGTGTGTTCTGTGAATTGTTGAGCCTGAGGTGGGCTCAGGGCCCTATGCAGACGTGCATGAGGGAGGAAGACATCCACAGCTTATTGTGGTCCTCAGCTCTGCGGGAGTAGACTTCCAGGGGTACGTATTCTGTACCGCTCAAGCACTCTAGTCCTTTCGTGAAGACCCATGTTACAGAGTGCTTCTAAAAATGTGCATCTGTCACGCAGCCCGGCCTCTGGCAGTAGCCTAGGTCAGGCAGTCACTTCACATGCTGGCAGAACGTATCATTGGAATACCCACAGTTAGAGTGATTTTAACATCTACTTTAATATGCTTTTTGGGATGTCACCCTTAGGGCTTATCCTACATTTCTTTTGTATTGCTGGTCCTCAGTCATCCTGAACTGGCCTCAGCGTAACGTTTCTGTTGTGCTGTTGGCACTGTGAGCACAGAGTGGGCTTCCTGATGCTCCACGAGGCTCCGGAACCACCACAGCCTGTGCGGCTCCTCCCCTAGTGTTTCCACCTGGGGACATTTCACTCTCAGTCGAGGGTGACCATCACGGATACAGATTTGCCACCTCCGCCACTTTCTCAACACCAGAGATGCCACATGGAGTTTTCTGCACCTCAAAAACTCTTCAACTACCACGTGAAATGACAGAGCTTTGATTCAGCGGAGCCCGCCGCTGCCGCGTTCTCCGTGATAGAAGGGAAGCGCCCGCACACGCCGCGGCCTCCTTCCCAGACGCCGCTGAGAAGCCTCGGCAGACGGGAGGCTGTCTCCCCGATGATGCTCCCGTCAGTGCAGGTTGGAAACTGCGAGTGAGGGAGGGTGGTCGTCCTTGGAGTGAACAGTTTTCATTTCCCACTTTGCTGGAGCATAACCTGGTGTCTCTTCCGCAGGTGTGCTGGGATTCAGGACGATGCTTCTCCCGGGGGACAGTGTGCAGGGAAGACAAAATTGCCACACTGAGGCAGCTCGAGCACGACGGGTCCAGGTGCAGTGATTAACGATCGTTCCTGCGTGATCTCAAGCTATAAATTATTTCCCCTGGCTGCTATCAAGAGGCTTTTACAAGCAACGTTTTCAAATTACTAAATATAGAGTAGTTCACTGATCAATAAATCACCAAATTATTCAGAGTAGGCAAAGGTCACTGCTGCTAATGGGAAAATGATCCCATCGGAAGCAAAGAACGCCGGCTGGGGAGAGTCTCTTTCTGGCAGGGCAGGTGGAGCCATCAGGGAGCTGAAACATCCCTTACAGGGCACTTCAACTGCATTTTGCCCCCAATTATCTCTTACGTAAAATACTTCTGTGTTTCACAGTTGAATGGGGTACATCTAGCTGCTGTTATAACTAAACCAGAAAGGTGTAAACAGTCAGACTCTGTTGCTCACTCAGGGAGATGCAACACCGTCCTGCTGCCTTGCAGGCAGCTTTCCTCCTTGTTTCGGGTCATCTGGGAACCTGGCTCCCACCTGGACCCTCTCACCTCCTGGATGCTCCTCCTCCTGCGCGCTCTCCAGTCCTAGGCCCTGCGTGGTCTCTGCACGCAGCTGGTGGCAGTCAGAGGCATGCAGAGCACACCTGCGCTGCTCTCCACAGTGCACAGGCGAGAATGCACCACAGGCGCTCCTGGACGCAAGGGGGACTGGGCAGTGCAGTCTCTGGCGGGGCGCTGTGCCTGTGACCCTCCACAGCAGGGAGGAGAGTGCGGCGCTCGCGGGACGGCTAGCCTCCCCACCCCACGGGGCGAAGAGTGTGCTGAACACCTCTGCTGTCTCAGAAATCCCAGACCTACACCAGAGGTCACATCCCTTCAAGGTCACAGCTCTGCTCTTAACTCTCGGGCCGCACGGGGCCTCCCCCTGCTGGTGTGCAGGCACATGGGCTGGCCCAGACATACAAGCAGACGGCACGACCGCACTTGTTCTCTCCCCTAGCTCTCCAACGTTTTCGAAAGGAATACAGCTTTGGGGACATAAGACTTCTTTAGAAATATTTTCAAAATATATTTTATTTCTTTCCCATATGTATTTTGCAAAATTTCTAAGGTAAACATTGGCTTCATATACAGAAATAAAGGAGAGTTCTTTAAGAACTGGCATTAAATCAATCACAAGAATGATCAAATTTTGATAAAGGAAAATAAACTTGCATATTTTCAAAACTAAAGAGCTTAAGTGAAGAGTTTTCTTTACAAAGATCTCTCTCATTTAACCCCAAGCCCCCTCAGTGTACTCACCATCATCACATATGTACAGACATGAGAAAATAGCTCCGTGTGGAGACAGCAGCTTGACACCCACTCTCGAAGATCACTAGTTCACATGTGTCGTTCTCCCCAAAGGTATCCGGTGTTCCGCACTGCTGACTTTCATGAGTCAGTTTTGAAGTCTGATTCAGAATACGTTCTCTTGGAGATAAATTTTATACAAATCCCATAATCTGCTCAATTGTCAAACTGTTAACTATACTGAATATGCAAAGAAATCGTCGTGTATACTTTATTCTCTACATTTCCGCGTCGTCGTCGTCGTCGTCGTCTTTGGCTCTGAAATGCATCTTCCTGAATTCTCGCCTGCTCATTGAGGGACACGAGGAAGATGCCGGTGGAAGGTCCTTGGGGGAAGGAAACATCCAGTGAGTCAGCCAGCTTCAGTCACAGTGACCCCGTGTTAGCGCCTGGGGGTGGTTTGGCCCTATCCCAGGGCTGGGTCCTGCAGGATGGCCCTCCCCTGCAGACGGGGAAGTGACCGAGGCAGAGCACCTCTCTCCTGAGGACGGTTCATTCCCCATCAGGTCCACTGAGGGAAAGGCAGCGAGTTAAAGACAAAAGGAGCCCAGCAAGCGTGGGGTAGCTATTCACAAAACCTCAGGCACGATTCACAACCCTGCACAGGGTCCAGGGACAGCCTGTCCACACCCACCCCCACCCGACGGCTGTGGGCAGAGACAGGGCCTGCAGTAGCCGCTCACCATGGCAACGAGTCCCAGCTTGGGAGAGGGGAGGAGTGCCCCAAATGAGCAAATGTTTGGTTTTCTCCTTCGGAGTTAAAATTATGATTGTGCATTTGACTTGGTATTAAAGCAACACTGACATGCAGTAAGTGGGGAGCACATGACGTGGGTGGGGCAGCTGAGGAGCAGCCACGGGTCTTACTTGCATGAGCTCCACGTTTCCGAAGAAGCGACTCACTGGCATCGGCTGATTGCTGTCGTCGTCGAGAAACACGCTGTTGTCCATCTGCAGGGCGGGCCTCTGCGCTGGCTGGGGATCCGGCGCCGACCCGTCCCGCGCGGCGGGGCTGCTGGCGGACTCCTCTCCTGAAGGGGCGCCGCGCTGCGGCAGGGCCAGCTCCGCAGTCTCTGGTGAGCAGGCGTCACGCACGCCCCGGCAGCGCTGCGCAGCAACGGCCGCCTCCTCTGCCGGCCGCGCACCAGCCTCCGCAGCCCCCCGAGGCGCGGCTTCACAGGCGCTCGCAGGCGGCGCTCTGGCTTCAGCGGTGCTGGCGCTCTTAGGGGCCAGCTTCTGTAACTCCGATTTCACCAGATGACCTCTGTCATACTTGAACTTCTTGGAGGTTCGCCTGTCGGCGGCTTTGTGTGACAAGGAAGTCTGTCAAGAAGACAAAGATGAGGGGAAACCAGACACATCTCGGAGGACGAAGAGGACAGCACAAAGTCTCAATCCCAGAGGCTGGAGCGCCCGCTCACGTCTCAACAATGGAGACGCTGCAGCCAGCTCTCCTACCATAGTGCCATTTCACGGTCCCCCACAAAAGGGACAGAACCCACACAGCGGGTGGAGCTAGACACACTCCGCACGGCTCCCACACCTGCCGTTTCCCCAGGGGAGCTGTGTTTCCTGAGGCAAACTCAGAAGCATGTACAACAAGTGATAAAATTATAACAAAAGAAGGGGCCAGCCCCGTGGCCGAGTGGTTAGGTTCGCGCGCTCTGCTGCAGGCGGCCCAGTGTTTCGTTTGTTCGAATCCTGGGCGCGGACATGGCACTGCTCATCAAAACACGCTGAGGCAGCGTCCCACATGCCACAACTAGAAGGACCCACAACGACGAATATACAACTATGTACTGGGGGATTTTGGGGAGAAAAAGGAAAAAAATAAAAAAATCTTTAAAAACAAAAATTTTAACAAAAGAATCCAGCTCCATTCCTTTCTGCTAGAATGTAAGCTGCGTGAAGGCAGGGATCTCTGCTTTATGGCATGGGGTAGGTGCTCAATAAGTATGTGGAAAACTGACTCCAACACAGTTTTAATGAGTAGTAGACTGTGAGCGAAACTCTGCTAGTTGATGGTGTAAAACCAAGTCCCAACCACACCCCTGGGCTGGGGCTCCAGGAAGCAAATGGACTTTATGAGCCAATTTGGGCGCATGGCCTGCCTGGCCACCACAGCTGCGCCATGCTGAACGGCAGCCAGGGCTCCTCTCCCAGCCCACTTTCCCTTCTCTGAAAGCCTTCAGGGGTGAAGAGCAGGGCACCGCCAGCATCACTCAGAAGACTGCACTGGAAAGAGAAGGACGCAAGGTACACCTGGAGACCAGGTCCAAGACACACGCCCACCTGTGGACCAACACACGGAAAGCAAAGCCCTGGACTGGAGAGCACAGCTTTCTGAAAGCAGTTACAGCACTGCATGCGTGGACACACGTGCCTCTGGTACTTTAGCAACACTCAACGTTCTTCTAACACAACACAGCTCGGAGTGAAAATCCTGTACAAAAACGCACAGGCCAGTCAAGATTCACAAGGTCTTCGTGGTCACGAGACTCACCTGACATACTGTGCCGGCAGACGTGGTGATGTCGACGTCCTGAGCAGAGGCCAACCTGGCTGAGCAACTCCGGGCTCTTAGGCGCGCTGAGGACCGCACTCCACCTGTGAGCTAGACCAGATCCAGAGGCCAGTCAGAAGGTGCTCTCGTGAAAGGAACATGAGCAGAGAGATGGAGATTTCCTAACTAAAGAAAAACCTGAAGAGGGTCCCTCCCCCTGCCATGGTTTTATCATCTTTATGGAAAGATACCTGTGGCCTAAATGTGCAAATTCAAACAAAATTCTGTTTGGGTTTAAGATGCAAGATCTACCCTCTCCACGATCTTGGAAGCTTGTGGCAATTTGTCCCCCTTATCCTATACATTTCCAGGAACCTCCATTTATGAGTTAATAGATAGTAGTCAACTTCAATCGCGTTTAGAATAAGCAGCACGTATCTTTTCTCAGAAGTTCTTGAACTTTTCTATGGTGTCTAAGTTCTGGCAAAAGGTAACATGAAAAAACAAAAGCCAACTCTTGCGCTCCTAACTCCCTCCTTCAAATTATAGGCGGGAACAGTCCTACTTCTATCAGTTTAAAGCAGTTAACCTCCGTGTGACTAATCCTAACATTAACAAACTGGTCCCCCTCTAAATTTATTCTGAACACAAAGGAAAGTCTTCTAATAACAAGAAAAGAATTAATAAAAAATAAGAAAACTTAAAATAATTTTACTTGCAATAATTTTAGGTTTTCAGAAACAGTACAGGGAGTTCCCGTGTATGCTTCCCTAATGTGAGACCACCACAGTACATCCGTCAAAACTGAGAAATTAGCATTGCTACAACACTGTTACCCAAACGACTGACTGGATTTGAATTTCATCAGTTTTTCCACTAATTCCTTTTTCTGTTCCAGAATGGATACCACATACACTTGGAAAATAATAGATTTAAAGCTTAACTTAAAACTTGAAAATTAATGACAGTGAGTGATAAAGAGAGGGAGTAACGTAGGGCATTGCAAGTGAAAGGCTTGACAGCAGCTGTCAGGACGGGCCCTGGAACTGGGCCCCAGAGTGGATGGATGAAGGGCACTGCACGCAACGTAAGAGAAGAGAAATCAAAAAGGAAAGCAGCTAGTGTAGAAAGCTGGCAATGGTGTCTCATCCACCCCCACGGGCAGCCCACAGCCCGAGATGCCTTCAGAGGCCCCTGGAGGGGGGCAGCTCATCAAGGTTGCAGGATACCATGCAGTTCCTGGAGAGCATTTAAAAGGGAGGGAAAGATGGGGCTGGCCCCGTGGCGTAGTGGTTAAGTCCAGTGCGCTCTGTTTCAGGGGACTGGGTTTGTGGGTTTGGATCTGGGGCGCAGACCTACACCACTTGTCAAGCCACACTGTGGCAGCATTCCACATAAAATAGATGAAGATTGGCACAGACGTTAGCTCAGGGCTAATCTTCCTCACCAAAAAAAAGAGGATGACTGGCAACCGACGTTAGCTCAGAGCGAATCTTCCTCACCAAAAAAAAAAAAAAAAAAGAGGGAAAGAAAATGTAGCAACCCGTGGAAGGAGCAGACCCCACCCAGCTGTACGCGGTACCAACAAGGTGTGCCAGGCGAGGCAAAGGGCCTGCTGCCGTGGTGTGCCTGGGTCTGGGCTTGCAACGTCTCACACCGAAGGATCTGAGCCTAGATGTTACTGAGCCTCTCTGGGAGGGACAGGACGCTCCCACCCAGTGCCCCCCAACACCTTCCCTTCCATGGTGGGGAATGGACATGCTTGCGCAGGCTATGCTCAGCTCTCTCGGGAGGACTGGCCTGACAACGGCTGTGCTACCACTGAGTGCTGATGGAGCGGGCACTGTGCTCAGCACCTGAACAGCATGAAAAGGAGCAGCACCCCCACTTGGGGTGAGGACGGATTGGTGGGGGAACTGTCTGAGTTGACACAAGTGACGTCTGGCCTCAAAGTCCCTCTCTCCCTGCTTTGTCCCCCACGGCTCTCCCCAGATATGAGCTCTAAGAGCCGGCCGCAGGAGTGCTGCGCCGCTTGCAGAGGGACTGAACCCGGAGCCTGCCCTCCCAGCTCTGTGCTTCTAGCCTGGCCAGGTCCTTCTCTGGGGCAGCATGCTCCAGATGCTTCCCACCATAATCTCTGAAGTGTGGTTCTGAAGTCCCAGGGTGCAGGCCCCTCTGCAGAGGTAACTCGGTGGGCCTGGGCTGAGGCCTGGGAGCTGTGGTTGTCACAGGCACCTGAGCAGGCCACCTGTCGTCCACTCTAGATTTGCAAGAGGCTAATCTGGTAGCATTTTGGCTTTAGTTTAATCAAGGGTAAAACCATCTCAAGGTGCCAGCTCCAAAATGTCAAGAATCTAGTACATTTCTTCTAACTTGGAGAGTTGTCGCTCTTCACCTGGGCAACCTGGTTGCTTGCACGTAAACATCCCCAAATAAAAAACTTTCCATGATCAAGGTCTTCTTCCTTCCAAGAGACTGCTTAAAAACTGGGACGTCAAAGACAAAAATACAGATTCCCAAAAAGGGCAGGAAAAGAGCAAACTACAGCGTGAGGAGCTCTGCTGATCCCCTCCCAGGGACACTGGTAGAGTGCAGTTGTGGAGGACTGGAATTGGCCACCCACCCCAAAATATGTCTCTTTGGCATGAGGAATATTTTGGCCTGATTACTTTTAAAATCTGCAGACGGGAAAGAAACTGAAAAGTAGAATTTACTTACTCTTTGTTAAGAGACATTTACATTGTAAAGGAAATCTCCATCTGTAAAGGTGTCTCCTCCTCTGTACCAGGAAGAAGGGGGGATGACCTTATGTCTAGAAACTCTTAATCAATGTGGAAGGCAAGGACTTAAATCTGCATAATAACCTTCCTCTTGTTTACTGTGCTTGTCTGGTAACCTCCTGTAACTGACTCCCCCCCACCCCCAACATCCTCCTTTGTCTTTAGCTGAAGATGATATTTAAGGTGGTGGCTTCAGCCATTTTGGTGAGTTGCTCCGGTTGCCTGAGCCTCTCCCATGTATGCATGTTATCAGGCTTTGTTTCATTTTCTCCTGTTGTTCTGTTTCATGTGAATTTAATTCATTCTCCGGCCAGAAGAACCCACAGCGGGTAGAGGAAATGTCTTCCTCCCCTACACAGTCAACACCACCACTGAAAGACTGGCAATGGTCCTGTGGGCAAACGGCAAATGAAGAAAGGGTTGCTCAAGAACACCTACACAAATTCAGAACAAAGGCAGGAGCTGTGGTATCTGAGCTCGGGAGGCCACAGCCAGGAACACACAGCACCTCCCCCCGACTCTGGGAGGGCTTTCTGCCCAGGGGAGCAGGAGGGCGGTGCTTCTCATTGTGCCCTCATCCTGCCTGTAGTGAGGCAGTCCTGAGTGTGGTCGGGGGTGGCCCTTCTGCCCAGACCCCACGCGTGGAACAGGCTCTACTGGGGCCCCGTCACCCCGGCCCCTGCTTGTGAGGCGGTGGTTCGAGGCTAGGAGAGGCCAGCTGAACGGACCTCAGGCTGCTGCCCAGCGTCACCCTCCCCCAAGCACGCAGCTCCTAGAGCAGGAGTGTCACACGGAAGTATGTCACTGTCCCCAGCTACAGAACTCTGGTTCAGAGATTTTGCCTGGGGGAGAGGTGGGCATCAACACAGAGAACTCTGAATCTCTTCCCAAGGAACTGACTCTATTTGCAGGGAGTGTGGAGAAGTTTGTGCCTGAGGGAGCTCTCAGGAACAGCAGAGGTTGTAGTCAAAGGCAGTGGGGAGGAAAATCAAGATAAACAGTAGGCCAGCTAGTCTGCTGGAGAGTGCCAGGGACTAACACAGCGGAGGAGCCCTCCTGGGGTCAGAACACAGATCAAACACTGACCTTAGAAACCGTTCCTTTAAAGAAGCCAGACTGTGATTGGATTCGTTTGTAGAGCAATTTATGGCCCAGGTCATTGCTGAAAACAATTGAGTAATCAGCTGGCAATAATGGAGCTTAACAGCTGGGTGCAGTCAGAGAAAGAGAGAAAGAGGGCCTTCCTAAAACCACTGTCTTCCCTGGGTGACTAAGGGCGCACCGAACGCTGCCCCAGAAGCACCATCAGAGCAGCACGCTGTGGGAGAGGAACAGACTGCACTAGAGTAATCCACCCAGTCGCGACACAATTAACCAAGCGTATTAACAACAACAACCGGGGACAGACGGGACAGGACCCATACCCAGAGTTGCTACAATATATCACTTAAAATGTCCCTCTTCAACAAAACTTACAAAGCATGCAAGGAAACAGGAAAGCAGACCCATACACCAGAATGAAAGCAGGTAAGAGAACTGCCTGTGAGAGGAACCAGATTTGGATTTACTAAAAAAAGACTTCAAAGAAGCCATTATAAACAAGTTCAAGAGCTAAAAGAAACCACAATTAAAGAAGTAAAGATCAGGGGCCAGCCTGGTGGTGCAGCAGTTAAGTTGGCACCTTCTGCTTCGGTGGCCCAGGGTTCGCCAGTTCAGGTCCCAGGTGTAGTCCTACATACCGCTTGGCACGCCATGCTGTGGCAGGCATCCCACATACAAAGTAGATGAAGATGGGCATGACGTTAGCTCAGGGCCACTCTTCCTCAGCAAAAAAAGAGAAGGATTGGCGGGGGATGTTATCTCAGGGCTAATCTTCCTCAAAAAAACCCCCAAAAATTAAAAAAAAAAGTAAAGATCTGATGACAATATTGCATCAAATAAAGAATATCAATAAAAATACAGAAATTATTTAAAAAACAGCCAAATGGAGATCTGGAGTTGAAAAGTACAATAACTGAAACAAAACATTCACTAGAGGGGCCCAACGGCAGACATGAACTGGCAGCAGAAAGATCAAGGAAACCTGAAGATAGACTGACAGGTTACACAAGCTGAAGAAGAGACAGAGAAGAATTAAGAAAAATGACGAGTCTTAGAGAAATGTGGGTTACCATTAAGTGTACCAACATGCGTGTAATGGGAGTACCAGAGAGAAAAGCGGAGAAAAAACATGCAAAGAAATAATGGCTGAAAACTCCCCAAATTTACTGAAACACAACTACCTTCACATCCAGGAATCTCACAGAACTGAACTCCAACTACGATGAGGGTAAAGAAATCCACAAATGGACACCACTGTACAAATGCTGAGACGAGGGGAAAATCTTGAAAGCAAGAGGGAGATGACTCCCCGCTCACCAGGGGGCCCAACAGATAAACCAGTGACCTCACAGCAGAAGCGATGGAGGCCAGACCACGGTGGAGATGTTCACACATATTCAAAGTTCTCAAAGAATCAAACTGCCAACAAAGAATCCTATATCCAGCAAAGCTAGCCTTCAAAAATGAAGGCAAGATAGACACTTCCAGATAAACGAATACAGAGAATTTGTTGCCAGCAGACCCACCTTAAAAGGAAGCTCTTTAGGTTGAAAGCAAGTGACACCAGATGGTAATTCAAATCCACAGATAAAAAGAGAGCACGAGTAAAGGTAACCATGCCCTTACAGAAGACAGTTTCCCAAACGTTATCTCCTTCTGTGAACTGTATATAATGACATGGATACAAGGTATCCACAATGTGCTCGATTTGCCAATAGCACCACAAAGCAGTCCAGCGGAGCGAGCAAAGCTGAACTGGTCTAAGGCAATGACTACAGATGGTAAAGTGATCATGACAAGGAATTACTGGGTTTCTAACAATGATAAATGTAATATTTACAACACATCAAAAAGGTAGGTAAAGAGCCGGCCTGGTGGTGCAGGGGTTAAGTGCGCACGTTCTGCTTTGGTGGCCCAGGGTTCGCCGGTTCGGATCCCAGATGCGGACATGGCACCACTGGGCAAGCCGTGCTGTGGTAGGCGTCCCACATATAAAGGAGAGGAAGATGGGCACGGATGTGAGCTCAGGGCCAGTCTTCCTCAGCAAAAAGAGGAGGATTGGCAGATGTTAGCTCAGGGCTAATCTTCCTCAAAAAAAAAAAAAGGTAAAGGGAATAGAGCTATATAGGAGTGACATTTCTGTATCTCTGGAATTAAGCTAGCACAAATCTGAAGCTGATTCCACTAAGTTCCGATGTATAGGTTAAACCTAGAGCAAACACTGGAAAAAGTCTTCTAAAAAAAATAGTGAAAAAAGTCATTAAATTAAAATGCTATATTAGAAAATATTCACTTGAATCCACTGAAACAAGGAACAGGAGAACAGAGACATATATAAAGAAAACAAAATATCAAACGGCATATGTGCATCCAACTATGTCAATAACACTGCATTTGAACACGCTAAACAAGTCAGTCAAAAGGCAGAGATGTCAGGCTGGGGAAAAAACCCACGACCACCCCAGGGAGACCCAAGCACCCGCCGTCCATGGGAGACACACAGCTTCAGAGCTGCAAACAGTGCGAGCAGAGGAGCGGACATTCACTCCTTCTGAGCAAACCCACAGAGCGCGGGTGCAGCTCCCATCTCCCCGGAGGCCATGAGCCTGGCTCACAGCGACAGCGACCCTCCCTGGGCAGGGGGTGCTGGTGTCCCAGTCCCCCCGCTGGTTCACACCCCTCGCCGGCTACCCAGGACCAGGAACGGGCGCCCCCCCTCGCTCCTCATCGCCTTCTGCGGGGATCCCCCCCCCATCCCCCCACCTGGCACGAGGGAACTGGCGCCAAGCTCAGGTGGCGTGCTGAGCGACTTCGGGCCTGGGTGGGGGCGACGGAATGATACTAACGCCCGGCTTGGCAGCACTGGGAAGCCGGGAGTCCAGACCAGGTCTGGAAAGAGACCCCCAGCCAGGGACGTAACCTGGGGTCGGCCCCCCATCCCGGGTCGTAACCTGGGGGCGGCCCCAGCCCCGGACGTAACCTGGGAGCCCTCCAGTCCCGGAAGTAATGGGCCCCCCTTCCCAGGGGCGTGACCCGGGCCCTCCTCCCCGGGGGCGTGGTCCAGGGGACCCCCCCCCCAACCCCCAGCCAACACGGGGTGAGGCCCAGGCAGAGGCCGCCCCTCGGCCCGAGGAGTCCGTGGCTCCTCCTCAGCTCCCCAGAAAGCCGGCGCCCCTCTGGCGCACCTCCCCCCCGGCCTCGGCCCCTCACCTTCCGGCTCCTCATGAGTGTGAGCGGCGCGCTGCCGCCCCCCGCGCCGCCGCCGAGCCCCTGCACCCGGCCCAACACTTTCCAGCAGAGCTGCAACCGGCACTCCTCGGCCCACGCCGCGGCGTCTGACGTCCCCAGAGGGTTGGCCAATCACAGTCCGGCGTCGCCGGCACGTGACCCAACAAAGCGGGCGCTTTACGTAGAGGGCGGGACATACGGCCATGTTTGTGAGGGGCACTTTCCTTGCGGTCCCAGGCCACGCGTCTGGAGGTGGGCGGGAAGGGACTGTCCGCGGTGGTCTCTTTCGCGCTTGCAGGAGAGGCCACTTCCCCAGGCCCAGCCTTCACTCTGCCAAAAGCAAAACCCCATGTGCAGTCTAATTGCAGGGCTCCACCAGATTACCCAGGGGTGCATTTCTAAAGAGAAGGCAGGGGCTGGCCCAGTGGAGCTAAGTTCATGCGCTCTGCTTCGGCACCCCAGGGTTCGCTGGTTCGGAGCCTGGGCACGGACCAATGCAGTGCTCATTAAGCCATGCTGTGGCAGCGTTCCTCATACAAAATAGAGGAAGATTGGCAAGGATGTTAGCTCAGTGACAATCTTCCTGAAGTTGGTTTCCGAGCACCGGGAGCTGGGCCGAAGCCCTCTGTTCTTGGAGATGGGGCCACGAGGCTTGGGGGCCCTCCGTGCCTGCTGATGGGGACCTTTGCCCTCGTCACCCTCTGTAAGGGGCTGAGCTGCCCGCCCCTGCGGTGGTTCCCTTGTACTCCCCGTATGCAGGTGAGGGCTGGGCCTCCGGGCGGGGGGAGGGGGGAAGACGGGGCTGGGATGGGGGGTGGCAGGGGTCCATGAGCCCGGCCGGGGCGGCGTGTTGGGTGGGGCCTGGCTTAGGACTAGTTTGGCTGCACCATTGAACCCTAGCCCTTGACCCTGTCCCCCTTCTCCCTGCCTTGGGAAGCCCCCTTGCCCTCGGTAGGAATGGACAACAGCTGGCCACTCTTCCTTCTACTGGCAGCTCTCCCAGGAACAGCCACATTCTTCGTGGCATTTAGCCTCTTGACCCACATGCCTGTGTGCACCCCTCCTCTGCCGCAGTGAGGGCGGGCTACAGGGGAGCTGCCTGGTCCTCTTTCCAAAGCCCCTGGCAACGTCCTGGCCCTTGTCACCTCAGGGAGGTGTGTTAAAGCCACATGATCACTTAGTTTTTGAGAGTCTTAGTAATAAAGATGAAAATCCAGGGGCCGGCCCAGT